>NW_022900926.1:12656514-12753588 GCF_012274545.1 Fukomys damarensis | reverse complement strand
GTAGAATGGTGTGAGTGCGACTGTTCAGGATGTCAGGGAACTCAATCTGGCCTTGCAGCCCGAGGTCAGTCTGCGTCCTGGGGTTCTGCCATCAGCTAGCTGAGATCAGGGCTCTTGGTTCTGCACATGGCTGCACATGTTGTATATTATGACAGCAGAGATATAGTTTGAAAGAGGCCCTTCAAATCCTTTTTTTTTCTTTCTTTTCCTCATTCCACTCTGCAAATTCTTTCTTTTTTCTATCCTCTTTCTCCAACTCAGTCTCTTGCTACACCATATTATCCCTCATCTCCCTTTCTGTTTCTGCTCCTGCTGTAACTCAGATTTCTTCTTTTATCATTTTTTTCTCTTTTCTTTATGTTCTTTTCTTCTGTCAATCTACTTCACACGGGTCAGTGGGTTCAAGGGAAAGTGAGCCCCTATTGCTGTTAAGGGGATATATTCTTGTCCTTGTACTTCTACTCTGTCTATCCCTTTTGAATTCAACAGTTTCCTGAATATTGTGTGGCCATTCTATGTCTCTGGCTTCACTTGAAATCTTCTCCAATTCTTTTACTTATCTACTCCTCTCATCCTAGCTCCGTCTGAACCCCCATCCTAATTGGTAAATATACTACATTGAAAAGTTTGTTCACTGCAGACATGTTTTGGACTGCTTCTTGATTTGAATTAAATTCACATGATTTAAGGGTGATAGACTATTGACTACCACAAGTGGTCAGTTTTCAAGATGTACTTGATCATTTTGTGTTGCTGATTGTAACAGTTGGGATAAAGGATGGTGGCTGATTTGATGAGCTGTTTTCTCTGATGTTATGAAGATGAGAATGTCTGTGGGTCGTTAGAAATGCAGAAGCTAGGGCGCAACTACATCAGGAAGATTTGGGTGATAACCCAGAGATTAAACCAAGGACAGCCCAATAACAAAAATAAAAATGAGAAAACACTTAAGCAAGACACAAAGACAGACTTCTAGTTCACCAATGGCAAACAGTAAGACAAATGAGGATGAAAAGGCCAATAGTGAACCACCAGGACACCCTGAACTCAAAGCACAGGAAGTAACAAAACAGATCAATCAGGCTCTAGAAAAATTCAAAATAGAAATAATTTCCCAAATAACTATAGAGATGGGGAGCAAAATGAAAGTCATGAATCGAGGCTCTGAAACAGAAACTGAGAAAAAAATAGACAAGCTCAGGACCACAATAGAAGCCATGAAGGCTCAGCATAAGAAAGAAATGGAAAAAATAAATGCCCAACATAGGAAAGAAATGGAATCCATAAAACAGATTCAAACAGATATCCAGGAGATTAAAAACTCCATTGAAAGTGTATGCAACAGAATAAAAGAATGTGAAGATAGAATCTCAGATACAGAAGATAAGATTGCAGTCAGTGACTGTGAAAAGAGAGGTCTCTTAAAAACAGTAGGAGATCATGAGAAATCAATCCAACAACTCCTAGATGATGCAAAGAAGAATAACATAAGACTGATAGGAATCCATGAGATAGCAGGAGAAAATACAAATGACTTAAAAAAGCTGTTCACAGATTTAATGACAGAAAACTTCCCAAACAGAGGGGAAGAATTTGATATTCAGATAAGTGAGGACTCCAACTAGTCACAATAAAAAAAAAAATCTACACCTAGCCATATAATAATCAAGATCTCAGAAACCCAACAGAAGAACAAACAAAATACTACAAGCAGTAAGAGAAAAGAAACAAATCACATGCAAAGGAACCCATCAGAATCACAGCAGACTTTTCAACACAAACCCTCAGGTCAAGGAGAGCCTGGAGTGAGCTATTTCAAGTCCTAAAAGAAAACAACCTACAACCTAGACAGATGTATCATGCAAAACTCTCTTTCAAAATGGATGGGGAAATAAGATACTTCCACAACAAAGAACACCTAAGAAACTACACACTACAACCAATTCTAAACAAGATCCTAGAAAAAGACAATGAAAGTAACAACACCATGAGGACCAAGAAAGCAAATCAAATAGGCAAGGCAAGAAACTAAAAGGAGAAGGTGAAAAAGTAAAAAGAGTCAACAAAAGGCCAATAACATGACAATAATAAGTCAGTACATATCAGTTATAACCATCAGTGTCAATGGCCTCAACTCACCAATCAAGAAAAATAGACTGGCAGAATGGATTAAGAAGCAAAATCCAACAATATGTTTTATACAAGAAACACACCTAGTGCAAAAAGAAGCCAATAGACTGAAAGTGAAAGGATGGAAAACAATTCTCCATGTGACAGGAGCCCACAAAAAAGCAGGGGTAGCAGTCTTATTCATAGACAAAGTAAATTTTAAACCAAAACTGATTTGAGTATTATAGATGTAGGACAGTACTTTATCATATACCTCTGTGAATGTAAAATATCTTGTACCTGCTTTATGATACATAGCAGTGACCATGCTTTATCAGAGCTCTTTTTAATGATGTTACTCTAGAATGTTCTCTTTCCAGATGATGATTAAGATGCTAATAAAAATAATGGTGCCAGGTACCACAGCAGCAACAGAACTTTGCTGTTTTCTGGGTAATATTCTTTTCTTTGTTTTTTTGTTTTTGTTTTTTTAATGGAGTATGTTGAATGTCCATAACTTTGTTCAGATGACTGCAGAACCTGGAAAAGCTGTTGCTGCTATTGATTCATAACATACTGCTATTATTGGTATATATATATAAGCACAGTTTGTAATAGCTAAAACTTGGAAACAGCCCCTTTGCCCTCAGTTGGAAACTGGATAAAGAAGATGTGGGTTTTTTATAAAATGGAATACTACTCAGCCATAAAGAATGAGAAATTAGAGTCATTCATGGGAAAATGGATACATATTGGGGATATACTCTTAAATGAAATAAATAAGCCACACACGTGTAAATACCAAATAGTTTCTCTGGTGTGAAAAACTATAATAGTACACAAGATCCTAATGAGATGATTAATAATGTGAAATAGGAAGAAAAGGGCTAAAAGTGTAGGGAAAGTGGGAAGGGTGGGGGAAAGGTAATAAGGGAGAGGAAAAAAATATGAGAAAATGAAAAATGGAAATAAAGCATTTGTAAATGGGGAGGGAAGAAGGGGGTGAAGGGAGGCCAGGGACAAGAGGGAAAAATGAGAATCAAGACGTGTCATGTAAAGGCACAGGATCCCAATAATGAATGTAACTGTATTGTATACCTAAAATGTACCAATAAACTCAATAAAAAGAAAAAAAAACATGGGTGAGCATATATCTCCGTGGTATGATTCATTTAATTTTGGGGAGCATACGTATGGCTGGGTCAAATGGGACTTCTAATACTAGTTGTTTGAAGTATCTTCATACTGATTTCCACAGGTTGCACCAGTCTGCACTCCCACCAACAATGAAGAAGGGACTCTACCTCCCTACAACCCTGCCAACATTTGTTATTGGGTGACTTCATGATAGCAGCCATTCTTTCTGGGGTGAGGTGGAATCTCAGCTTTGTTTTCATCTGCATCTCTCAAATGACCAGTGATGTCAAACATTTTTTCATATGTTTATTTGCTGCTTACTTCTTTTTCTGAGAAATGTCTGTTCATTTCAGATGCCCGTTTTTGAATTGGGTCTTTATATTTGAGGGGATCTGATTTTTTAAAAGTTCTTTATATATTCTAGATAGTAGACCTTTGTCTGAGGAGCAACTGATAAAATTTTTTCCCACATTGTAGGTTCTCTTAGCTCTGTTGGTGGTTTCTCTTACAGTGCAGAAGCTTTTTAATAAGATGAGATCCCAGTTGTTGATTCTTTGCGCTAGTTCTTGTGCTACTGAAGATTTGAATTCATAGATCCACTTCTCCACATACTTCTTTCAAGTCTGTTTCCCTGTCAAGAACTTAAGCTTTCTCTGAATAGAGACCACGTGTTAGATTCACTCCTTTATACTCAGTAGCAGGAATTCACTGAATATGATTTCAGGTGACAATTAACAAATAGCTCTTAAATGATGGAGATGAAGTATCACTACTCTACTCAAAATTACTGTACGCTTTTTTTATTTTTTAGAACAGTATTTTTAATGGGAGCTGATTTTGGACCTATGCATTTGTCAAAATTTAGAAACACTTTTGGCTGGCATAACTGGGAGGTTTTACGGGCATCTGCTTAAAGGGATGGTATATGCCACAAAATCTAGACAACTTACTCCCCTGCACCAAATGTTATTAGAATTTAAATGTCCATAGTGCTTAGGTTGGGGATCCTGACATAGAAGTTTGCTTATCTAATAAATTGGTATCATTTCACCAAATCAGACATTCAGAAAAATATTAAAAGGAATATGGAAGAATATTTGGTTAAGTGCTGTTTTTATTAGATGGACAGATGGTTTAATAAAAATACCTTTCACTCTTTATAATGTTCACAAATCTCTTCGACACAAGTTCACAAATCTCTTCGAAGTTGCATCCTTGCACTGCTATCTTGAACATCTCTTCAGGAAGGTTGAAGATGCTTTTCCTTGCTCTGTAGTGCTCCACCATTCCCACCTTGTGAGCACTCCCATGGAATCCCCTTCTGTCTTCTTGTTCCTACTCTGGTTTGACATTTCTTTAACATCAGGGACAGAAATATCAATCACCACTAACTGCAAAAATTTTGCATTCAGGAGGAACACTGTGTATTATGGGAACAGAGGCAAGTTGCAGGTGTGCTCCTAGTGACAGTGTCCTGAGAGCACAGCTGGTATCCTGTCTATCCTTATCAATGTGCTGCCTCTAAACATCATGCAGTTCTTTAGTGCTTTCAAGCAATACATGTCATCTGTCTCAATTTTCCCCTACGGCAGATTATCTTTTCCGCTTCTGGTAGCCATTGAGGATGCAGACATGTTTCTTAGCAGGATAGAAACAACCACAGGAGTGGTCAGGTGACTGCTCACGATTCTCTTTTGATAGCAGAGAATGCAGTCATATTCTATGGCTATGGGTGCGCTTCCAGGATTAATTTACAAAGTAAATCCCCTCTGTTATACATAAAATAGAACTTTTCAAAAACGTGCTTTAGGATATTCACACAGTCTGATTGCCTAGACTCTTGTAATATGCATTAGAGAGTTTTTTGGTTCCTAGTTAAAATGTGTTGTGTTTGTATTATCATTTCAAATATGCAAAACTTCTTAGTGCTTTTAAATGGCTCCATAACAGTCCATTACACTAGTAGAATGTAATATAATTAATTTATTCACATTTATTTGTTGTTTATTGTAATTATTCATTGAGTTATCCCATGAATATCCTTTTCATTGTAATTACTCACCTGATTCTTCTAAGGTTATTTACGGGAAAGAAATGTAGTGTTAAATGACATGTATGATTTAAATTTTATTTGAACTTTCTGATTCCCATCAGTAAGCAGATAGTAAATGATATTTTTCAGAGATATGTATAAGCACTCTCAACTCTTATTGGAGCTCAGTTCTTCACCTGCTAATTTGTCATGTATTAGCAGTTCTTTTAAAATGTAATAACTTGATATATGTTTATGAGATGTTGTCATACGTTGGATTTCTGGGATTTTGATTATAATGTATTGAGTGAAGGTTACAGTTGTTAAAACATAATTGAATATATTCACAAATGCAGCTTAGGTGTATGAATCCATTACCCATGATTTAGTTAAGTACTGCAAAAGTGTACTGAAAAATAATTTATTGGGCTGGGTATTTAGCTCAGTGGTTCCAACACCTGCTTTGTAAGCACAAAGACCAGAATTTGATCCCCTGTACCAAAAAACAAACAACAAAAAAGTTATTAAAAAACACAAATCCATGCTGGAAAGAATGAAAAGCTTATCTGAAAGAGTTATTGTGACAACATGCAAACAATTAATAAAAACGTCTCGGGTGGGGGGTTAACTCAGTGGTTCCACTGCCTGCCACACAAGTGCAAGGACCCGAGATCGATCCCTGGTACAGAAAAAAAAAAGCCTCATATTTATGAAACAGGTAGTGTACAATAATTAACTGGAACAAACAATATATTGCCACACAAGTGCAAGGACCCGAGATCGATCCCTGGTACAGAAAAAAAAAAAGCCTCATATTTATGAAACAGGTAGTGTACAATAATTAACTGGAACAAACAATATGCTTTCAAATTCTGAGCAAAGGTTTGTCAGCACATCTATTATTCACATTTCATCATAAGAAAACACCAAATGCTGTCAGCAAACTAGAAGTGTATAGAAGGGATGGGGTGTGCCTCAGTGGCACTTCGCCTGCCTGGCAAGAGCAAGGTCCTGAGTTAGATCCTCCCATGGGGAAGGGGGTGGAGTGCAATTTGAAGTCTTACTTCTCACCTTGAACAGTAGGATTCAATCTTTGGGGAAATAGATATGGGAAATTATTGCACTACTTACCTGAGGGAAAAGTGCTCAATTAGAATAAGAACCCTAATGATGCGCTCAAAAATGCATTAGAAAACAGATCATTCCTTTGAAAGAAAAACACTGTTCAGATATGAAGACATAAGGTAAGAAAGAAAAATATTTCACATTGAAAATAAACAGCATTTTATATAGTACTGAAAGTTGATTACTTGCGTATCTAATAATTTTATCAGATGACGACATTAGAACTGGTAAGTGCCTAAATATGGGGAAAAGTTGCAAAGAAAAGGAAAATTTTATAGACCTATTCACATTTGAGAGTGTTTGATATATTTTTTGAGGATTTTTGAAGGTGGAAAGCATACAGTTGGCCATAGAAGACGTCAAGGTTGCCAAGTATCAAAATCATGCGCAGTGGTGAACCCGCCCCTCCTGCAGCTGTCCAGCTGTGCTACGAGGACGTGAACGGATCCTGTGTGAAAGCTCCCTACTCCCCAGGCCCCCGCCTGCTTCTGTACCTGGTGTTTGGCTCTGGGGCTGTGCTGGCTGTGTTTGGAAACCTGCTGGTGATGACTTCCATCCTGCACTTCAAGCAGCTCCACTCCCCAGCCAATTTTCTGGTCGCCTCTCTGGCCTGTGCTGACTTCCTGGTGGGGACCACTGTGATGCCCTTCAGCATGGTCAGGTCTGTGGAGAGCTGCTGGTACTTTGGGGATGCTTACTGTAAATTCCACTCCTGTTTTGATGGCTCCTTCTGTTATTCCTCTATCTTCCACTTGTGCGTTATTTCCATTGACAGATACATCGCCGTCACCGACCCCCTGGTCTATCCAAGTAAGTTCACTGTTGCCTTGTCTGGCAAATGTATCGCTCTCTCCTGGTTGCTTGCTGTAATTTACAGCTTTTCACTTTTTTATAGCAGAGCAACTGAAGCTGGGCTGGAGGAACTAGTGAGTGCTCTCACCTGTGTGGGAGGCTGTCAGATCGCAGTCAATCAAAACTGGGTCTTGATCGACTTCCTGTTATTCTTCATCCCCACACTTGTGATGATAACTCTTTACTCCAAGATTTTCCTCATAGCTAAACAGCAAGCTAGGAAAATTGAAAGTCTGAGCCATAAGACTGCAAAATCGTCTGACAGCTACAAAGACAGGGTAGCCAAGAGGGAGAGAAAGGCAGCAACAACCCTGGGAATCGCAGTCATAGCGTTTCTGATCTCCTGGTTGCCGTACTTCATCGATTCCATCATCGATGCCTTTCTGGGCTTCATCACACCCACTTATGTGTATGAGATACTAGTTTGGGTCGCTTACTACAACTCAGCAAAATCCCTTGATATACTTTCTTTTACCCTTGGTTTCGAAAGGCCATCAAGCTCATTGTTACAGGCCAAGTGTTCAGGGAGAACTCCTTCTCCATAAACTTGTTTGCTGAGTAGGTTCTTGTTTTCGACAAGAATGACTGAAAAGAGATTCACTATAGATTCATCAGGGAGAAAATGAAGAATAATCCACATACAAGATATCTTATTGTAAAATAACTGAATTATGGTTCAGCTTTGATCCTGGTCAAATCCAGGTGAAATTCAAGTGCAATGTTTCTTGATAAATATAACATTCCAACCAAAATTTAATGTAAGGGACTTGAGCCACTCTGCCATTTATCACTGGCATTTATTATCCGGGGCTACTGAGGCTTCTCTGAGCTTCCTTATATGACAGTTACATAATAATTTCTTAGTAGTTTCTCTGAGAATATTTAACAACAACAAACAACAACAAAAAAACCAGATACGAGATCTACTGAAGGACATTTTAAAACTGTGAATCTTGGCTTTTATTACTTCACGTAGGTTTAATTCCTGGATATGTATCCTTTCTCTTCTATGTAGCATTTCCTTCATAAAATATAAATTAACCAAAAGAAACAGAGAGCTAATATGCCTTTGTTCAGAGGAGCCAAAGAGAAAGGCTGCAATATCTTGTGTCAGATTTCTACATTGAAAAATATGATAACAGGGTCAGAAAAAATAAAACAGGAAATATTTCCATCAAAGAAATCAGTTCCATTATTTAAAATGGAAAAAAAACATTAGTGTTATAAATAAAAACATTCATCTATTCAATGAGTTATTTTGCTGGTAAGTATCGCACTCATAAAAATTTACATAAAGTTCAGAAACTTGACAAATTATTATATGTTTAAACCGGGAGTTTTATGATTCCCTCTTATCATTTAACCTTAATTTAAATTAATTTACTTCTCTCTTAATTTGGAATTGTTCTGAACTTTTATAGTTTTCAAAAATATATATGAACCTATAAATATAAATATATTCAGAAGAAGTAAAAAACATTGATATGAACGTTATAATAGAAAGCATATATCAAGGGTGGAAAATATATTTAGTTAATACAGGCTCCAAACTAACTGAACTGTGTGATTCACAGCACCCTGCACAGGCCACGAAGTTAGAGAGAAAGTGCTCTTGGTATTCAGAGCAGAGGGTCACACGTCTATGAGAAAGGTGGATCTGCTGTGGGCTATCTTGTAGATTCCTTTCTCTTAGACCCCAATTTTTATTTATTTACTTTTGTTTTGTTTCCTTTGGCATCAATTTTTATTTTTTTATTTTTATTAGCACATATTTACAGTACATAATGAATGTATTTTTCATGGGGAGTTGGTATATATACCTAACACATTTTTTTAAATTAAAAAAAAATTTTTTTCCTCATTGAGTTTATTGGTACATTTTAGGTAAACAGTACAGTTACATTCATCATTGGGATCTTGTACCTTTACATGACAGGTCTTGGTTCTCATTTTTTCCCCTTGTCCCTGGCCTCCCTTCACTCCATCCTCCCCTCCCCATTTACAAACACTTTATTTCTATTTTTTCATTTTCTCCCATTTTTTTCTTTTCCCTTATTACCTTTCCCCTACCCTTCTCACTTTCCCTACACCTTTAGCCCTTTTCTTCCTATTTCACATTGTCAATTATATCATTAGGATCTAATGTACCATTATAGTTTTTCACACCAGAGAAACTATTGGGTATTTACACATGGGTGACTTATGTATTTCACTTAGGAGTATATCCTCAATATGTATCCATTTTCCTATGAATGAATCTAATTTCTCATTCTTTATCACTGAGTAATATTCCATTTTACAGAAAAATCCCATTATCTTTATCCAGTTTCCAACTGATGGGCAAATGGGCTGTTTCCAAGTTTTAGCTATTACAAACTGTGCTGCTATAAACATTGGTGCAATATGTCACTGTGATATGATTCTTTCATTTTAAAAAGTTAATTTTATTGGTACTTTTAAAGCATACAATAGAATGACATTCATCATTGGGAATTCGCACCTTTACACAATCCATCTCAGTTTTTATGTTTTCCCCATTCTCCTGCCCTCCTTTCCAACTCTCCATCTCCCATTTTCTCCTTCTTCCTTCCCTCTATCTCTTGATTCCCCTCCCTTTTATAGAAGATATTTTTTATTTTGTTCTTTATTTATATTTTGAGTTTCTTTTTTCTTCAGCTTTAATTGAATTTATTGGTACATTTTAGGGATACAGTACAGTTACATTCATTGTTGGGATCTTGTACCTCTACATGACAGGTCTTGGTTCTCATTTTTTC
Organism: Fukomys damarensis; assembly: GCF_012274545.1. Lineage (NCBI taxonomy): Eukaryota > Metazoa > Chordata > Mammalia > Rodentia > Bathyergidae > Fukomys > Fukomys damarensis. The sequence continues at coordinate 12,743,556 of NW_022900926.1, read as the reverse complement.
CCCTTACCTCTGCCCTCCCTTCACCCCCTCCTCCCCTCCCCATCTACAAACACTTTATTTCCATCTTTTCATTATCTCACATTTTTTTCTTTTCCCTTATTACCCTTCCCCTACACGTCCCACCTTCCCTACACCTTCAGCTCCTTTCTTCACATTTCTAAATGTCAGTTATCTTATTAGGATCTTCTGTATTATTGCAGATTATTCACACCAGAGAAACTATTCAGTATTTACACATGTGTGCCTTATTTATTTCACTTAGGAGTATATCTTCAATATGTATCCATTTTCCCATGAATGAATCTATTTTCTCGTTCTTTATAGCTGAGTAATATTCCATTTTATAGAAAAACCACATCTTCTTTATCCAGTTTCCAATGGATGGGCAAATGGGCTGTTTCCAAGATTTAGCTATTACAAACGTTATTTATATTTTGAGTTTCTTATACACAAAAAAACTCATGAAATATTCACCCTTGTGACAGACTAGAAATTTTAAAAAGCATAGCTTTTTCTCTCTCTCTCTTTGGAGAAGGAACAAATGCATACAAAAATGTTCTTGCTTCTTTCATAATTTCTATTTAGCTACACATCAATACTATTTATTAGAAGCACATGATTTCTTCTATTAATAAATAAGTACTTTTCTTTGAAATGTGTCTTTGTGTATTGTACTTTTTTATTGTGCTTTGGTAAAACTGTATGCCTTCATACAATTTACTGATAACTAAATGCACATTGGACACCTTAGAATTCTTTGCTCAGGATTCTTGAATTCCAAAGTTTATACTGTGAATTGTTTTTTCATTCTGGTAGTTTCAATATGAATAACTTTTTCTAAATCAAATTAATAGAAAAAGCACATATGCACTGAATGGGTCCAGTGTTCTTTTGTTTATATTCATTTTTCTGGTACAATTCTTAGTTATTTCCCCAGTAAGTACATGTCACATAAAAAAACACTTTCTAATCTTGGTTATCTAGCCAGAGAATAGTCATACGTGCTCAATTTAATGCAAGCTTCTTTCTGGATTGAAAATCATAATGTTTCTGGGGGGAATGTTTCGTTTTGGTTTTGTTTTTTTTTTTTGTACCAGGGATCAAACTCAGGACCTTGTGCTTTCAAGGCAGATGGCATAATGTTTATTTCTGGATTGAAAAATCACGTTGAATATCTAGTTCAATATTCCTACAATTGTTTTTGTTTTTTGTAATCTTTCAAATATATTAAATAAATCATTTCATTTTACCATACCAAGATCAATGCACTGTGCTAGTTTTATAAGTATTTAAAACTTTCATTATAAAAGAGAAATTACTTCTGATCTCATTATTCCCTGGAAACTACTTGTTCTGGATTTAGAATGTGAGACTTAATTTCAGTAAACATCATCGAGTGATTCCACAAATCACGGGTGGCTTCTAGAGCCAGAAGAATACATCAAGAAAGGAATTTAAATCTTGTAAGGATTATGTGTTCATTTATGAAATATTCATTCTGTACAATGAGGCCCTGCATTTGTGGATAACTTGCTTAGAGATGTTTTGAGCATGCAGTTTTTGTAAAAATTATTTTATTGGAAAAATATACATATCATAAAGAAAATTATAAACAAAGTTCTATACACAGATATCCACATCAGGGGGAATAAATACTTCATTATAACATTTTTTCAAGTTGTACTGAGGCTTGAACCCAAGGTTTTCACACAGCTACATCCCCTGAACTTTTTTTAAAGTTTTGAAATTATAACAGGGTCTTATTAAGTCATTAAATTGCCTAAGCTGGGCTCCAACTTGCAATATTACTGACTTAGCCTCTCAAGTGTTAGGATTATAGGCTATCATCTGCAATTCTTCATTTAAAAATATTTTTAAAATAATGTTTTTTATTATACGTGATTTTTTTTCTCCTGAAACTCCAAGCAGGGTCATGCAGATGAGCTCCATTTTAACTCCTGAGGCGGGATTGAACCATACATAAAACAAGACCCTGATCTTGCTACTTTATACTGCTTGATCATTAGCTCCTTTCAGACTCTTCTCCCCAGCAAGACCGGGACATTCAAATCCCAAGATTTACCTAAGCACTGCTGATGATAAACTGAATTTAATTCTTTTCTGTGAATACCAATTCATTATTTTAAATAAAAATGTGGTTGTTTATGAATTGTACATACCTTTAATAGCTAATGTATTTAATACTAACTTTGATATTTTTTAATTTTTTCCATGTTTAAAACAAAAAATGCATTTCTATGCAGTCTCCCTCTTTTCAGAAACCATATTGTGCATTCCATCACATTTTGTTCTGTGTTCTAGTGATGTTTTGTGTATTTATTTTCTTAAAAAAGTGTTATTTGAGGAAAATGCTTTTCACCTTTATGCCTCCAGCAGGAACTTTCCACTGTACATGAAACTGTCAATAAATATTTCCTGAATGAAAAACATGTACTGATTTTAAATATAGAAATATTTTAATAAATTTAGTAAGAATATGTCTATTTACATTAAGTAAATGTGATTTCTTACAGATCATTATGCATCGAGGTAGTTATTACCAAAGTTGAAGACACAATAAATGTTAAATTTGTGGTATTTTACTGTGAGCATTTATCAAACAGTGTGTTATTTGAACTGTCTGCGGGAAACAGCCTCTTTCTCTGAGTGGAGCATTTGTATTGAATTCAAGAACAGAAAAATTCACAAACCATGAATGTTATATTTTCCTGCATTCTCTTGTCAACCAATCATTAAATTTATGGTAGACTGACAAAACATTAATACAGAAAAGTACCTTTAGAATGATCTAAGGCATCTTTCCTATTTTCAGGGAATATCATACTCGATGTAAGACAGTGTGTGAGTACAGGTAGGGGGTTTATCACGCCTAGTAGCACTGTAACTTTGATGAGCAGTGTCCACAATGTGCCACCCACACGATTATAGGCTCTGAGATGCGGTCCATGTGTTGTTTCTTTGGAGGAAGCCTGCCCACTGGACACACCCTGGTGTGAGGGAGCCACCCAGAGAACCCCACTGCACTCCTGTTTACTCTGTGCACAGGAGGACACAGCATGGCTTTTGCATCTGGTTTCAGGTTATATGGGAGATGAGCCCACTGCAAAAGGCAGTGATGAATCAACGTGTAGTCCATACCTACACCTTGTTATACACTGATATTCCTGACTAGTATTACCCCCCTGTGTTAATTTTAAGCAGCCAAAAGGTAATTGGGAAGCTCTGTGGAAAGATAGTGGACTGACGGGGGAGGAGCTTACACTATTACATGAGTTCCACTAGACCTTGCTGTAGCTTCCCCATTAAGGGTTCTCCTAGATTCTACACTGGGCAGCAGACACTAGTTGGGGAGGGTGTTGGAAAAGGTCATATCAATACTCATCAGTCACTGGCATTATGTAGCTAGAGAGTGGGGACATTTCTTGCAGAAACTGCCTTATGACAGTTAATCTTGTGGACGGTGACATGATCGGATGCTACATACAGAAAGGCCAGATCCACCAAGTGAGCACTATGTGAAGACTAAATTTGCCATACCTTATTTTCATCTTGTCTTCATCTCTTCTCCCTGTGGAATAGGAGCAGTTAAAAGGGTGGAATAGGAATTGAAGAAGTAGACAATTCCATTTCCCTAAACCAAGGACTTCTGGCTAATCTTGCTCTGATCTGTTCACTGCAAAACTATTTACTGAAGATTCTTTTATGACCAACAGGGGAAGCATTTTAGAAGCCTTGGAAAGAGCCTCCAAGCATGATGTTCTTTGTTGATCAACCCACTGAGAAAAGTACAAATTTATCTGGGCATGGTGCTCTTCGTTGACTGAGCCCAATTATGAAAGTATAAATTTCCCTAGAATCTCCTATTAAATTAGACAAGATAGTTAACATCCCTATAATTGTACATATATTGAAGCAGCATTTTTGTTTAACACAGTTGTGGGAGTTCTTTTTGTGTGAACCACTCCATCACTGTGCTTTCACTACTGTCACAGGCATTGTGTTTTACCTGAACTGAGCGTCTCAGAATTAAATTCATAGATGCACTTCTCAACTTACTTTGCTCAGGTTTGTTTCCTCCCGCAAGATCTCAAGCTTCATGAGAACAGATAGTATATATTTTATTCATTACTTAATACACCCCAAAGACATACTCTTAATGTTTTCAGTAGATGCGCTGATTAATGAACAAATCTGAGAGTGATGGGGGGAAATATAAAGTCATTTCTCTACCTAAAATGACAAGTATCGCTGGGTATTTTTGTTGTCGTTGTTGCTTAGAACAACAGTCTCAATTGGAAGGGGCATTGATTTTGCACCTTGAGATCAATGTTCACCTTCACCAGTATCTGAAGACTCATTTGGCTGGCACAGCCACGGGAATTTACTGGCGCGTAGTAGCAGGGACGCTGCTATGTCACGCCACATACAGAGAAGCTCCCCATCCGTACGGGTTATCAGGACTGGAGTATGACTAGTGCACAGGTGGAGACTGCTGGGTACAGGCTTCCATTTGAACCAGCGATGAAAGCAGAGAAGTGAATGCAGGATACTGTGCTGTTTTCTGCCTTCGCTCCCTTTTCTGGATTCTAAGCTCAGGCCAGAGTATGAGAAAAAAAGTTAAAAGCAACTGTTGTGAAGCTGAGCAGGGATGAAGGACCTCACACAGGTGGAGAGCAAAAACCGGGGTTCACTGTCACCACCACAGAGTAAGGACCTCAATAAACACCCCAGGATGTCAAGGAGACTTCTGAGTAAGAGAAAAATCAGAAAAAGATGAGCCTTCACAAGGTCGAAGATCTAAACTGTACACAGCACAATACCTGCTCTGCTTCTACCCTGCCAGGCTGAAGAAAATGAAATCCTGTCAGGGAGAAAAGAGAACCATCAGACCCTCCATAATTTGCTTGTGTAATTGCCAGTACTCAGTAAAAATAAACAGACATTTCATGAAGGAAAAGTAAATGACCAAGCGCTGAGTAGCAGAACGACTCTCACCTTATGTGGAACTAACAGACGTGGATTTTAAAAAGAAATTTCAGCAGAAATTAGAACTCTAAAAAGAATAAGTGAGAAATGTAGAACTGAAAAAATGAAATACTGAAGTAAAGCGCTCCATTACAGTGTAACAGCAGACTAGAAACTGTAAAAGAGGGTTACTGAGCAAAAAGCAGAAAAATAGAACTCAGAGAACAAGTTTGGAAAATATGGAGAACGATGTGAGTCTTGGGGACATGAAGAAAAATTCTTAGTGAGCACAGTATGATTTTAAAAGCATAGAGAAAATGTGTAAAACAGAAGCAATATTTGAGAACTCACTTTACTGATAATTTTCATATACTGATGAAGGCATGCAGATAAACTGGATATAGAAGCTGGCCAAAAATGCCTGCTATTATGATGATGTTTGCATTAAAATTGTCAGCTACTTTGCACACTTGAATTTTGCCCTGTGAGTAATACAAAATAAACAGTGGCTTTTTGGAATCCCCACCATATTTTAGGCAGCATATGGCTTTACAATGCTGATTAAAATCCATAAAATATGAACCATGTCAAGCATTCTAAGAAAGTTGCCATGAAATTGCATCCATACTCATGAAGTTCAATTCTGATTTCAGAAATATCAAGTGACAGTGATGAGACAGAGTTTATGTGGAAAGTTTTCCAGGCATATTTATTACTTATTCCCCAATAAATATTGTCAAATATAAATAATCTTTTCTAATTCTATTTTTGAGCTTTCAAATATTATATGTCTTCATTTTAACAAAAAGATGTTGAAGATATCTGATAAACATTATAAAGTTTCTTTCTGGATTGAAAAAGTATTTTGAACACCTGGTTCAATATACTTACAGCAGTCTTTGTGTTTATAACCTTTCAAATACGTTATACAAATGAGTTAATTTTACCAAATCTCTTCCAAGATCAATATACTATTCTATTTCATAAAGTCTTTAAAAACTTTCATTATGGCTGATAAAATACCTCTATTCTTATTATTCTCTGGCAATTACATTGAGCTCTGTCTAGAATGTGAGCATTCATTTCACTCATATGAATGAATATTCATTCATATATTCTCAAATATAAATTGAGATTCTGGTAGTCATTCCATGAGTGCTGCAAACAGAAGGATATAACAAAAAAGGGAATTTAAACTTTGTAATGATTATATATGAATTTACGGAATATTCATCCTGTCTATTAGATTGCTTGACTCACATTAACTCATTTCATATTTATAACAACCTGTTAAGTAGGCAGCATTATTCCTTTTACTGAGAAAACTGAAGCATAGACCTGTGAACTCTCACACCAGTGTAGCACATTCAGTAATCACAAATGAGTATTCACACCGAGGAATCCAGAGAGTGAGTGAGATTCCCCTAATTGTGCTCCACCTTGAAAAAGAAGATGCCCACGCACTGCACATGACTTCCTTGGAGATTTTTTGAGCATGAAGTTTTTATAAACATTACTACAAGGAACAATCTAATTTGCATAATGAAAATCATAAGTAGTACTCTACAGATATAAACATAGGAGGAAATGACTGGTTAGTTACAACTTTCATTTTCCTCTGTGGTGAGGGCTGAACCCCGGGCCTTCCCACAGAGCTACATCCCCCAGTACTACTTTTTAATTTTCATTTTGAGACAGAGTCTTGCTAAGTCACTAAATTGCCCAGCCTGAGTTCCAGATATGTGTAGGCAAGGACTTTCGGAACAGAAACCCAGTGGTGCAAGAAATAGCACAAAGAATCAACAAATGGGATCATATCAAATTAAAAAGCTTCTACATAGCCAAGGAAACAATCAACAGTGTGAAAAGACTACTTACAGAATGGGTAAAGAAATTCGCCAGCTACTCCTGAAATGGCAGACTAATCTCTAGAATACAGAAAGAACTCAGTAAAATTAGACCACCCAAAATAAAAGACCCAATTAAAAACAAGCAACTGAAATGAAGACACTGCTCAGAAGAGAGTAAATACATGAAACGCCAATAAATATATGAAGAAATGTGCAACATCACTGGCCATTAGAGACATAGAAATAAATAAATACTGCTGTGATTCCATATATTCCAGAAGGAATGGCTATCATTAGGAAATCAAATAACAACAAATGCTGGAGAGGCTGGAATGAAAAATAAATACTTCTATACTGTTGGGAATGTAGACTAGTACGACTTCTATGAAAATCAGTATGGAGATTCCTCACAGCAAACAAACAAACTAGAAATTCCATTTGATCCAGCTGCTCACCTTCTGGATATCTTCCCAAAAGAGTGAAAGACATCATAGTGTAGTGATATACACACATCTACACTTACAGCACCACAATTCATAAAGTCTAAATAATAGAAGTCCATTAAGAGATGAATGGATAAAGAAGGATGGTATTTTTACCGTAGAGTACTACTCTGCCAAATCGAATGATAAATTTCAGTGATTTGTAGGAAAGTGGATGCCGCTTTAGACCATAATGTTAAGTGAAATAAATCAGGCACACAAGTTTAAATAATACCTGGTTTCCTCTTATGGGATAAACACAAAATATAAATAAAGAGCAACACAAAAATAGATAATAGAAATGAGAGATAGATCTTTTATAAACAAGAAAGTGGTAGAGATGGGTGGAGTAGGGAGAGGATGGAGGAAAAGGCTATGAAAATGTGTTATGTACATGTATCGGCAGCCCAACAAAGGATGTAATCATTATGAAATACAACGTGTAGTAATATAAAATAACAATTGAACGAATATGATGAGGAATAGGTTGAAAGGGTTAAAAACCAAAACACAAGCAACACAAGGACACATTGCAGGGAAATGGAGTCTAACTGAAGGGATTTCTACAATAGTGACAGAGTTTCTCCACCCTACCCTAACCAATCTCCAACCCACAGTACACAAATATAAATATGAGAATGCAAGCGTACAAGATACACCCCAAAATCCCTATTAACCAGAAGCTGATCTAATGGGTACTAGAATATAGGAAAATATGGGCAAAAATTCAAAAATCATTTTAAAACTATTTAAAGACGTAAAGGAATAACTATATAGGCAAATGCACAAGATATTTAACAAGCCCAAAGATAATTTAATTAAACAGATAAAGGATCTTACCCATAACATCAGAAAAGCTATAGGTTTCTGAGCATAAACCTCAATGTGAGGACAGACTAGAGAAAAAATTTTCAATCCCAAAAGAAAACAATTGTCATTCATTCTATGTCCTGAAAAATTAGCCTTCAAAATTAATGGAAAATCAAGGACTTTAAATCCTAAAGAAATTCTCAACCAAGAAACCTGCATTGGAAACACTTGAGGGAATCCTAGACTGTGAGGCCACCAGCACTGAGGAGCCCAAAGAAAAGTATAGATCTAACAGACCAGTTATACAAAAAAAGGAAAAAAAATGCAATAAACACCTTATAATAACAGCACAATGCCTATGTATCAACCCACCAATTAAAAGATTGGCAGGCTGGATAATAAAAAAGCAATCACTTTATGCCTACAGGCAACATACCTCATTAAAAAGGAAGTACATACACTGAAAGTGAAAGTGTTAAAGGGAATACTGCACTCAACCAGAGCCCCCAAGAAGCAGTAGTAGTGATCTTCTATTCAGACTCCAATCCAAAATGATCAGAAGAAACAAAGATTGCCACTATATACTGGTCGAGGGAACAACAGGGAGCAATAACGATTATAAATATCTATGCATCGAAGGCCATTGCACCCAGTTTCATAAAACAAAAACTGCTGCAGTTAATAGGACAAATAGACAGTGGATCATAGTGGAGGACCTCAGTACCCTCCTCTTCCCAATTGGGTAAACCAGAACATAAAAAAAAAAATCAACAAATAAATATCAGAGTTAAGCTACACCATTGAACAAATTGACTTAACAGACATTTGCAGAGTGTTTCATCCAAAAGCAACAGATTTTGCATTGTTTTTCTCAACAGCACAAGGCACATTTTCCAAAATAGACCGTATCTTAGGCCACAAAGCATTCATAAATAAATACAAAGAAGCAAAATAATCCTTTGTATAGAATTGAATACAAACACATAGTGGAATAAAGCAGAAATAAAGAGCAAGAGAATCCACAGAAGCCATGCAAACACAAGGAGATCAAGTAATACGTCATTGAATAATCAGTGGACCACAGAAGAAGCCAATAAGAAAATTAAAAAGTTTAGAATCAAATGACAACAGAAGCAGGCACGGCAAAACCAATGGGAAACAATGAAAATAGTTCTGAGAAGGAAGGTAATAGCTATCATGCACACATAACAAAGAGAAAGAAGAACAGTAATTCCAAATAAATAACCCGATGATGCATTTCAAGGTGCAAGAAAGAAGAGTTCAGTTCAAATCTGAAACTAACAGAAGGAATGAAATCAGAGAAACGAAGAGGGAAATTAATGAAATAGAGACTAAAAAGACAATATAAAAATCGATAATGAATCAAAGATTTGGTTCATCGAAAGAATGGAAAGGAACCTGGGCACAGGGAATAGAGAAGGGAGAGCAGGGAGGAGGAGGAAAACTGGATCAAGATATGAAATGTGTATGAACCGATTCCCCATGATGAATGCATTTGTAATGTATCACAAAGGTACACTGCATAAACAAATCTTTAAAAAACATAGGGCCAGGGATTTAGCTCAGTGGCTCCAGCACCTGCCTCGCAAGCGCAAGGACCTAGTTCAATCCCTGATACCAAAAAAAAAAAAAAAAAAAAAAAATTCATAGTCGATGCTAGAAAGCGTGAAGAACTTATCTGAAAGACTTTTAATGACAGCAAGAGAATCATTAATAAATACATATTAAAAACACGAAGAAGGTAATGTACAGTACTTAATCAGAACAAACAATGTGCTTTCAAATTCTGAGCAAAGGAATATTGGGACACACACTTTTCCATTTCCATTGCATGAACACACCACATGTCAGCAACAAATTGGACGGGCACCTACTTGATTTTAGAGGGAGCCCGATGACCGTTTAAAGTGTCTTCCTTGAGTCCTTACACTATGGGATTCCATCCTTCCCACTTTAGATATTTTCAATCATTAAGCTATTTTCCTGAGGGAAAAGAGTGTTCAGGGCATTGTCTTAGCTTTGTGTAATTAGGATAAGAACCCTGATAAAAGGTGGCACCCAGACATGCATCAGAAAACACACCATTCCTAGGTCGTATTCTTAAAATGGCTAGGGGCTAGGACTCCCTCATGTTGGAAAATGAAGTTTCAGGGATCATACAATCACAAAGGTGTCATAAATTAGAATGTGGCATTATGATTTTTATTGGCCAAGTAGATACTATGCACATCAGACAATAGCTGAATAATGAAACATGTTGGATTTTGTGGTTGTTTATTTGCATGTACGTGTGCAGGTAACTTCAGGAAAAAGAAGGTAATACAGAAAAAAAATTTTAAAAAGCACGCTATTCCTCTTATTAAAAAACATTGCTCAGGTATGAAGATATGGGTAAGAAAGAGAAATATTTTTAAATAGAAAAAACAGCATTTTATGTACTAATGAAGATTACTTGTGCATGAGGAATAAAATAATGTTATAAGATAAGGATATCAATCCATTTCTAAATGTGGTAATAAGATACAAAGAAAAGGAAAAATTTATTGATATACTCAGAAATACTTTTTATTTTTTGAAGATTTTTGAAGATGGAATTACACACTAGGCTATAGAAAATGACAGATTTCTCAGATACTGAAAGACAATCATGACCGCCGGTGAACTGACTCTTCCTGCAACTGTCCAGCTGTGCTTTGAAAATGTGAACGGATCCTGTGTGAAAGCTCCCTACTCCCCAGGCCCGCGCCTACTTCTGTACCTGGTGTTTGGCTCTGGGGCTGTGCTGGCTGTGTTTGGAAACCTGCTGGTGATGACTTCCATCCTGCACTTCAAGCAGCTCCACTCCCCAGCCAATTTTCTGGTCGCCTCTCTGGCCTGTGCTGACTTCCTGGTGGGGACCACTGTGATGCCCTTCAGCATGGTCAGGTCTGTGGAGAGCTGCTGGTACTTTGGGGATGCTTATTGTAAATTACACTCCTGTTTCAATGGCTCCTTCTGTTATTCCTCGATCTTCCACTTGTGCTTTATCTCTATTGATAGATACATCGCTGTCACCGACCCTCTGGTCTATCCAACCAGGTTCACCTTCTCGGTATCTGGCATATGTATCACCTTCTCCTGGCTGTTACCCATTACTTTTTGCTTTTCCCTTCTTTACACAGGGGCAAACGAAGCTGGGCTGGAGGAACTAGTGAGTGCTCTCACCTGTGTGGGAGGCTGTCAGATCGCAGTCAATCAAAACTGGGTCTTGATCAACTTTCTATTATTTTTCATCCCTGCTCTCGTGATGATAACTCTTTACTCCAACATTTTCCTCATTGCTAAACAGCAAGCTAGGAAAATTGAAAGTCTGAGCCATAAGACTGCAAAATCATCTGACAGCTACAAAGACAGGGTAGCCAAGAGGGAGAGAAAGGCAGCAACAACCCTGGGAATCGCAGTCATAGCGTTTCTGATCTCATGGTTGCCGTACTTCATCGATTCCGTCATCGATGCCTTCCTGGGCTTCATCACACCCACTTATGTGTATGAGATACTAGTTTGGGTCGCTTACTACAACTCAGCAATGAATCCCTTGATTTATGCTTTCTTTTACCCTTGGTTTCGAAAGGCCATCAAGCTCATTGTTACAGGCCAAGTGTTCAGGGAGAACTCCTCCCCCATAAACTTGTTTGCTGAGTAGGGTTTTGTTTTTAATGGAAAAGAGATTCACAATGGATTCATCAAGGGGGGAAAGAAAAGATCATCTACGTCCAATATCTCTATTATAAAATAATTAAATTATGCTTCAATTTTGGTGTAGGTCAGATGCAGGTTAAATTTAGATTTAATGTTCTTTAGTGACTATAACGTTAAAACTTAAATTAATTGTCAGGGACATGACCTTAGAGTCAAACTGCATTCACCACTGCGATCTTGGGTTACTGAATTTTCTCTGCATTCCCCCGCCTTTTTTTTTCTGGTACAAGGAACTGAACTCAGGGCTTTGCACTTAACAGGCAGCTGTGTCCTTACATTTCCTTATGTCAGATTAATAACATTTTCCTTGTAGTACTTCTGAGAATATTTAACATAAACGATGTAAAGACCTACTAATATTTTAAAATTCTTATTCTTGGCTTTTCTTAGCTTATGGAAGTTTATTTCCTGGATATATAGTGTCTTTAATACTTCTTAATAAAATGTAAATTAGTTATAAAAAATTTAGGGGAATGGTAGGTCTTTATTTAGAGGGTCATAAGAGAGGCTGCATTATCTAGTGTCAGAATTGTATATTCAAAAAAGGTCAGGAGATATATCTATTAATTAATACTAGTTCCGCTGTGTACAATGGAAAAGAAAATTGATGTTGTAAATAAAAATATTCACCCATTCAGTGAATTTTATACTCATAATTACTGCACTCATAAAAAACATTATAGGAAGTTCAGGAACTTCATAATTATGTATTAGGGATTTTTAAATTCCTGCTTGAGATGTAATCTTGTTTCTAAATGAATTTATTATTTGTTTAATTTTTGAATTGCTCTAAACATCTACAGAAGTGTTCAAAGATACACACGAAAGTATAAAAGAGAAAGTATACATTCAAAAGAAGAAAGAACACACAGGTAAACAATGCAATCCAAAGCTAATGTCAAGGGTGGAAAATACATTCCATTCATGCGGTTTCCAAGCTCCTCAATTAGTTATGTAATTCACAACTTATTACACAGGCCAGGTAATTAGAGAATAATTGCTCTCAGTATTCAGATTAGAGGGTGCATGTCCTATAAACAGTGTAAATCACCCACAGGACTCTTTTTAGATTAGTTTCTCTTAAGCATCAAATTTTATGTATTTATTTACATTTGTTTTTCTTCTATTAATTTTGTGGTTATTGGGAAGTGTTGGCAGTGCATAATGATCACGTTATTATGGAGAGTTGGTGCACAACACAACTTTATACTTTTCTGCAACCCATCCCCTCTCCTTCTTCCCCCTCCCTCTAACTCTTGCTCTCTCTCTGTCTTTTGCGAAAGATCTTTCTCCCTGTTTCCTACTATCTATCTTTCATTTTTATCTTCCTCATACAAGTGAAAACATGCTTTAGACAGACATTAAATTTTTAAACTAAGAGCATCATATATTTGGATAAGGAACAAATACACGCAAAAATGTTCTTGCTATTTTCTCTAACTTCTATTTAGACATACATCAATATCATCTAGCAGAAAAACATGATTTCTTTTATTATCAAAAATGGTTTGAACTTGAAACCTTTCTTTATATAGTGTACTCTTCCTGGTTTTACGGTGATTCGGTAAAACTATGTCTTTATGCGATGTACTGATAAATACGTGCACCCTGGTGCCTTAGAATTCTTTGCTCACAATTATTCAGTTCCAAAGTTGAATACTATCAATTTATTTTCATTCTAGTGGTTTCAGTATGATTAGTATTTTCTAAATAAAGTTAACAGGAAACAGCAACACATATGCATTGGTTGTATTCAAGTTTCTTTTGTTTATATTTGTTTTCCTGGAATAATTATTAGTTATTCCCTGTAAATGTTTGTCAAATACAGTAATAACTTTTTCTAATCCTGTTATTCTAGCTAAAAATATAGTCATACGCCCTCATTTGAACAAAAAGATTTTGAAAGATAGTTGATGAATGCTATAATGTTTCTTTCAGGATGGAAAACATACTTTAAATATCTAGTTCAACAAACCTACAATAGATTTGGGTTTTTGTAACCTTTCAGACATATTAGGCAAGTCAGTTAAGTTTACAGTGTCCTTTCCAAGATGAATATACTGGTCTCTCTCCATTTTTATTTTTTTATTATTATTTTAAAAATTTCTTTATTTATTTATTTATTTATTTATTTATTTATTTATGGTACCAGGGATCGAACTCATGACCTTGCACTTGCAAGGCAGGCGCAATACCACTGAGCTAAATCCATGGCCTGGTCGCTCTGTTTTTATAAGTATTTAAAAACTTTCATTATAAGAGACAAAATACTACTTCTCTCGTAATTCTCTGGGAACTGCTCTATGCTGTCCAGATTGTGAGCCTTTGTTTCAGTAAACATTTATTGAGCGGTTCCAGTAGTCTATTCTGGAAACAAAGAATATAGCAAGAAAGACGTTTAAACCTTGTAATCATTATATGTAAATTTATGGAATATTAATTCCATATATTGGATTAATTATCATCCAACTCATTTCATCTTACAGCAACCTGTGAAGGAGGCATGTTATTCCTTTTACTGAGAAAACTGAGGTATGAAGAGGTGAATTAGCATGGCCAAGATAAAATACAAGTAGGTACAAGTGCTTTGTTGTCACTTTCCTTTTCGCCGTACTGAGACTTGAACCCAGGGACTTCAGAATGAGATACATCCCCCAATCCCTTTTCTTTTTCTTTTTTCATATTCATTTTGAGACAAAGTCTTGCTAAGTCATAGTTAGCTGAGCTGGGCTCCCCCTTCCCATCTTCCTCACAATCTGTCAAAGAGCTGGGATTAGGAGATGTCACCCATACTTCTTGATTTGAGCAGATTTTTAAAATAGTGTTTTTATTTTACAAGATTTTGTTTTCTTTTGAAACTGAAGGGAAGAACATGCAGATAAGCTACATTCTAACTACTGAGGCAGGACTGACCCTCACGTGAAGCAGAACTATAGTCTGGCTACTTTATACTGTTTGATTATCTGGTCCCTTTGAGGCTTTTCCCCCAAAGATTGTCATGTTTGAATTCCTTTATGCACTTACGCATTGTTGAGACTGAAAATTAAATTTCCCTTTAAAAACCGGATCATTATTTTGAATAACAATGCATTATGTTTATGAAGTGTATATACCTTTAATAGCAAACTAATTTAATACTACCTTGAAAATGTTCTTTTATTTTCCCATGTATAAAAAATTTTTTAGAATGAATTTATTTTTTTCATTAAATTTCTTGGTACTTTTTAGGTATACAGCACAGTTACATTCATTATTGTGATCTCGTACCTTTACATGATATACCTTGGGTCTTTTTTCCCCGTTCCCCTGTCCTCCCTTCACCCTCTCTACCCTTCCCCATTTACAAAAATGTTGTTTCCATTTTTCCTTTTCTCATATTTTTTCTTGTCCTTATTTGCTTTCCTCTACTCTTCTCACTTCCCCTACTCTTTTAGCCCTTTGCTTCCTGTTTCACATTATCAAGTATACAATTTGAACCTTATTTAAACTTTTAGTTTTTCATACCACATATAAAAATTTAAAACAAAAAATATGTGGATGCATTTGTAGTGTCCCTCTTTTTAGGAGCTGCCTTGTTCTCCTATCACATTATCATCTGCATTCCAGTGACTTCCTTAAAAAAATCGATCCTTCAAAGAATGTCCTTTCTCGTTCATCTTAATGCCTATAGCAAAAACCTTCCACTACACGTGTCAAAACATGCTTGTCAAAAAATTACTTGCTGAATACAGTGTGTATTTCCTTTAAAGGTGAAAATGTTTTAATACATTAATATGAGAACATGGATATATACATTAAGTAAATAAGATTCTGTGTGAATCTTATGTTCTGTTCAAAGTTGTTATCATTATGAAAGTTGGAGAGACCATATTGTTAAATTTGTTCTAAATTACTGTAAAGATTCATGGAATTGAATTGTATTTGAAGTGTCTTCTAGAAAGAGCCTCCTTCTCTAAGAGTAAAGCATTTAAATTCAAGGACAGAAAAATTCACAAAGCATGAATGTTGTATTTTCCCATATTCAATTAACAACCCAACTATTAAACTCATGGTTGACTCACAAAATACTGCTATATAAAAGTACTGCTAGAATGATCTAATCCATTGTTTTTCAGATGCCGGGAATAGGTTAGTCCAGGTGAGACTACGAGAATACCTGTAGGGTCTGGGCAGGCTTCCACAGGATCATGTGAACCCTTTCAGGGACAGCATGGATGACCACCCTTGCTGCTCTCACAACTGAGCACTGCGGGAACTCTCTTCCCTTGACCAGGCTGGGCTGGGTCTACAGATCCGTGACTGTCTATTAATGGTTATTGTGCTCATGTACTGTATTTATTCTGAAACCATTCATGAAGGATTTCATATTACTTGTCCAGGAGGGCTCCACTCTCATGTCCTCGTCCAATCCCAGTTAGCTCCCAAATCCTCCTCATGGCTCTACTTTAGAGGTAGTGCTCCTTTCCTTCCTTTTCATTTTAATTTAAATGAGTACCTGATAGCAACACGTAAGGATTACATTCATCCCTCGGAGTTGGTGTATGGACATAACACATCTTAATTCCTTCTTTCATCCCCTTTCCCTCTCCTCCCTCCCCCTTCCTTCTACCTCTTGGTCCCCTTCCCATTTATAAAAGAGTTATCTCCTTGTCTCCTATTATTTATCTTTTGTTTTGCTCTTTATTATACTTGGGGCTTCTCATATAAGAGAAACCATGTAATATTAAGCTCATGTGTGGGATTTATTTCACTTAACAGTATGGTTTTAAGGTGCATCCATTTTCTTACAAATGATTCAAATTTGTCTTTTTTAATGGCAGAGCAGTACTCTCTTGTTTGTAAATACCAAATTTCCTATACCCATTCATCTGTTGATGGATATGCAGACTGCTTCCAAAATTTAGCCATTTTGAGTTGTGCTTCTGTGAATATGGGGTATATGTTTGAATGTAGTGTGATGTCTTTAACTCTTTCACGAGGATACCTAGAAGGGAATAGCTGGGTCAAATGAGATTTCTAATTTTAGTTTTGGAAGACTTTCCACACCAGTTTTAACATTTGAATTTTAAGGGGATACAAACATTTATTCATAAACCTGTCATCCATCTTTCTTTCCATTCATCTTGGATATTTTTGCTGCTGTGAAAATCCCCTCAGAATCCCTGAGCTTAGCTGTCTTCATTCTGTGCTAGAAGAGCGCCTCGCTGGTGATCTTGAGTCCCAGTGCCAAGCACAACCTGAGCCAGCACAGCTAACCAGCTACCTCCATGCCCTGAGGGATGAGTTAGAGAGGCTGCTCTGTGTGTGTGCGTGTGTGTGTGTGCGTGCGTGTGTGCGGGCGCGCGCGAGCATGCACGCACTTGTGCTACTGGGGATTGAACTCAGGGCCTTGGCACTGAGCTGCATCCTATCCCTTTTTATTTTTTCCTTTGAGATAAGATATCTTTAAGTCTCTAAGTTGCATAAGCTCTGCTCAAAATTGCCTTGCTTCTACCTCAGCCTCCCAAAGTTCTGGAGTTACAGGGATGTGCCACCACACCTGTCTGGGGATGTATTTTTTGTAGGTGTGGAGAGGATATTCTTAGATAATAGGCAGATGGGTGGAAAACACACCAAAGGTGTCCAGGACCTTATTGTATCAAGGGGCTCTGGAAGTGAGGAACTCCTGGGCTTCAGGGTGCATAAATGTCATGGACAGCAGTCAAATGTCTCTTAGGTAAGAAAGAAGACAAAGGGTAAAATAAGAATGGTACATAGAATAAAAAGATTTTTGCCCACTTGGTCATAAACAAATGGGCTGGTGTTGGAGCTCACAGAAGGGTAAGAGTGGGGCTTTCTGGGGAGCTACAAGGCAGGAAGAGCATGGTGACAGGTCTCTGGCTGGGATCCTCCTACAGCTCTAGGAGCACAGAGTCAGGAAAGGCTCGGCACAGAGGCAGCAATCCTCTTTCCCAGACTTCCAGGCTGCCTCATCTTCCCTGGCCCCACACCCTCTGCCCCATGAGCCCCACCCCAGGCCGCACAATGCTCATTCCCCAGAGGGCTGGGATGGGAGACTCATTTCTGGCTACAAAGGAGAGATGGGAAGGCAAGCCAAGGAACAACATTCATAAATGTGAATCAAAACATGTTATTTTCTTGTGATCCACAATGGCAAATATTAAAAAATATAACAATATGCTATATTGACTAAAGGGACTGATACATGTGAAAGTTACTTTATTCAGCATCAAACATTGAAATTAAATTCAGTCTAGGGCACACTGTCCACACCTGCATGCCTCTCCTTTTCCTCCTTCCTGAACTTCTTTCATTGGAATTCTTGTTGCTGAGTTGCCTTGTAGAAGAAACAAAGTCGTTCTTATTCCTTTCTTCTTGGTTGATCACCAGTATCTCAATGTAATGTTTGAATAAGTAAAACCTTAGACACAAAATTTTGTTTTATTTCTCCACCTTTGGTATGAGACACCAACATGGGAGCAAATTTTAAAAACTGTACATTGATTGCTGCAATAGACGCACATATGACTGTAATGTAAGAACATGATGGCCAACTCATTCATCCAGTATATATAAGGAAACTACTGATGCAGGACCCTTAGTGTTGTGTCTTATAGGCTGAAGAGAGAGGTCAATGGTGGAAGATGGAAGAGGTATCCAGAAGGGAAAGTCAGCATATGCCAAGTATCAGAGATGAGGTTAAAGGATTATCAGGATTGTCAAAATTTTGAGTTGCTCTCACATGGGCATGTTGTATGGAGGAGCAGGAGATAGGTACAAGGGCCTAAAGCTGAACAACGTTGTATGTACATCACCAAGGAGTTTGGATTCAAGCAGAGGTCATTGTGTCCAAAGGGAGAAGATAAAAATATAATACTGTTTGGTGACAGGTGAAAATGCTCACCAACACACTCTTAGGTTTGCTGTAAACATAATTAATTTTTCTGCAGTAGCATATATTTGTACAAAGGGTTGCTTTACACCAAGTACAAAAAATAAGTTGCTTCCCATCAAGTTTAAGAAATACATTTGGGGTTTATTCCTCTTCTTTTTTCCATAGAGTGCATTCCAATTCTCTTCCTTTGGCCCTTTTCTTAATAGCAATGGATGCTCATTTTTATTGCTTTACGCAATGCAATGCATTTCTCTAGCTCTGAGGACCAGACTTAGCAGCACCTCCAAGAAAGGGAGGTGCTCCTTCCAGCCTTGTTCGGAAGTGACCATCCTCTCTGGATGCTCATGCTCCAGCCCCAAGTCTCTGCACTCTGTGGCTATTGCTCATGTGCTGTGCTCGGCCTCCTCCTTACAGCTAGGAAAACAGTAAGTTGTAAAAGAATTGTAAGGTCAAAGATGGGGGCTCTGCAAAGTATGCTCCTGACTTTCTTGCTAATTTTCCAACAACCAGTGACCCTAAAACTTCAGTTTGCTCTAGTTTGTTTTGGAAACTTCCTTTGTCAATCACCTCCTTTCTGTTCATGTAATGAAAAACACTTTCCAGAAGTCTTCCAAACACTCTCCTTCACGTTCTTTGATATTTCTGAAATTGGCAGTGACAGGAGGGGACACCATTTCCACCCTCAACCAGTTCCCTCCCCAGGTCATGATCAGCACCACTGATCCAGGGCTCCTGCAGCCTGGAGATCAGATGTCTACAGCACCAGGCATCTGAGAAGACTGTGGAATCACTCTGACTTCTGGACAGGAAACTCTCAGGTCCCGTCCCAAGGCTCAGTGCTAATAGGAGCTGCCACACTCAGATTAGATTAACCTGCAGAAATACTTCCTATCCACTCTTGCCTCAGTGAACTCTCAAACTTCCGTTCCTAAAGCTCCTTAGGGGTTAACTTTCTCTACTAAGGAAAACTTGAGTTCATTCTTGCAGAGTACAGGAAGGGGAAATGCATCTTGGGAAAAACTCTAGGCAGCTTCCACAATCTCTGAATACAGCGCGTGCTTAATACTTTGGAAAGGAAGAGTTGGAGGATCTTGAAGTCCTACTGCAAAGCAAGATTAAAATACTTCAAGAACAGTAAGATGTGCCAGTAAGGGTATTTTAATCACTTTAAATTAGAGTCTGTAAAATACCAGCATGCAACTACAATTTATTTCACTGCCCAGAAATCATACTAAAATGTATGTATTGATATAAAAATATTGAAAATGTTTTCCTTCCGTTAATACAAGGAAATAAAGCTAAGGCCAATGTTCAGATCAGAACTGAGATATGTCAGAATTAATATCAATTTTAATGCATTTATTTTATCACAAACATTCAAATGATAACATAATTTACAAAGTAAATCCCCATTACGCATAATATATACTTCCCCCACACATTCTTAACTGTATTCACATGTGCAGGTCAGATTGCCTAGGCTGTTCTGTATTATGTTTTAGAGAATTTGGGGGATTTATAGTAAATTGACTCCCCTTGTCAATGAGCACAAAACTTCCAAGCTCTTTTGAATGGCTCCATAACCTTCTGTTACACAACTATGATATAATTTATTTACTTTGTCTATATCCAGACTTTTTCATTTATTCCTTAAGAATTTATTTATTATTAAGAATTAAATTTATTCCTTAAGAATTTGTTGTATAACTATACAACAAATATTATTTTCATTATAATTACTCACCTGATTCTTATTTATGTTGCTTGCTAGAAAAAAAACCTGTAGGGTTAACTGATATGTGTGTTTTAAATTTTATACATACTTTCTGATTCCCTTCCAAAAGGGTATCTTAAATTATATTCTTCAGAGATACATATAGCCACTTTCACCTCTATGTGGAGCTAAATTCTCCACACCCTGCTATTAATTCTCCTAAAACTTACTAACTTGATACATGAAAGTGCCACATTTTTGTCAGCTTTTTTGAATATTTGTGAAGTTAGCATTTAATGCATTTATTCACCACCTGAATTTTTTCCTTAAAAGTATTTCACTTCAGATTGAAAAATGAACAGCTCCTTTGAATTTTTTCTTTGTAAAACTGCTTATTCTCTCAGTGAAATGTTTGCCTCTTACTGTTTAATAAAAATTTTCAAAGCATTCTCACATGTTTCAATACTTATGCTGTTGATAGTTTTCTCAAGTTCCTCACTTTTCTTAATTTGATCTTTACTTTTGAAGTTTGAAAAACATTAAATTAAATGCAAGCATGTACAGTGTTTTGTTATGAATTCTGCTAATGAATAATTATAAAAGCAATATTTGCTTCTAAATTTTAACTTCAAGAAGAAACAGTTTGGATTTCTTGAAGAGTATGAGGTACGCTGCCTAACAATATTATTCCAAAATGTCATAATGCCCCTTCATCATCTCTGGAATAATAAATTCTTTCCTCGTAACTTAAAATGCATTAGTATTTTTATCTGCAACAGTGCATATATTTTTGGTAGTGTTTATAGAAAAATAAACAGAAAACTGCATTGTACTGTGACAGAAAGTGACAGTAAGATACCGCATAGAATGAGAGAAATAGAGCCATCTAAAAAAATCACTACTGTAGAATTTGCGCTATTTGCTCTTGATTATTCCCATGGTTGTATATCTCGCATTCTACAAAATATATGTGATTCCTGTCCTGACCCTGAAATTGTTGATAATGCAAAAAGAAGCCCATAGACTGAAAGTGAAAGGACGGAAAACTTCATGTAACAGGAGCCCAGAAAAAAGCAGGGGTAGCGATCTTATTCACAGACAAAGTAAATTTCAAACCTAAACTGATTAAAAGAGACAAAGAAGGCCACTAAGCACATATGCGCCCCTTCTCTTTTCTTCTTTTTTCTTTTTCTTTCCCTGGTGCTGGGGATTAAACTCAGCACGTTGCTCTGCTAGGCAGGTGCAGCACCACTGAGCTAAATCTCAGGCTTTACATTTCATATTTCTAAAATTTATCAACACATTAATTTTTGTCTTTATATGTTGGTCTACCAGATTGATGAGTTATTTTGGTTCTCCTTTTCTTTGCTTTTTTATTTGAGAATTTATGAAATCTGTTTATACGAGTAGGATGAGAAGTATTAAGGTCCATCCGTCATTCTCCTCTCTCATCTCTGCCTTCTGCAAACTTCCTTTTCTATCACTACAGTTTGTTTGGTTGGAAATTTGTTAAGACAAATTTTGTTATGTTATCAATATATCTTTGTACCTATTTTCTACTGATAACAAATATTAATTTTTAAGTAAAATTTATCATAACTCTTCTTAAATAAATGGACAATAAATCATTAATATCATTCAGTATCTGGTACATATTACAAATTCTCCAACTGCCTCAAAGATGATATTTGTTTTTCTCAAATCACACAAATCACAAACATTCCACACATCACTGCACTGTTTTATTATACCAAAGTATACATTGTATTGTAGAAAATATGCATTATGTATATGTGTGGGGGGTATGTTTTTACACATATGTGTGCACTATTAAATGAGAAAAATGGTCATAAATATGGTAGGATTTTGCACATTTGGCATATCGGTAGTTTCTCTGCCAATCTTATGATTTCTCTAAATTACATGCTTGATTTAATTCATAGTCATTTGTTTGGGAAGAATATTACATATGTATTGGTGTTAAATTCTATCATTATGCTTATAAAAATATAATAAAAATAAATATGGAATATAATAAAATAGAAATTGAAAAATCTGATCTTAAAAATGTGAACTCTTTTAGTTGTTTTTGGATTTCAAATATAAGTATATTTCTTTTCTGTGGGAAGTTTTGTTAGAAAATGCAAATGATACAGTCAACAAGCATATGATATTTATCAAATTAATAAAACCAAGGAGTTTATAAATCATAAAATTTTGAGGACAGTTTCTCAACTATAATATATAACTTTGTTTTATTTGTAAGTACATTATTTCAAAAATATACAAAAAGAAAATGAGAAAGAACATATAATGTTTTGAAGATCATATCAAACTAATAATGTATTTGGATTATCAGTCTGTGTTGCATAAATTTTTGTTTATTTCATATCCTTTTTTGCTGTCATATATATATATATATGTATATTTGAAATATTTATTTAGTATCTTTTCTTGTCATGTATGTTTACAATCTTTAATTAAAGAAAAGAAAAAAATATTGCTGGGGTTTTTTTGTTTCCAATGAGACTTTACATATTTTTTTTTTTGAAATTTTGAGTCCTGTGTGCAAATACCTGTGTGAGGAATGAATAAAGATAAAAAAATATGCTATTTATAGCATTTTGCTTAAGGAAAATAATTTTGAAGGGAATGTTAACAACTCACTTTAAATTATATTGTCGAGAGTCAAAAAATTTCAGGCATGCTTTCTCCCACAAGTAGAGGCCCAGTACTGTGACAAGGGTCATATGTCCTGCTGGTAATTTCTGCAACATTGTCTTCTCACCCACTTGTGTCCCACTGGCCTGGCATTTTAAAAATAAAGGAGACTTTCCTTTTTTGATTAAAATGATATTTAACCAGGCTCCAAGCATGTTTGAATTTGTATACATAGAAATGTGAAAACTTTTTTGCAGAGCAGGATTATTTCTCACAAATGGAAAATTGAGCTTGGGAAATTATAAAGCAATGAGCACATAGCATGATAACAACCAATTCATAAAGTTTCATGCTATTGGTTAATGATATTCAATAGATTAGCCAAGCTGGAGTAGAATTTATGAAGATATCATGCTCATTTACTATTTTTTTGAAAAAAGAAATGAAGGTTTATATACCATTACTTTTACAATGTGTTTCTTTGTACCCAAAGGATAGATATTCTAGATATGAATTCCAAAATAAATTTTAATGAGTCAGTAGTGTAAAATATTCCAGGTCATAAATTGTAAAATTATAGCATGAATTGCTTTTACTACTTAAAATGCAATACACTTTATTTGCAGGATAGGCATATAATCTTTCACCCTAGAACTTCCTGGAGAAATAAAATACAGTTGTCCTTCCCACCACCCTTTCTGCAGTCCGAAAGCTAGTGATAATAACACATTTATTTGCATTTTTACTCTGTTAATAATCACTGCCCTTCTTGGCAGATTTCTCCACCTGTAAAATTTCTGTAGTTAGCAATGTGCTGCTAAGGCTGAACAACTGCTCCCCCAAAATTGGGGGGCACTTGAGATGCTGCACACCCACTAACGTGAGAAGATTACTTGCTGCCCCCAACTCCTGGGAGGTACAGACATTGAAGGAAGAGGGAAGAAGCATCACAAGAGCAGCCTGGTGGGCAGCATCATCACACATGGGCTGGGGCTGTTCAAATGAAGTGTGTAAGATGGGCTCTAATTCAATATGATTGCTGTGCTGCTAAGAAGGGATTGGGACCCAGACACACAGAGGAAAAGCATGTGAAGAAAGAGCCATCTGCTGGCTAAGAAGAGAGCCCCTCAAAGACACCAGTGCTAGGAAACCTTCATCCTGGACCACTAGGTTCTAGGTTCTGAGACTATGAGTGTGGTTGGAGCCACTCAGTCTGTGCCACTTGGTTGCAAGCCCTAGCAGGCTAATACAGTTTCCCTAAAGACAGAGAAAGAAAGAACATTTCAAAGGAAACTACAGGTAAGCATCAAAGAAGAGACATCACATTCAAAAATGAGAATTAGAAATCAGCAAATTGGAAGAACCAAGTGCACGTGACAAGGACATGTACAAAACAGTGACACAAGGGACACATGGGAAGTGCTTTATTCTTTACTCTTAATGGAGTAAATACCTTTACAATGACTGTGCATTTTAACTTACCCACAACTTTGATTCAGCCTAATTTAATGCATGCTCTTTCTCCAATTTGAAAAGGTTGTATTTGTCTTATAATTAAATTCATCATAAATTCTGATTTTGAAAATATTCTTTATTTTCTCAATTTAGTGCTCATACTTATTCTGAAAATAACCTCATTGTTGAGGAGCTATCCTTTAATATTTCCCCACTCAAAATAACTTTTATAGCTTTCCTAAACCAAGGATAAAATAAAGCATAAATCAAGGGATTCATGGCTGAGTTATAATACGCACACCAACAGCAAATCTCGTAGATATAGGCAGGGGTGATGAACCCCATAAAAGCATCAATTAATGTCTCAACTGTATATGGTAACCAGGAGATAGTAAACGCTACTACTGTGACCCCAAGGGTTTTGGCTGCTTTTCTCTCTCTCTTGGCTACTCGGGCTTTATAGCTCTCTGAGGATGATTCTGAAGAAGTGCCCACAGTACTTTCAATTTTTATAGCTTGCTGTTTGGCTACCAAAAAAATGTTGCTATAAAGAATTACCATAACAAGGGTAGGTATGAAGAACAACAGAAAATCTATCAAAACCCAGTCTTGATTGACAACTATTTGACAGCCGCCTACACAGTTGAGAGCACTCACTAAGCTTTCCATCCCATTGTCATTGACGCCTGTGTAGAGCATGGCACCAAAGTACACCAGGGGCAGGATCCAGGACACACCGATGCAGATGCCTGACACAGACACCGTGAACTTGGCGGGGTAGACCAGGGGGTCAGTAACAGCCAGGTACCTGTCCACGGAGATGAAGCACAGGTGGAAGAGAGAGGAGTAGCAAAAGGCTGCATCACAGCAGCTGTAAAAGGTGCAAAACTTAGCTCCAAAGTACCAGCAGCTCTCCACGGACCTGACCATGCTGAAGGGCATCACGGTGACTCCCACCAAGAAGTCAGCGCAGGCCAGAGAGGCGATCAGGAAATTGGCCGGAGAGTGCAGCTGCTTGAAGTGGAGGACTGAGATCATCACCAGGAGGTTTCCAAAGACAGCCAGTGAGGCCCCAGAGCCAAAGGCTGCATATAGCACCGCCCGGGAGCCAGCAGAGTAGGGAGTCTTAATACAGGACCCAGTCACATTCTCACAGCAAAGCAGCAGAGCAGGTTGGGAGAGGTTGCTGCTCATGGTTCCGCCCAGTGATGCTTGCTGGATTCCTGTCTTTGTTGGTGGGGGGAATTACGATGAAGACATCAAACTACATGTAACTGCTTTCAAATAGTGCATTTTTCCATTATAATTATGAAGAAAATAAAAGAAATTTAATGACTCAAAAAATCATTCTCTTTGTTTTAAGTCACAAAAGTAAACCTCATCCTCATAGCCGACCCCAAGCGAATTTATGAATTTTCTTCAGCCCAGGAATCCCATGATCTGAGGAATGGCGGAAATTATATTTAATATCTCATTCTTTACACCTCTGAAGCTTTTTCTTGCATAGGATATTTATATATTTGAGAAGTCACATTTTAAAAGGCTACCTCTCAGGACATTTTAAGACGCAAACCAATCAACTTTCCTCAACCTAAACTCCTTGTGAGAGGTCCCTATGGTATAAAGTGTGAATCAGAAAAGGAAAATTATATTGACAATTAAAACTAAGTTCATCTAAAAAACATGTTTGTCTGTGATCTGCTCCTTTGGAGAAACACTTGATTTTCAAAACCAAGAGATTTCAGGTCAACTGTTCTAAGAGAGCCTGGCCCAGCTTTGTCTGCCTACATAATTTGTAAGCAATATGAAAATCAATAAGGGAAATGACAATGTTTGAAAAATACAGGGGAAATGTGTTATTAAATATTTTATAGGATTTAGAAATATTGAATTATTATTTTGGGGTTGCTTTGTTTTGTTTTGTTTTTTGAGACAGGGTCTTGCTATGCAGTTCAGGTTGACCTTGAACCCAGTACGTAGCCAAGGTTGGCCTTGAATTTGCAGTGATCCTCTTACCTTAGCCTCCTGAGTGCTGGATACAGGCATGCACTACCACACCTGGCACAATCTTTTGTGAATATTTTCCTTTCTTTTATGGACTCCAAGACCGGGCACATCTGATATGTCCTGTAGTGCCCCACTTCCTTGGGTACAGAAGTTACTACAGGGCAATCGACCCTGACAGGTGTCTGTAAGGGTTGCCTTGCACGTTGGCATGCACGTGGCCTGCCCACTGTCATGCAGGGTCCCCTCCTACCATCCGCTGAACCAAGTATATCGGGCCGAGGGACAAGGAGGTCCAGCCGGGTATCTGCCTTTCCACAGGGCAGCTATCTCAACCAAAGACAGAAAGCAACCCTGGCATGGTCGCAACCTGGACACCAGGAAGCCCTGAAGGTATGAATCAGGGTGTGAGAGTCTTGGCCCTGCAAATCAGCCCCTGCACCTGCTGTGACTCCACCAGCCTGGGGTAGGGACAACAGACCATGCTCAGCCTGAAGATGGTACCAACCATGACTCTCTCCGTACTGCATCCAGACCTGCACTACGGTGTGAAGAGCACGGCAGGGTGGCTAGGGTGGAAGGAAATGAAAATGGGGCCCAGGTTGGCACAAGTTGGAGAAGTAGATGGCAGAGAACCCATCAGAGAGGAGGAGACCTGGGGTCATGCTGGTGACCCTAGGTTTCAAGGGTGTGGCACATATTCCATTGTCCCGTTGATTCATTTACCAGAGCACAAATTAAAGATAAAGTCGTTATGAAATTCAAGACAAACACTACAAGCATCAGGCCCCAACTCGGTGCGACTCAGCAGTGGGAATTCACCAGTCATGAGCCCGTGGAACAACTCTGCCTGATTCATTTCAGATGCGAATTTATCATCTCATCACAGATATTCATGAATAAAGCAAAGAACATTCTCCACAAGGATGACAAGACATCCAGATGGCAGAGGGTGTGAACAGAGGGCCAGGCCTGACAGTTTTCCAGACCCCGAGTTTTGCTTTAACACCATGATTGGGGAATTAAGGGAGCTGAGGAAAGATATTAAGAACTAAAATCTATAAAACAGATTTCAGATGTGGGACACTAATTAAATTTCACTCTATAACGCAACTAACAATTAGGAGATGTTATTGACTTCTCTCACACCAGTGTATATAGGACTTTCGAGAGAAACATGATCTGCTATTTAAGATTAAGATTTTAGAATACTTTGGCATAAATGTAGAAGACGATACGTTAAAAATATGACATGAAGACAGTCATTCTATTGACCATGTAGCAAATGTTTCTAGCAATGCTTCATTTTCTTCTTGATTCATTCCCATGCCTATCTTGATCTCACCTGCTCTCTTCCATAATCTTGCCTATTTGCCAAAAATATTAAATATCCAACTTGAAGGCTGAAAGCATATAGGGATGCAGGGCAGCAGGACGGAGGGCAGGAGTGAAGGATGATTCCTAGTTTCATATCTTGTCCAAGGAAAGATGCAGTATAGAGGGTAAAGAGTACATTTGGGAGGGAAGGTTAATGGATTAGGTTTGCAAGTAGGAAAAGCAACTTCAAGGCACCACCTGTAAAAGAAAACATAGCAAGAAATATAACAGAGCAATAGGAAAAAGTGCTACTACAGGCCCCATGGAATGAAAGAGTTTTGGGATGAAGAGTGTAACCAGGAGTGTGGAATGCTATAACTATATCAAATTAAATACATAGACACTGAGAATTCAGCTTATCATTAACAACTAGGCTATAGATGAGCATCATGAAACCTGTAATTGAATGACGGAGACAAATCCAGACTGCAGACACTTCAGAATGGATGGGAGTGGAGAGGGCAGGCAAGTGAGGTGATGAACAAGGGATCACTGGGAAGAGGAAGAGAGGTTCATGGGAGGGGGCAGCAAGTATGGAATTGGACAGCACCTCTACTGATTCGCTTGCTTCTTTATTCAGGGAAGCTAAGCTAAAACGAATGAAGACTATAGCACCAAAGGTTGCCCTCTTTCTGGAAAAAAAGCTACTGCCCAGCAAGAAAACAATTACACATAGACTCAGGATCTGAGAGACCGTGTTGAAGCAATAGAAACAGAACGGGTTTCCTATAGACAGGGGGCCACATACTCCCTGTGTCCTGTGTCAGGGAAGTAGAGTTTCTGAGCAGGGCTGTTGACTAGGGAAGGTGGGCTCAATGGTTAGAAAAGCACTGAGACCAGATGAGGTGCCTGCGGCTTTCCCAGGGCAGCTGCCTTGAGATCGTGCATGGTATTACTTACCTAGTGGCGCTGTACTCCATTACCACAAATTTAGTGGCCAAATACAGTGCAAATATATTAACTTGCATATTTACTTGACTGGAAATCTGGAAGTTAGAAATTGGAAGCTGGTCTTGGCTGGACAAAATCTAAGGACTAGAACCACATAGGATCTTTACTCTCCCCCCCACCCGCCAACTCACACACTGACATTTTTAATCGTCCTTGTGATGACACCCAGCACACCTGGACAATCCCAGATCATCTCCCAGATCCTTAATGTTCCTCACACATGCAAAGCTCAATTCTCTGAGCTGTACCTTATACTTTAGATCGAAAATATTCCTCCAAAATCTCATGTGTTCAGAGCTGAGGTCTGACCTAGTAGCGTGTGTTCTTGGAGGCGGCTCCTCCCTTCTCTTTCTGCTTGCTGGCTATGTTGGGTTGAGTGACTTTTCTCCCCCATGCCCTCCCACTACACCATTTCTGGCTTTAAGCTTGCCAGTCATGGGCTGAAAACACTGGGAGCTATGAGCCCAATAAAAGTTCCCTCCTTTTAAATTGTGTCAGGTATTTTGGCCCATCAAGAGAAAAGCTGACTAATATAGCCTATAAAGATAACATATGCACAGGTTCTAGGGACTGAGGTGTGATATATTCAGTGACGTCTTTCTGGCTACCTCAGGAATTCATCTGTGTCTGCACCAGTGTGAATCCACCCCCTGGATAAGGGAGTCTCACCGCCACGCCTGTCTCTGTGGTGTACCTGTGTCCAGACTGCTGCATCCTATCAGATACAGCAGATAGGAGGAAGAACATCCTTATCAAGAGACACTGAAAGACAAAACATTCAGGCTCTTATCTTTCAAGTTTGAAAAACTACTCCAAGGCAAAAATGTAGAGTTTAGAAAATGTATGTAATCAAGCAACCCAGGTATTTGTTCATCTACCTTTACTTCTTGGATGAGATAAATATCTTAATAGGGCTTGCTGGGATTAAGTTCAATTCATTCATTTATCAAACTCTGTGCTCCAAATATAGAAGACCGTGTATATAAACAGGAAAAAAAAATAAAACAAAGTTCAGACATAAGATAATTGCTGTGTGAGAAAAAGAAGCATTATGGACATAGAAGTGAAAACAAGGATTTTTGGTATGCAGATTCAAAAGCAGCAGTGGAATGCAGTATTTTGACTCCTTTGGTGGAATCCAAATGTGTCCCACTCAGACAGGAAATGGCACACAGCTCATGGCTCCCACTCTGGGTTTCACATGAGGCTCTCTCACCTCATGACACAGGTGAAAATATGCCGAAGCGGTGCGGCTTTGCCTCAGGTCCACCCCGGACAGTGGCTTTCAGAGAGCTGGAGAGAGATCATCTGGGGAGATCTCAGGACACAGACGCAGCCTCATAACCCGACAGGGCTGAGCTGCCCTTTGACTTTCACATTATGATTGCACAAGCAGAATCCACAGCACCGGTGTGGTGTGGGGCTGTGATTTGGGGACCTTAGAGCTGCATGGAGACAACTTTGAAGCTACCAGGCACTAAATGCGCTTGAGGTGGAGAGAGGATTTTAAAAAATTAAAACTGGACAAAGCCAATCATCAAACTAACGAAGCAGAAAAAATACAAGGCACCTGCAGAAATACGACGCTAACAGAGACAATATGATCAACGAGCAAGCATGAAACACGCTAAGAGCCATTAACTTCATAAAACAGTTCGTCAAAGAGAAGTACAATTCTTTAGTGGAAATTTGCTGCGTCTTTTACTTAAATGCAGATGCCATGGAAGAGAGCGGTTGGAAGTCCCAGGCAGAAGCTCTGTGTTTTAAACAAGTGCTGCAGAGGGATTCCAGTGCTGTTAAGAAGGGAGGTTACTATGGGAGAATTCCATCGGTACTTTCATGTTTGTACTAAAATGTTTAATTAAATAATAAACATTCATTGGGTTAGATTTTAGTTGATTTTTTATACTATTTGTCTTCTTAATTTTTTATTTCTACCTTCCTTTTCATTGATTTCATAAGTATTCTTGATCATCAAAATACTTACTTGTTTATTTACTCATCTTGTGGCACCTGTGACTGAACTAATGACCTACTGAGATATGTCCCTAGCTACTTTTCCTATTTTTAATTTTTACTTTGAGACAGGTCTTGCTGCGTTGCAGTCATCCAGACTAAATTTGAACTTGTTATCTTCTCATCCCAAACTCCTCTCGGTTTTCTTCCTACCGTAAACTATGGCCAAAGCTGACTTACAGAAGGGATTTACTCAGTTGAGAAGTTAGTGCAAAGTAGCAGCCGTTGCTTCTAAATCTGTGTATGCTCTGCGTGACCCACACTGGACGGAGGAGGAGGTAATTCCTGCAGATGGTGAGAAATGTGTGGAATCCAGGAAAAAAAAACTAATTGGAATAATAATACAAATAACTAATACTATAATAGGAATGCTATTCAACCCCACTATTCCCCTTAGTCATCTTCCCAAAAGAAGGCAAGATGTCATATTACACGGATATGTGCATGTGCGTGTTTGTAGCAGCAAAATCCTTGGCAAGCTGCATCTCAGAAGCACTTTGTATGCCTATCCACAGATGAATGGAGAAAGAAACCATGGTGCTTATGTCCAAAGGTGTACTGCTCTGCCACAAAAGAAGATAAATTTGAGTCATTTATTAAAAAAAAAAAATGGATGTACCTTGAGACCATAATGTTAAGTAAAATAAATCAGACACACAAGCTTAAACATCACCTGATTTCTTTTACATGGGAAACTCAAAATATAAATAAAGAACAAGCTAAAAGATGGATAAAAGGAAATAGGGAGATAGAGGTTTTGCAGAAAGGAAGGGACCAGGAGACGGAGGAAGGCAGGGGAAGGGAAAGAGGGTGCAGCAAGTACCGAGCTGTGTTCAGTACCAGCTCCCCATAAGGAATATGGTCAGTATGTGCTGCAAACATTGCTAATAAATATGTACTAATAAAAAATAAAAATTGAACAAAAAGAAAAAACAGTTTGTGTCCTCCAGGACCTCACTACGGTTTTGAGACTTTGCTTCTCGGTCCTCTCACTTTGTCCTGCACATGTATTTCACAATAGGGGAAGCAGGAGCGGATCAGCACGAAGTCTCCAGTGAAAATGGTACATGCCCCATACTTTTACTGGCATTGACTAAGAGAGCCTTCCTATTCCCCGTAGTTTGACTGAATTCGAAATAAATCTGTGATGTAAAACATGGTAGCACTGTTTGTAAATCTGTAATCCCAGCCTTGGGTGGCTGAGGCAGGTGTATCTCTTGAGGACAGCTTGAAGTACATGGGAAGATCCTGTCTCAGAAATCCAGAGAGAGAGAGAGAGAGAGAGAGAGAGAGAGTCTGTGCCTGAATTTAGGTTCCTGACCTGTCTCTTCTTAGCACTTTCACTTTAGAAAAATTGACTTCTTCCTCTCCTCTTTGAGATGTAAATCTTTCTAACCCAGTTAAGACCTAGGAGTCATTGCTCGGAGTTATCATCCTTAGGGAAGTGGGGGCCCTACCTCCCAGTCTCAGCAAGGGGAGGAACCTGACTGCAGAGGATGCTGTTCCATGTTGGAAAGATATCCTAGATAAAAATATGAGAAAGCTGTTTTCCCTTTGGTAAGGCCAGTTTGCAAACACATGTTTCCTCAACCTCCTCCTTCTTAGCTCTTAAACGTTGCACAGCCCCTTGTTTTAGTGGAGTTGCTATCAGACTGAGTACTGGGCCCTCTGGCTTATTGCAATAGTCTTGAATAGTGTTGGCTTTGACTGCCCCAGGAGTAATCTTTTGCACTGACCTAATAAAAATATACTGTGCTACTGCATACATGAGTTGGCTATTGCATGTAACAATCACAAACTTCCAGTGTCACGTAACACTGAGTATCCCTCACACATCTGGGTTGGCTCTAGGCAGTAAAACCTGGAGCAAAAGAGGAGAAGGCTCTGCTTAATATGCAGCAATGGTCCCTGTACATATGCATCCTCCTTGGATCTGAGAGCTACCGGGGCAGGTTCATCCAGGAGGACAGAGGTTCAAGACAATAAAAAATACAATACAGTCTCTTAAGGCCTGGAATCCGCACTGACACTCTTGTCACTAGAGTCCACCTCTTCATTATGTGGGAAGAACAGCGAAGATGCGTGGCAAAAAGCACAGTTACAGAAGGGTTTGTAATTAAAAATTAAGTCTCAGCTCTTTTTTCATCTTCTCTCTCCCACCATCGCCTCCTTCCATCTCCTGGTCCCCTCTCCTTTTACAAAACTTCTATCTCCCTGCCTCCTATTACCCATCTTTTAGTTTGTTCTTTATTTATATGTTGAGATTTTTATATAAAGGAAACCATGTGATATTTAAGTTTGCGTCTCTGATTAACTTCACTTTTCATTGTGCTCTCAAAATGCATCCATTTTCCTACAAATGCCTCCAATTTTCCTATAGATGACTCTGTTATGGCACAGTGGTATTCTTTGCTGTGAAAATGCTACATGTTATATAACCATTCATCTGTGGATGGACCTATAGGCCACCCTCAAGATTAGGCTATTACGAATTGCACTGCTACAAGCATGCATATGTACATATCACCGTAAAATGCTGTATTTCACTTTCTAGGGAAAATAACTAGAAGGAGAATAACTGGAGTGGATGGAGTTTCCAGTCTAATGTGGGTCATACTAATGATGATAACACTAATGATGATAGTGGTGTGGAACAGCAAGAAGTGATGGATGTTGCTTCTGCTTCCTTCCACCTTTAGGAAATGCATCACACTTTCAGAGGCTCCGTGCTCAGTGTGGGTAACATCAGAAAAGATTCAGTGAAGCTGTTTGTGGCCCGAGCCTTCTAGTGGAAGACAGCCGGGTAAGTGGATTTGATCTGCTTATCCAGAGTTCTGAGTAGGTCATTATTTCCAGGTCTACATGGGAACCCATTTGCAGCACAATACTGTATTGCAGTGGGTGTATTAGTCATATCTACCATCACTGACACACACGAGGCAGCAACCACCACTTAAAAGAGGGGAGGTTTAATTTGCATCATTGTTTCTGGGGATTCAGTTCATGGTTTACTGGATCTACAGTAGAAACATCACGGCAGAAGGGAGTGATGGAGCAAAACTTCCTTGTTCATGGCATTCAGGCAGCAGAATGAGAAAACAGTGCTAAGAAGGAAGGTACACAGGGCTACTTATAGACCCAAGTAATGACTACATGACCTACCCAGACACACCAGTAAATGTGCTTTATTAATGCCATGAGCACATCTGTAGACCACTAATTTGATGATTATGCTTAAATGTTACAATCCATTCCTTTCCAACTTGTCAGGCAAACTTGTCCCCATAAACCATATCATTTCCAAATAAACAGTAACAAGTTAATTCCAGCTAACATAATAGAACTATCTTATGTACAACTGCAAACACAGTAACTCCTTCCACAAAGTCCCAGAATTTCCAGCATTTCTCAAAAGTTCAAGCCAAAGTGTCTTCTGAGACTCAATGCAAACTCTTAGATGTGAATCACTGTAACACTCAGAAACCAAGTTACTTAATCTGAAAATACAGTGGTAAAGGTTAAACATTCCCATTCCAATATGGAGGAATAGGAAGATAGAAAATAGGACAAATCAAGACCACAACCCAGCAGGACAAGCATTAATTACTCTAATTGCACAGCCAGGATCCAGGGCACATGGTAAAATGTGAGTTCCAGAGGGGATGGGTGACCCCATAATAATGGTTGTAGATTAAAGAACTTGGTTCTTGGGCTATTTTCACTCACAGCTGGTGATGACTTCCATCCTGCACTTCAAGCAGCTCCACTCCCCAGCCAATTTTCTGGTCACCTCTCTGGCCTGTGCTGACTTCCTGGTGGGGACCACTGTGATGCCCTTCAGCATGGTCAGGTCTGTGGAGAGCTGCTGGTACTTTAGGGATGCTTACTGTAAATTCCACTCCTGTTTTGATGGCTCCTTCTGTTATTCCTCTGTCTTCCACTTGTGCATTATCTCCATCGACAGATACATCGCTGTTCACCGACCCTCTGGTCTATCCAACCAGGTTCACCTTCTCAGTATCTGGCATGTGTATTACTTTCTCCTGGCTGCTTGCTGTAATCTACATCTTCTCCCTTCTTTACACAGGGGCAAACGAAACCTGGGCTGGAGGAACTAGTGAGTGCTCTCACCTGTGTGGGAGGCTTGATCAACTTCCTATTATTTTTCATCCCCACACTTGTGATGATAACTCTCTACTCCAAGATTTTCCTCATAGCTAAACAGCAAGCTAGGAAAATTGAAAGTCTGAGCCATAAGACTGCAAAATCGTCTGACAGCTACAAAGACAGGGTAGCCAAGAGGGAGAGAAAGGCAGCAACAACCCTGGGAATCGCAGTCATAGCGTTTCTGATCTCCTGGTTGCCGTACTTCAT
This sequence comes from Fukomys damarensis, assembly GCF_012274545.1. Taxonomy (NCBI): domain Eukaryota; kingdom Metazoa; phylum Chordata; class Mammalia; order Rodentia; family Bathyergidae; genus Fukomys; species Fukomys damarensis. Next base: position 12,708,222 of record NW_022900926.1, on the reverse strand, counting down.
CGATTCCATCATCGATGCCTTTCTGGGCTTCATCACACCCACTTATGTGTATGAGATACTAGTTTGGGTCGCTTACTACAACTCAGCAATGAATCCCTTGATTTATGCTTTCTTTTACCCTTGGTTTCGAAAGGCCATCAAGCTCATTGTTACAGGCCAAGTGTTCAGGGAGAACTCCTCCTCCGTAAACTTGTTTGCGGAGTAGGTTCTTGTTTTTTTGATTGGGGAATGGAAGAGATATTAACAACAGGTTCATCAATGGGAAAAGAAAAGATCATCCACATGCAAAATGTCTTCATGCAAAATAATTGAATTATACTTCAACTTTGATACAAATCAAGTCCAGGTAACACTTGGGCACAGTGTCCTTGGTAAATATCCCATCAAGCCTAATGGTAATAGAAAGAACATGACCTTGGGGCCAACTCTGCCCTTTATCCCTGTGATCTTGGCCTTGGGTCTCTCTGACCTGTCCTGTATTTATCAGATTGGTAAGCATGTCCTTGTAGTATCTTCGAGAAAATTTAAGAGAATATATGTAGAAGACCTGATATTGTATATTTTTAATTCTAAATCCTGGTATCTGTTTCTTTATAAAACTTCAGCCCCAGGATATATCATCTCTCCATTCTTTTTATGGCATTTTACTAATAAAATAAGAATGAAGCTGAGAAACTTTGAGATGTGCTGGCCCTCTGTTCAGAGAAGCCACAGGAAATCTGCATGGGGATCAGATGTACATCTCCAAAAGGGAATTTTAGAGCTTTGAAAAACAAATAGATATATTAGTTATAATATCCGTTCATTTGTTTGCACTGGAAAAGAACACTAGCATTTTAAATAACCACACCTATTCACATTTTACTAATCATGGAACAAACGTGCAGGTCATGGGATTAAGAGAGTAAGTAAAGTCACTCTAAAATATCCCTTGCCTCCAGAGGGCAGTGAGGCCAGCCACTGAAGTCAGATTGCCTCAAGCTATTGGGGAACAATTTTTAAATAAATCAATTCAGGGCAACCTATTCAGGACCCCTCATGTCTCTCAGAAGCTATTCCTATTTCCCAATAAATTTTCTGACTCTTAAAAGTAATTAATTCATTAATTAATTCAGAAGAACATTTTGACTGTCATATAGCAAGTATCAACAAAGCTCCGTAGAAAGACAAAGATATTGGAAGGAATAATTGACACAATTCCACAACTTAATCTATAAAATTTAACTCATCCCTATATACTACATATAAAAATGTTTTTACTGTACAAACTTTTCCCCCTTAAGACTCAAAGGAGGATCACTCAGATACATACACTTTTTAAGTAGTAAGGCAAGATTGGTCCACACAGCAAGTGAAGCCATCATCTTGTTATTTTATGCTATGGCCATTTGGCTCCTTTGAGCCTGTTCTCCTCAAATGACACTGACACATTCACATGCATCATTTCACTAAACACTGTTAAAATTGCATGTAACTTTTTTCTGTAGATGCCAGTTAATTTTTAAGAATAACTGTGCGATCAAGTTTATAAATGTTTTGTATCTTTAGTACCTCATGTATTTAAACATATCTTGGATTTTTTTCTTTTTTTAATGTAGAAAATTTTAAAAGAAAAAGATTCTTAGTACTTTTTTGTGTAGCTCTCCACTTTTTAGGAGCCAAGTGGTCCATCCAGTCTATCACATTACTTTATGAACTCTACTGATCTGCTTTTCATATTTGTTTCCCAAAAGCAACTGTTCCTCAAAAGAATGTCCTTTCCTGTTTATTTTTATTCCTTCAATAGGCCTCTCCACTATACAAGGACCATGATAGTCAGTCAATAAATGTGGACTAATTATGTGTGTTTTGCCTTTAACTATAGAACGTTTTAAGGAGTTTTATGAAGATGTGGGTGCCCACAATAAGTAAACATGGTTCTGTATAGGTCACTTTGTATCGAGGTGGTTATCAAAAGTTAAAGACATCATCCATGCTGATTTTGTGGTATTTGAGTGTGAACATTTACGGTCATGAGTTTTATTTGAACTGCCTTCTGGAAAGAGCCTCCCTCTCTAAATGTAGGTTGTTGGATTTCAAATTCAAGGGACAGAAAATTTGCAAAGTATTTTATTTTTCCCACAGTCTCCTCGTCAAGCAATCATCATACCATGATGACCGAAACACAAAATATTAGAATCTAAAGATACCTCTAGAATGAGCTCAGGCATCCTTTTGTAGATGCAGGATGTGTCTTCAGCCATGTAAGGTTTGTGATGACAGAGGTAGCTGGTCACACTCTTGTGCCTGGGTGGCCACAAAGCCAGGGCTGAGCCTGGAGGTTACTCTCACCTGCTCCAACAAGAGGTCATGTGCAAGCATTCCTATGTGAGCTTGGCCTCAACTGTCCTCCCTTAGACCAGGCTGGCCTGGGTCTATAGATGTAGGACCTTTTATTTCCTGCTCTAGTATAACTATACTACATTAATTTTGGAATTAGTTATGAAGAACCCAATAGTATTTTCCCAGTCACTATATTTATAACTGGAATTAGAATTCTGGTTCAAAAAGAAATCTCTCAGAACTTTAAAATGCTTCCTGCACTGCCTTCTAGAATATGAGGGAATCATGTGATATTTGATGATCAATTTTGTCTTAAGCTAGCTAGATCCCTCTGGTCTCTGTTCCTGGGAGCTTCTCTGGTTTTCCTTCTATACTTGTCTGAGTTTAATGGCTATATTTTTTCATTTGTCATTTTGAAAACACTTTTGTAAAAATAATTAACATATATCAATTGTACATGTTAATAAGGTTCAGTGTGAAATTCCATTTATTTACTTATTTATTTTTGAGACAAGGTCTCATTACGTATGTCTGGTGACACAGCAACAATACGCAATAAAATGGGCCCTTGCCTTTCCCTTGCCTTGCCTCCTTTTTTTTCCCTCAAAATGTTTTGTTCCAGAAATGTAACACTTTGTGCTCCTGGGCAGTGCTCCTTCCCAAAGTATAAAAATGTTTTGTGACTGTGTGAACTGTGTGACCTTTCAGGAATATTCTGTTAAGCTCTGGCCCTTTTAAAAAATGTTGTTAGGCTCCACCCCCTTTCAAGAACTTTCTGTTAAGCTTCATGGAACAGTTACAAGATGCACAAACAACTCCAGACATACTCAGCCTCCTCAGTTTTTACAAAGGAGCCACACTATTTTTTAGTGTTGGATATTAAATCTGAATATTGACCCAAAAATTAAATGAACACATTTTGAGGGAGACTTCATCAAGAATAAATTGATTTTTGGTCATGTAAGCTTATATAGGGGAAATCTAAGGATGAATACAGATTACTACATGGTACTTTAATTATTGGTTTTCTAACACTGAAGGAGTTCTCTAAATGCATGGCCTGATAGTTGGGAAGATTTTTCAAATATTCAAGACGAATAGGACTGCAGTCATCAAGGCCATCCTTTCTTCCATCTGGTTACGAACTGTGGTCCACTGAATGTGTCCCCAGTTACGTGATACTTTGAATCTGGTACATTGCAAACATGAAATGCTTTACTATCATCTCTACTTCAGAAGGAAACTTGCTTTATTCATCCTATTTCCTAGTTTTTATAATAATCCAAGCATCTAAGCATATCCCATAGCTTTCTCTTCAACGTCTAGATTTAAACCCCATTCAAAATCCCATTCTAACTGTGATTAAAATTTTCAAATCATCTCTCTTCTCATCTTTCAAATGATTTCTCTTCTCATCTGGTGTCATCCAGACCTTGCCCATGGGACTTGGAGGAGGGAAGGGTTCCATCCAGTTTTTCACTCCTCTTTCTCCTCCTTTGCTTCATGTAGGCCCACTCCAACTCCATTATGGAGCAGCAATTGAAAGAAGAGAGCAGTGATAGTGGAACAAAAGTATTTATCATGCCCATCAGTGAAGGGACCTGGACAGCAATGCTCTGTGACAGCCACAAGGATGAAGGCTCAGTGATGAGGTGGGATTCCCCCCTCTGGGGAAGCCTGCTTACAGCACAGACCATGACGTGGGTGAGCCACTCCAGCTGCCTGATTCCCACTCCTGATTAGAGTCTTCCAGGACAGGAAATCTCATGGGCGTTGCATCTGATGTCACGGTCCAGGGGACCATTCCATTGGAGAAAGTAATGATAGAAAGATCCAAGTCTATGTCTCTGTTTAACTTTCCTTATTCAATAATCTTGAGGACCTACCCTCTGCTCATCTTGAGCAGATGGAAGGTAAAAATGGGGAGATTGGAGAAAGCAAGAGAGGACTAATGGGAGAAGAGGAAGAAAGCTGATGTGGTGATTATCCCGTGGGCAAAGGTACTATTCCAGGTGGCCTAGAGAATTCCAGGTGGAATGCTGTCAAGCTCAGACCTTTCTGTAGATGCCCCACCTACAGTTACACCAAGTGTCTGACACCTCCCATGGGAAATGAGGAAGATGTTAGAAGAGTTCAAACAAGAATAATCATAAGCTTCAGGCTCCTGGCAAGTGGGAGTGCTCCTGCAAAGATTACTGAAGAAGTTAGGTTGATGGTGTATGTAGCACATTATTTGGATTTTTAATACACAAAGGCCACAAGTGAAGGGTACAGGCTACTGCAGAACAAATTTGTATAGAATTATTTGGCACTTGTCCCCTAATTTTTCTATCTCCTTATGGAATTGAAGCAGGATAAGGGAGTTAAATGAGAAATAGGAAAGTGTCGCAATGAAGACGAAAAAGATTAAGCAAAGACAAGACTTAGTTTAGACACCCAGAGAACCAGAGGGGCTATTTCTTTGAGAGTGCCCAGCCATCAGGGAGATTCTGGGAAAAGAAAAAGCCATCAATCCAGAGAACTCTCTGGCTTTTATTTAAAATATCAACATAAGAATAAAAAAGCAGGAGAAAAGCAGTTTGGGCCAGGAGCTGTCTCAAGGCTAGGCAGTTTTTCTTAGGGAAAGGGGAAGGATGTGGCCAGACACAATATGCTTCACTAATCTAAACTTGTTTAACCATTCGATTCTTACACAGCCTGTGCGCTTTTACCTTGTAGTTTAAACATGGACTCTTCACAGAGCCTGCCTGTGATTTGCCCCACAGTTTAATTATCTGCTTCTCACTGAGCCTGCATGATTTCTGCCTGACAGTTTAATTATTTGTGTGCTTTTGCCCTTCATTTTGATCATTCATTCTTCATAGAGACTATGTGCTTCTGTCCCTCAGTTTACTCATTCAGTTTAATCATTTACGCCTGGGCAGGTCCTCCACAGGAAAGCACCTAAATAAATTTTCTTTCGCTACAACCAAGCCTTTTAAGACTAAACCTTCCCCCAAGGGTGACAGGGAGGGCAGGGACACTCAATTAGATATGGATTGAAGTGTTAAACCAGAAACCCACAGGAGTGAAAGTGTACACTCAGTGTGATTGGACAAGTGTGAATTTTGCACAGGGGGTAACTAGGAAGTAAACATGGGAAGACTTGCTAGCATCTCGAAACTGGAGAACAAAATTATTTCTCAGGGCTTCTCATCAAACTTGAAATGTTTTGTAAGCAGTTAACTTGTGAAACACTTGTCATGCCCAAATGGGTTAGGTTGGGAATTCACTCAGCAATACACTGATTTATTGGACTGCTTAGATCATTGCTCAGAAATATTGATTACATATAACCAAAGTGCACTACTTGTCATTTACAGTTGAACACTTTGACCTGGCTTTTTTGTTGTTTTTAGCTTCCAATCCTTAGAACCAAGAGTACAAAGCATTTGTCTCCTCCACCTCTTATTAACAGTCTTCTGAGTGTGAACTTTGCCAGGACAACAGGGTATCGTTATCATCCATCTTTAGGGAGATGATCTGGTTTGCGGGCTTTTATTTTAGAAATATCTTGTTGGGGTGGGGGAATTACAACCTTCAAACTAAAGATCAAATACTGAAAACTTTATCTGATGCAAGAACCATAAGCTTGTCTGTAAACTTGCCCTGGATGGTAAAATCGTAAACCCCAGGAAACAGGACTTCTGCCTAATCTTTATCTGATCTGTTGCAAGATCATTTACTGTGGATGGTTGTATAAGCAACACTGAAAGAAGCCTTGGGAAGGACCTCCATTCACACCCTGCCACAGTACTGGACAAGGTGCAAACATAAAAGTATAAATTAGCCTAGATTGCTCTACTCAGTTTAGATGATACAGAAAAAAAGAAATAGAATACTTAAAGTTCAACAAACACAGAAGGAGAATTTTTGTTTAACTCAAACTTGGGAGCTTCTTTGTCTGGATCTGCCATTGTCATGTTTACTGTACTATCAGGATTGCCTTTCATAATTATAGTGATGATCAGCATTTGAATTCTTAGATCCACTTCTCTACCTGTGTTTCAGGTTTGTTCCCTGTATTTGTCAGCTTTCTTGTTGTGAAACATAGTACACAACCCTACCCAATTAAAGGAGGAGAGGTTTAATTTGCTCACAGTTTGTGTCCATGATCAGATAGGATATCCTGTGGGGGACAGGGAAGGAGGAGGAAAGCTGCTTAGTTCTTGGTGGCTGGGAAACAAAGCAGAAGAGTGCCAGAGCAGAAGGGCTAAGAGATCAGATATCAACCTTCATGGCCATACCTCCATGGCTCTCCCAGACAGACCTAATGCTCCAGCAGTCCTCAGGGCAGACCAAAGTCAATCAAACTGAACTCCACCCTGACTACCACATCCCACCCTTTGATAGCTTGGTACCCAAACACATTTCCTTATAATACAATCCATCTCTAAATAAAGACAACAGAAAGTTCAGGATTTTGCCTACCATAGTAAAACTATTCCTTGTAATATCAGAAATGTAATAATCCCTTCTTCCAAGTCTAAACAGTTCTACCATTGCTCAAAAATCAAAGTCTCTCCTAAGACTCAAGGCAAACTCTTAGCTGTAACCCACTGCTACATCAAGAACAAGTTACAAAATTCTAAGGCACAGGACAAATATTACTATTTCAAAATGAAAGAATGGCAGAGTAGAAAAGGATTGGACCAAAATAACTGAAACCTAGAGGACAAACATTAAGTCCTGTAGCTCCATATCTGACATTCAGGACACTTGGTTGTAAAATGTGAGTTCCAGTGGGCTTGGGAGGCCCCAAACTGCCGTGGTCTTGCTGGTTGCAGCCCACATTGCCTCTCTCTTGCACTGATTCCATTCAAGACTTGTAGCTTTCCTCAGCAGATGTTCCATATTCATGGTATCTCTGAATTCCTGGAATCCCACAGCTTCATGCACTACCCTCTCAACAACTCTTGCCAAGGCTTTCCTTTAAAATCCAAGCAGTCACCTGGACTGCACACCTCTGCCATCCTGCATCCTAGTAAGACCAGGATCACATGGAATACAGAAAGTTCTGCTGCCAACACAAGCAGTAACAGTCACCCTTGGACCATAGCTACAGTGGTTTCTGAGTGCCTGGATGCCTCAGTATGGTGAAATGAATCTCCAGGAGTCAATTTCCTAGAGGTCCTTCTTGATCAGGGGCCCTATGAATTCTCTCCTCAAAGAAATGTTGATACCTTTGCAACCTTGAACCTGCAATGAATGGAATCTGACTTATGAGATGCTTTCAAGGCATGTTTTCCTTGCCCCTGTACAAAGTACTTGGAGTCTTTTCAATGACAATAATCTCTTTAGCAACTACACCTCCTTTGGCCCCAACTTTATACCAGTGAAGCCAAAATTTAATTTTTTTGTTCTGCCTTCTGGCCCTGATTATCACTACAAATCTGGCTAAAGGCAGCCAGTTAGTACTCATGCCACAGCCTAAATGTTAGTCTGTCATGTAATTTCCTCTGCCAGATTAATTAGTCCAATCCCCTCTATATCAGTCTTTTTCAAAGTCTCAGACATGGGCAAAATATAAACACATTTTCTGCCAGAGCACAACACACATGGCCTTTAGTCCATCTCCCAATGGATTCCTTTTACCCAAATGACACCTTCTCTCCCTGGCCTTTACTGTCTGCCACCCTATCAATATTTTGTTACTCTGAACTCTGATCAGAATCTCCTGTCAGGTCAATGTACCATTCTAATGCTTCTCTAGCCAGCATCTCCAAACCTTTCCAAACTCCTCCTGCAATGAGTTACAAAGGCCTCTAAACCATATGGCCAAGTAGTCACAGCAATGACACATTTAGAATTTCTCTGGTACAAATTTTCTGTATTAGTTTCCTTTTATCTGAGACATAAGATTCAACATCCACAAGTTAAAGGAAAAGAGTTTTAATTATCTCACAATTTCAGTCTGCAATGAGCTGGCTCCAAGGAATAAATATGGTAGGTATATGCGATAGAACAAAGCTGCTTCATTCATGGCAGCTGAGAAGCAGAGCGGAGGAAGAAAGCCCATGCAAAAGGAGTGAAGACCAGCTATAAATACAAGATCACACCTCCATGACCCACCCATACATATCTAGAAGTCTGCCTCACCAATCCCCAGCACAAATCCCAAGCCAATGCAGTGGAAATTTCTCCTTAACCCCCACATTTCTCTCTTAATATCTCAAACTTCATGAAAAAGGGATCATGTATCTTGTTAATTACTTAATTACCTATTAAAGACACATAGTAAGTATAATTTTAAGTGGATAAATTAATGAATAAATCTCAGAATGGTAGGAGGAAGGTGCAAAATTATTTCTTTATCAAAGTTGCAGGAAACACTGTGTACCTTTTAAATGCTTAGAGCAATAATCTCAATGAGTGTTGATTTTACACCCGGAGGTCATTTGTCAATAACTGGAAACATTTTTGCCTGACAAAAAGGGAAGAATTTTGCTGACACAAAACCTATAAAATAGCTCCCTGTTTGCAAGAGTTATTAGAATGCAAGTGTCAATAGTGTTTAAGTTGATAAAGCTTGGCATAAACTTTTGCCTACACAGGAAATCGACATCATTTTATAAAATCAGACCTTCAGAAGATATTAGGAGAAATATGAAAGAATTTTTTGGTAAGTGTTAATTTTATTGGTTAGCTATCAGATGGCCAGATAGACTAATAAAGACACCTTTCACTCCGTGTAATGTGCAAAGCAAGTTCACAGGTCTCTCTGATGTTGTACTCTTGTACTGCTAGGTGTGAAGATGCTTTTCCTAGAAGCCTGAAGATATTTTTCCTTATTCTGCACTGCTCTACCATTCTAGGGTTGGGAATGCTTCCAAAGAATCTTTCCCATCTTCCTACTTCCTGCTCCTAATTCTTTCTCAATGCTTCTTTAACATTAGAGGTAGGAGGACCAACTACCAGGAATCACAAATAATTGCGTATTCAAAGGGTTGGTTGTTCATTTGCCACAGGGACGGAGACAGGTTGTAGGTGCTCCCAGTGACAACATCCTGAGAGGAGAACTGGAGTTCTCATCAATGTGCTGCCTCTGTGCAATTTTTTAACATTTTATGCAACATAATTCATCAATCTCATGTTTACCCCCACTGAATTTTATCTTTCTGCTTGTGATATCCACTGCAGGTGCAAATGTTTAACAGGATAGAAGCAGCCAACTTGACCTTTAAAGGTTGCACCCTATTGGATCTTTTTTAACTTTGTTTTTTTATTAGTACATATTTGTCACACATTTTGATCACATTCATCATAGGGAATTTTCACCTAATCTATCTTGATTCTTCTTTTCTTCCCCATTCTGCTCCCCTCCTTCAATCCTTCTTGCCCTCCCCATTTTACACAAGCTTTGTTTCCATTTTTTCCTTTCATTCTCTTTTTCCTTTTCCCTTCCTTTCCTTCCCTCTTGCCCCTCCCTGCTCCCCTTTCCCCTGGATCATGTTCTTCCTATTTCCAGATATCTCTCTTCCATTGTGCTCTTTATTTACCCTTTGGCTTTCTCACACTAGAGAAACAAGGTGATGTTTAAACTTGTGCGTCTGATTTACAATCTGTGTGTCAGATTATGGTGTACCTTCATAAAAAAATTCATTGACGTGCATAAGTCATGCACTGTTGGGACTGTAAGCATGGTTCTAGTCTGTAAAGGCAGGAAAAAGAAATCTTTGCCCCGAAATACACAAGGGTAATTAAATGTAATATAGCATAGAGAATTATTTGTCCAGTGACTTTCCTAATAATCACCACTGAAAATAATCTTACAAGTTCACACCTTGCGTGACAGGGAATCTGTCTAGGAACTTTGCCATGGGTGACATCTGTCGAGCTGGGTGGACTCCATCCTTCAGGCAGTAGTTCTGCAGGCCACATATTCCTGGAGAGAAAGCTACAGGACGCCAACTGCACCATGGCTCCCCACACCAGTGAGCTGCTCAGAGAAATTCTAGAAGTAAAAGTAAGCTATAAGATGTTATTTCTGTGTAAAGGAATTGTATAGAATTAAGGGATTTGTAACTTGAGATCTGTCACAATATTTTGAAAAATGTTACTATTTTTGGATGGTTTCTAAAAACTTTTGAATTTATCATAAAATGGAAATATTATATTAGAGATGATACTTGAGAATTCCCTGTCATATTACTGGTTAATGTATAGGATTAGAATCCTACTTAATTTTGAAAGTTAAGGGCAGAACTTCCGCACAGGCAAGAGGCACCATGAGCAGCAACCGGTCCCCACCTCCAATCCCGCAGCTCTGCTTCGCGAATGTGAACGGGTCCTGCGTGAAAACCCCCTACTCGCCTGGGCCCTGGATGCTTCTCTATGTGCTGTTTGGCTCTGGGGCAGCACTGGCTGTCTTTGGAAAACTTCGGGTGATGATCTCAGTCCTCCACTTCAAGCAGCTGCACTCACCGACCAATTTCCTGGTCGCCTCTCTGGTCTGCGCTGACTTCTTGGTGGGGGTCACGGTGATGCCCTTCAGCATGGTCAGGTCCGTGGAGAGCTGCTGGTACTTCGGGCGGAGTTTCTGCACCTTCCACACATGCTGTAATTTGGCCTTCTGCTACTCCTCTCTCCTCCACCTGTGCTTCATCTCCGTGGACAGGTACATAGCTGTTACTGACCCCCTGGTCTACCCCGCCAAGTTCACGGTGTCTGTGTCAGGCATTTGCATCGGTGTCTCCTGGATCCTGCGCCTGTTGTACAGCGGGGCCGTCTTCTACACAGGTGTCTATGACGGTGGGCTGGAGGAATTAGCCAGCGCCCTCGACTGTGTTGAAGGTTATCAGGTAGTTGTGAATCAAGATTGGGTTTCAGTAGATTTTTCTGTTACTTACCATACCTATCTGTGCTATAATGATTGTATACAGTAATATTTTTCTGTTGGCCAGAATGCAGGCTAAAAAGACTGAAAATGCGAAAAAGCAAAAAAGAATCGTCCTTAGGATCAAAACTAGGGTAGCCAAAAGAGAGCAAAAAGCAGCTAAAACCCTGGGTATCACAGTGGTGGCATTTTAAATCTCATGTTTGCCATATACGATAGAGTCAGTCATTGATTCCCATAGGGGCTTGATCACCCCTGCCTATATCTATGAGATTTGCTGTTGATGTACATATTAGAATTCAGTAATGAATCCTTTAATTTATGCTTTATTTTTTCCTTGGTTTAGAAAAGCCATAAAACTCATTTTAGATAGAGAATTTTTAAAGGGACATTCATCAACCACAAGTTTTGGTTCAGTAAAAGTGTAAGTACAAGTTGAGAAAATTAACAGTATTTCAGAATAAAGTGTTTATAGTGAAATTAAATAAGAAATAAATGAAACTCAAAATTGAGGATGTATACTATTTTTCAAATTAGACAGCTTTGGGAGAGTAAACCGCTAAACCAGTGTGAAAGACATATTTTGCACTAAATGATAATAGTGAAGTTTTTTATATATGTCACTTGCCTGTACATTTAGTATACATCCTTGACACACCCAAGAATTTCTTCTGATTTGCTGAATTCTGAATCTCTCTTTGGGGATGTGCAATCTTCAAAGACCTTCTCTTTTGCATGCAATTGTCATTTATCCTCAAAGGGTATATTTTTCCCTTTGTGTCCTCTAGTACTGTACAGGTTTGTTATGCTGCCATAACAAAGCACCGTAAACTAGATGATCAAACTGCAGAATTGCCCGCAAGTTCTAGAGGCTAGAAATCCGAGATGCCAGTGTTACTGTGTTGGCTTCTTTTGAAAGAATTTCTCCTCTGCACATGGCTGTTTTCTGCTGTGTTCTCACACTCTCTTCCTGTGGGTGTCTGCACCCTAATTTTACCTCCATACACTGATATCATGCTGCATTAGGGCCCACCCTAGATACCTCATTATATATAATTACCTCTTCAAAGCCTGGGGCACTGTGGGTTAGGACCTTAGCACACCAATTTGGGGAGACACAAGTCCGACCCTTTCAGACACATTCAGTGGTGATGACACTACCCACGGATCTGTTCTCTGACTATTCCTCCCTGTTCCTTCAATTCTTGCACCTCACAGGAGATTTGGAGACAGCAGGTAAGCTTCTCCTGCTTAATAGCAGGGAAGAATATTGAAGTGCTCACTCGCAATGTCGTAGGACTAGTAATTCAGCCTTGGGTCATGTAGTTACTATAGACACTGCCCAGAAATTTTGTAAGGGGAACAGTCTACCTCAAAAAGACTGGCACACTGAGCCCTCTACAGTCTACAGTTGTCCTAAATTATCCGTAATAGAATGTAATTCACTTCTACAGCTTGTCTCATCAGTTTTTGTTACTTAAAAATAGTCTCAAATATTTCCCTCTTCATCTCAAAGGATTTACCCTAAGAAACCTGGTCAATGCCTGAAACTGAACACTATGTTTCTCATGTTATTTTCTGTACACAAAAATTTATGAGCTTACTTTATAAATTAATAACAATGACTAACAATAAGTTGCAATAATTATAGCACTGTAGTTTAGCAAAATTTATGTGAATATGGTCTCTTTCTGTTTCCCCTTTTCTTCTTGCAATAACGTGAGACTATACAATGCCCATATGATGAGATAAAGTAAGGGGATTAACCAAGAACTTATCACTCATTGTCACTATAACTTTTGGAATCTCAAGTGCAATAGCAAAGTACTACAAATTTCTGTCTTCCTTCTTTACAATTTTACAGAAGATTTGCTCTTACCACAGATCTTACCTTACTCAGCATGTGATTTTTTTCTTTCCTTATTAAACTGTAGAATTTTCACCTTTTTGCTTAAAAGAAGCACTTCACGGCTTCCATTTGACAGTAGAACTAATTTTCCTAAATAGAAGATTGGGCTTAGCAAATCGGAAGGCAATGAATGCATTAATGGCGTGATAACAACCAATAAATATAGACTCATGTTGCCACCCTGCCTCTACTGTTAGCTGTGGGAAACGACAAAAAAATATCATGCTCCCTATTACAAGAGTATTACAAAGCAGAAATAAGTAAAAAAGAGAGATAATATTCCTACTTAATAAATGTTCTACAAAATTGCACCGTTGCTAAGTTACATACACTATAAATGCGATAGGAGGTCAAAAGTAAATTAAACATTTTTGAAATTTTTCTTGTGGGCAAACAAAACATTTGATAGTAATGACACCAAAACCTCCACTATAATTCTAAATATGTTATTTTGCTTGAACATTTAGTGGATATGTGAACCTCACTAGAAGAAGAAAGTAGTCTTCCATATCTGTCATAATCATCTTTCTTAAATATGATAACCCCGGGAATGCTGACAATTGTCATAGTAGTGAGAGTGGAGCGTCAACTTGATTAACTTTGAGATCTGCCTGGGGGATTGGTGGAACCCACTTCTGGGTGTGTTTGGGTGGGTCATGGAGCTGTGGCCTTGGAATCTGACTGGTCCCTCATCCACTCTTCTCTGGCACTGTTCCCCTGATCTGCTTCCTGAGCACCATGAACTAAGCAGCTCGGTTCCACCACGTCCTTCTGCTGTGATGTTTCTGCCTTGTAGCCTGCTGAAATGAATCCTCTTAAAATGTGAGCCAAAATAAAACTTTTGTTAAATCCTTGCGACAGGAAAGTGACTAATACAGTGATTGTCTGGTTATACAAGCATATATTACCTTTGTTGGTACCACAATACATTCTGAACTGTAGATGACTGACTTAGATTTGCACACGATTCCAGGAAAAGTCATCAACAGGCTTGGAAGGCTGGTCATCTTAGTCAGTGGTAACAGCCTTAGCATGTGTGGAGTCCAGGCACCACAAACAAAAGCAAAAAAATCAGTATGCTTGGTTAAGTCTATCACATGGCCATTAGAGAAAATGTGATCAAAACCAACAGATCAGATTGAGCATTACAATGAAGTTCCCTCCCAAATTTAAAGGCCCAGTCCAAAAAATGGGCATCTGAAATGAACAGACATTTCTCAGACAAAGAAGTAGAAATAGCAAATAAACATATGAAAAAATGTTCAACATCACTGGTCATTCGAGAGATGCAAATGAAAACTATGCTGAGATTCCACCTCACCCTAGAAAGAATGGCTGCTGTCATGTCAACCAATAACAAATGCTGGCAGGGCTGTAGGAAAAAAGGAACCCTGCTCCACTGTTGGTGAGAGTGCAGACTGGTGCAACCACTGTGGAGATCAGTAAGGAGATACCTCAGAGAACTAGAACTAGAGATCCCATTTGACCTAGCTGTTCCCTGCTGGGTATCGACCCAAAAGAATTAAAAGAATCATACCACAGTGATATATGCTCACCCGTGTCATAGCAGCACAGTATGTAATAGCTAAAAAGTGGAAACAACCCAAATGCCCATCAACTGGTGACTGGATAAGGAAAATGTGGGTTTTTAAAAGAAAATGGAGTACTACTCAGCCACAAAGAATGGTAAATTAGAGGCATTTATAGATAAATGGGTGTACATTGAGGCAGTATTCTTAAGCGAAATAAATAGAACACACATGTAAATACTGGATAGTTTCTCTGGTATGAGAAACTGAAAGTGAAAATAAGAATCAAAATATATAATAGATAATTATGTAGATAATGTGAAATAGGTAGAGAAGGTGCAAAGAGGAAAGGGAAATGGGAGAGGTAAAGGAAAGGAAAGGAAAGAGGGAAATGGAATTAATATGAGAAAATGAAAAAATGGAAACAAAGTCTTTGTAAATAGAGAGGAGTGGAGGGGTTGAAGGGAGGGTGGGGCAATAGGGAAAAATAAGAATCAAGATAGGTCATGTAAAGGTACAGATCTGCAATGATGGATGTCATTATATTGTATACCTAAAATGTACCGATAAAATTAACTTTTAAAAAGTAAACCCAATTTAAAGATATTGAATAGCACTATTTGTGTGCATGTAGAAGTTTGAGTTTTTTGTTGGTTGGTTGGTTGGTTGGTTTTGTTTTCGTGGCACCGGGGATCAAACTCAGGTCCTTGCACTTACCAGGCTGGTGGCTTAAGCACTGAGCTAAATCCCTGGTCCTTGAAGCTTAAGTTTTTAATTAATATTCCACATTGATTTCTAAAAAGTTTTTATCAATTAAAATTCCTATTTTGACCTTTAAAAAAGAAGGAAGTTTCCTAGTTCTTGTCTAAGTTCTGTTTCTCTAAAGTTGAATTGTTCATCCTTTCTTTACAACAAAAATATACATATCCCCCAAATTCGGCACCTACTTAGAGGTAGAACCTTATAAACATCCCCTTTATAGTCCAGCTAAAAACAAAATGGCCTAGCCAGAGATTTAGCTCAGTGGTTCCACTGCCTGCCTCACAAGCGCAAGGTCTCGAGTTAGGTCCCCTGTACAAAAAAAAAAAACAAAATGGCCTAATACTGTCACACTGATTAAACATTGTCATACAATGAGAGAAGAAACAGTATATAAATTCAAAATTAGGAGTTAAAATATCATTACTCACAGATGATATGATTCAAAATAAATTTGTTCACCAGTTTCAGTTCTAATTACTAGCACCAGAATGTTTTTGTCTGAAGTCTTTTTCTTATACAGTGGACCCTTGAGTTAGGACTGACCTGACATATGAACAACTCAAAGTCTTGAGTTACAACCAGAATGCTGGCTGCTTGTGCTTCCACATGGTCTCAGATACAGATTTAACCCTTAAAAAGTTCTGGAAGGAACATTACAACATTCTTTCCTGTGTGGGGTTAATTAAGAAGTCCTGGGCCAGGGTCTCAAAAGGACACTGAGATTTTCCTGGGAAAAAGTGTGGCCTAGAATTGTACAGGAAAGAGACTTTGAAGACTGTGTAGAGAGCCTGACAGACTTGAGTTACAATCAGCCCTGTTAAATGAATTGAGTTCATAAGTAAAGGGCCCACTATATTAACCGTAAGAGAAACAAATCACCAATTCTGAAAAATCACATAATAGGAATCTACTGGGAGGCCTTTATATGAAAGTGCTTTTATTTTTGTAGCTGTCTTTAATTTACTTGTTTGGATTTCTGCTGTCTCTCCTGCAGACTTTAAATTATTACTTGTCTATGTAAGGTTTGCTTTTGAACTCTCACCAACTCCTGAATATGTCAAGTGTCTCTTCTAACAACACTACACCTCCTCTAGAGTTTTAGTTTTTTATTGTATTTAATATACTTTCCAAAGCTGTGTATAATCTTTTTTTTTTTTTCTTTTGGTACTGGGGATAGAACTCTGGACCTTGCACTTGCAAGGCAGGCAGTGGAACCACTGAGCTAAATCCCCGGCCCCACTGTGTATAATATTCAAGTGGTCCTTTGGCTTAGCAGGATTGACTGTATGAATTTAGGAAATCAATCTCTAAAGGCATGTTCTGAAAATGCCATCAATAAAACATCCTTATAAAATTCTTTGCCCTGTGTACATTAACAAAGTACAAAGAAATATAGTCATGTTTTTACTAGATCTTTAGTTTCAAAATTTACAAACCCATTTTAAGTGATGGTCATTATTACTCTAAAACCTCAATAAGAATATTCCATTATCATCTCCATTGTATGAGTAAACAAGACACCAAGGATCAGTGATTTAACCAAGTGAAAGCTAGTATGTGGTGGGGTTGGGATTAAAATGTAGACAGTTGATCTTGCACACTTGCTGTGGGCCTTTGTCTTATACAGTCTTTGCAGATAAGAGAAAGTGACTGTTTTCGAAGATAAACTTGTCATGCACATAAACCTCTGAAATATTGCTTTATGTATTCCAACTTCAAACAAGAAGATTCATTATTAAGCAAGTTTACACAGTCTAACACTTTTTCTCATTAAACATAAAATTATATTAGCCAAATCTTTTAAAACTAGCTTTTTCTTGACTACTGATTGTTAAAAATGTTTGTATTTTAGAAAAACAAATGAAAAAGAGATAGACTTTTTAAAATGTAAAAAAACCCATTATTTGGGGTTTTTTTTCATTGAGTTTATTGGCACTTTTTAGGTATTCATTACGGTTACATTCATCATTGAGATCTTGTACCTTTACTGACAGATCTTGGTTCTCATTTTTTTCCCCATACCACTGCCCTCCCTTCACCCCCTCCACCCTTCCCTATTTACAAAAAAACTTTGTTTCCAAATTTTTCATTTTCTCATATTTTTTCTTTTTCTTTCTTTCTTTTCCCCTACCTTTCCCACTTCCCTTGCACCTTTAGACCTTTCCTTCCTACTTCACATTATCAGTTATACAATTTGGATCTTATTTACACTTTTAGTTTTTCACACCAGAGAAACTATTTGGTATTTCCATATGTGCATCCTATTTATTTCACTCAATATGCATCTGTTTTCCTATGAATGATTCTAATTTCTCATTCTTTATGGCTGAGTAATATTCCATTTTATAGAAAAACCACATGATCTATTTATCCACTCTCCAATTGATGGGCAAATGGGCTGTTTCCAAGTTTTAGCTATTACAAACTGTGCCGCTATAAACATGGGTGCACATATTATTGCTGTGGTATGATTCTTTTAAATCTTTTGGAAAGATACCCATCAGAGGGATAGCTGGGTAAAATGGAACCTCTAATCCTAGTTGAAAAAAACATAATTCGATGAGTGAGAATAATGAGGAATTGATCATTCAGTTGTTTAAAAAATACTTTCCGTGACTTTGTGGTGTAGGTATTGAAACAGTGTGAACAAAGACTTGCCAACAAATGAAAAAGAACAGCAATTTAGTATTTTCAGTATACATCACATTTCTTGATTTATAAATGCAGGAATGAAATCATGTAAGTGGAAAGTTTTTAAAATTATTGTTCATTTACTGCAACAGACTGAATTTTAAAATGTAGTAAATGAAGGGGGAGGAAATGGAAGATATAGATCAAAAGATTCAAAGAAATAGACATGTAGGACCAGTAAGGCTACAGGTCAATCATACAACATAGTAAAATTGTTGGAAAAATTGTAATAGAGACTTTCATTAAGTAAATAGATTTTTAACTGCTCTTGTTAAAAACAACTCTGACATAATAAAATATGTTAATATTGACACTATATTAATTTAATTTTAATTTGACATGATAAAATATGTTCATTCATATCACTTTATACCATTCTGCCACAAATGTGAATCCTATAACATCATGTTATAAATCTCAAATAAATTTATTTAAAATAAATAATACAAATAAAAGGAAAAAATATTGTAAACAGGATAAATTTTCCATTTCCTGGGCATAATGTTACTTTCAATGCTAACTTTAAAATAATTTGATTTTTCAGTTAATATTTCTAAGGGGTCTTGAGTTTCTTTCAAATGCTATATTGGAAATATATTTAAGAAGGACACTTAAATGGGTTGCAATGTGTCAATAATGAGTGAAAACTTGAGACAAGGGCATCATAGCTGAAAAAACATGAGCACAACATGTTAACAAGTTTTCAACTCACAGGGCGTTCAAGAAGTCCAGTTAATCATCAGTCACGATGTCAGATGTAAGTGCAGAAAGTCCGTCATAGCACTACCCAGTCACATGGTAGTTCTCTGTGAGGACCTACCTGTTAACAAGAGCATAGTCTTGGCGGGAGTGGGAATTTGCTGGGTTTTGAGCCTAGGGCCTCATGCATGCTAGGCAAGCACATTGCCACTGAGCTGCACCTCAGACCCCTCTTCTGACTTTTTAATTTTTTATTGGTGGAGTATTCACAGTCTTCTCACTAAATAATTGGCAAAATTGCTTTAATCTTGACTATCACCGAGGCAAGCTATAGTCATTGTTTTGTAACTATGCATGTCTGTGCATGTCTGGGGCTTCATTTCGATATTTTAAAAAAGCACATAGAACTCCATGTAATCTAGCAGTTACCCTTTTAGTATCGATTGAGAAAACACATGTGAACAACAGCTACTATGAATGAAGCAATGATTTTAAATGTATTTATATTTTATTAAGAAAAATAAACATGCATTTTAATAATAATACATATATGTGAGAGACATGGTATTGCTATAGCTACACCTGGGTTATAAGCGAATCTATTACTTCTTTGCAACAGTTCTGCTTCTGCCCTTGGCTGCAGCAACCACTTCAGGAATGAAGATTCTCCAGCACGGAGACACCAAGCTCAGTGTCCTGAGCACCCCTGCAGGACTTCTACTCCATTGTGACTTGTACTTACGTCCTAATGAGTCCATTCCAAAGGTACCTGTAGCTCTGCAGTTATTTGGTGTGCATTTGGCAAAGTAGTCTACAGATGATTTGTAGGAGTAAATGAAGTGCATAAGACAAGAGTGATTCTGCTCTAGTGGTCTAGTTCATTTGGGGAAAAAAATAAACTAGTAGCTTTGAGCAAAATATTCTCTGTATGAAGGGCTAATAGAGAACAGAAAAACAAGCCAAAAAAAAAAATAGTTTGGAAGTGTACTCTCCACTGATTGTGGATAAGAGCTTCAAGACATCTCCAGTCAGGACTGATTTTTGCAGTCAATTCCCCTGAAGATTACATTGTGCATGTGAGAGTGAGCAGTATATATGCTAAGTGTCTTATGATTTTTTTCCTTATCCTTATATAAGTGGCGGTATAAGTTTACATTTGCAGCCGAGAGAAGGAGCACACATCTGTATAAAGAGACCACTCACTCACAATCACAGCAGCACAAGCTCTGAGCTGCCTCTGAAAGAATGAGAACAAAAGACCTCTGCTGTGATCATGTAAAAATGTGGTCAGTAGACCTGTTCTCTGACAGGATGGTCTGAACCACAGACAGGCATCTGCTATGAAGACTTTCACATTCCTTTTGTCCTCTTCTACCTCGAATCTTCTATTTCTCCTAAATACGCTTGACTCTCATTTCAAAGATAATCGGTACACTGACACGAAACATCTTCCTCTCATGCAAAGTGTCTCCATCTGGTCCATCTCTGAGTACATAGCACTTAATGTTTGTGGAACTATTTATTGATTTACCTTTGCTTTTAATTTCATAAAACAAGTTTGTTTCCAAATAGCCTGTGAAGCTCTGCTACTTAAAGATTTAAGGCAGTGATTCAAAGACGTGAGAACAAACCACCTTATTGTTAGTTTTCTTTCAAAATTTTCTATCTCTTGAAACATACACCATATTTTCAACCAACATGAATTTAAATGTACACCTGACGAAAACACTAGAGCGACTTTAGAATGTGTGGTACTGGTTTGCTATCTTGAACTTGGTTGTCTTTGACTCATTCACTTCAATATGTATATGTCCAGTGTCATATACAGTACCTGTCTATAGTAAAAACTCAAAGGTGAAAATGTGCTAATTTGAATTGGCTTGTTTTTATCAAATCCTTACTTTACTTCAAATTACTCAAAAGAAGTACAGCTTTCCCCTGTCACTGTGTAATTTGAACAACTATACACTGATCAGGAGTGTGGAAGTAACTAAACAGTTCTGAACTATTTGAAACTAGTAGCAATTTCAGAGCAGGTGGTAGAAAATTAGAGAGCCATTAAAGAATACTAAAGAGGAAAGATTCAACAAGTCTGACTCACCTGTCACCGGTTTCTAAAAAGTGTCAAGATCCAGATGACAAGTGATTTAGAGCAACTATTGAATCAGACCCTCCTACTTGGTAAATGATTACTGTTGCCTCTCCAGATCTAAGTGTTTATGTTTCCACTTAATTTCAATTCTAACATACTTTTGAAGTCCTTGTGGTTATCTTTTTAATCTATATCTGCTTCTTCCAAAAATAAATTTGTTGTTGATGAATCACTCCTTAAGATTTTGCCACTTACAATAAGCTTTATTGCCTTTCAAAACCACAGGTAAAAAAAGCATATATCAAGGGGTTCGTAGCTGAATTATAATAAACACACCACGCTAATACATCATACACATACGGAGGAGTTAGGAAGTTCATATAAGCATCAATAATGTATGGTAGCCAAGAGACTAGGAATGCTGCCACAGCAATGCCCAAGGTTTTGGTGGCTTTTCTCTCTCTTTTTGCCACTCTTTCCTTGTAACTTTCTGAGGAGGACTGAGCCTGGCCAGCTATACTTTCTGTTTTCCTAACCTGATGCTTAGCCACCAAAAATATCTTACCATATGTAAATACCATGGCAACAGTGGGTAGAAAAGACAGAAGAAAACAAGGCAGAACCCAATTTTGATTCAGGGGAGCCCGACAATATCCCACACAAGTCAGAGCAACTATTAATTCCTCAATTCTTTCTTCATTGGCCCCAGTGTAAAAGATAGAAAAACTATAGGTAACTGAAAAGAACCAAGAAAGAATGATGCATATTCCCGAAATCGATCCAGTGAACTTGGTTGGATAGGACAGAGGGTCTGTTACAGCAATGTATCTATCAATAGAAATGCAGCACAAATGAAATAAAGAGCCAAAACAGAAGGATGTGTCAAAGCACGTATGGAATTTACAGTAACTCTCCCCAGAGTACCAGCAGCCCTCCACAGACCTCACAGGGCTGAAGGGCATCACAGTGACTCCTACCAGGAAGTCAGCGCAGGCCAGGGATGCAATCAGAAAGCTTGTAGGTGTGTGCAGCTGCTTGAAGTGAAGAACCGCAATGCTGACCAGCAAGTTTCCAAACATGGCCAGCACAGCCCACAAACCAAGGACTGCATACAGAATCGCTCGAGGGCCTGGGGAATAAGAGGCTTTAATGCAGGATCCATTCTAGTTCTCATAGCAGAGCTCCACAGCGTCAGCTTGGGAGAAATTCCGCACCATTACCTTCTTGCTTGAATTATTTTAAAGTTTCCAAATTCCCGACTTCAACAATTGAAAACAAAAAAGAGACGGCAATTTCAAAGCCTTCTGGGAGAGGAAAGAGTCTCTAGTTAAAATGAGAGTTACTTCTACAACACATTTTAGCATATGATCTATCACCCTTTAAACTCTTCAAAAATTCTTTTCAAGTTTTAAATGCATTTCGAGTAGGAATTCATTGCACAGAGTCATTCAAAAATACAGTTAAATATATGGCTAAGTAAATAGCTGGCAACGCATATAGTCCAATATACAATTAGCAAAATACATCTTATTATATATAGATGTATTTTGCTAATCTTTGGAAAAGCTATTGTGTGTGTCACTTTACCTTTTGAATGTCTCATCTATTACCACCTCAGTTGAACAATTGGGCTTCCAAAGGCTGAGTTTTATTTACAAAGATATGTCCCTGAGTGGCCACTTCAACTGTAATGACATGCTAGAGTCCATTTTTTTCAAGAAGCAAGAAATAAATTACATCTTCAAATTATAATCTCTAAATCCCTACAGTATCAAGTGTGAAGACTAAGGAAGAGTTGACTCATAAGAGCTTTAAATATACTTTAGGAAAACGTTTCTTCGATTGCTTATATTTTCAGAATTTGTTTTTATTTCCTTTTTACTTATTTGTGATTTGGACAAATCATTTAAATTGATTTGGAGAACTATTCTTATCAAACTGATGCTAAGATAATCCACGTAAAAGTATTCTTCAGGCTAATAGCCAATTTTAATTATCTAAAACCAATAAGAATTTCTTAAAATAAGTAATAACTTGGCCTAGCACCTTACCTCTCAATCCTTAAAGAAACAATCTAGATTTAAACCTACCAGAGGGGAGTAGGCAACAGCTAGAGTGGTAAGTTAGTCAAGTTCCTGAACATGTAAATTTGTGCTGTCATCCAAGATTTAAATAGAGACCAATTGATTCCTCCAAATGTCTGAGTTTGTTCTCATGCCAAGTATGCAGTCTAAGAGAGGTTTATAGAGTTCTCTTAAAAAGTGAAAAACAAGAATCATATCACAGAGAAGTATGCGCACCCATGTGTATAGCGGCACAGTTTGTAATAGCTAAATCTTGGAAACAACCTATTTGCCCATCCGTTGGAAACTGGATAAAGAAGTTGTGGTTTTTCTATAAAATGGAATATTACTCAGCCATAAAGAGCGAGAGAATAGATTCATTCATAGGAAAATGGATACATATTGAAGATATACTCCTAAGTGAAATAAATAAGTCCCACATGTGTAAATACCAAATAGTTTCCCTGGTGTGAATATTCTGCAACAATGCATAAGATTCTAATAAGATTACTGACATTTAGAAATGGGAGGAAAGGAGCTAAAGGTGTAGGGAAGGTGTGATACGTAGGGGAAGAACAAAAAGGGAAAAGAAAAAAATGTGAGAGAATGAAAAGATGAAAATAAAGTGTTTGTAGATGGGGAGGGGAAGAGGGGGTGAAGGGAGGGCAGAGGTAAGGGGAAAAAATGAGAATCAAGACTTGCCATGTAAAGGTACATGATCCCAACAATGAATGTAACTGTACTGTATCCCTAAATGTACCAATAAACTCAATAAAAAAAAAAAGTGAAAAACAAATTGTTGATTTGTTTTACTACAAATAAATGCAACCATATGTCTAAATCATAATCTTCAACCTAAGAACTGGACTACTTTCATTACAATTTACTGCATGCAATACAACTGGGCTCTATTAAAAGTGCAGGATCTTAGGAAAAATTACATGTACACACGTGGGGAGGGTGTCATTTATCTCCATGCCCATACTTTCTGGGTAATAGGATTCCCTAGTCTGTGAGATTTCAGTGATGTGTCAAAATTCTGACTTCATTATAATTTTACAATTTTTACCTGTCAAAGCATAGCATACAGCACATGCACACACACACACACACACACACACACACACACACACATTCCTGGTATTTTCAGGCTTCCCTCATCAGTGAGCTTTAAATAAATGCATTTTGACTTCAGTTTTCCTTTTGTTCATGAGCCTTCACTGGTTTGATGAAAAACATTACAATTAAACTCCTCTCCTCAGTATCCTCGGGTTACTCCTTGGACTCCCCAGGTGAGTGCATTTATTGTATTCCAAATCAGTGCTGCCAATAAAACCACACTGATGCTCCTCCCATTGTCTCCTCTGCCCCAGCCCTTTCTGATAAGGTCCACCACATCTCTTGCTTTACCCTCCAGATGCCTGCAATGGTCTCACCACGACCACCATAGGTGATGCCCTGCCTGAGAGGTTAAGTATCTTGGAAAGGTCTCTGTCTCCCCAAGACTTCGAAATCCCACTTTGTAAGTACCCAGGAAATGATGCTGTTGTGCAAAAGACAAGTGACGCCCTTTCCTCAGATCTCTATTCCAGCACAAAATAGCAGTCTTCAATCTTATTGAAAGTCTCAAAACATGCCCTTTCTGTGAAGCCCAATGTTACTCCATTTTAAGCTAAAAAGCCATCTGGTGTCAGGCTTGCCCCCCGGATGAGCTCAGGCAGCAGAAATTTGTTTAGCTTGCTTAGTTGAGATAAGAGCAGAACCAAATGGGTGGGCAAGGCAACTCCAACCTTGAAAAGAATAAGAAAAGTAGGATGTCCTGTGCAGATAACCACCTCCCGGGCGCAAGAAGCAGAACACCCTGACCCCCGCCAAACTCCCCCTCCCATAGACTTAATGTTTCTTCCGCTTTCACAAACACCCCAGCAACATCCAACAGATTTAAAATATTAGAAGAAAAGCCAATAGAATAGAGAGAATTTCAAGCCACCCTAACCTCGTAAAGATAGGCTGAATGAGTGGGCCGGGGCTTGCAGCTTGTAGCCGCTGTGTCGGTGACACTGGAGGTCCAGGCTCGAGCTTGTAATAAACTCCTCTTGTGACAAAGGGCCATATCTTGCCAATTAATACTTTGCAATGATAAGGGAAATAGGGCTTCTCAAAGAAATGATTTGTTCCTAGCTATGGGATGGGGAAAGTGATATAAAGATAAACAAATCCATTTTTGTGCAAAAATTTAATGAAAAGATTTTTTAAATGTAGGGCATCTCATAAGGACAACGTTGCTGACACGAATGGTCTCCTACTGTACAAATCTGAAATAATTTGAGTGCCAAAGTAATTATGGAGAATAAAAAAGTATAAGCTATTGCAAAAAGGAAATAAATTAGGCCTTACTAATGATAAACTGATGGATAACATGACAACAGACAGATTATAAAGGTGTGTCGTCTAACAATAGAATGGGAAGTGACAAGGATAAATACGGAGAAAGCACTGGATTTGTAGCATTATAATTTTGGAACCATCGTATAAATATTGGTTCAGGAAAAAATCACCAATGGATGTTAACTTTGATGAGAACCAGATATTTAAATGTTTAAAGTGGTTCTGGGCAAGATGGCTGCTTGGGCAGTGGCAAGAATGCAGCTCCCAGCATGCCTAGCAGCTGGCCCAGGAGCCTGACTCCCAGTGATGGGCCCCCTGCGGAGCTTTAGGCCGTTGAGTTTGCTGTAGATTCTTTGGTGGAGCTCGGGGCCTGGGAACTGGACGCCCGTGGAGGAAAAGATGGAAGCGTGGTACTGTATACCTCATGTTTCCCCATCACTCAGGAGTCTGGGAGGAGACCGAACTACACTTGCAGAGGGAGAACCTGCAGCAGTGCTGCTGGAACAGGAATATTTGTAGTTGCTTGAGGTGGCCCAGACACTATGCTCGCACTCCCTACCCATACTTGAATAGCAGGCATTTCTCACTGAAGTGGAGGCCACCTTGTTTGTCTGCATCTAGGGTTCAGTTTCCGTACTGTAACTGGAGATCCGACCACCTGAACCCGACAGATGAAGCATCTGTCTACTTATGTCATGAACTCAGAGGGAGATGAGCCTTCATCAAAGAGAAGAAAATACCAACTCATGATGAAAAGGAAGTGGGAATATGTATGCAAGGATAATAAAGAAAATGCCAAGATCCTGGAAGACAAAAATGTCAATCCCAAGTGTGAAGATAGTGAGAACAACTTTGACTTTTCAGTGATGTCCTATAATATACTTCCACAAGATTTATTGGAAGACATTTCACACCTTCACAGACACTGCTGGTGGCCAATATTACACTAGAGTTTCACATTCCCCAATATTCTGAAAGAAATTAAACACTTCAATGCAAATGTACTTTGTTTCCTAGAAGTTCAAGAAGATCATCATGGAGCAGAACTCAGGCCAAATCAAGAATCACTGGATTATCACTATGACTATAAGATGTGCACAGGAAGTCCAACGGCTGTGCTATTTGCTTCAAACGTTCCAAGTTTTCACACTTAGCAGTGAACCCAGTGGAATTCTACCGTGAGATATCCCTCTCTTGGACAGAGACAATATTGGATTAGTTTTACTCTTGCAGCCCAAAATTCCCTGTGCTTCCTCTCCTGCAATCTGTGTAGCTAACACACATCAGTTGTACAACCCGAAGCAAGGTGATATTAAGCTGACCCAGCTGGCAATGCTTCTGGCAGAGATTTCCAGTGTTGCTCACGAGAAAGATGGCAGTTTCTGTGCGGTGACTTTAACTCTGTTCCTGGTTCTCCACTGTACAGTTTCATAATTATCTTCAGATTTACAGCACCATTTCAGCTTGTCCTCTGTTTACTCACATTACTTTCCTGACACTGGAATTACAGAAGCGATCACCTGTTATTCCCACAGTGCCATAACTGTGGGTTATATTTTCTACTCTGCAGAAAAGAAAGGCATTGCGGAGCAACCAAGAGCTGAAGTTGCTTTGGGTGGTGGCTTGAAACTTCTAGCTAGACAGTCACTTCTTACAGAGCAAGACCTGCGGACTGTTAATGGACTTACAAATGGAAGTAACTCTTCAGATCATCTGCCTTTATTGGCTAAGTTCAGACTTGAGCTCTGACTCGTCTCTGATCATGCACATAATTTTTCCAATTTACGTTCTTTTTCAACACATGTAAATTGTTGAGTATTTGCATGTTTATTTTAGTATCCCATCCTCTTCCTTTCATCATCTTGTCCGAGCCTCCCTCAAATGCCAACCAGCTCACCAGAGGAAAAGCCTCCCACAGGCAGAAATTCAGATTCTGTGCCCGGCAAACTGCTCCTCTTCTGGCCATGAAGTGGAGTTTACTGGTAAACTGTCAGAGTTGCAGCTGCTTCCTCTGAGGAGTAACTTCACGTTTTGTCCTCCAGTTCATTTTCTTCAATGGGGAAAAATGCTCAGGATGAATGTTGCTGGCAAAACTGCAGTTCAAACCACAGAAGGACGCTGCAAATTGTGTTTGCATTCTAACATTCACTTGTACTTATCACAAAGTTTACAGCTCTCCAAGCCCATTTTGGGAGTCGGAACTGCTGGACGCTCTCTGCGGCCTAACTGCCTTTCTAGGTACAAGCCTGTGATAAATGTGCTACTCGCTTTGCCATGCAGAGAGCTACAAATGAGAAGGAATACCCTTTGGCTCCCTTTCAGAAGTGGAGTTTGCCGGTAAACTGGCAGAGTTGCACCTGCTTCACAAGAGGAGTAGCTGCATGTTTAATCCTATCCTCCTCCATTGACTTCAATGCGGAAAAGCGCTCAGGATATATGTTGCCGGCAAAACTCCAGTTCACACCACAGAAAGACTCTGCACACTGCGTTTGCTTTCTAATGTCAACTTCTACTTATCACAAAGTTTACAGATCTGCAGGCCCTATTTGGGAGTAGAAACTGATGAGCACTCTCTGCAGCCTAACTGCTTTTCTGCTACAAGCCTCTGAGAAATGTGCTTCTCACTCTGCCATGCAGAGAGCTACAAACAAGGAATACCCTTTGGCTCCCCTTCAGAATTGGAGTTTACTGTCAAACTAGCAGAATTATAACTGCTTGCTAAGAGGAGTAACTGCATTTTATCCTACCCTCCATTGACCTCAATGGGTAAAAGGGCTCAGGATAAATATTGCCAGCAATACAATAGTTCAAACTGCAGAAGGACTCTGCAAAGTGTGTTTGCTTTCTAACATCAGCTTCTACTTACAGTTGACAGATCTCCAAGAACTTTTTGGGAGAAGAAACTGCTGAGCACTCTGCACCCTAACTGCTTTCCTGGCACAGCCTCTCGAGCTGTCACACCCCAAAGTGCACTGCAACTGTGAGGAGCAGTGTAGTAGCATGCTTGCCATGTACATTACACATAGGCTAACCTCATAACCAAAGAACAGAGAAAAAACTATTTCTTGGTATTGTGAGGTACTGGAACGAGCGAATGGGAAACTGTAGGTGGAAATTACACAACAGAACGTTCAGAAAAAACAGGCATAGACTGACATAGCCCTGATGGAGCAATCAGAGGCCACATCAGGACACAGTGGGTCCCCAGTAGGACTGCTGCCAATCAAGTCTTAACAATCTTAGTGATTCCCTAAAACATTATGGGGCAGATTTTGAATCTTTAATTCAGAAGAGACAAAAATTACTGTCCTGCTAATCTTATGAGGTGAAATTAATTTAAATTCACAGAGCCATGTGTGGCTAGTTGCTACTGTGTTGGAGAAATCAAGTTTGTGCCAAATAAGATCTTTAAAAATATACCTACCATGATGCTTTGATTTAATTTTAAACATTAAGCTTCATCACATGAGATTTATTTAGGTGATTTTGCTCCAAAAAACCTGAACTCCTCACACTGAAAATATTATTTTGTTTTACTCTTCATGTTTTGTTTTGTTTTGTTTTTGCGCCAGGAATCGAACTTGGGTCCTTGAGCTTGCAAGGCAGGTGGCCGAACCACAGAGCTAAATCCCTGGCCCTTCATGGTTTATTTTCAGTGAAAGGAGGAAAGGTTTATTTTGTCTCACAATTTGTAGAGGCTTCAGCCCATAGTCAGTTGGCTCCAAGGCAGGACTCTGTGGCAGAGGGGCCTGGTGGAGGAAAAATAGTCCACGCAGGGTAGGCAGGCGGCAGCAGCCTTCCCCCCACTTTCCCTTTTTATTCCATCCAGGCTACAAGCCTATTGGTTGATATCACCCATACCCAGTGTGTGTCTTCCTCTTCAGTAAGTCCATCACCCACACCTAGAGCCGTGCTAACGCGCGGATAAATCCAGTATTTCACAGCCTTGATGCAGTCACTCCCCAAAGCCCCACCTGTGAGTGTATGAGGAGCCTCCAGATAGAAGCGATAACAGGCAGTATATTTTACTACAGTGAGGCTGGTCCGAACAGCTGCTATAACCTTCAGTTATGTTAGTTCTAAAAGGTTTGTCATGTCAGGGTTAGACTCAATTTTGGGGGTGGGGGAACGTGCCCCATTTTCCTGGCTTTCTGCATGTTGAGATAATTTTAGATTATATTCTAGATCTTATGAGAATTATACAGTGGAGATTTTGACTCCTGCTACTTTTTCTGATGAGTATCACCTTTTGCTTTACTGGGCTATATTACTTGGTGTTAGTT
Source organism: Fukomys damarensis (assembly GCF_012274545.1). Taxonomy (NCBI): domain Eukaryota; kingdom Metazoa; phylum Chordata; class Mammalia; order Rodentia; family Bathyergidae; genus Fukomys; species Fukomys damarensis. The sequence continues at coordinate 12,678,609 of NW_022900926.1, read as the reverse complement.
CCTCTTTTGTCCACTGTCTTAGCGAAGCTAACTTAATCTGTGTGGCACACATCACTCAGCTATTGCCATGGTCTGAATGCATTCCCCTCAAACTTCTAGGTTGAAAGTCAATAGCCAATGTCCTAGCAGTGAGAGGTGGAGCCTTCAGGGGTGACTAAATGATCTTATAAAATAGATGTAAGAAGGTGTGGTCCATTCCCCTTCCCCACGTGAGGACACAGCATGCAGGATGCAGAGGAAGCCCTGGCCAGATGTTGGACCTGCTGACACCCTGATCTCAGATTTTGTAGACTCCAGAACTGTGAAAAATATAGTTCAGTTTTTTTATAAATTACTCAGACATGGCATTTTATTATAGAACCATGAATGGACTGACATGTGTCAACCAGAGCTGTAGCCCAAACGAATTTTGGGGATCTTCAACCAGATCGTCAATCTGGTTCTTTCTTTCTAACTTTCCAAGTCTCTTTGATGATCACAGTTACCCTGAAATCAGTTTTCTGGCTCTCCAGATTAGAAAGACTACATTTTCCCACAAGCTCATCTTTTAAACCATTTACCATGATAATCCAGCCTGGCCCTGAGCTAAAAACCATGAATATAGGAACTATCTTCCTCACAGAATACCCTACCCATCCTTACTTGTTTTCACTCTCCAGTGCTTTGGGTAGCAACCTTTTGGTTATATCCAAAATTTATAATTTCTCTGTGTGGTGTTTAGAAGTTAAACTTACTGGCTCTTGCTTGGCAACCAGCAGAAGCGTGGAAATCATGTACTGAACTTCCAAGTGCTTTTCCTTTTATCATTTCAGGCAACTTTTATTCTGTATATGTAATTCATGTTTGAATCTTTCTACAATACTAATAAGAATTGCTTAAATATTTTTGTCTTCTATGTTATGTGAGTTTTTTTCTTAGATCAGTTGTTCTGTTTGTCCATCTTATTTAAATCCTTCCTTTTATTAATTGTGCCAACTATCTGGGATCACACAGTCAAGATCTGTACTCAGCTCTATCCCATGGTCTTACTTTTTAGGCTTGACTGTCTTCCTGATGTGTAATTTCCTCAAATTATTTGAGAAACTGGCTTGTCATAAAGTATCAGAAATAGCTTAACTGTTGTCCCAAGGGACATCAGGCTGGAAAAAGACACTCATGATCTATGTTAAAAACAATATGGTGAGGGCCAGGGATTTAGCTCAGTGGTCCCAGTCACTTTGATATAGAGATAGAGATATAGAGATGATAGAGATATACACACATATATTACAAAGGCTGAAGGTAAACTTGAAAATATAAAGAATGCTGCTGGTATTGTGGTGCATGCCTGTAATCCCAGCACTTGGGAGGCTGAGGCAGGAAGATCACTGCAAGTTTGAGGCCAGCCTGGGCTACATAGCAAGACCCTGACTCACAAAATGAAAAAGAAGATATAAGAGCATGCCACTTAATGAAAATCATGGGGAATGTTGCACTCTGGGACACATCAAAATGCAGTCCTTGACTCTTAAAAATAATCCACTTCAGGGCCGGGGATTTAGCTCAGTGGTTCGGTGGCCTGCATGTTAAGCGCAAGGACCCAAGTTCAATCCCCGGTACCAAAAAAAAAAAAAAAAAAAAAAAAAAAAATTATAATCCACTTCAATTCACGTCTGCCACAAGGTGAGGCACAATGTTTCCACTCTGTTGCCCTTCCATACTCATATTGTACTGTCTTTGTGGTATTTCTAATTACTTGATAAAAAGAAGAAATTATGTGCACACTTCACCTAGGCAGGTATGGATTTGTATTGATGGTCTGCGTTGATTTGGCAGTATGATCAATCTTGGAAGGATCACAATGAAAGGACTAGGAAGTTCAAGGAAATGATACATGGACAGACCTCGTAGAGTGAGCTCAGAGAGATGATCACCATGTTCTGTGTGAGCATTAGCCAAAAAGGCACACCTGAAGAGAAACTAACCTTAGAGTTGCAAGATGGTCCATTTAACAATGCCAGTTAATCTCACTTCCCAGCCAAACCAGTGCTTGGTCAGTAGATTAATGAACCAAATGGCCACGGTAGCAGAGAGGGAAATGAAGCAGGTTTTCCTGGGTATGTAATTGGACAGCAACAGGACCAGCCACACAGTTCTAAGCAAGATACGTGCTGCTGTGAGTAGATAATTGTAGGAACTTAGAGCTGATTTTGTTGCTTGCTATGTTCCCTCAGCGTCATGACCAGTTAGCCTACGTAATATCTGATTTACATCACAGTACTTATGCAACTTTGCTTCTGATCAAGAAAATAAATTACGTTGTAAGAAGTGAAACAGTATGCTGATGCCAGGCTTTGGGGTTTCTAGCAAAGACTTCCAGTGCTAGTTGCAAACAACTTTGGTGGGTAGGGTGTTGTCCTAAGTAATGAGGTATGTGCTGTGCTACCTAGCAGCGTGCAATGCTGTTTATCCCATTGCCACATTATGAGCTGTTGAGCCAAGAGCTAAGCCTTAAAGTCATGAGTAAAAATATAAGTGGTATTTCTCCTTTATACCCACTTGAAAAAATGTATTCTCATAATAGTAACTGAAGTCTTTGCCACTTTAGAGATTTGTCTGCCAATAAAGGAATATTTCCATATTAATTGTAATGAATCTGGCCAGTAATTTCATTGAATTTGAATCCAAGATTCCCTTAGGGCCATCTGAGGTTCCTAATGCCATTGGCTAAATAGACATACAAAGGGGTTAACACATTTGCTGTTGGAACAACAATCCTGGATTGCTACAGTGTGGCAAATAGAATGTATGGCTTGAACCTATGAATGTTAAGGGGATGTTAAATGTTAAAGGAATAACTTCACAACTCAGTAACCATGGGATAACGCAAGCCTCCATTTTCTCAGGAATGAAGCACCAAGTAAAGAAACTTGACAGCTGAGATGCTGATTGAATGCAAGAGGAAGATGAGCTAGATAAGGGGAAAGAAAATTAAATTAAATTGCAATCCAATAGCCAATCATAGAACAGAGGACTGTTCATTCAAAGTAATTTTCCCAATTTCTTAAGGTTCAAATTTGCATAATATTAGTTCATTTTTCTATCTCACTATTTTCTACAGGGTGTACTAATGGTATTTATTCATATAATTTAGCTTAAAAGTTACTGAGTAAGGAAAATTTTAACAGGACTAGTGGAGGAGTAGGTGTCACCTGACTTGCTTTTTTCAGATCACATGAAAATCAATTAATGATTTAAAATTCTACACGATGACCTGAAAAAAATGTTGTCTGAGATTCTAGATTTATTTTATGAGACATGAACAAGTTAAATATAATAATCATTCTGAAATTTCCATCATTAGATTTTCTTGACCAAACTCTTACTGAAATAAAATCCTCCATCACATAGTTCAAGTGATATATTTTTCAATAATTGAAAGTTTCTACTTCTTGACTTATCAATGCTAGAAGATATTTTCAGTTAGAATAATTTCCTTGATTAAAAAAAGAGAGAGAACAAAATCAAAACCATGTATCCAAACATGTTGGTTTTGAGGGAAATATAATACAGAAATAGTTTACTTAAAAACAATATAAATTATGATGCTTGAAAATAATATCCTTAGTAGGTAAAACTAGGAAGGGGATTAGAACACCCTACCCGTGATTTCTTACCATTTGTTACAGGACTATTTGAATGGTAACCCCCTCCCCCACTCAGTGGGTATATTCTTGTTTTTCTGTACTCTGCTGCCCCTTAGTGGCCAATCTGAACAATGCTGACCGGGTCAAACAGGACTTCAAAGTCAAACAGGGAAGTGTGGATCTAAAAATGAACCCAGCCCAAACACTGAAGGCATGCAGCTGGCTGGCTGCCTACTCTCTCCTTTCCAAGTCACCCTTTCATAAAAATCACTCAAAGAAAGTTTTGAACTGGTTTCCTTCATTAGAATCACATGAAGTGCTTAAGATTGCCTGACCCAGAAATTCTCATCCTTAGATCTGAAGTGAAACCTAAATGTGTGTCTGAAATAAAGCACTCACGAATGCTCCCACAGACCACTGCTGGAGAAACACAGCTGCGGGAGAAGTAGCACTGTCGAAAGGGGAAGAGCTCTAAATTTAGAAAAGTCAGATGTGCTCATTCCACTCCCACCTGCCAAGTACTTTCTCCTCCAGGCATCTACGCCAGGTGCCAAGAGTGTAGATAACAGCCAAAGTCCCTGGCCTGACTAAGGTCATAGTCTACTTTGGGAGAGGCCAAGGAAATAATCACAGTGCCGTGAGGTAAGTGTTCTAGAAAGAGGCGGAGCACACCCAGGAGGAAGCCGGGAGGACCTCTGGCGGAGTTGGTTGGAGACCAGTGAAGTGTTCCACTGTTCCAGGCACAGTTAGACTAAATTGATTAGGACAAGTGGCATCCAGGTTTATAATCTGTGTGACCCTGAATGTAATCTCAGAGTCTATGAGCATAAGGCATTTACGTGTGTATTTATTAGTGTTTGGCTGTTTGTGGTACCTTTCCCTTTTATTTAATAAGGGGTTCACAGTTTATAGTACTACTGGTGGGTTTGTAGTACGTAAAACAGCTGACCCAAGACGCCAATCACCAACTCAGCTCCAGAGAGTGCTAACCTCATGTTTGGTGGCCTTATTTACATATGTGATCCATATAGTATCTTACAAAGAGCAGTTTGCTAGTCTTCCAACTAAAACAGGTGAAGACCCTAAGTGCTCATCGTATGTCTTTGTTAATTTCACAGTCATCAGCCAAACAAATCTCTTTTAGCTTAATCTTGCCATTGATTATAGAAGATCATGTAAACCGGTGTAAGTTCCAAATAGATAATAAAATGAGTCAATGTAAGATGAGAGGAGGCCAGATTCACAGATAGAAATGGATTGGCAAGGGAAAAAAGGATAGAAAGATAAAGAGAGGGACTGAGGGAACCAGGGAGAACGATTCTCCACCACTGCCACCTCTGTGTCTCAGTGATTCTTCAGCCTTTGTAGCCTAGAATCATAAACACCTCCTTTCTGAGGTCCTTCCAAGCAGCTGCACCGTGTGGGCGGAGCTTCTGTCTTGTCGGTGAGAGTTAACAAGTGTTAAATGCCTATGCGGCAGTAGGTATGCTTAACAAATGTTTACCTTTAACTCACTGATCTGTCACAGCCCTATGATGTATCAGGGTCTCTCCTGCACATGTGTACCTGAGATAAGCAGAGTTTTCAGGAATTTGCTCAAATTCAGAGAAAGCATGGCAGAACTAGGATCTGAACCTGTGTTGTCATCTTAGCACCGTCTCACAGTCTATTTGAAGGCATGGAAATTTTAGTTGCTTCTTTTCTTTATCATCCTCAGTTCAATGACTTCTCAAGAGACATGGAAAGGATATCAGTGACTTTTAAAAGGAAAAAAAAAAACGTTTGGAAGGAGAGTGGCTTAGCAAGTTTCAAGGAGAATGTTAACTGGAGTTAGTTGGTCATAGTTAGGATAATTGGGGGCCAAAGCTCAGTTATCTCCTGTTTTTAAAGTTATAGATTAGCTGATTAACTGTGTAGGAAGCCTTTGAACTTTTAAAAATATTTATGCCCTTAAGGACTAAAATCTAGAGGAATCTGACCACAAGTTGGACCTGTGGGAATGTTTCTCTCTTCAGCTGCAGTGAACAGTGTTGCTACCTCATGGCCAACGATAACCTCAGCTGTGCTGTTCCCACTCTACCCACACCCTGATCCTCTTTTACTGCTTCTCAAATAGGAGATGGTCTTACTTGGTTCCCCATGTACTATGTTAAAAGAAAAATTGAAATTTCATATTATACATAATATACATATAATGTATACATATATGTATACATAATATACAGATGTATATTAGAGAGAGTAAAAATTTACAAAGTTTAAGTTTATATGCATATACTCCCAGATACCGTTTCTCTTTCTTTATATTTATTTTTCAAAAATTATACTATAACACATATTTTGTTTTGTAGCTGGAACTTCATATGTGACAGACATCTTTGGGTGTCAATAGTAGAGATCTAACAATACGAGCTCTGTGACTATATTTGTATCACATGTGCCAGGGACAGCACACCTATATGTGTTCATTCTTATGGTCCTTCCATTGAGCCTGAGAGGTGTATGCGTTTTCCTGGCAAGAAAAAGGAGGGACAGAGATGGTAAGTGAAATTGCCCAAGATCATACATCTATAAGTGCTAGACTGGGTTGAACCCAGGCAGTCTAAGAGAACACACTCTTAATCATCATACTATGTTCTGCTCTCTGTTAGTGGGCACATAATTAATATTCCTTAGGTCCCCTTGGCAGATGTTTATGCTGTTCCCAGATGTTGGGTATCTTAAAAATACTGTGAGGTGTTGTTTCCACACAGTTGTCCAAGGGTTCCTTCAATATAGATTTCTACAAGTAGGGCTGATGGCTGACTGGCTGAAAAGTGATTCCATTGCATTTATAAGCTTCAGAAAGCTTGAACTTATGGAGCTGCTCCACTGTAAGATAGCACCCTATGCCCACGCACCCACCCTCTGCCAACACTTAAGATCCTCACTCTTTGTCACACGGCCATTTCCAAGTTCTGACCATGCTGAATTTTACTTGAGCCTGTGATCCTGGAAAATAGTGATGGTTAAAGAACCCCCCTGCCCCATGTTTTGTATGCTTGACAATAATAGTAGCAAAGAACCACCCTTCCTTCCATGACTCAGATACAATTCACAAATACAAGGGCAGACACAGACCTTCCAATCTCCCTTTCTTTGCTGAAAAATAATTAGGTGAACTGCTGGTCTCTGCTGATCAGTAAGAACAAACACTTATGACTCAAACTTCAGTTGAGACTCCCTCTTTGCCCGGGTGCTTGAATTTTGGTCCATCCTCGCCAGAGGCAGGTGAGGCTCAGCCCTTTCTAACCCTTTCTGAAGACAGGCTGGCCTCAGGGAACGCTTTCTCTAATCTGCTGTCTGAGCTTGTCTTCTTTCATCCCACTTCTCCACACGCAGCTCTCTACCTAGGGAGAAGCCTTCGGCCTAGCCAATGAGACAGTCACAGATTCACGATTGAAGTGTTCTCCCTCTTGTAATAATATCTTCCCTCACCAGGGTAATTTTTCAATGAAGTGTCTCCTTACTACGTCCAGATCTGTTTCATATTTCACAAGTCAGGATAGCTTGCTTTATTTTCATTTTACCTTTATATTGACGTACTTTTTTCTTCAAATGTCGCTATTGGCTACTTTGGGTCGCTCCTGTATAATTTATAAAATGCCACAGATATGCTTAATCCCAGCTGCCTCCAGGGCTTCAGTCTGAGAGCCCAGGGAGAGCGGTCACTACAGATGCAGCACTTTGGGGTCTCTTGGCCTCTCCCTGGGGCTGGGTTTCCACCAGGCCTTCCTCCCGCACATTTACTGTGAGCCACGGCTGAGGCAGCGCCCCCTTCCAAGTCAATCGGGTGCTGCAGCTTCTCTCCCACTTCCCACCTCAAAGCACAGCTTTCTCTTCTCTGACTTCCCAGAAAGCCTGGCTAACACAATCCACCTCCCGATTTCGATGTGAACAGGCATTTTTCTCTCTTCCTCAGCTAGAGGTTTGAAACAGAGGTTCATTAGATGAGACATATTAAGGAATATTTATTTATTTGGTTTTCTGAAACAGGATCTCACTATGTGGTTCAGGCTGACCTTGAACTCGTTATGTAGCCCAGCTCAGCCTCGTACTCACAGTGACACCCCCCCCACCACTCCCCCACCCCCCGCTTCAGCATCCTGAGGGCTGGGATTACAGCCGTGCCTCACCACACCTGACTTGGGAGTATTTATTTTTAATTTCTTTTTATTTCCAACATTTTCCAGAAGTGTAGGGGGCCTTAATACCCCCGAGTGTACTTTAATTCCTGGGAATCAAGTTAAGAAAAGGAGGCAAGAGTATGTACCTCGCTCTTTTCTCCTTTCCCTCGTACTCCTCCAAATTCTGTCCCAAAATACAGTAGCTTAATAAAGCTTGTCTGGAAGATGTTCCAAGTCGTGCTTCCAAGAGGCTAAGGCACACCTTCTTGGAGTACACCACTGTGTATATGCTTGTCCTCCTTTCTGGCTTCACAACACTTTTATCTCGCTCTTGCTGCCCTAGGGTTACTGGAGAACCTTAGTCTATAGAAAGTTTGCCTTAGACATAGTTTTTTAGAAAACTTGGACTAAGATTTGTGCAAATTGTCTATTGTGAGGTGTTGCTAATTTTTCTAGTGTGGTATCTTAAGTTCATCTTTAGAATAGAGACCGAGGAGAGGAACAAAAGAATTAAGAAGAATGTTCACAGGAAATTTGGACGCTGAGAAAGTAAAGCTAAGAATGTGGTCTGTCCTGGAGCCTAGCTCTGTTGGGACCCCACAGAGAAGGGAGCTCTGGAGTACAATTTACACCACAGCAGGGATTCTACCCGCAGTCCACTGGCTGACATCAGTCTGCCCGGACAAAGGGATGGGATTTCCCAGAGGACTGCAACTTCCTAAATGCATTTCTCTTTACCAAAGAGCTTCAAACCTATGTGGCAAATCCCGATAGAGTTGAAGGAACAAAGAAATCCAGTTATAGCTGGAGACTTCCACTCTCTTAGAATTGAAGTCACTCAGTAATACAAGATATAAATATAAAATAAATGTATGTCCTCATATTTTTACTTTAAAGATAAATGACTAACAAAATATAAAATATCTTTATTGTATATGTGAAAGTGAAGTGTATGACAATAATAGCACAAAAAAAGAGATAAAAGACTTGAGAACACACTGTCCTTATACACATGTAACATGAAAGTAGATGTAGATTAACTTTGAAAAGAGGTATATATCATTTTTAAAGTAGTTCATATAGTCAACAGTGAAGATAAAATATCAACAGTCTAAAATTCTTAAGCTCAGGAAAAAAGCAAATGAGGCAAAAGAAAAAAACATATTTCCTAGACAACGATTGGCAAAAATCACATCTCTGTTCTTTTCTTGGTACCGGGGATCAAACTCGGGCCCTTATGCTTTTGAGGCAGGCACCAGAAACACTGAGCTGAATCTCCAGCCCTATTCTCTTTTTTTAAAAGACTAGGTCTCACTATGTTAGTGAGGCTGACCTTGAACTCAGGATTCTCCTACTTTAGCTTTCCAAGTAGCTGACCTTATAGGTATGCACCACCATACCCAGCTTGAAAATGATATATCTTAATTTAAACATACCAACAACTTTAAAGGTACATAATCTATACACTCAGTTAAAAGATAAAGACTGCAAGATAGAATAAAAATCAAGACACAGATGTACACTGTCGGCAAAGCATTCACATTAATGTAAATATTGGGTAAACATAAAAGTGGAGAACGATGTACTATGTAATAATCCTTAATTAAATGAAAACTAAAGTAGCTATGATCACTTCAAAGCGGATCTCAGAATAATGATTTGAGTAAAGAGAACATTGCATAATTAAAAGGCAGTCAGTTCAGGAAGAAAATGTAACAAATAATAAGTGAGTGTTCACATAATAACAGACCTTCAAAATATATGAGTCCAATTCTTGTTGAGAAGGAAAAGTGGACAAATTCACAGAATTGGAAACATCAACCCTCTTTTCCTAGCAATTGATGAAACAAGTAGACAGAAAATGAGCAAGGTCCCAAAGCACTATTGACATCTTGAACTGCGTGACATGGCTTGCATACTCCCTCGAAAAGCAGCATTACTCATTCTTTTCTTGTGCTCATGAAATATTTATAGTTCATTTCCTGGGCTATTGAATAAAACTTAACAGATTTTTAAAAGAATAGAAATCATAGAGTTCTGTTCATTACAAACTAGAAATTACAGAAATTAGACTAGAAAATAATGAAAGAAAAATGCCCAAAGTGTACACATGCACATGTGTGTGCACGTGCGCACGTGCACACACACACACACACACACACATGGAAAAAATTTTTTTATTATTATCATTTTTTTTTCTTGGTACCAGGGATCAAACTCAGATCCTTGTGCTTGCGAGGCAGGCACACACGGAAATTTAAAAACAGTTCAAAGCCAGCCTGGTGTCACAAATCTATCATTCCGGAGCTCTAGAACGTTGAGGCAGGACAATCTAAAGTGCAAGTTCAGCCAGGGAAACTTAGCTGCTTGAAAAGACTCTCTCAAAATGTTTTTAAAAGGCGGGCAGCGATGTACCCTAATGTGAAGGCCCTGCATTCAATCCCTAGTATCAGAAAAAAAAAGTTTTCTAAAAAAAATCTTTGGATCAAAAAGGATGTCTTGAGAGTTATTTTTAAAATATTATGTGCTAAATGAAAGCAAAAACATAACACCTAAAAATGTATGAGACGTGCCTAAGCAAAGTTCAGACAGAAATGTATAGCAATAAATACTTGTATTAGAAAGAGGGATCTCACATCAGAAACTTAAGCTTCCAACTTAAGAAACTAGATGAGAAAAGTAACAATTAAGCTCGAAGCGAGTAGAAGAAAGGAAATGATAAAGTAGAGCAGAAATACATGTAATTTAAAATAAGAATAAGCTAGAGAAAAATCAGTGAAACCAAAAGCTGCTTCAAAACATGGGTAGCATTCTCCAAGCTAAAAAGAAATTCAGCGTCAACTAATGACAAAAATTCTCAGCCAAATAGATAAAAGGAAACTACCTTAATCTAATAAAGCAAGTCTTTAAAAACCTACAAGTGTCATTCTGTTTAATGGTGAGAAACTTGAACGCTTTTCTCCTAACATGTTCTCTCTCACCATTACTATTAAACATCATACTGAAAGTTTCAGCTTTTACAGACAGGGCAAGAAAAAGTAATACAACACATACAGATAAGAAAAGAAATAGTATTATCTCTGTGCACCGATTATATTATTATATAGAGAAAATCTCAAGCCATTATCCAAAAATGATCCTCAAACTAATATGTAGCTTACTAAATTCATGGGCTACAAAATGAGTATATAAAAGTCAGTTGTATTCCTGATAGCAGCAATGAATAGGAAGTTCAATTTTAAAAAATGCATTTTTGTTAGCATCAAGTTAAAAGAATAAATTACATATGGCTCAGGAAATATTTGCAGATCTATATATTGAAAAATCACAAAACACTGAAAAAAAAAGAAATTTATCTTACACCAGGGAGACAATGAGATATTTACATATATATGTCTAATTTATTTCACTTAAGAGTATAGCTTCAAGATGCATCCATTTAGTTATAATTGCCTCAAGTTTATCATTCCTTATGGCTAAGTAATAATTCCATTGTATAGAAAGCCACATATTTTTTTTCATTCATCAAATGTGAAAGAAGAAAAACTTGTTCAAAAAGAAGGGGAAACTAGAGAGATGGGAAGGGGAAAGGAAAGAAGGAAAAAGAAAAACTGAAAAAAGAAGCAAAAATGAAAATGTGGCTTTTGTAAATAAGACAGGGAAGAGAGGTTAAAGGGAGGGAAGCAGAATGAAGAAAAAAGAGGACTCAAGGTACATAATACACAGGTACAAATTCTCTATGATGAATGTGATTGTTGTGTGCACCTAAACTGTACCAATAAAGTTAAAATTAAAAATAAAAGAACCTGTAAATATAGAGACATACTGTGTTCATGGATTCAAAGACTCAATCTTGTTAAGGTGTCAGTTCTCCCAATGAGATCCATAAACTCAATGTAATTCCAGTCAAAATTTCAGCAAGATTGTTTAAACATAGACTACCTGCCTCTAAACTTAATGGACAAAGGCCAAGAAACTTTGGTCTTCAATCTGTGGTGATGGGGTGGAGGTCTCCACACTGATTTCCATAATGGTGGTCTTAATTTATATTTCCACCAGCAGTGTAGAAGAGTTCCTTTTTCCCCATGAAGCCTCTCCAGAATTTATTGTTTGATTTCTTGGTGATGACCATTCTTTCTAGAGTAAGGTGGAATCTCAGTGTTGTTTTAATTTGCATTTTTCTAATGGCGGGCGATGTTGAGCATGTCTTCGTGTATATATTGGCCATTTGTACTTCTTAGAACTAAGTGCCTATTCATTTCCTTTGCCAATACTTTGATGGAGTCTTTTATTTTTGGAGGGTCTAACTTCTTGAGTACTTAGGGTTAGTATATTCTACTTTGAGTACTACTTAAACATTAAATAAGGATAAATTTGAGTCATTTGTAGGAAAATAGATGCACCTTGAGACCATAATACTAAGTGAAATAAATCAAACAAGTTTAAATATCACATGGTTTCTTTTGCATGAAAAACCCAAAGAACAAATGAAGAGCCAAAAAACAGATAGATAGATAGATAGATAGATAGATAGATAGATAGATAGATAATGGGAAGGAAGGATATAGAGCTTTCTCAAAGGGGGAGAGGACCTAATGAAATAGGAAGGGATGAAACAAAGAATTAAGACGTGATGTACGTGTACTGATTTCACATGAAAAATGTAAGCATTACATACTGCCAACATATGCAAAAAATAAAGGGGGAGGGAGATCAGGAGATGGGTGGAGGGGAGAGGGAAAGGGAAAGAGAATGAAAAAGAAATTAAGATGTATTTTGTACCACTCCACACAAGGAATGTAATCATTAGGTATTTCAAATGTGTACTAATAAATAAAACAAAGCTTAATCTAGATCTTCAAAAAATCAAGACAGCCTGGTATTTGATAAAACACAAAACCCATAGATCAGTGAAACAGAATATAAAATGTAGAAATAGACCCAGAGTCAACTGATTTTTGACAAGAGGGCAAAGACAATTGACTGGAGAAAAGACAATCTGAGCAAAGATGTTGGGATAATTGGACATCCACATGAAAATAAATGAATTAATAAAACCTTTGGCGCATGATTCAAACATGCACAAAAAATCAACTCAAAATGAACTGAGAACTTAAATTTAAAATGATTACTCAAAACACTAAAAATAGACTTTCTATTTGACCCAGCTGTTCCACTTCTAGGTATCTTCCTCAAAGACTTAAAGACATCATATTACAGTGATATATACATACTCATGTTTCTAACAGCACAATTCATAATAGCTAAATTTTGGAAGCAGTTATGCTCATCAGCAGATCACTGAATAAAAAATGTGGTATTTTATACACAATTGACTACTATTCTACCATAAACAAAGACACATTAGAGTATTAGAGCTATTTGTAGGAAAATGGATACACCTTGATACTACAATGTTAAATGAAATAAAACAGATACACAAGTTTAAATATTACATGGTTTCTCTTATATGAGAAACCCAAGGTATAAATAATTTAAAGAACAAAATAAATGATAGATGATAGGAAACAGAGAGATAGATCTTTTGCAAATGGGAAAGGGATCTAGAGATGGAGGGAATGTAGGAGGCAGAAAGGAAGTGAAAAGAATTAAAATGCATTATGTATTTGTGACAATTCCCCCCAAATCTACTTGTGTGTTTTGGTGATGAGTTCAAGCATGATCCACAAAAGAAAAACTCGGTAAAGTAGAATTTATCAAGATAAAAAATGTTTTTTCTCTGTGAAAGACCGTTACAAGATTGAAAGTACAAGCTACATACAAACTGGGAGAAAATATTTGCAAATGATACATTTGATAAGCACCCAAATATGAAAGAATTCTTAAAACTCAACAACAAGAAGGCAATCCAATAAAAAATAGGCAAAAGATCATAGTAGACAAGTCACTGAATGAGACGTGGATTTCAAAAAAGCATAAAAGGTGCTGAACATATTTATGTAAATGACTTTAAAACTACAATGAGATGGGAATACAACTATAGAGAATGGATTTTTCTAATTTGATAGTATTAAAAATAAGAATTTTCATTCACTGTGATCTTCATTACTGGCAGGAATACAAAGTTTTATAGCCACTGTGAAAACAATTCTGTAGCTTCTACAAAAGTTAAATACATACTGTGGAACCCAACAACCTCACTTCTAGATATTTACTCAACGTACAGAAGACTTACTTTTTAACCAAACCCTAAATTCAAATATTTATAGGCTTTATTCATCATTTCCCCAAATGTAACCAAATATAGATATGTGCATATGCATGCATTTATAGATAAACATTTATTTCCCAGCTTTATTCTGTGGAGTGGCATAGAAGCAATCACAGCCAATAAACAACAGAAGGCTAGCACTCAGATCTCGGTTTCTAAATACTGTTTTTAAATGAAAGGAAGAAGAGTTCTATAGTAAAATGACCAATTCTGGAACTGGAATAGGAAAAATAAGGTTGGAAGTTAAGCACGGAGCGTCTTGTACCAAGAAAAGAGTTGAAAGGGGTTTACAAAAAGGTCACGGGGCCGATGTGAAAAAAACTGGCATGATGGATTTGACAGAAAAATCATAATCTAAAGAATAAAGTAAATATCCACAATTCAATACTGATATAAAATAATAGAAAAATAAATATAGGAGAAATGGCAAATCCTCCTTACAAAAGCATTGAAGGGAATTTTTCTTTAAAGAACGTCTATAGGACACAACAGCATAAATAATGCTCAAAATGTACTGATGAATTCTAAAATCAGAGGTCAAAATGGTAAGGAGAAAAAAATAAGTTCAGAGATTCCAAATACTTCTCTCCATATATTGATTAACTACTGTGGAGGTTTCTATGTATGCCCATATATTTGGATTATTTTGCTTTGCAATGCTGAGGATTGAATCCAGAATCCCGCACACGCTAGGTAAGCACTCTACCACTGAGCTACATCCCCAGCCTGCCCATCAATTTTTAATATTTCTCTCTACCCTTGATTGTGCTTCCCTTGATTGTAGACAGGATGTGGTGATTTTCTAATGAATGTTGTATGGGAATGGAAAAACAGTAAGTTTGCTTTGGAGAAAATGTGTTCCTTGGTCAAGGAATCAGGCTAACATCACGAATAGATGGTGCTGAATTCATATTCTGCATGAAGTATATAAAAACATTTTATCTCTGTGGTTTTCTTGCAAACATCTGTAATCTTATCTAAACAAGTGAAACCTAAGTTGAAGAACATTCTGTAAAACACCTGACCAGTACACTTAAAAGGCTTCAAGGTCATAAAAATAAGCAAAGACTGGAAAACTTTTATGGATGAGCGAAGACAAAGGAAACATGCTGTATAAATACAACATGGTATCCTAGATTGGGATCCAGAACAAGAAGGGAAATTAATGGACAAATGATAAAATTTAAATCAAGGCAGTAGGTTAGTTGAAACTCCTTAGTAGCACTGTTAACTGCTCAGTTTTGACAAATGTATCAATTACATAAGATGCTAACATTAGCAGAATCTGAATGAGGTGTATGGGAACTCTACTATCTTTGCAACTCTTCTGTAAGTCTAAAGTTATTCCAAACTGAAATGCTTACTAACGAAGAGGAAGAAGGGTGAACATACACAAATTAAAAACAACTACATGAGCAAAGTGCAGAAATAATAAAACCCCTGGTGTGTAGTTGAGTGGGAGGGGGGATCAGGCAGAGCTATAGAAATTCTTTAAGCCATCATGCTCCAAATCAAAATTTTGATGAAGACTAAGTCAGGATCAGGCTATGTAGATCTTACCCATATGGTGACCCTGTAGTGTATCATCTCAACTGCAGCACTTTTGAAATGAATGAGGTGCTCAGATATAGGCTGCTGGAACAAGAGACTGTCAAAGGCAAAGTGGACATTTGGTCACCCTCCTTTGCCAAGCTAAGGGGTTTAGACTTGATTTTGATAGCAGCATTATCCATAATGTATATGGACAGTCTTCATAGATACTAAGTGTAAAATATCTTCCACAGTCAAACACATTCAGAAACACTGAGCAAACTAAAGTTACACTAATATAAAAGAAATATAACTCTCAACTTGTTAGATGTCAAATGTATCGAGTTTGTGGTCCCACAACATTGAGGGAGGAAGTCAGGAACCAAAGGAAGAAGTTAGAAGAGTTTTATTGGAAAAAAGGATTGAAGACTAGCTCCTGATTTTCAAGAGAGGTCCTGATGGGGTGGCCACTGAGGCCATTTGTCAAGCGTAATTTATATAGCAAAGTCACAACGTGGGAGCAAGTTGGGTCAAACTGCAATCAACATATAGCTGCTTAGAAAAGACTGACCCAATAGGGAAATGAGTCACATAGCAAGTGTACTTGGAATGAACAAATGCAGTTTTGGGAAAGGATGGGGCCAGATGTTCAGTTCATCCACCTTGGGTGACTGGTACCTATCAGTCTGGACCTACTGGACCAGGCGGTATTAATGACAGTGTAATTTCAAGTTGCTGTTTATCCCTTAGGAAAGTACATAGGCCTGGCTGTTGCCATCTTCATCTTGAGTCCTGGCCTTCTTCGGGTGTGCCTCCAGCCATGATTCTGATGTCTTTATTTATGTGCTGACTTTCTTGAGGGCCCAGTCCTTCTCTGACTGTGTATTAATTTCTATTTAACCTAGCTGCCTACAGTAATACTTGTTTCTCAGCTGAACTATTTCTCAGAACCTTTGATTTATAAACGTGATCTGTGAATTTTCACTAATATGTTCCTCAAAGATTTTCCCCTAGACCAATTCCTAGATTCCTAGCCCAACCCACACAATCCCCACTCGTGCCCCACTGGAGCCCTCTGATCTCTAAGCCGCATGTTTGGGGGCATGCTGCAATCATGGGGATGCCAGGAAGCCTGGAACGGTGGTTTCAGGTTCACATTTGAAGCAGTTCAATAGCAGCTGTAAGGTTGAAGAAGTTGAGTGGAGCTGGACATTGCAGCTACATGGTCATTGCAGTGGGTTGGGATACAGACTATGAGAGACAAAAAGAAGGCACATGTGAACAATACGAGGAAGTAAAATTAGAAACAAATAGCTATGGTTCTAATGCGTCCCCAAAGTTCATGTGTTAAAAACTCAACCCCCAATTCTTATCTTAATGATTTGGAGTTGAAGCCCATGAAAGGTAATTAGGAGTAGGTAAGGTCACAAGGGTTTCAACTCCAAGATAACATCAGTGGCTTTAGAGGAAGAGCTGGCATGCTTGTTCGATCTTGCCATGTGATTCTCTCCACCATGCTGGTGATGCAGCTCAAGCTTTCCCTAGAAGTCAAGCAGGGGCTGGAGGCCTTTCCAGCCTCCAGAATCATATGCCAAAGTAAATTTGTATTCTTTATAAATTGCTGAATCACATATTTTGTTATGGAAACAGAAACTGGACCAATACAAACATACCAATCCCTGCACTGTAATTGTACACATAGGATTTCTATGGAATGCCTGTTTGTGAAAAAGGGCAAAATCTGTCCCATGTTTAGTATTTGTTGAGGTGCTCTTGTCTTAGAAAACAACAGGCTGCAGAGAGACATGCAAGGTACTTAAAATTAAGACATAGCACAAATAATTTTGTCAATTAAATATTAAGTCACTTTTAATTTCTTAAAAGAGATAGTTTTCCCATTTGTATTATAAATTTAAAAAATTTCTCATTTAGCAGTAAATTCTTTTTCTTGCTATATTTAACTTTTTGTGCCTTTTACTTCTCTGGATTTTCCCCAACAATTACATAGTGGTCATGGAGAAAAGCTCTTTTTCTTGATTCAGTGACTACTAAAAGAACAGGCAATCATTTCCTTCCATTCAGTAAAATTGCTCCTCCCGACATCAGTGGTAATGCAGTGGACAGCTCCCTCCCTCCATGGCAGACTTTAGGTAGGAAAAGTTTATAGTAATGAGGAGACAAATATACTGATTATAATTTCTACTCATTGGTTTCTGATTTCTGCTTAAAAACTTTCCACAAGCCCCAAATATCAAAAGTGAGTAGCACTGAAAACTCCAAATTATATTCTTTAGGTATAGATAATTCATCCTTCAAGTGTAAAGGATTTGTTTTGGGAGAGGTAACATATATCACTTGTTGATATGCAAACTTATTTATTTAACCATTTGTTCTTTTAACAGAATCATTGACTCTATCGGATTCAAGTAACCTGTCTGAATTTCACTAACCAGCAGGCAATTGCTAAAATGGAGTACTGTGCATGCCAGAAACTCTTTTTGCAATCCATTTATCTTCTATGCCTGTATATTGTGCAGAACTACCTAAACTATATATACTATTAGTCCACTTTCCTGTCACTAGGAAAGAATACTTAATACCTACAAGTTAAAAACCAAGAGGTTTATTTTGGCTTGTGGTTTTGATGGGTTCAGTCTATGGTGGGCTGGCTCTAAAGTAAAAGCCATACATGACAGAGGGGCACAGTGGAGGAAATCTGCTGATGTCATGGAAGCAAGAGAGAAGAGAGGAGCCCGGGACAAGAATATACCTCTCCAGGTTGCAGCCCCAGTGCCCCATGTCCAACCAGGCCCCATTTCCTAACAGCATATTCAGCTACTGATTTACCAATGGATAAATTCACTGATGAATATAGCATCCCATGATCTAGTCACCTTCCAAACACATGAGACTTTGAGGGATCCTTTTAGAATTAAATCAACACACACACACACACACACACACACACACACTTAAATACAAGGAATCCTATTCTTAAGTCTTCAAAAGACTGGGAAAGAATGCATTTATAACATATTTTTAATCATGGAAAATTAGAAGAAGTCTTGGAACAGGATTAACATAGCCAGATTAGTCCTGTATAGTTAATAACTAGCAAAGACAACCCGAAAAGGACACCTGGCTTCAGGATCTTTGATAGGGCATCATACCTTCTCTTCCCGCTGTCTATGGTTATAGCAAAGGTAATAGGAAAGTGCACTAGAGCTAACACAGATGTAAATTCCTTGCATGATAGTTCCTTGAATTGCTGAAATGCTTCTTCCTGAGTTCAGCAGCCACTTCCTAATTCTCACATCCAATGTACCATTTTCAGTTCTTAAATTACTTAATCTTCCAGTCACAAGTGATATCATGAACCATTTACTCTTTTTTAATTTTTTTTTAATTTTGTACTTCACTTTTCTTAGCTTATTTATTTCCTATTTCTCTGATTTCTTCTTTTCAGGTCTTTTTTTTTTTCCTGCCCATTGTTTAAGCACAAACAATCCACAGCATTCCATACTTAGAGATAGCTCAGTTCTTCCCATAGCTCCAACCAGGACTCTATCTTGAAGTTTAGCTCATGTTTTGAAGCACTGGCAATGTACTGGTATCTCAAACATGGACACTGAAGATTCCCTGGTATCTCAAAAACATGTCCAATGCTAAATTTATTATTATTTCACTCTCTCACTTTAACTACATTTATTCTCAAACTGCAAGTGATTTATTAACCATCTGAGATCTCAGAGGGGCTCTGCCACCTTCGGTTCAGTTTCATAAGTTACACTAAAGCAGCAACTTCCCGTTTATTTGGTATGGCTTGTATCTGCTAGTCCAAGCGGATGGAAAGCACACCAGGAGCCGTGCAGACAGAGAGAGAGTAAGCTTCCATTACCACCAGCGGACCAGTCTTCGTTCAGCGCTCAGCAAAGGAGGCTATACCTCTGGGAGGGGTGGGGTTACAGATAAGGCGCATCTGACATACATTTATTGGTTCCAGAGTTTGAATATTTGGTAGCAGGCGGGCTCAGCTGTATCCAGGCATGTGAGTCAGGACAGACACAAGCATGTGGAGCAAAGAGGAAATTTCAAGTAAGGAATTTCCCTGTAGTAAGTCCAGCGTGAAGCATGGAGACAAAAATGCCCCTTTGAACACCATTACGAATGATCTCTTTCATTCTTTCTCCAGATCCAGTTGTTTTGCCTCTTCTTCTCCACTGTCCGTACCTTAGTGCAGTCCTTCAAACTCTTTGATATTGGAAGAGCCTTTATTGAGGGATGCTATTAATCACAATGAGCTCCTAAGTGGTCTTTCTGCTTTCATTCTCAGTGTTTTCATTTCCCGGACCACTTCTCTAGTGCTTTTCTCTTGTTCACGTTATGGAATGATGAGTACTGTGTACCTTTGCTTGCAATCCTTTAATGCTTCAGCCATTATTAGAGTCATTTCACATGATGCAGAGACTTTTCGCTGTAAGAACCCTATTTGCCTTTTCAGTCTCCTGTCTCTTTCACCCATATACTTTGCTTTATCTTAAGAAATTTATAATGCAATGCCTAAAAGTCTACACTTGTGCTGTACTGTAAAAATTCACGTGCTTTTGATGTTTTCGGGAATAACCTTTCCTATTTTGCCTTCCAATGAACTCTGATATATCTTTCAACATTCTGTGTATTCTTTCTCTTTGGAATCCTCCCTACCTCCAGGGAATATACCCCTCTCTCTGGTCTTCCACTGTGCTTTATACAAACCTTTATCGTGGCACATCTTACAGCATCCTGAAAAGGATACCGCTCCTTGAACTCTCTGAGGAGAAATCATGCATCTAACTCACTTTGGTTCCTGCAGTGTGTGGCACAGTACCTGGCACATGCCAGGCTCCCAATAAAATTTGCCATGTGAATGATATGACAGGAATGTACTGTAAATTCTAATTAGGATATTTGGACTAGTGCTTCTCCTTACAACTTCCTTTCAGTCTTTGAAGTGTTTGGGGCATTTCAGTTTCTTTAATCTGTGAAATGAGAGTGAACTAGATTTTTGGCAGAGAGCTCTCTAGCTCCAATGGTCAACACTACTACCTGTTATAAAGTGGACTTTGTAATGTGTCTAATGACAGACTTTAAAAAATAAAATGATTTTTTAAAAATATAAGAATATTTTTAAAAGGAGATATTTCACACAAAAATCTGAATCTCCAGTATATCATGAAAAAGGCCAGCCTGGTATGGTGGCACATGCCTATAATCCTAGCAGTTGGGAGGCTGAGGCAGGAGGATCACAAGGAATTCAAGGCCAGCCTGTACTACATAGCAAGACCCTGTCTCAAAACAAAAAATCAGATAATTTGACTACAGTGAGCCAACATTCCTAGAAACGCACCATGAGGGCTGGGGATGTACCTCAGTGAGGCCCTAGGTTTGACCCTCAGTAGTGCAAAAGCAAAAACATCAAACAGAAAGTCCACCACAGCCTTACCGGAGGCACACTGATTTAGAAAGGTGTGTGTCCTCGGCTGGACCCGCGCACCCACTTCTCAGTCTCACTCCAGGAGAGGCAGAGTATCCCCCTGACCTTAGTTATGAACGCATGTACGCACAACACTGAACCACTCACGGTTTGTCAGTATCAATTTAAAATAATCTGGCATTCTTTTGTCACCTGAATGAGTCTGGGCTTTTGATATCACGTCTTGATGCACCTTTCAGAAAATAATGTTGCCTTAAAATAGGCAAAGGGCAAGCCACTCTATTTTCTAATTAATTTGGTGAGGTATTTCTTCCACCGGAAGCAATTGGTACTTTTCATCTAACAATTACGTTATGTTACATTATATTATAGTTGGAACATTGTCTGTTCTCTGCTCACTTTCAACCCCTGTACAGACCGTCTTGCGTTTCAAAGATGCTTCGAATGGCTCGCACGTGCTACAAAAACTTGTCTACCAAAGGAGCACCTGCGAGTGACTTCATTTATTCCTTCATGGCTCCAGCTAGGGTTGTCTTTGTGTTTGCATTTTTAAATGTGGGTGTACAGTCTGTGGCAGAATTGACGATTAAGAAACAGTTATAGGCATGACTGATGAGGCGGGGTGAAGACACCAGCCCAGGGAGGTTGGCTTCATTGAATAAAGAAGATAACTGCTTTGCAATTCCTCCTTTCTTTGCGCGCAGGCGTTCCCCTTCTGTACGCGAAGCTTCTAAGAACAGCTCCTCTATAATTTTGCTGGCAATTCCATTACTTAGCTAGGAACCAGGGGGCGGGCTGGTATCGCTGTCACTCAGCCCTATGGACCAATGGGAGGGGAGAGAGCCCTGCCTCCTTCCCTGGGCTGGGTCCAGGACATGCGCACTAGGCGTCAGCTGAGACTTGCCTCCCAAGGCTGAGTGGCCTGTGGGTGTCTGAGACCGCAGAAGGAGGAGGAAACCGAGGAGGTCGGGGTAAGACGATCCCGGAGAGGGGAGGGTCTCTGACTGGGCGCTCCGGAGACGCTGACGCACCCCGTTTGGGCGCGCGGTCCGGGGGCCTCCGCCCCGC
>NW_022900926.1:12647711-12656354 GCF_012274545.1 Fukomys damarensis | reverse complement strand
CGCTTGCCCTGTCCGCCCGCGCTCCCGAGCGACACGGCGCGACCGGCCGACCTCTTCCTCATTTTCGCTCATGGATGGAAAAACTCACTGCGCTTGTAGTGCGGAGGACCTGGGGAGCCTGTGGCCGAGGCGATCCGAGGCTCCTGTGGCCGAGGCGATCGAGGCTCCTGGTGGTTGGGTTCCTGTCGGGCTTGCACACTTGGACACGCCAACTTTCTTTGACCTTCTTCGTACGCATCCTTAGCTGCTTTACAAAGACCTTCAAAATACATAAAATATTTTCGTCAGTCCCACTTCCCCTTTGTTTTCTAGGTTACTTTAAATTCAGATGAAAAGGGGAGTGCTGTTTTGGTAGACTGTGATCTATCTCATGCGTGCTTGTGTTGCGGGCATGTTGTATGTATAAGTTGTATTTTCGTCTATTTTTATTTTTTATTAGAATGTTTTCAGTACCTAATGATTACGTTCATGGGGAGTCAGTCACACATTTTCCATAACACATTTTCATTCTTTTTACTCCCTTTCCCCTCCCCATCCGGTCCCTTCCCTCCAACTCTTGATCGCCTCAATTTTTACATTGTTTTGAACCTTGAAGGCATACCTTGATTTTTAATTGCTTCAGATCACTACATTCTGTCTCATTATTTAAAACTTAAAACTTGCCCAGATTCTGTAAGGAAAGGAAGTAATTATAAAAGGCAGTGCTGTTTGGTAACGTAGAAGGTGGGAGTGCTCTCAGCCACACACCAGCCCCGACTATTCTGTAAGGAAAGGAAGTAATTATAAAAGGCAGTGCTGTTTGGTAACGTAGAAGGTGGGAGTGCTCTCAGCCACACACCAGCCCCGACTGATAAATATGTGTCTTGTGATGTGGATGAGCCTTTGCTTTGCAGGTCTCTCGGAGAAGTTGGCCTCAGACTTGTGACCAGTTAAGAAGGAGGCTGTAGTCTGAAAGTGTCTGTCGCAGTTAATGTGGTACCACAGTAACTCATTAACGTCTCTGTCATTTTTCGTCAGATATGTTACTTAAGCTGCTTCTGATTAACCAAGTTCGTCCTCGTTTTGGTTGTGGTCCCAAACTATCCCAGTGCTGGTGGTGGAAAAGTAGATAAAACACCTGCAGTTAGTCTGAGGAACGTTCACCATGGTGCCATGTAATTTGAAAGGTTAATGTATGCAAGAGTGGGGAAAAAAAAAAAAGATCCTTGGTGCTTTGAACTAAAGCCAAGCTCTGTAGTCTAATAGTTCAACTGACGGAGTAGCTGAGCTACAGAATGCACTTGGTATCACTTGGGTAGAGAACACTCAGGTTGTAGACCGAGCACCGTGACTGTCCCCCAGTATCTACCTTTGCTAGGCACTGGGTGGACACTTGCCAGTCTGCATTTCTGAGGGAGGTATAGGTGAGAAAAGTGCTAATTAGTTTATTTTCAGTAGTGATGTTTGTTGGGAAGCAAGTTAGCAGAAAATGGAAGAGTGGTGACTTTGCATTTGAGATCAGGCATCTTCAGCATGCGTGGCACCTTTATGGGAGAAAAAGCCTGTCCCGTGGAGATTATGGGAGGAGCCTTCTGGAGGTAGGTGATCACACCTAGAAAGATCTAAGGCAGCAATATGCCTGGATCAGATCTGAAAGGCCCTGGAATTCAGTATTATAGGGTATTACTATTTACTCTCAGGCTGGGTGTGTCTTCTTCGGAAGTAGAACATTTATTCAGTCATTCTACCAACATGTATTGAGCACCAGTTATATAGCCAAGTAACTGTAGTATTTTATGCTGGTGCTTCTGACTGTGAAAGTGAAACCTCTTTGCTCGAGCTAGATTTATAAAACATGAGGTTTATGTTTACTGGAAATTTTAAGAATGCTAAATATCCAGTAGTAGCTGGGGAGTAGTGTTTGACAGTGAAAATTCTGTGTGGAAATTCTCTTTGTTCATTCTTTATTGTTCTTTGGAAGCCGTCTTAAAGAAAAAGCTCTCCTTAAGAGTGTTGTGCTTTGATTCCCTTGCCCTCTTCCTCTTTGTGGTGTTCCTGTATCTTCATAGAAAGGTAATTAATTGTGGAGATGTTGCATTGAGCACTAGTAGCATTTCCGAGGTGGAAATGCACTGCAGGTATAGATAATGCGTTATGTAATTATTATTTTGAACCATGACATTAGGAATTCTGAATGGGATTTTAACAAAAGTATTTTGGTGTATAGCGGCTTGGATTACTTCCTGGAGATAAGTACAGAAAGTAAACATTTCAAAAAAATGTAACATTAGTTCATCCTACATTCAAAAATTGTTAATTTTTAAAGTTAGCTCAGAGTTAGCTATTTATCTGTGCATTTGTATCTGTTGTTTTTTTTTCCTCCATAAAGTTAGCCATTTGGCCCCTTTATTATTCTCATATCTCCTCTAAAGAACCAGCCATCGTTACCTTTTAGATATCATTATCTCACTAGCAGTAACTTTTTCAGGTTTAGTTTTTGGAGTGAGAGCATAAAGAAAACTGGTTATGTTTGTGTCTAATTGGTTGGCTCTTTGGAAAGGAAGAAGGTTCCCTTGAAGAAGAGAGAAGACTAGGACTACAGTACCATGCATGAACTGGGGATGCTCTCTGGAGGGAGAGAGGAGCCACAGGTGGTGTTGTGTTGGGCAGCTCTGACGCAGACATTGCAGGTGCAAGAATGCTTTTTGCCTTTCCTGTGCAAGGTAGAAAAGCACTTGGTCCTTGATCAGAGGCCTAGATGCTAAATGTTGTGCCCAAAGAAGAGATTTGCAATTGCCAGTTTTACTGGCAGCTGAACAGTTAGTGAGTTCTCATAGCTTCAAAGACATGCAGAAACTAAAGGGAGAGTTAGGAGTGTGGCCTGGAGATGGGGATGTGAGACTCACTCCTGTCCGTGGTTAGAGTGGAACCATGTGAGTAGGGGAACCCTCCCCACAAAGAGAATACTTAATAAGAAACAGACTATTTTTCTCATTCACGGTGTGTTTGTGTTGGCTATAAGCCAAATCTAGTTGATAGTGGGAAAGGAGGAAAGATGTCATTGAGAAAAAAAAAATTGTCTGCCCAGAGTAGGATATTATTTGACAATAAAAAAGAATGAAGTACTGAGGAATACTATAATAGACATGGCCCATGAAAAGAAAGATACGTGAAGCCAGGCACAGCGAGCACATATATGATTCCATTCACATGAAATGTTCAGAACAGATAAACCTACAAAGATATGATTATATTTGCCTATGGCTGGTGAGGTAGAGGAGAAATGAGAAATGACTGGTAATGAGCATGAGCTTCTTGTTTAGAGAAATGAAAATGTCCTAAAAGTAATTTAGTGATGATTACACAACTTTATTAATGTATTTAAAAACCGTTGGATTATATACTTTAGTTGGATGAGTTTTATGCCATGTGAAGTACACCTTAGTAAGACTCTTTATTGAATTGACAGATCCAGCTGATGGTCTGTCAGATGTTCTAAATCATGTTGGTCTGACTGAATCTCCAAATCTGGTTTTGTTCTGTCAGGGCCATAGCTCTTCACTTGCCTACAGGTCCAGGTCCAAGGCTTCCTGGAAGGATGTTCATTCCTGCCACACTGCTGCAGAGGTTCAGCTGTCTGAGCTGAGATTTGAATTTGCCCTTTAATGAATGCAGAGTGGGAACTATGTCTAGAGCTTGGTTTCAAAGACATAAACTGAGTGCGTGGACCAAGGAAGAGGAATGAAGAGGGCTTTTGGGTGGCCTGAGTTGCAGGCATGGAACCGGTACTGGTCTACCAGTTGTGGAAGTTCAGCTGTCGTCTTCCTGCCAGCACAGTCCCTTAGGTTAAAGACACATGCAGTCAGCCCTACATATTTCCTGGTGCTACATCTGTAGTTTTAACTTGTGAAAGATATTTTTTTAATTGCATCTCTATAGAAAGTATATGCTCTTTTTACTTATCATTATTCCCTGAGCAATAAGTATAACATACCTTTGTATTGCATTAGGCATTATAGTGATTAGAGACGAAAGTATATGGAGAATATGTGTAGGTTATTGCATATGCATACTATTTAAGCATTTCTGAACTTTGGTGTCTTTATTGACCTCTTCTTTCCTATTAGAAATCTCCAGTGATTTCTTTGCAACATACTCAAACTAAACCCCGGTCCAGGAACCCCACTCTTGTGGCATGTATTTTGCCTGGTAGCAAGCATGAACAGCTTTGGAATCTGAACCCTGGAGTTGAATCCCACCTCCACTAATGGGTGGGTTGTATTACCTTGAACCATTTACTTAAATCTTAAGCCACAGTTCATTGTTAAAACAGTAATAGTGATACCTATTCTGTGGGAGAGGTTGTGAAAATTAGACAATCTACGTGAAATACTTCTTGTTTCACAGATATTTGGGAAATATTGGGTCATTACTACTCTCTTTTCCTTTCTGTGTGGCTTCCCACTTATCCCAGCCAGCCATGCATCATCTGATGCAGAACTGGCTGAGAACCTCTGTACTTTGGCAAATGTGTATGTTCTTTTCACATATTCTAGGTCTGTCTGCCCAGGTCTCCATGTTCTGGCCTTTGTTTTCCATAATAATCATGCCCAAGTATCTAAAGCTTAAATTTTTGTTTCATAAATGCTTTCTAGACAGGGGCAATAGTGATTTTCCTTTTTTGTAGTCCCTGTCACTTTGCCCTAGCACATGACTCTAATTGATTTGTATTATTTGTTGTTGGCTTATGCTGTTAACTTTATCCTTTCTCCTAAATAACAAGCTTGCTTTTGTTTTTGTTTTGTTTTGTTTCCACTGTCAGGAATCAAACTCAGGACCTTGTGCTGGCCAGGCAGGTGTAGCACTACTGAGCTATATCCCCTGCCTGACAAGCTTGACTTGAACAATACTTTTCTATTTTGTTTTCTATCTTCCCAGTGCTTCATTTAGTAGTGGGCATGTGACACTGTCTTACAAATAGATTGCTGACAACTTTGCGATATTTTTGTACTCATTGTAGAGATGACTGTAGGATTAGTTGAAAATTCTTTGCAGCACAGCCCTGAATGGTGAAATATCCTTTTACAGTCTTCTCAAACCTAAGTGGTGTGATATGGGTTGAAGGCAGAACTTATCCCCTTCCCTCCTATAGTAATACCTCAACTTTGCCTTCTGTCCTAAGACGTAAGCTGTTGGAAGAGAAGAGAGACATTGTTCATACTGAGCTATATCCCCTGCCTGACAAGCTTGACTTGAACAATACTTTTCTATTTTGTTTTCTATCTTCCCAGTGCTTCATTTAGTAGTGGGCATGTGACACTGTCTTACAAATAGATTGCTGACAACTTTGCGATATTTTTGTACTCATTGTAGAGATGACTGTAGGATTAGTTGAAATTCTTTGCAGTGCACAGCCCTGAATGGTGAAACATCCTTTTACAGTCTTCTCAAACCTAAGTGGTGTGATATGGGTTGAAGAAGGCAGAACTTATCCCCTTCCCTCCTATAGCAATACCTCAACTTTGCCTTCTGTCCTAAGACGTAAGCTGTTGGAAGAGAAGAGAGACATTGTTCTTGCTCTGTGAAGAAACTGTGATGGGTGTTTTATAGGATGCTGTTTCTCTTGGCTCTGCTATTTGAAATTTAACCTTTCCCATGAAAATTGGAAACCTTGAGTTCCCCTTACATGTTACATTAGCTATAATGAAATTTCTGGGAATAGGCTGAAGTCTGTGTTCCATTAATATTTAACTGTCTGTTTTATGTTGAGTTGTTTTAAACATTGGAAAATGATAAATAGCTTGTGACTGAATAACCCTATAATTTTGAAAATATAAACCAATAACTTTAAAAACAATTATGTGACTTCTGTGTTTCTTAGGTGACTGCCTAGAAAACTGCATAGCCTACCAACATCTGATGAAATTAGCAAGTCAGCAAGTTAGCCATGTCTTACACTCCAGGGATCGGAGGGGACCCTGCCCAGCTGGCCCAGCGCATCTCTTCCAACATCCAGAAGATCACTCAGTGTTGTAAGTTGAGTTTCAGTTCAACTTCACTATAGTTTTCAAGGTGAATATTACTCGGTGGACACTTATGAAACGGATATCTGGCAATTGGGGAAGGGAGGAGCATTCTCAAAGACCAAAATTCTAGAATGAATGAGATAATTATAATAGATGAGATGGCTTGCATTTTTCTGTAACATGCCAGAATGAGACATGTAATACATTATTTCACCAATGAAATAAAGATTTAAAGGGCAATATAATAGTTATCTGTATTTGCTCTAAGACATCTGGTTCTCTATGAAATTGGGACTTGTTGAATCAATTCCATAGGTTTGGAACTGGGGAGTGCTATCAAGAGCTCAAGAGATATATTTATCAAATAATTTCAGCTTCACTATAGTTTTCAAGGTGAATATTACTTGGTGGACACTTATGAAACGGATATCTGGCAATTGGGGAAGGGAGGAGCATTCTCAAAGACCAAAATTCTAGAATGAATGAGATAATTATAATAGATGAGATGACTTGCATTTTTCTCTAACATGCCAGAATGAGGCATGCAATACATTATTTCACTAATGAAATAAAGATTTAAAGGGCAATATAATAGTTATCTGTATTTGCTCTTAAGACATCTGGTTCTCTATGAAATTGGGACTTGTTGACTCAATTCCATAGGTTTGGAACTGGGGAGTGCTATCAAGAGCTCAAGAGATATATTTATCAAATAACTTACTGGATATTGATTAGGTTACTATTGTATATGCAAATTTGTGTTATGTAGTTAAGGAGCAGAGGTGCACAAAAATGTATTTTAGTCCTTTTTGTGTTGCTGTAATGAAATGCCTGAGGCTGGGTAGGTTATAAAAGGAATGCATTATTTACCTCAGTGTTGGAGGTCCAAGCATAGCACCAGCACATGCCCAGCTGCCGGTGAGAGCATCATGGCAAAAGAGATCACACAGCAAGAGAGGAAGCAAGAGAAAGTGAGCTGAAGAAGTCAAACTCACTTTATAACAGTGTGCTGTCGTAATGACCAAGCCAGTCCTGAGTGGTCAGGAAAACATTAATCTCTCTTAACAGTCTACCTACCTAATGCCTGAGGGGGTAGGTTATAAAAGGAATGCATTATTTACCTCAGTGTTGGAGGTCCAAGCATAGCACCAGCACATGCCCAGCAGAAGAGATCACACAGCAAGAGAGGAAGCAAGAGTGAGCTGAAGAAGTCAAACTCACACTATAACAGTGTGCTGTCATAATGACCAAGCCAGTCCTGAGTGGTCAGGAAAACATTAATCTCTCTTAACAGTCTACCTACCTGTCAGAGACACCCCAACACCACACCGAGCCTAACATGACTTTTTGTGGTAGGGACAAATTATATTTGAACCATAGCAAGAGGAGACATCTTTATCTATTAAGAGACACTTATAGAAAGTGAAGACTTGGATTCCCCACAGATTATCCCCTGCTATTCTTGTCAGAAATAGCGTGTCAACAAACTGATCCAGGCATGACATTTTATTAGAAATTGTTATTTCTTGATATATGTGCAAATTAAACAGATGTCTCTGTGGCAGATTGGAGCCTACATATTTTTTATTTTGTTTTGATGCCTAAATCACAACTAATCATATACCATAGATTATCCTAGGCATTACGCTGTCAATGCTTAGCCATCAGGACATTGTCAGAACTCTGAGAATACAATACAGTTTTATCCTTTAGCTTGCATCCTTAGGGCGACTCTCTTTAGCAGAATGTCAGTATACTGTTGAGATATAGAATGTTTTTGGAACACCATACTATGTTTTTCTAATCATGACACTCCCAGCATTTTTTACTGTGTCTGAATGGTTTACATGAGATGCCAGTTTGTTTTGGAGCAGAGGGTGTAAAAATAGATTGTTCCAGAAATGTGTCACTGTGTAAGCCATGTAATTTGCCTCTATTCTGATATGGGGTAATTCATGTTTTCTTTGGCCAGTCTTAGAGCAGCAAGGAAATGAATAGCATTAAGCATCATGGCATCTGTAACGGGCCATGTAGGGATGGTCCATCGAGGATTACCCTGTCTTGTCTGAGATCTACTCTGCTTCGGCTTCAGATCTCTTCTGGTGGTGGTTGCAGAGGAGCCTCTAGTTTTTAAGGTTCCCGTGTTGCTGGTCAGAAACACCACAAGTTTGCCTCAGGTGATTGTAGGTACTTTTATGAAAATTAAGAGAGCTTACAATTTCAGTTTACATATGGGGAAAATCAATACCTTGTGCAAGAAAGGGAGCCAAAAGCTCTCTTCCAAAGAATAAATAAGGGAGGGAATGCTAAATGGTGTGAGGAATTCTAAGAAGAGGATAAGAAATGATTACATTGTAGTAGGCTTTTGGAAGTGGTAAGCAGGAGGTCGTGTAAAAGGTACATGATTGGAGATTATGTGTGAGCTTGAACTGGACAGAGATAAGAGTGCCTTAGATCAAGTCATACTGCTGAAAGAGAACCTTTGATCCAACCAGATGAGAAGTAACAAATTGGGCGAGAGTTGAATGTTCATAGCCTGGTGGGTAACTAAGTATAAGACAGCACTGTGATTCAGGGACGTCTTAGAATGTGCAGGAGGATCCCTTACCTGCCCCACCTCCAAATAGAGCTGTTAAGA
>NW_022900926.1:12589512-12642216 GCF_012274545.1 Fukomys damarensis | reverse complement strand
AAACCTACAAAGATATGATTATATTTGCCTATGGCTGGTGAGGTAGAGGAGAAATGAGAAATGACTGGTAATGAGCATGAGCTTCTTGTTTAGAGAAATGAAAATGTCCTAAAAGTAATTTAGTGATGATTACACAACTTTATTAATGTATTTAAAAACCGTTGGATTATATACTTTAGTTGGATGAGTTTTATGCCATGTGAAGTACACCTTAGTAAGACTCTTTATTGAATTGACAGATCCAGCTGATGGTCTGTCAGATGTTCTAAATCATGTTGGTCTGACTGAATCTCCAAATCTGGTTTTGTTCTGTCAGGGCCATAGCTCTTCACTTGCCTACAGGTCCAGGTCCAAGGCTTCCTGGAAGGATGTTCATTCCTGCCACACTGCTGCAGAGGTTCAGCTGTCTGAGCTGAGATTTGAATTTGCCCTTTAATGAATGCAGAGTGGGAACTATATCTAGAGCTTGGTTTCAAAGACATAAACTGAGTGCGTGGAACAAGGAAGAGGAATGAAGAGGGCTTTTGGGTGGCCTGAGTTGCAGGCATGGAACCGGTACTGGTCTACCAGTTGTGGAAGTTCAGCTGTCGTCTTCCTGCCAGCACAGTCCCTTAGGTTAAAGACACATGCAGTCAGCCCTACATATTTCCTGGTGCTACATCTGTAGTTTTAACTTGTGAAAGATACTTTTTTAATTGCATCTCTATAGAAAGTATATGCTCTTTTTACTTATCATTATTCCCTGAGCAATAAGTATAACATACCTTTGTATTGCATTAGGCATTATAGTGATTAGAGACGAAAGTATATGGAGAATATGTGTAGGTTATTGCATATGCATACTATTTAAGCATTTCTGAACTTTGGTGTCTTTATTGACCTCTTCTTTCCTATTAGAAATCTCCAGTGATTTCTTTGCAACATACTCAAACTAAACCCCGGTCCAGGACCCCCACTCTTGTGGCATGTATTTTGCCTGGTAGCAAGCATGAACAGCTTTGGAATCTGAACCCTGGAGTTGAATCCCACCTCCACTAATGGGTGGGTTGTATTACCTTGAACCATTTACTTAAATCTTAAGCCACAGTTCATTGTTAAAACAGTAATAGTGATACCTATTCTGTGGGAGAGGTTGTGAAAATTAGACAATCTACGTGAAAATACTTCTTGTTTCACAGATATTTGGGAAATATTGGGTCATTACTACTCTCTTTTCCTTTCTGTGTGGCTTCCCACTTATCCCAGCCAGCCATGCATCATCTGATGCAGAACTGGCTGAGAACCTCTGTACTTTGGCAAATGTGTATGTTCTTTTCACATATTCTAGGTCTGTCTGCCCAGGTCTCCATATTCTGGCCTTTGTTTTCCATAATAATCATGCCCAAGTATCTAAAGCTTAAATTTTTGTTTCATAAATGCTTTCTAGACAGGGGCAATAGTGATTTTCCTTTTTTGTAGTCCCTGTCACTTTGCCCTAGCACATGACTCTAATTGATTTGTATTATTTGTTGTTGGCTTATGCTGTTAACTTTATCCTTTCTCCTAAATAACAAGCTTGCTTTTGTTTTTGTTTTGTTTTGTTTCCACTGTCAGGAATCAAACTCAGGACCTTGTGCTGGCCAGGCAGGTGTAGCACTACTGAGCTATATCCCCTGCCTGACAAGCTTGACTTGAACAATACTTTTCTATTTTGTTTTCTATCTTCCCAGTGCTTCATTTAGTAGTGGGCATGTGACACTGTCTTACAAATAGATTGCTGACAACTTTGCGATATTTTTGTACTCATTGTAGAGATGACTGTAGGATTAGTTGAAATTCTTTGCAGTGCACAGCCCTGAATGGTGAAACATCCTTTTACAGTCTTCTCAAACCTAAGTGGTGTGATATGGGTTGAAGAAGGCAGAACTTATCCCCTTCCCTCCTATAGCAATACCTCAACTTTGCCTTCTGTCCTAAGACGTAAGCTGTTGGAAGAGAAGAGAGACATTGTTCTTGCTCTGTGAAGAAACTGTGATGGGTGTTTTATAGGATGCTGTTTCTCTTGGCTCTGCTATTTGAAATTTAACCTTTCCCATGAAAATTGGAAACCCTGAATTCCCCTTACAATTTACATTAGATATAATGAAATTTCTGGGAATAGGCTGAAGTCTGTGTTCCATTAATATTTAACTGTCTGTTTTATGTTGAGTTGTTTTAAACATTGGAAAATGATAAATAGCTTGTGACTGAATAATCCTATAATTTTGAAAATATAAACCAATAACTTTAAAAACAATTATGTGACTTCTGTGTTTCTTAGGTGACTGCCTAGAAAACTGCATAGCCTACCAACATCTGATGAAATTAGCAAGTCAGCAAGTTAGCCATGTCTTACACTCCAGGGATCGGAGGGGACCCTGCCCAGCTGGCCCAGCGCATCTCTTCCAACATCCAGAAGATCACTCAGTGTTGTAAGTTGAGTTTCATTTCAGCTTCACTATAGTTTTCAAGGTGAATATTACTTGGTGGACACTTATGAAACGGATATCTGGCAATTGGGGAAGGGAGGAGCATTCTCAAAGACCAAAATTCTAGAATGAATGAGATAATTATAATAGATGAGATGACTTGCATTTTTCTCTAACATGCCAGAATGAGGCATGCAATACATTATTTCACTAATGAAATAAAGATTTAAAGGGCAATATAATAGTTATCTGTATTTGCTCTTAAGACATCTGGTTCTCTATGAAATTGGGACTTGTTGAATCAATTCCATAGGTTTGGAACTGGGGAGTGCTATCAAGAGCTCAAGAGATATATTTATCAAATAACTTACTGGATATTGATTAGGTTACTATTGTATATGCAAATTTGTGTT
The DNA here is from genome assembly GCF_012274545.1 of Fukomys damarensis. Lineage (NCBI taxonomy): Eukaryota > Metazoa > Chordata > Mammalia > Rodentia > Bathyergidae > Fukomys > Fukomys damarensis. The sequence continues at coordinate 12,639,356 of NW_022900926.1, read as the reverse complement.
ATGTAGTTAAGGAGCAGAGGTGCACAAAAATGTATTTTAGTCCTTTTTGTGTTGCTGTAATGAAATGCCTGAGGCTGGGTAGGTTATAAAAGGAATGCATTATTTACCTCAGTGTTGGAGGTCCAAGCATAGCACCAGCACATGCCCAGCAGAAGAGATCACACAGCAAGAGAGGAAGCAAGAGTGAGCTGAAGAAGTCAAACTCACTTTATAACAGTGTGCTGTCATAATGACCAAGCCAGTCCTGAGTGGTCAGGAAAACATTAATCTCTCTTAACAGTCTACCTACCTGTCAGAGACACCCCAACACCACACCGAGCCTAACATGACTTTTTGTGGTAGGGACAAATTATATTTGAACCATAGCAAGAGGAGACATCTTTATCTATTAAGAGACACTTATAGAAAGTGAAGACTTGGATTCCCCACAGATTATCCCCTGCTATTCTTGTCAGAAATAGCGTGTCAACAAACTGATCCAGGCATGACATTTTATTAGAAATTGTTATTTCTTGATATATGTGCAAATTAAACAGATGTCTCTGTGGCAGATTGGAGCCTACATATTTTTTATTTTGTTTTGATGCCTAAATCACAACTAATCATATACCATAGATTATCCTAGGCATTACGCTGTCAATGCTTAGCCATCAGGACATTGTCAGAACTCTGAGAATACAATACAGTTTTATCCTTTAGCTTGCATCCTTAGGGCGACTCTCTTTAGCAGAATGTCAGTATACTGTTGAGATATAGAATGTTTTTGGAACACCATACTATGTTTTTCTAATCATGACACTCCCAGCATTTTTTACTCTGTCTGAATGATTTACATGAGATGCCAGTTTGTTTTGGAGCAGAGGGTATAAAAATAGATTGTTCCAGAAATGTGTCACTGTGTAAGCCATGTAATTTGCCCCTATTCTGATATGGGGTAATTCATGTTTTCTTTGGCCAGTCTTAGAGCAGCAAGGAAATGAATAGCATTAAGCATCATGGCATCTGTAACGGGCCATGTAGGGATGGTCCATCGAGGATTACCCTGTCTTGTCTGAGATCTACTCTGCTTCGGCTTCAGATCTCTTCTGGTGGTGGTTGCAGAGGAGCCTCTAGTTTTTAAGGTTCCCGTGTTGCTGGTCAGAAACACCACAAGTTTGCCTCAGGTGATTGTAGGTACTTTTATGAAAATTAAGAGAGCTTACAATTTCAGTTTACATATGGGGAAAATCAATACCTTGTGCAAGAAAGGGAGCCAAAAGCTCTCTTCCAAAGAATAAATAAGGGAGGGAATGCTAAATGGTGTGAGGAATTCTAAGAAGAGGATAAGAAATGATTACATTGTAGTAGGCTTTTGGAAGTGGTAAGCAGGAGGTCGTGTAAAAGGTACATGATTGGAGATTATGTGTGAGCTTGAACTGGACAGAGATAAGAGTGCCTTAGATCAAGTCATACTGCTGAAAGAGAACCTTTGATCCAACCAGATGAGAAGTAACAAATTGGGCGAGAGTTGAATGTTCATAGACCCAAAGAATAAATAAGGGAGGGAATGCTAAATGGTGTGAGGAATTCTAAGAAGAGGCTAAGAAATGATTACATTGTAGTAGGCTTTTGGAAGTGGTAAGCAGGAGGTCGTGTAAAAGGTACATGATTGGAGATTGTGTGTGAGCTTGAACTGGACAGAGATAAGAGTGCCTTAGATCAAGTCATACTGCTAAAAGAGAACCTTTGATCCAACCAGATGAGAAGTAACAAATTGGGCGAGAGTTGAATGTTCATAGCCTGGTGGGTAACTAAGTATAAGACAGCACTGTGATTCAGGGACGTCTTAGAATGTGCAGGAGGATCCCTTACCTGCCCCACCTCCAAATAGAGCTGTTAAGATATTGAGCCAAGAGAAGGCACAGTCACCATCTTCAGATAGGTGAAGCACTGTCATGTGTGATGCAGAAGCCGGATGTTCTGCGGGACTACAGGGTCCTCCATGTTAGGCAGACCTCCACTTGAGAAGGAGAAAGGGATTTGAACAATCCAAATTAAGGGATGGCGTTGTTTCCCTCGGGAGTGAGTGCCGTTACTGAGTGATCAGGAACATTGGTCAGAACATCTCAGGACTGTCATTAAGAGTTTTAAACATTGGGAATAATGGTTCAGACAAGTGACGTTTAATTTATATCATCTTGATTCATTCAACAAGTAATTCTTTGAGCATCTATTACTTGCTACACACTACTTCAGACAATAGGAATCTAGCAGGAAACAAAATCTATGAGGTGCTGCTCTCACGTCCTTTATAATGGAATTGGGAGCGATCAATAATATTTTTAAAAATTAGCAAACAACACAACTTCATATAAAGAAAAAGAGTGAGAGTGACGTGAAAGCAAGTAAATGGTATCTGCCTGTGTGTTAGTGTCCCTGAAAAAGGCCGAGGAGGGCTTGGGAGTGAGTAGAGCAGAGAAAGAGCATTCCAGACAAAGGAATAGCTAGTGTTAAAAAATGCTAAAGCAGTCCAGAGCTTTGGGTACTCAGAAAATGGGGAAAAAAGACCAAGCACAGCACTGAGGTAAGAGTGGCTGGAGAGGAAAGCCAAGAAAAAGCTGTGTGAGTCACCCGGGACTCTCTAGGCTCTGTGTGGACTTTAAATTTCAGTGTGAAAGACAATGGAAATCACAGGAAGCTTTTAAGCATGGAGGAGCCACAATCAGATCTGAACTTAGAAAAGATTACTTTGGCTGCTACTTAGAAAATACACTTGAGGGAAATAGCAGGAATATTAAATTGGTTGTTACAGAAGTCTGTTGAGGTATTGTCCTGTACCAGCATGCTCAAGTAGATTAGAGGAAATTGGTTTGTGAGTGGTTTGCATTTTGTGCACTGGGGGAGGCATTGCTGAATATGATCAAGATGGAAACCTGGTGGCAAAGGCAGAAAGTCTCTCTGTCTGATTGGGTGTCTTTTACGCAAAATACGAAGCAAAGTCATCAGAGAGAACAGGATGGGTACCAGTTAGAAGTTTATAGAAAGAAGACTCTGGCTGGACTGTTCATGGTTTGGACCATTGAGAGAATGCACATGAGAGAGGAAGTATAGCAAGCTGAGTACCCATTTGAGATGTGGGGTCTCGAATTTAGTGAGTCCAGTATATGTTGTGGGCAAGGGCTCTGTAGAAAGCAGCATGAACATGAAAGGCAGAAGTGTGAAATTTCACTTCACTTTTTCCCCCATCTGGCGATACTAATAATACTAGGTGGATGGGATTGAATATAAGTAGTTTGTACACCTTTAAGTTCTCTTCAGTGTAACATTTGCATCTTCTGAATTTGTGTGAGTACCAATTATCTGATTTCACAAAAGAATCTACAGGAGTGTTGTAAGGTAGGTAGGATGCTGGCATCTGTTTAGTCACAGCTAATGGCTTCCTGAAAGCTGCAGTGGGAAAAATTCATTTTTCTATTAGTCTCGGTCAGGTAAATGACATAGTATAAAATATTGTGTGGTATGGTCTAGGTTATGTCACAGAAAATAGCAGTCAGAAAGCTTTTAGATCTTAAAAAAATCCAAGAATAGCAGATAGTAATATTGAAATTTTGTTTTCTTTTAGCAGTATTGCATGATAGCAGTTCTGTTTTACAAAGGAGGGAATAGAAGAGAAAATATTTTTAAACTTAAATGTATTTGGTTTTTTTAAACCACTTTTTGTTAAAGATAACCTATAGTATTATGAATTTGCTTCATTAGTGAGAATTTAAAACATATTATAATGATATAATTTATGTTAAATCTTCAAATATTAACACATGTGTATAAACTATATGTAATAGTTATATAGTAGATAATTATAATGAAAATTACAATTATAATTACATACTATAGATATTTGTGTTAAAATAATGTAGCTTTTAAATAAGTTAAATAGATACTGTATAGCAAACTAGAACTTTATCATGGATTCCTCGGTGAATCATTAAAATGATTAAATCAGATATTTTTACCCTGTGAGACTGCTGACTGTAACAGAATCAGTAAAGCATTGGTGTCACCAGTGCTCCATCCTGTGTCTGTGGGGTAGACATTATGCTCCCTCTGTTGTCACAGGCCTCACGTGGCATCGAGTCATTTGTCACATAGCTGCTGTAGGCACTCATCCTGGAAGACTGTGGTGCGCAGATAAAACTGTTAGTTAACCCACGAAGCGCCACATGCGGCTAAGAAATGCTTACATTTGGTTCTCAAACTTTGGAGTTGAGATGCTCAAAAGTAACATTTTTATTAGCAGTACTCAGAGAAGTGAGATGTACACCCATTTCCTGTCTCTCAACCATCTCTGTTTTCTTTGAGACAAACTCCTACCTGTCATGTATGGCATAAGGATAAGTAAACCTTTTGGGGGTTTAACTGTCTGAGGCTATTTTCACATGTTCCATTCATCCTTGGCCAGAATCAAACCAATATAGAAAAATTCTTGGGAAAACACAAAGAGAACTCAGTGTGTTTAAAAGAAATGTATCAAAATCTGTGACAGAAATTAGGACTTTATAAATCTTTTTAAAAATAGAAATATGTGTGTATTAAGTAAGTACCCAAAATGTGAATAGTCAGTGAATTATCCATCAAAACACCACACATCAAGAAACAGAGCATCATGAGCCTCCTGGAACCCTTCTCATGTTTGTGCCCCTTCCTTTCCCTTCCAATGTAATCAGTCTCCTGGCTTTCAACATCTTTGTACAGTTTCCCTGGTTTTTGAACCTTAATAGGTTAAGAAGTGTATTTCATTTTGTGTGGGACTTCATTCTCTTGTGTTTGCAGGACTATCTGTCATTGTGGGTCATCTATTTTCACTTACAGTATTCCGTATTCAACCAATCCACCATTCTATTATTGTTGGATATTTGTAGAATATCCATTTTTTGTTTTGTTTTTGCTTTTTGCTATTATAAGTGTTTCTCTGGATATTATTACATGCTCTGTTCCATGTATTTATCTGGGCTTTGGGTTGCTGGGTCATAAATTATGAATGGTCAGCTCTAGCAGATATGGTAAAACAGCTTGCTAACGAGGTTGTACCAGGTTTTGCTCCAACCAGTCAAATGTATCAGAGCTGGTAATACTTTAAGTCCTTGCCAACATTCACAGTCTTTTAATTTTTTCACACTTTAGCTATAGATGTATTTTATTGTGGCTTACCATGCAGTTCCCTATTTAGACTCAAGTTTTTGAGAATGTAGTTAAGCTAGGAAATTTCAGAGGATAGTATGAAAATTTCTAATCACACAAACTGTATGGAATTCATGTACATTTCCTGAAATCAGATCCAAATAGGGGAGCTCTTAATTATTCAAAATATGATTTTCTTGTGTATATTTTTGGTGGGCTGGATTATAGTCTCTTCCAATTTTAATAGGCAAGAGTTCTAAAAGCTCTTCTAAAATATGAAGTATTATTCTTCTTTGTTATTAAGAGGCCAGTTGTCATATCTGTATCCATAATACATGTTCATAAGATCCATAATGGAAACAGCCATTCACAAGACTACTAGAGTTACACCAAGATTTTTGTACTCTCATACTGCGTGTGTACTTAGCTAGTCTATTAAGAAGAATCAGTGCATGGCCCCTATCCCTGTGTGTTCTTGGGATTTTGAAATGAAATCAGTGGTCTATAAAGCGTGGGCCCTTTGTTGTACTCAAGAATGAACAGTTCTTTTAATTATGGTCTGGTATAAGGGGTTTTTATTTTTGCATCTTAACCCATGACTGCACAAAAAGGAAGCCAGTATGATCTACTTCTCTCTTGGGTGCCCAGGTAAGATTTTCTTTTCTCCCTTCCCTCCCCTCCCTTTCCTTCCCTTCTCCTCCCTTGCCCTCCCCTCCCCTTTTCTTATTTTTCTTTTTTTAAAGCTCCAAGCCTGAGTCATTAGTGAATTTACTGGACTGTATAATCAGCAGTGCAGGCTGGTTTCTCATTGGTGGGATGAGTAGGCAGTATATAGTGGGGGGAAAAAAGAGTTGAAAACTTGCCCTTCCCCTCCTAAAATGTCTGATACATCTGTTTCTGAGATCACACATCTGAAAATATTTGAGGAGAAAAACTTAATAGTTTTGATTTCAGTGTTGTAATTTTCTTGTGCCTAAGGTGTTGATATAATAAAGTACAGAGATAATTATGAAAAGTAGTACCCTATCCAAGTGGATTCTAACAGAAAGTGACCACTTTTCTTCTCTCCGGCGACTTCCCTACATGACTGAGCATGAGTGCTATTTAGGACCGAATCTGAGTAAACTCATTTTGGGAATTAAATCTGTAAGAGATGGCTCTATGGGGCTTCCGGAAATTTTATAGCGGATTGCTCCTACTGTGAACCATCTCCGTGCTCCTGCCCGGAACAAGAAGGTTCTTACCCTTGATTCAAACCCCACACCCTGGTATTGGTGCCCGCCGTCCGTGTATTCAATCTCAGTACACATCCTGTAGGCTCTTTGTGCCAGAGCTATTTCTTTGCATCTCCACATGTTACACCCAGGGCCAAGCTGCTGCTATTTCTTTGAATGACTGCATCCTCCAAATTGTTCCTGCCTAGCCATCGTCTTCTCCATGTAGTAACCAAGACAAGTTTAAAATTGTAAATCAGATCCTGTCACCCTGTAGCTGGAAATCCAACCATGACTTCCTTGCACATATAATCATAGAAGCCTACCGTGTTCTGCAACATCTGCAGGGTCTGCTCCTTCCTTCTTTTTCCATTACTCATTTTTATAATGCTTTTGTCTCAGTAGTCTAAAGTACTGTTATTGTTTATATTTGTCCTGTGCTCTTACTAAAATATATCTTTGAGAGAAAAGTTTTAATGTGTCTTAGAAATAATGACAGTTACCATTTTTTATGAAAACGAGGTCGTGTTATATGTGGGGGTTTTGTCATTGGTTTTTTTTTGGGTTTTTCTGCACACTTTTTTTCTCTTCTGTGTTGGCTGCATATTTTTCATTATGTGGATGTACCATGCATCTTTTAATCATCCTCCATTAATGGACGTTTTATCCTAAGAATATATGTTTCAGAGTTGTAGAGCTTGCAATCTATGCTGCCTCCACATATTAATCCTCTGAGTTTTGTGTGAAAAGTGTGATGCTGATGTGTATTTGTACACTACAGTTATTTTAAGTTATTTTAATTATTTTTAGCTTGTTTCACCATGTTTATAATCTGTGCTCAGTAACTGTATTGGAGGGTAGCTTCTCTTTTACTGAAATGCGGCAGTGGCTAGTTGTGTAATGGCCATTCACTTGCCCTGTGAATCTGGTACTTGCCTATTTGGCTTGGAGTCAGAGAACATAAGGTAGGCTGGGGTAATTCTTGTTTTTCTTTTCTTTTTTTTTTTTGGTACTGGGGATTGAACTCAGGACCTTGCGCTTGCAAGGCAGGTGGTAGAACCACTGAGCTAAATCCCCAGCCCTGGGGTAATTTTAATTTCCTGAAAGATTTTAACCATTTCTGTCCTCATCAATCTTTGATCCTTTTTGCTGTTTTTACCAATTCCTGAACATTATTTTTATACAAAGAGTAATTGCCTTTTGTACCTCTTTGATGCAGGATTTATCTTAAAGCAGTTATCAATTGTTTTATTAATTGCTTTGAAAAAACCCAGTCAGAGACAGTGCCCATAGACATCCCCAACATCTGGCTCTAACTTGGGGACTATTATTCTCCTGTTTGAGTGGGAAAGTCTTCAGCTAAAGGCAAGAGAGCCCTGCTTATTCGTAAACACTGAGCACTGCCTTGCTGCTGGGCCTGGGTGGAAGGTAGGACAGAGTGGGCCACATACATCTTGCGGTTTTGGTTGCGTGGTGTTGCCCGCTGTATTCAGCAATCCTTGCCTGGGAAATAACTGTTATGGTTTATAGCCGTGTCCTCTGGGAGTTCTTTTTGTAATCTCCCTTTAAAACTATAGTTGCATCATCCCATTTTTTAAGAAGTTTTTTGTGGTTGTTTTGGATTATGGTTTCTACTTTGTCTACTTTATAGCAACATTTTCTGTCCTGCTCCATATCTTTTTTAGGGAGTTTCACTGTCTACTACGGAGTTTCAGCTTCCTGCTCTTTTTTGTTCAGTAGAATGAGCCTGATTTTCCTGGCAAGAGAGTCCTTCACAGGGAAGAGAGGGCCCCGGTTCTCTGCTCAGGGACTTCCTTTTCTCTTGCACTGCACCAGCAACTGTCTCTCCACCTGTACTGCTCAGAACCTAGCTTTTGCTAGGAGGGTTCCTCTTCAGTCCTGGGCACCTCACAGGGCCCAGCAGGCAAAACCACTTCTTTCCAGGCCATTTAGGGAAAGGTCTGGTCGGCAGCCTGTCAGCTTCCTGGATGACTTCGAACCTCCTTTCTCCACCCATCCTGGCAGACTGCTTGTTCCCTTCCGGTCCGGCTGGGATTATCTCTATCCGGTGCACATTGAGTGTTCCTTATCTGAAGGGCTCAGGACCACAAGCATTCTAATTTCAGAGTTTGTATTTTGAGGTATTTGTTTATATTAGTGGAACTTTGGTTGGGATGGGGCCCAAGTCTACACATAAAGTGATTATGTTTCATATAGTATATCTTGTGTACATAGCCTACAGGTAATTTTATACAATGTTTTTAGTAATTTTGTGCTTGAAACAAAAGTTTCATGGTACGGAATTTTTTTTACTTTGGGCATCTTATTAGCACTCAGAAAGTTCTGAATTTGGAGCCCTCTGGAACACTTTTAAGTTAGGGCTGTTCAACCTGAGTGAATATTTGCTGGTGACAATTTAGAACTCTGCCTCCCCCGTTAACTTTTATGAAAATGCAATTTTTTCACTTTTTCTCTCCCTTCTCCCCATCTGTTCACATGGGTTGAAGAAGAGAACAAGCCTCTGCTATGTTCCTCCAGGAAGTAGAAATCCATTTTAGAACCACCTGGGTAGTAGTATGTTGGCAGTGAGAACTGCTCAGACATTAGGACTCAGCCTGCCTTGTACACTGGTAGTGACATGTGAAAGATGTGGCCAACCCTCAGTTTCTTTATGAGCAGAATTGTTGGGTCATCTGAGAAGAAGGATGCTAGTAAACCGGGCATGGCAGGCAGCCCATGCCTGTGATTCCAGTTGCTGCAGGAGAATTACAAGTCCAGCCTGGGCAATGTAGTGACTTAGTGATGCCTTGTGTCAGGATAAAAAAGGGGTGGGGATGTCGCTTAGTGTGGAGACCCTGGATGCCATCCCCCGGGGGAGGTGGTCTTATGGAGGTCTTGGACAAATGGAAGCATTGAGAAAGTTTATAGAAGTGCAAGGTGTAGAACTTCACCAGTGCCTCGACTGTTTGCTTTTTTTTCTGTTTTCTTTTTTGGTGGCACCAGTAATTGAACCCAGGTCCTTTTTACCCAGCTACATTCCCAGACAGTTTTTAATTTTTTATTTTGAGACAGGTTCTTGCTAAGTTGTCCAAGCTGGGATCAGACTTGTGATCCTCCTGCCTCACCTTCCTAAAGTGCTGGGATCACACACAGGTGTGTACCACCAATCCCAGTTATCTCTTTGCTTCTTACGTGATCGTATTCTCCAGAGGCCCTCTTGCTTCTCCTCCAAGTCTACATGTCAGAGCAGGTAAACTGAGCAGGTCCATGTGATAAAACATGGTCACTCAACATCTTTGCTCAGAGAGACAGGTTGTAATGTTCTGGCCATATAAAAGAATCTGAATTATTGTTTTTTTACAGTTTTTGGATGACTCATGTTTTACTGTTAAGAACCTTGTCTTTAGAGTTAGATTTAACCTTTTATTAAATAATCTATACTAGTGTTACACCGCCCTAAATTTCTACGTTGTTGACCTGTATTCTTTCCTACCTCTGAGGTTTCTGGGAAGAAAAACCAATGAGAAACTCAAACATATTGTAATTTTGAGGTTGCCTTGCAGGAGAAGACTGTAGCTGTAGAAATTCTGTGCTAAGAGTGAGAACAGAAAAATGGACTTTGGCCCTGGAAGCAGAGCCCCCAGTGAGCCAGCCTGTCTGACTCATCCTGTAGAGGGTTAGATCTGTCTCCAGTTTGCAGCATGCTTTTGCAGCCCATGGAGATAGGCTCCTTCCTGTTCAGGTCATAAGGCAGAGCAGGAGATAGCACCTTAAAAACCAGCACAATTACCTTAGTGGCCATCTTTCAGTTCTTCAGGAAGTTTTTCACTTGTGATTTGCTTTTTAGAAATATGATATGCCTTTCTTATTTTTTCTTAATAAGTGGAATAAGTAGGCTACCTTTATTTTTAAAAACATTTTATATTGATAATTGACATTTTCAACTGATAAAAGTATTTTAAAATGATATATTTTCTTTATGCACCTTGTGCTTTATAATGAACTTTTCTAAATTATGAGTAATATAGTATCTGTATTCTGATGGACATCTGTGCCATTTACAAAATGTTTCTCATATATCATTTTAGGGTTTTTTTGAGACAGGGTTTCACTGTGCAGTTTAGGCTGGGCTTGAACTCACTGTAAAGCTCAAGCTGGCCTCAACTACTAGTACAGGTTAAGAGTTTGATAGAAAAAAATTGATTTTAAAGCAGTTTGCTCTTTTAACATTTAGAGCTTTTTAGTTCTTTTTCTGTCATATCACTTGTATGTAACCACTACATACGTGTAATGAATTGGACGTAACTGACTCTTCCCTCCAAATTGTGACATAAACCTCTCTGTGCTATTTGGTACTGTTTGATCATTATCTCTACAGTACTCATTGGCATCATGGATTCTTATAGTCCTCTCAAGCATGGTACATGATAGTTAAATATGTTAATTAGTGTACTTTTGTTGTTCATTTCTGACGCTCAAGAGAAAGACATAAACTGCTTTCCCACATTAGATCTCGTCTCCTGAGCTCTGCTATATCTAGTACAGCTGCTTTCCTGTTCTCAGTTAAAGTTCATGCCAGCTGAAGAATAGGTGGTTCCTCTGTATGTGTGTTGGAGCGGATCGCCCAAGGTCTATAGCAGGAAGACGTGAGATCATGTCCAGATGAGGTAATCTGACTTCTGTCTACTTGCTGGTCAGCATTAAAATTCTTCTTCCTCAGAGTGATAAGGGTGAGGTTGAGTTGGAATCTCAAAATCTCCTGTCTGAGGGCTTTACTAACCTTTTTGTTTCTGTGAAATACATGATTTTGTCGTAAAAGAAAAGGTAGCTAAGTTTCCCGTGTCTGTATAGAGACAGTTTGAACTGTGGTGCTGTCGTGCCATGCAGCCTGCCCCGCTCACCTGTCAGCGTCCTGGAGACTCCCTAGTTCTCAGTGAATCCTCAGGGATCTTCGCTCTTCTCTGAGTAGAACAACGCTTTTTTCTTACGTGCTGATCCACTAGATGGCAGCAGACGCACGTGGAGCAGAATGGCTTTCCTGACCTGGCAGAAATGGTAGTTTTGTTTCTCATGAAACAATAGTGCAGTCTTTTTTTAATTTGTCAGAAGTAGTGTTTTCTTCTGTTTTGGAAAATGTAATCCAATCTTTAAAGTCATCTTTCTGTAAGTAAGTAGTGGTATGAATAGGTCAAAATTGTGGATAATGGGAAAATAGCATGCTTGATGTATTCTTTTAGAGGTTCATTTTGACTTAATCCTAGCTCTATACAAAAATGAGTTTTTCTTTAAGAAACTGTTTACTACATGGAAATAGGGTTAAATAAATAAATATCTTTATAATTTGAAAATTACTTCTAATTTTAATGTTTCATAAATGTTTTTTCTTAATATCGTAGTTATGCTAATCTAAATGCATCGTGAACATCTCTAAGAGATGGTTAATATGCTTGAAAACTAAATTACACTGCAGAGAATGAGTGATATATACCTATGGAGTCTCATGACTGCCTCACCCAATTGATAGAAAATCCCTTCTCATTTTCTCTCTTTTTTTTTTTTTTGGTATCGGGATCAAACTCGGGACCTTGAGCTTTCGAGGCAGGCAGCAGAACCACTGAGCTAAATCCGCAGCCCTCTATTCTTTTTAATGACAGAAAAAAAAGTATTTGCCACTGTAACAGTTTCCAAGGTCCGGAGACTGTGATGACCTGACCCAGTACAATGGTCCTGTGCTGAGAAGCCCTGCAGCTGCGGTCACCGTCTGAGTAGGGTGGGCTGAGTGTATCTGCTCAGAAGATAGGGCTGCTGCCACATGGGCTTACACACCACTGGCCATGGCAGAAGCGGTTCTCCTTTATTCCTAAAGGCCGGATAATTTTATGCAGTGTTTATAAATTATAGGTATTTATTCTTTCCAAGTTAGGCCTTTAGTCTTTTTTTTTTGGCTATCAGTTTATTCATGAATATTGTTAAAGTTCCTGTGCTCGGCCTGTTTTCTACTGGATTTTCTGACATTTTCAGTTATCCTAGTTCTGCATATGTTATGAATATTGCGTCTTTCTTATAAATCATGTAGTCTCTACCTTTGTTTTTAAATATATTTGATTTAATAGCCACACCCACTTACTTTTGTTTACTTTTTACCTATCTCGTATGTGAAAAGTTGATTACTTATGAAATTTATGAAATTGAAATTCTCTTTTTTTTTTGCTCTCTTGTAAATTTTAAAATTATAACCTTTGTCCACTATTTTTTTGGTACCGGGGATCGTCCAACTTGGGACCTTGTGCTTGCAAGGCAGGCGGCAGCACCACTGAGCTAAATCCCCAACATTTGTCCACTTTTGAGTTGTTTCTATTACCAATTTGTAGGAGTTTTTTAAATTTTATGAGTATTAATTTATTTCCTTGTCATATTCTTTATTCCATGTATATACATATCATTCAATATATCTTTATATTTGTAATATGCATACATATTTTGCATATAATAGCAAATAACATATGCAATCAAATTGATCAGTTTTTCCCTCCATGATTTTAGTTTTGTATCATGCTTAGCTAATATAATATTCTTCACTCTAAGGTTGTATATTAGATCACATAAATACGTGTTCCCATGTAGTCAATTGTTTTCAAGTTTTTCTCACTTTTTATTAGTATATATTTATGATATACATTCATTTTGGGGAAATTTGTACATATACATAGCACATCTTGATCCTTTTTGCTTACCCTTCCCTGCCCGCCCTCATCCACAGATTCACTTCCCATCCTTTCAGAGAACCAACTCTGTAATTCAGTGATCCTTTGTATTGTTTTCTTTTAGTCTTAATTCACTGATCTTTATAATTTCTTTTCCTGTATTAGTTTCAGATTTGCATTGTTTTTGTCTGTCTAGGACCTGCCTGGAAATAAATCGGGAGGTTACTTATTTGAGATTGATCTATCCTTTTTATCTGTGCATTTACAGCTACGACCTTCCCTCTTAGAACTGCTTTCATTGTATCCCATAGGTATTGTATGTTGTGCTTCCATTATCATTTGATTCGAGAACTTTTCTTCCTTGGTTTCTTCTGAGTCAGTATCCATTGATTATTCAATAGTGTAGTCTTTAAATCTCTGTGTATTCGTGTAGTTTCTGTGGCTTTTTTTTTTTCTGTTGACTTCTATCTTCATTCCACTACCTAACACATGGTCTATTTTAGAAAAAAGTACTTGTGCTGTTGAAAAAGATGTATATTCCTTTGCTGTTGGAGAAAACACTCTAGATATCTGTTAAGTTCATTTGTTCAAGGTTGTGGTTTAACTTTAATGTTTCTTTATTGACTTTTTGACTCATTGACCTAATGGTACAGTAGGGTTTTTAATTTCCCCACTCTGATTTTATTGGTGTCTGTCTGTCTTAAGTCTAATAGATTTTGTTTCATGAGGTTGTATGCACCAATATCCAATGCATAGATTTTACAATTCTTATCTGTTCCTGTTGAAAATTCCCTTTTCTAGTCTGTAGTGGCCATCTCTGTCTTCCATTTTTGTAGTTTCTGGATGATTTCCTGTCAACGCTTCCTTGATTCCTGGAGATTTCCTTTTTCTCTTTGATAACTTGTTTTCCAGGTGACTTGCTTCAGCTTCCCTGAGGGTGTTTTGCTATCAGTCTGTATTCCACCATTAGTAATCTTCAATTCTAATATTTAAATAAATAATTTTACAGATTTATTTTGCTATATGATGTGAGGTAGGGTTCTGTTTTTCCCTAGAAATGTTCAGTCAGCTTTCTTTTTTAGTACTGGGGATTAAACTCAGGACCTCATGCTTACCAGGTAGGCACTGTGCCATTGTGCTACATCCCAGGCTAGTCAGCTTTTCTTGACATTTATTAATCTGTTTTCATCATTTAATGGGCTTACTTTTTAAAAAATCCTTTAGATTTAAATAAATACCTGTCTTTATTCTACAGAGGCCCAAACTACATTTCATATTATCAACATATCAACATGCTCTCTTAAAAAAAAGAAAACAAAAGAAAGAAAAAGCTTTGAGCCTCTCTTAGGCAGTCGAGGAAAATCTATTGAAAATTTCAGTAATTATGAGCAGCCATAATTAAAAACAACAAACAAAATATCTCCATTCTACAAAAGGAAAAGTGACCCTCAAAACAGCAAGAAGAAATTCTTTCAAAACTAACTGTTGCCGTATGTTTCTTCTTCAATGTTTATGTTTTTTTAGCTTTCACTTAAAAGCAGTGTTTATTACTTCATCCTCAGTGGACAAAAATGGTCTTGTGTTTTGGAATATTTTATCATTCTCTTGATCCCATAAATAATGACTACCTAAAAGGCATTTAAGATACATAATTAAATGATTTTTTTTTTTTTTTTTTTTTTTTTTTTTTTTTTTTTTTTTTTAATTACCATGTGCTTGTGAGGCAGGCAGCAGCACCACTGCACTAAATCCCTGGCACAAAACCATTTATTTTATTTTTGTTTTTGTTTTTGGTACCCAGATCAAACTCGGGACCTTGTGCTTGCGAGGCAGGTGGTGGCACTACTAAGCTAAATCCCCAGCCTTCATTTTATTTTAAATAAAAGAATGGGCAGAAATAAAGAGAATGCTCTTCTTTAGTTCTTGGAATGTGAAAGTTCTTTGAGGTGTGGTTACGTTCTTATTTCTACTTGACATTTTAGGTACATGCATGCATAAAGCTGTTAGTCCTTCCTTTGTGAAAGTCTTTTCCTACTGCATTGGACATAGACATCCAGATTATGAGTTGAACATGAATTAGGAACTCTTGACTTTTCATCTGAAATTCTTCAAATATTCGTAACCTACACAAAAGTAAAATTACATAGTACAGTGACTCCACCTGGGTACAACAATTACAGACATTGTTCAACTTTTAATACATTTTTATATATTCATATTTCTCCAGATGTCCCCAATGTCTTTTATACTTTTTCCTAATTCAGACTCCAGTAAAAAAAAAATCACACTGGACCTTTTGGGTGTTTCAACATTTTTAGTGCTTCAGTTCTTTAATTGAAAAGCTGCCCTGGAGCTGGGGCTGTGTCTCAGTGGTGGAGCCCTTGCCTAGCATGCTTGAGACCCTGGTTTAGATCTTCACTAATACAAAAATAATAAAGGAAGGACTCCCTCTTGGTTGTTTTCTTTTCGTTCTTTTGTGGTACTAATATTTTTAAAAGTTCAGGCCACTTGTAGATTATACCAGTCTAGATGAGTGTGATTTATTTTCCTCAGAATTAATTCAGGCTAAACATTCAAGCAAGGAAGAAAATACATAAGACATATGACTTCTCATCCTGTCCTATGAGGAGATTCATGTCAGTTTGTCTCATTGTTAGTGCTAAATTTGATCATTTTTTAAACAACACATACATCTGTGATACAGTCATCTCCTAAATGTTATCTGTGTGGTAATAATTTGAAGTTATGTGAATGGTCTCTGTTTTTAGCATCCTTTAATGATCTTGCTTTTAATTATCAACTATTTTGTAGATAAATGAAAAATAGTTTTTCAGATTTCCTACATATACTAACTAGAAGTGTTTCACTTTGTGCTGGGGATTTAGTTCAGTGGTTCCGCCACCTGCCTTGCAAGCACAAAGACCCGAGTTTGATCCGTGGTACCAAAAAAAAAAAAAAGAGAAATGTTTTACTTTATGTTATAAAGAAGACCCGAGTTTGATCCGTGGTACCAAAAAAAAAAAAAGAGAAATGTTTTACTTTATGTTATAAAGAAATATATAATTTGTCTTATTGTCCTCTCAAATTTTATGGCAATAGAGTTAAGTAAAATTCTATGTGCCATTAGTTTTATTTTCTATCCTGATGAAATAAGGAAGATGATAATGTTTTGGGGTAGCAAATACAGTTTCACATAATTTTTTTGATAACTCATTTTGTTACTAGATTTAAATAAAGCATTTCTTTTTTGCAGTTAGTGTTGTTTATCCTTATCCCTTTATTTTTCTTTTTTAACTGCCTAATTACTAGTTGCTTCTAACTTAATTATCTCTATGGCCCTAACATTTATAAAAATTACGCATTAATTTCCATTATTATAGCCGTGGAAATACAAAGGACACTGAATCAACTTGGAACACCTCAAGATTCACCTGAATTGAGGCAACAGCTGTAAGTACTTAACAACAACAAAAAGAAAAGTTACTGTTGTTTCTTTGGTAGTACATGCTTACTAGAGAAAACAATGGAAAATTAGTAAGATTTTTTTATAACTACCTCATCTAGACATCTGTACCATGTGTTTATGTAGTTTTTACCCTGTCCAAAGGAAGCAAATGTTTGTAAAGATCCAACTTACTCTATCAAATCAAAACTTCTTGAGTTGGCCTTTCTTGTGCTTTTTAAATTGGTTGTTTTACAGCTTTTTAAAAATTGGACTCATAACTACAGCACTCTGAAAAAAGAAATCGAAGAGGATATAAAAAAATGGAAAGATATCCCCTGCTCCTGGGTAGGAAGAATCAACATAGTGAAAATGGCCATACTACCGAAACTGCTATATACATTCAATGCAATGCCAATTGAAATTCCAACACTATATTTCACAGAACTAGAAAAAAGAATCCAAAAATTCATTTGGAACCACAAGAGACCTAGAATAGCAAAAGCCATTATAGGCAACAGTCACATGGCACCAGGTGTAACAATTCCCAATTTGAAACTATACTACAAAGCCACTGTGATAAAAACAGCATGGTACTGGCAAAGAAATAGGCCTGAGGATCAATGGAACAGACTGGAAGACACAAAAACAAATGCAGATGTACTCAGCTACCTCATCTTCGACAAAGGAGCTCACCATCCTCAGTGGAGGAAAGATAGCCTCTTTAATAAATGGTGTTGGAAAAACTGGATATCAACCTGTCACAGATTAAAATTAGACCCTTATCTTTCGCCATGCACTAAATTAAAATCCAAATGGATTAAAGATCTAAATATTAAAACAGAAACATTAAACTTGCTGGAAAGTAAGTTAGGCAGAACTCTGGAAGACATTGGTATAGGAAAAGACTTTATGAACAAATCCTCAGTAGCACGGGAACTAGCAGAAAGAATCAACAACTGGGATCTCATCTTACTAAAAAGCTTCTGTACTTCAAAAGAAACCATTAGCAGAACTAAGAGACAATCTACAATGTGGGAAAAAATTTTTACCAGCTGTACCTCAGACAAAGGACTATTATCAAGGATATATAAAGAACTCAAAACAATCAGTCCCCCCAAATATAAAGACCCGATCCAAAAATGGGCATCCGAAATGAACAGACATTTCTCATACAAAGAAGTGAAAGCAGCAAGAAAATATATGAAAAAATGTTCCACATCACTGGTCATTCGAGAGATGCAGATGAAAACAACACTGAGATTCCACCTCACCCCACAAAGAATGGCTGCTATCAAGAAATCACACAATAACAAATGTTGGCGGGGTTGTGGGGAGAAAGGAACCCTCCTCCATTGTTGGTGGGAGTGCAGACTAGTGCAACCACTATGGAAATCAATATGGAGATACCTCAAAGAGCTTGGACTGGAGGTTCCATTTGACCCAGCCATCCCTCTGTTGGGTATCTTTCCAAGAGAACTAAAAGAATCATATCACAGAGAAGTATGTGCACCCATGTTTATAGCGGCACAGTTTGTAATAGCTAAATCTTGGAAACAACCTATTTGCCCATCCGTTGGAAACTGGATAAAGAAGTTGTGGTTTTTCTATAAAATGGAATATTACTCAGCCATAAAGAGCGAGAGAATAGATTCATTCATAGGAAAATGGATACATATTGAAGATATACTCCTAAGTGAAATAAATAAGTCCCACATGTGTAAATACCAAATAGTTTCCCTGGTGTGAATATTCTGCAACAATGCATAAGATTCTAATAAGATTACTGACATTTAGAAATGGGAAGAAAGGAGCTAAAGGTGTAGGGAAGGTGTGATACGTAGGGGAAGAACAAAAAGGGAAAAGAAAAAAATGTGAGAGAATGAAAAGATGAAAATAAAGTGTTTGTAGATGGGGAGGGGAGGAGGGGGTGAAGGGAGGGCAGAGGTAAGGGGAAAAAAATGAGAATCAAGACTTGCCATGTAAAGGTACATGATCCCAACAATGAATGTAACTGTACTGTATCCCTAAATGTACCAATAAACTCAATAAAAAAAAAAAATTGGACTCATGCTTCCCTTTGGTGATCAGATTTTTATTAGGTTTAGGTCTAGTACATATCCAGTTCTGTAAACTGTCCTCCTAAATCCCACATCTGTGAATTTCAAAAAGCATCAGCTTCTATTAAAAAGCAGGTATAGTGAAATGATGCAGTACATCTTCTAGTAAATCAATATGCTGTTAAAACAGTGACTATACTTCTCTGTATATTGAAGGAAAATTGCAAAGAAATATATAATAGTAATTCATAAGCATTATGGTCTTCTTTAGAACTTTGACTGTACAACCATTTCCAAGGATTTAAATAAGATAAGATATTTGGTAAATAAATATATAAATAGCTTATATTTCTTTGATAGTAGTTCCGTAGAGATACTTAAGCATGTTCTTGGGTAGTATCTCTTTAGTGTGGCCAGTACATGATTAAAATGAGAGGGCGGATATACATGAGAGGCGCTGTTGTAATTTATAAAGAATCAACGTGATGCAAGCTTATTTTTTTCAACATTAGATTTTTTAAGTTAAAAATATTTTTCCTTATTTATTAATTCAGAAGATATAGATATGGATATAATTTACATCCCCTTACAAGGAAGTGCTATTAACTTTTTCCACATCATGCTTAGATAATGGTGAATTTGTACTATGATTACTTCTTCTGTGTTTTAAAGTATGCATTAGATATAAATGCCCATATAAAGAAATAACACTATATGTGCCCAAGACCAAGGAAATGGGCCAAGTGGAGGACAGTGCAACTTACTCAGTCAACGACCTCCTCGCTGTGAGACACAGATAAAAGACCCCACATTTCCAGTATCTCAGACTTCAAAGTCCCGACCGCCAACATCTCTTGATTGAATCCCCTCCTGACGTCAGTTATCCTCTTTCCTAAATGGCTCTTGGTATTTTTGTAAGCTTCTTTACCCTATCAGAATGAAAAATTGTTTATATAGTGTTTATCAAAAAGAGCATATGAAATTTTGTTACAGGAAATTTAGTTTATAAAACTATAAGCAGTTTTATTATTTGTACTCTAATAAAACTATAAATATTTTCTAGAAAGTGATTTTCCTGAAGGTGTTCATCAGGGTGGGTGCAAATGGCAGAGTTGCAGCATAAAGAGCATTATCAGTTCTTTGCCTGTAATAGGTGTTTTCTCTCTTTAGGCAACAGAAGCAGCAGTATACTAACCAACTTGCCAAAGAAACAGATAAGTACATTAAAGAGTTTGGATCTCTGCCCACCACCCCCAGTGACCAGGTATCAAGCTTTAAGTTGCGTGGTGACGTACTGCATGTGAAAGAAATCAAATGCACTAAGCTGTGATGCTAGAAAAGGAAGTCGAGGGCCAAAATTCCTATTTTACTTAGGTAGTATCTTGTGGTTCAGGAAAGCAAAAATTATTTCCATGCAGTTGCCTTCACCCATAATTAAGTACGTGCTCAGAAAATGCTTCCTGAGTAATTGCTTCCTGACCTCCAGGCCTGGTTCCATATGACATGCACACTCATGCACAACAGGGAAGGCCGCCAAGGGGCGTATATTTGTTTGTGTACCTATGTAATGGAAGGAAGTTATGACTTAGGTAAGGATATAAGGTTTTACTTGCTCCCCAAAAGAACTTTAAAATAACTTCATAATCATGAACCAGTTTCTAGCAGCCACAAAAATTTGAGGGGAGAGACCCAGCAAGATGAGCCTTTTGCCTCAAGGTAAATTGTGCACAATGTTTGAACGTATAGTCAAAATGTTACTGCAGTGAATCAGCAAATTGGGGATTTAGTAAAATTTTTAGAATTGAAGAGCCAGCCAGCATGATGCTAGTAGACTTCTTCCCCCTTTCCTCTAGCGTCAAAGGAAAATACAGAAGGATCGCTTAGTGGCCGAATTCACAACAGCACTGACAAACTTTCAGAAGGTCCAGAGGCAAGCAGCTGAGAGAGAGAAAGAATTTGTTGCTCGAGTAAGAGCCAGTTCGAGAGTGTCTGTAAGTACTTTCAACAGCACTGTAAAAACAAACTTGATATTCTCTGAATCCCCGAGAAATCTACTCTTGTGATTTTTTTGTCATAGATACGTGGATATTTTGGAAGTCTATATTTGAATGTTTATTTTCAGGCTCTTCTGCTCAATTTTTAAGACTGATAATGGTTTATATGTTGTTGTTATTTTGATTATGTCATGGAACAGAAGATATAATATAGAAACCTGTCAAAAACCCAGTGAAATCACGGTGGTTTCTCATTGAGTGGGAGTCAAGGCTCTCCACTGTGTGCATGCTAAGGCAAACAGCGCCTCCTGCGGGACACGGAGGAGACACAGTAGGGCTGAACAGAGTCCGCAGCGTATAGGATAGGAGTATTGAATATGGACCTGGAGAAAATAAGACGTTGTTTGAAAGTGGAATTTTGAGATAATCAAATGTTAAATTCCCTCAGAAACCATCATAAGTTATTTTCTTATTCTGTAATGTAGAAGTTCCACAACTACATTAACTTTTAACCAAATAATATTTATTTTTTGGCCCTTGAGCATACTTAATGAGCTTGTCAGCTCAGAATGTAATGTTATTGAAGCATTTGGCCTAGAAAATTAGGACAAGGGTTTCGCTTGTCTACACATACACATAGATACACACATATGTGCACATCCCAAATAAATAATAAATTTAGATTATTTTAGGTAAAATGTGAATGTTGTTTATTTTATCTTGCCCTTGCTTTCTTTGCTCTCTCTTAAATCATCCTGTTACTAAATTATTCAGGGCGGTTTTCCTGAGGACACCTCAAAAGAAAGGAATCTTGTATCCTGGGAAAGGTAAGAAATATAAATATTTTTTCGATCAGAAGATAATGTTTTGTTGTTGCTCTGTTTAGTTTTGAGGAGGGTCTTGCTGTGCAGTCCAGGCAGCCTGGAACTCCTCTGGAGGCCACTTTGGCCTCGAGCTTGCAGTCCTCCTTTGTCAGCCTCCTGAATGCTGGTGTTGAGAGGCACACCGCTACACTTTGCCAAAAATAACGTTCAAGGTTTAGACATTACAGCTTTCAGTATATCATAGATAAATGTCCTATATTACTTATAGATTTAAAAGTAATACATTTGAAAGGAAGGGCAGGGACAAGGGGAAAAAATGAGAACCAAGACCTGTCATGTAAAGGTACAAGATCCCAACGATGAATGTAACTGTACTGCATACCTAAAATGTACCAATAAACTCAATAAAAAGAAAAAAAAGTAATAAATTTTAAAAGTGTTTAAATAATTATCCAAATATGTATTGACTTAATTTTTAATATGGTTATTTTCATGTGAGGGTTAAGTCAGCTAAGAAGAAACTCACTTGCCAAAT
This sequence comes from Fukomys damarensis, assembly GCF_012274545.1. Taxonomy (NCBI): domain Eukaryota; kingdom Metazoa; phylum Chordata; class Mammalia; order Rodentia; family Bathyergidae; genus Fukomys; species Fukomys damarensis. The sequence continues at coordinate 12,617,426 of NW_022900926.1, read as the reverse complement.
AGAGTTTTCAGTAATTAGGTAATTACTGAACCCATATAAGATAAAATAATATTAGACTAAAAAGGAGTAAATTTTGAATTCTTTGCATTTTTTAAAGTGAGCAATTCTCTGAGTTTGAAGAACAATATATCCTATTTAGAATAACTTAAATATGGATTAATTCCCATTGTTTTGAAAACCAGCTTTTTTTCTCATATTCTCTTTTTTTTAAGCCAAACACAGTCTCAAGTGCAAGTGCAGGATGAGGAGATTACAGAAGATGACCTCCGCCTTATTCACGAGAGAGAGTCTTCTATCAGGCAGCTTGAAGTAAGCCTTTCCTGTAGAACTGGGCTGCTGCTCTCTTAGTGAGTTTATGCTCACAAGCTTGGATAATGCTGGGCAAGAGAGAAAACTAAGTAAAGGTTTGAGTTTACTGGCATTTCTAATGCATAAATTGGAACAATAATAATCTCGTTAGTGTCTGTGATAGGATAAAAGAATATATTTTCCCTGCTTGAGCTGTTTTTTTTTGTTTTGTTTTTATATAATTCTACTGAGTTACTTTAGTATTAGAAAATACCAGTCTGGAGACCAGTGTCTGTCCAGAGACTCTGGGTCGCTTTCCATAGCATATAATGCACATCATGCCTGCATGAGTAAGGCTTTGTAAATAGATTTAAAGGTATTTTATTTCTTTGTAGTATGTTTATGACATCAGAGAGACCTAATCATAGTTCTTGTGGAAACTTAGAAAGTAAGTTAATAACAGCTACCAATGCCTGTAGTGAGAGTGCCAGGCACTGAGGGGCAAATTCTCTATTAATCACCTCAGTTGTCATAGAAGCTCTGGGACTACTTAACTGTGTCGTTATCATTGCCACTTTACAGATGGGGAAATGAAGGCCCATGACAGATATGTAGATTGTTCCACCCACCTGAATAGAATATTTAAATTTTACTTTTTAATTGGACAAAATAATAATTGTATATTGAAGAAAAGTAAATTTATAACATCCTGACTCTGAAACATAAACCCATTATCCAGTAGTGAAAATTATAAATTCACTAATGCATTGCATATTCAAATTTATTAATGTGAAACTAAATTTGTACCTTATGTTTCATCATTTTAAACTATCAACATATGAATTTTTGCTAGACATAAGTCATAAGAATATTTGTACTCTTGTAAAAAATACTTGTTTGGTAATAAAAACTGTTATATTGTATCAGATCCACTCAGAAAGACCAAAAGGATTTGTTTAAATCAAAAATCCATGACTCCTCTGTACTACTTGATCATTTCCATCCTGCGTCACCTCATTTTTAATAGCATATACTTATTTTAGAGAACTTCTGGCTATTGTTCAAAAAATCTTTAGTCAGGATTCCTTATAGTGAAATGTTTCCCTGATAGTTCTAAAATTTGCATATTAAATCTGAAAGCATCATTGTCTGTGTGAGAGTTGGTTTGGATTTTTAAAATTTTCCCCTTCTGTTGTGTGGGCCTAAATTTCTAATAATATATAATAATATATGTCTTTTTGTCTTAGGCTGATATTATGGATATTAATGAAATATTTAAACATTTAGGAACGATGATCCATGAACAGGGAGATGTGATAGGTAAGTATACTAACTTGGGTTTCATGGGGTAGGAGGAATTCACATGTGACTCACCTGCAGGTTTCCAGAGTAAGCATAACTGCTTCATTTATGTCTCTTTGAGTTCCTCCAGAATCAAAGCTGTAGTCTGTGCAGCAAAGTGTCCTCACTGGCATTATCTAAAACAAACCTTATTTTTCAATGTTACTGTTTAAAACAACCGGCTTCATTTATTTCAGAAGTCACAAATCAACCTACTTGCTACTGAGGCTATAAAAGATGTGAAGTATCATTGTTCCATTGTATCTGTACGCCTTTAGTTTCAGTCTTCTCCCTATTTAATTTTTTTCACGCTAAGGACTTTTTTTTAATTTTTGAAAATTAATTTTATTGGTACATTTTAGATGTATATAAAATGATAACATTCATCACAGAGAATTTGTACCTGTTCATGTTATATCTTAACTTTTCTTTCCATTTCCCTACCCTCCCTTCAACCCCTGTTCCCCTCCACCAAGGATTTTTAAGGAAGCTTGTGGGATTTGTAATTGAGCATACTACCTTGCCTTGGGTCTTACTGACAAGGTGAGGTGTTGGTGACACCTTTGTAAAAGCATAAAAGCAAAGAAGATAAGATGTTCCACGTAGAGGAGCACAGCATACAGGCTTTGCGGGAGAAGCACGCCTGGCATTTTTGTTGAGTGATGCAAGTGTGAGGAAGGTGGTGTCATGTAGGTGTCACCTGTACGAGGTGACAGGGGGTGGTGTCATGTAGGAGCCTGAGTCGCTGGAAGAACTTTATTATTAACGACCAGTATGAAACCACGATAGAATTTGAGCAGTGTTATGAACTGGCACTGGTTCTGAATACTCCCTTGGATGCTGGGTTTAGGGAACACTGTAAAGCAGCAAGACCAAAATCAAGGACAACACTGGAAAGGGTAATCGAGGTGTAAGCAGTTGTGTTGGCTTGGATCACCATGGAAGCCCAGAGGTGGTGAGACGTGATGGAATTCCACATATTTTAAAAATGTGGGTCCAGAAGATTTACTGACAGGCTTTGTGTGAGTGTGAGAGAAGTGTTAATTCGAGGTGGCCCTAAGGTTTTGACCTTGTGTATTAACATGGCGTTGTTGCCTTTTTCTAAGGTGGGAGATGTGTAACTGGAGAAGTTTTAGAGGGGGTGTGAGCCAGTCAGGTCTGATGATGAGTGAGAGAAGATGAAGACTGGACTGAAGTTCTTGAGTTACACCATAAGGAATGGGATAAAGTGCGCAGATGGAGAGTAGGCCCTTGCGAGGTGCGTGTGCAGTTCCTAATGGCAGGAGAGAGGCAGAACACTCAGACCCTGCTTGTGCTCGGAAGATCGGGTCATGGGAGAGGGAGAAATGTCTTATGATTGTTCCTGTGGTCTCTGAGCTCAGAGTCAAGGTTTCTGACTAACTGTGAGAATGCTGAGGAGGAATAAGAACTAGGAAGGAAAAGAGGCAGAGTATGACAATCCTCCATTTGTCAGGGAAATGAGACAGCCTTGTTCTCGGCAGTCAAGTGTGTTAAAGTGCAATAAATCAGCTGAAGATTATTCTCTTTGTATCTGTGTTCAGACCTGGACTTTGGTCATATAAATATAACTGCAGGGGCAAGGGAGCTGAAGATGCATCGAGACAGTGATGTTAAATGATTGTTCATGGAATCCAAGTTAAGTAAAGACTGAAGGGAGAATCAAAGTGTGTGAGAGAAAGGAAAAATATGGTAGGATCATCTTTGTAGACCAGGTATTAGAAAGACTGAGCTGTGAGGTTGGCAGGTGGTGATCACAGAGTAAGACTCTTGAAACTGTGATCAGGTAGCAGCCGCAGGCATTGGGCTGTGACCATAGACAAGAGTGGGGTGACAGGGAGAGACTGAAGAGAATATGATGGAGGAGCAGAGACCAGAGTATTAGAGGGACCAGCCAGTGTATGATGGAATCCAGTATGTATCATAAGAGAAGTGATGACTGTACTCAGGGAGTCGGAGCTAAGATACTCGGGGAATTAAAGATTGTGAGATCTGGGAATGTCTGCCACCTGGAGGGGAGGATGCATGTGATAGAATGAATTTTAGAACTGAGAGTTGGAAAGGAGGAGGAAGAGCCACAAGTCTCATGCTGCAGTGACCCCTGCCCCACCTCCAGGGGGGACAAGAATGGGACGGAAAGCTGCCCCCTGAGAAGCTGTGTGGCCTGTGGTGCGGCCTGGGCTGCAGTACAGAGAGGGCTTGCTGGTGGCTGCAGAACAAGCACCAGTATTCGGTCTCGGCATTTCCCCTAAAGTTATCCAGTTATCACAGGCTTAGACCTGAATGGAGGCTTAGGCCTTCAAAGAATGCAAACAGGTAGAACATAGGTATTATGTTGTAATGGTTTCAAAGTAGATTGAGTTTACAGAGACAAAGGAATAGCAAATTGGGAAATACTAGCTATATATGTGTATATGTGTGTATATATATATATATATATATAGAAAGAGAAATGTGAATAATAAAGGAGATTTTGAGAAGGAGCCACAAGGAATGTCATGAAAGTTCACTAGAATTTATTGTCATGAAACCAAGATAGCCAGGTTCTAAAGATCACTTTTTATTTCCCCCTAGGGTCATAGTATTCTTTGAAGAGTCTCAAGTTAGCATTTTTTACCACGTGATGGGAATCCTGGGTCATGGGAAGAAGGTTGACCTCGCTTTGTGCTTACTGATCTTGACTTAGAGCAAACTGCAAAGTGTGAGATGGAGCCGAGCCCTAGCATTGACCCTGGGGTAGAACTGGAGTTGAGTTGTAATGAAGATCGTCAAGCTCCTTTTCTTCATATATTTGTGTTGCTTGGATTTCCCGAGAAGTAGCGTAAAGGATTGTGTCCACCTTAAATTCACCTTGTGACGCAGTACTATTAGTGTTTGAATAGTGAGAATAGCGGTCACACCTTGAATGAGATCTAGTCCTTTGTTGCTGGAGCATCAGTACGTGCTAACCGTTTTTTATGTGCTTGTGTCTCATTTTAAAGATAGCATAGAAGCCAATGTAGAAAGTGCAGAAGTTCACGTTCAGCAGGCAAATCAGCAGCTGTCCAGGGCCGCAAATTACCAGGTAACGTTAACTGTGACACATTTTCTTATAATTTAAGCATATGAAGTTACAGCGTGTGTGAGTTGTGTCTGTCTGGAGCATCGTCAGGTGTAAAGTGGCTGCAGATGTTAATTTTACAATCTCATGGCAGAGGGAGGGGTTAGAAATATGCAGTCAGTTTAAAATTGATTTTAGCTGGTGTATTCTCTGGGATGAAGCAGTTAGTGGCCCACAGGGGTTGGAAGGTTAGTGCGTGTGACAGTGTTTAGAGTCCTGAGGGCTGCAGTGAACAACTTCAGGCTTTTCTGATGGCTCTGGATGTCCTTGGACGTTCCAACCCAGAAACTCTTTGACAGTGTTTTCCTTCCATCTTCTACCCTTCGTTTTTACCTTTTCTTTCTTCTGTCAATGCTGCTGTTGACTAAAGTGGCAGAGATCCTTGTTCTAGAAAGAACTCTTCGGGTTCTGTGGAAGTGATACAACTTGGAGTGTCAGTAATCGACAGTCTGTCCGCATTCCGCAGACTCTTCTCCAGAAATGACTGCTTCTTAAGTGACTCATGTGAAGTAATGAGCCCTTTTATAGTGTCACATGCAAACTATGTTCCAAACACTGTACAGATATTACAAACATGAACTACTAATGTATCATACAATATTTAGTCCATTGATGTTCAACTGGAATAAAACCAGGCTCATAGCATTTGATTTTGCTTTTAAAGCTTTATTTTTTTCTCTTCATCATAATTATTTTCTCCATAATTGTTATTTTTTATAGGAGAATGGTTTATTATAAAAGATAGTACATAAAATTTAGACAACAGGTGTTATATACAAATTAAGAGAACATTCAACTTGAAAAAGGTAGCTGATCACTAAATTAAAGGCAAAATGCATATGAAACAGTCACATTGATTTGGTGACAATAATGGTCTTTAATTTTCAGGAATGTTTTGCACTAGTCTCACCATTCACTATGCTGTTTTTAAGTCTGCAACACCCAGTACATAACTCAAATTTGAAATCCAAATAAATCCTCAATACACAGAAGCCCACACTGGAATGGTCTAATATCCTAAGCAATATTGAATTATACACAAGATAAAAAGAGAAGAAAACATCCCTCTAACTCTCTCTTAAATTAAAAAGAGACACATGAAGTGCATGTGTTACATTTCAATTATGTCAAATAATTATGAGCTAAGGTACTGTCAACATCTTGCACAGCTTCAGTTGCTTTTCACTTTTCTCATTACCCTGTGAGGTCGGCTTTCATATAACTGCTGTTTTTTCACCAGATACATCACTGACAGAATGACTACCTTTTACCAGCTTCATACACATAAGTCAGAGATTCAGCTCAGCAGGATTATTGTTGCCATGTTGTGGACTTTAGTTGTCTCACACGAATAGCTAAAAATATACAAACTGTGCACTTGCATGATAATCTGTAAATGCCAGTCTTATGGACTGTTAGCGTCTAATTGCTGAAATTTAGTGTGTGAGAGGATTTGTCAGGGCCTGGGTTACGTGTATTTTGCTTTGCTTTTGGATTTTTCTTCCTTGTAGAAGGACAAGCTTCTAGGCTTATCCCTAGAAAAGCCTAGAAAAGGTGCCTGCCTTCCCAAGTAGGTCTGGAGCTGCCTCCAGGGCGACTCCTACAGGCTTTGAGAGATAGTGCTCAGAAAAGAAGCAGCCTTCTAAGTGGTTCTACTTGGAAGATTGATACTAAATTTATGCCCTGAAAATCATGATGTTTCTGAATAGTTTGGTGAATTGAGAGTACAAGTAAAGGTGCTAAAATCTACTGCTATTACTATAGCACCCAAAGACTTCACTAGCTCACCGTAGGGGAAGTGCTCCCTGAGCTACAGATACATCATGGTGGGGCGCCTGGTAATCAGGTGGATTGTGGGAGAGATATTTATGCATGCTGATATTGAAACCAGCAAAACTGTGTTTAATACTTGAGGAATGTTCACTTGAAAAATTAGATTAATATGTGGAATACTAAAAGTACTCATATTTTTCAGGGTAATTTCAGAGTCTTACATCTATCTTTTTATAAAATGTATAGTACTTCTTTTTGATACAAAGTAAATTCACAAAGTTTTCTACTTTATAAGAAAAAGGATTCCTGCATATTGGTGTGAGACACACAAGCCACTAAAGAAAACAGGGACCAGGAATGAAGAATGAAACAAAACTCAACCTTCATGTTTTGAATGACAGCTTTATAAATTTGTTAAATTTTGGGGTTTTATTGTTTGTTTGTTTGTATGTGGACATTCCTTTTTTTTTGGTACTGGGTATTGAACTCGGGTCCTTGCACTTGAAAGGCAGGCAGTAGAACCTCTGAGCTAAGTCCCTGGCCCATGAGTTGACATTCTTGAATACAGTTTCCAGAGAACAGAAACGATTTTGAAACTAATTTACTTCAGTAATGATACCAAGTATTTTTACTTGCTGATCCTTTAAAAGGACTCACTTTTAAGAGTTAATTTTTTAAGCTGGGTGTGGTGGCTCACGCCTGTAATCCCAGCACTCGGGAGGCTGAGGCAGGACATTGCTGTGAGTTCGAGACCAGCCTGGGCTACATAATGAGTTCCAGGTCAGTCTCAACTATATAGTGAGACCCTGTCTCAAAAAACCAAAATAAAAGAGTGCTTAATAAAAAATTAAAAATATGTAAGCTTTTAAGATGTACCTTTTTTTCACTCATAAGTAACCTCAGTCTGTCGGCTTAAGTCAGTAAAATTTTCTTTTCTCTGAAGCATAGCTACACCCCTAGAAAACTTCCCAACAATATTTAAAAATTGCTGACTGAATTACAGCACTACTTCAAGAATATTTTTTGAAAGAATAGCACCTTATATGTGGTAGAGATTTTTTTAGAAGCAGTAAGCACAGCCAAAAATTTGAGGGCAATAAACTATTACTGATTTTGCTCTTGAAATGAGCCAGATTCTGTTCAGTTGCTATGGAGACACCTCATTAAATCTGTAAACATGTGTTTTGTTTTTGCATCTGCAGCGCAAATCCAGGAAAACCCTGTGCATCATCATTTTTGTCCTTGTCATTGCAGTTGGGATTGTCAGTCTCATCATATGGGGACTGAAAGGCTAAAGTTACACAGGAGAGCACCACTGCACTACGCTGTCTAGGTTATGTAGGAAGATGCTGTAATCATGTTTTTATTACTGTTTTAAATCTATTGCAAAGGATGTTTCCCATACTTAATTATTTTTACGGGGGGTTTCCTTTGGATTAAATTTGATATTTTCTAATACTGAACGTTTTTCTAAGTATCACTGCTAGCATAACTGTCATGCTTTTTAATTTAATAACTGTAGGGTTTCTGCCCACAATGCACATGCCTTTCATCTATAATTTATTTACTCATTTGACTTTGGAAATTAGTAAGCTTAAAGATATGTGTATTCTATGTGTTAAAATCTAATTTTGATTAGAGCCAGCAGAAAAAATATTCTGAGTAATTTAAAAAATTAACATATCTGTCTTTACTTATTTTCCAGTCTGCAGTAGCACAAATTATATATTTTGCTTTTATTGTTGGATTTCTTTTAAGACCCTTGTTTTCTCTGAATAAAATCAGTGAATAGTTTCTGGGAATATCTTACGCTTCTGATATGTATATATTAAGCATTTGTTGTAGATTGCCAAGTAAAAATAATTGGGCCAGGTTGTTCTTATGTATGGTCTGTCAAAGTCTGATATTTACTAGGAGAAGTGTAGATACTGTAAATGTTTGAATGTAATTTGGAGGAAGAATGTTAAAAAAAAATCCATACTGCTTTCTATTCTGTTTAGATTCTAGAATCCAGCTTGTTTTTCCACTGAACTATCTGAACAGTACCATCTGGTTTTGTGGGCCATAATTTACTTTCTCTTATGCCTAAAAAATAATGACTACATATGTATCTTTGGTCAGATTTACTTTTAGGAAGTAACTTTCCCACAATTATTGTTTCAAGCACCTAATGCTTACAATGTATTGTTTACATTGGATGCCATTTTGTACCATCCTTCATTGGAAAAGAAACTAGATGTTTGTCACTTAACTCACTTGCCTTTTTAAAATCAAAGTTGTTTTAATGCACTATTCTGAATACTGTAAAGAAGATTATCTTAGTTTGTAGTTTGTATTTTATAGTGTTCTTGTATAGCAGTTTGGTAGTGAAGACATTGTTTGACATGGCAAGCTCTGACACTTCAAATGGGAACAAATAAAATATTAAGTAAATAAATAAATTGTATCCTTGCAACCGAAACAAAGAAGATTTAAAAGGTGACTGGGTAGGTCTGTATCCTGAGGAGTATGCATTCCTGGCACCAGTGCTCACTTCACGCTCTCCATGCTGTGCCGGCAGATCTCTACCCTGGAGATGTAACCACACGCGCTGTGGTTGTACATTCTGCATCTGTTTGATTCACCAGGTTACTCAAAAGTCTTTATTTTGGGAATATTCAACAGTTTTGTCACTGACAAGTAGAAACTGCTTTGCATGTCAACAAAACTTTTTTTGTGAGTGGGACTTTGAGACCGTGTTGCCAGAGCAAAGTTGCTTTAGTAAACAGGATGGGCGATGCATAGAAAATTCCTATAAATACTCCCTGACCCTCAGGCCTACTGGAACATGGTCTTTCATTGTGAGTTTTTAATGCAGCATGCTGGCATCTTCTGGCTACATACATGTACCAGTGGTATCCACGGATCAATTCAGTTTTCCCCCAGACCTCTATTTGATAAAATGTTTAGTCTCAACCCAGCCAATTGCATGTAGTTCTCTTAATTTCACAGTGAATTCCTTGTAACAACAAAAGCACTGGAAAGAACGTCTTTGGCATTTAAGTGACTTTATTTGAAATGCAATCATTTATAAATTAACGGGAACACCAGTCGGTGAATTAAAGAAGGAGGGTTTGCATTCTTTTAAGAAGCATTAATTTCAAGACAAAAATGTGCACAAAATATTGGAACACAAAATGAATAGTTCTAAGTGAAAAATAATAGCCAAATTTTAAAAAATACTGGTTTTTCTTTAGATCATTTTTAGAATTGCTTTGAAACATGAAGGTTGCACTGTGGAAGATAAAAATGTAGATTTTTTTTCATGACTGGACAGTGTGTCTGAATTTGTTTGATTCCATCTGAAGAACTTTCCCAAGTGACACACGTTTACCTCATTATGCTCAAAAGAGGTCCTTGAGCAACACGGATGAAGATTAAGTAGGTTCTTAAAGGACATGAGATTATCTGGCTGTCATATTATTTATTAAATATTTTGAAAGTGTTTCAGCTTTGCACAGTGACAGTAAAAAGTAACGGGTGCCACTATGATAGGGGCCTGGGATGCTCTATAAAATAAGTATGCCTAGGGCACAGGAGCCTGACCCAGACAGCAGAGCATGGCGCAGCTCTGGAGTTGGGCTCACTCAGCACTCGGCGGGCCTGTCACCATCTGCCCTGGGGACCAGCAGCACCGCACCTGAGCAGCCTGCCACCGGGCCATTCAATGTCTTCACTGCTTTTGTTCAAAATGGTAAAATCTTGTGTGCAAAATGTTGTGTTTTGAAAACCAGTCATTGTAGATGTATCTATAATGAAAATAAAAGTGACTTTGAAGGCTTCCTATTCCATGAAAAAGGTCTGTGGCTTAGCAGGGAATATGCAGAGTAGTTTTTGTAGTTGGTATAATTTTTATTTGTTAATGTAGAGAAATTAATGTCATAATAAAATTAAAACCTGTGTAAAGAAAATAGTCACTGTCTACCTTAATAGCTAAGAGCAATTACAAAGATAACTTCATTCAGCACTTATTTCATGAAAACCAAAACTGAATGAATGTGTTTCTTACGTGGGCAGATTGCTGCAATATAACTAAAATTTCAAAACAGAAGGAAGCAAGTTGATTGGGGAAGTTGGGAGGTGACTGACATTTCAGTTCATTTTAATGTGATGAAAATTCCTCATTACTGGTAAAGAACATCAGGCATCTTTCTTTACTGAAAGAAAAAGTATTAATGTGTTTTCAAAATTTCAGTTACTAGGGCCTGGGATTTGGCTCAGTGGTTCCGCCACCTGCCTCCCGAGCTCAAGGGCTCGAGTTCAATCGCTGGTACCAAAAACAAACAAACAAAATTTGAGTTAAGAAAAACCTATAAATTCCAGCCCTTTTCCACCCACCATGGCAGTTTAACCTACTAGGGAGAAAACACACTTACTGAATTGACAACAACAGCAAGCTGGACGCGTTACAGTGTCTGACTCTGACAAAATTTGGGATATCTCTGCTTAGCTACCCTAACATAGCTCATCAATCACTGCAGACCCTTTTCCCCTCGTATGTAGCAATATGTGTCCTCAGAATACAGTGGCAAAGAAGATGGGGAGGAAACTGAATGCTAAACGGTTATTTTCCTTCCCTTGGATTCTCCAAAAGTCAGTAGACTCCATGAAGTAATATGTAGCAATATGTGTCCTCAGAATACAGTGGCAAAGAAGATGGGGAGGAAACTCTGAATGCTAAACGGTTATTTTCCTTCCCTTGGATTCTCCAAAAGTCAGTAGACTCCATGAAGTAGCATCTCGTTCTCTATCTTAACCAGGCAGGTAGACAATGTTTTTTCCCCTTAGTACTTTTTTTTTTCTTTTACCCCACTGAAAATTGAACCCAGGGCCTTTGTACTGAGTAGCATCCCCAGGTATCTGTTTAGTTAGAAGCAGGGTCTTAATTGAGTTGCTGAATTGCCCAGGCTGGGCAGTTCGGCCTCAGCTTCCAAGAGTGCTAGAATTACACGCATTTGTTACTATGTCCGACTTTTTTTTACTTTCCAGTCAGGAAAACAGGAACCACTCCATGAATTGTGAATGTAAAAGGTTTTAATTGGGGAATTAGAAGTTTCCTGTGTGAGAAATGTGGGAGATTGAGGCACAGCAGTGCAGAAGTGAGAGTGTCAGGTGCTGGCCCAGGAGCTGCTGAGTCTTCAGAGCCCCAGAAGCTCTCTCTGTGCCCGCAGTGCCGAGGTGGCATTCAAGGAGCTGCCACCGGCTGTCTCTGCTGCTAAAAGCTCCAAAGTAGGTGACTTGCAAGAAATTTGGAAGCTGCTGTGAAGCCCATGTCCACTCCTTGGCCTGCTACAGCCTTTGAGGAAGGAAGGCATTTCCTATCCATGGTCTTCCAGCTCTCATGGAAATGCTTCTCATTGGCCCACTTTAACTCAGAAAGCAAAGCAAATTCTGGAAACTGGAGTTCCTGCTTTTCTGGTAGAACTGCAAAAAAAGAGGGTGGTGATACTGAGGTGACAGACTAGTACAATGATGAAACACTCATGTACGGAGGACTAACCCCATGAAACAGACAATTCTCTTCAAGAGGTCCTTTGATTTAAAAAAAACAAATTTTTTTTTTGAAGCACTGTTCTGGTGGTGAGTCAAGTTTTCAGCCACAAGATCTACATGTATGAAGATTCGGGCCACAGCACCTAGCAGCTTCTTACCCTCTCCTCCTTTTCCTCATAGTAGTTGCTTAATAAATAATTGATTCGGCACTTACCTTGGGCTAGTTTTTTGCATTGCTGCTGCACACATGGACACAGAGTTTAAGAGTTAACCAGCCAAGTGTGGTGGCACACGCCTGTAATCTCAGCACTTGGAGGCAGAAACAGGAGGACCACAAGTTCCAGTCTTATCTGGGCAACTTAACAAGTGTCCAAATAAAAACTAAAAAAAGACTAGTAACGTAACCCAGTACAGAGACCCCAAGTTCAACCCCATTATTGCAAAACAAAAAAGTGAACCCAGAGAATGTAGTCCTTATCCTCAAGGAGCTTACATTTTGGCACTTGGCCTTATAAAAAGGAGAAAATGGTGGGTGAGGAAAAGGCAAATAAGAAAGTATAAGGATGAATTTATCACCCTTGGGAAAATTTGCATTTGGCACCATATACTGTTAAGAACCAGCCTTTTGTTTATGTTTTCCCTTAAGTAATTAAATTTCATTTTATTTTCTCAAGTAGACTTTAATGGGTTTCTAAAAAGAAGCAACTACCTAGGGCAAGGGATTTAGCTCAGTGGTTCCACTGCCTGCTTTGCAAGTGCAAGGTCCCGAGTTCACTCCCCAGTACCAAAAAAGAAGAAGAAGCGGCAGCTAACTTGAGTGACAGTCTGTGTATAATATCTCCAAAAGTTGGATTCAGAGCTGGAGAGTCTTGGGATCCCAGGAGAAGGCAGACCGTTAGAAGGACAGGAGAGCAAAGAAGAATTTGAGATTATTTCATCAGCATGAACCCAATGCATTAAGTACACTTCTTTTAAAATGTACCTTAAAATGTTTTAAATGTACCCTTGCCCTGTTTCTTGGCAAATATTTTAATCAAAAGGTGCTATAGAAGAAAGCCTGCTTGATGGTTTATTCTAATTTCTCACAATTCAAATTCTGCATCATTATGCCAATTTTAAACCTTTTTTTTGGATTCATTTGTTTAACATAAAAAGTAATAATACTTTTTTCCCAGTAATCTTAATTTTAAATACAGAAATAAAACTCAGTAACTGACACACTAAATAGGTTTTTATAAACACTGTTTCTTCTGGCAGGTTTTTAAAAGGTTGGTCATGTAATTACTCTGAGTGGGATTCCTGTAGGTTTTGTGTAGTGATGGCATTTTACCCAAAATGTAAGTGGTGGATGGCAAAACCAGATTTCCTGTGCAGTCGTTACATACAAAACACCTCTGCTTGTTTTAGAGTCTTCTAGAACTGAACTGAGTCTTTAAATAAACTTGAAAGGGCAATAATCCCCACTTTCACCAACTCAAAGTACAAATTTCTAAGTATTTACTGTAAGTGCTGTCAGACAGTAATTGCTAACTCCAAAACCTATTAGCATTGATGAGTAACATAGAAATGCATTTAGTTAGTCTCAACTAAGACATATTGATACCTAGTTTCACTTTCTGATACCCACTGAAAATTTTATATGAAGAGTTTAATGGTAGATCTGAAATACATAACCCAGACCAGGAAAAAGAAAAGTAATTTTCCAGAAGTTAGAGATTAGTTTAACTCGAGAAAGATGCAATCTTTTGATTTTTTACATTTTTATCACTAAAGATTTGCTGGTGAAAAGCTTTCAGATCAAAACTGATCTTTCTGTTACAAATGATTCTGAAAACATAAAGCCAAATTTTACTGGAGATATATTGTTTTATTGCATTTTTCACCCCAAACCTGAGTGCTATGGTCATTTTTTTAGTTCATTTCAGGGTGTTTTCAGAATGCCTAACCACATCTGACCTCTTTCCAGTGCCAAATTTAATGTTTTAACCTCCCTACAGGTTACCATGGTTTTAATAGTTACTTCATATTTTGCAATGGAGAATATACAAAAATTAGTAAGGTAACCTTTGTCATATCATTCACATTAGTTCTATCTTGGAAATAACCAATACTATACTTTGACATGGCATTGACATTTGAAATAAAGTTCATGTTGCTATAATGGGTAAAATCTATAATGTATAAAATCTGTTTAATGCTAACATTTTAGTTAAATTTGTTTGAGATAACTAGGTTTATATACAGTTACAAGAAATAATGCAGAGATCTCTCTTCTATGCTTTTTCACCCACTTTCCTCCAAAATGAATATTTGAAAAACTATAGCAAACCATCATACAACAAGGATATTGACATTGATGTAACCAACAGAGAACATTTCATACAGAATATTTTCCAATGCAGAGATCCCTCACATTGCCTATCATACTCACACCAATTTCATTGACAACCATAATCTGTTCACCATTTTTACATTATTTTTATTTCAGCAATATTATATAACAAATCATAACTGTAGGTAGCCTTTGGGCTTGACTTTGTCATTAACCTAATTCTCTGGCAACTCACCCCATTTGTAGTAAATCCATCAATATGTCCTTTTTGGTTTGAGTACTGTTACATACCACACACCAACTTCATCTGCTGAAAGACCTGGTGTTTGGCTGTCTTTGTTTTACTTATTTTCTGGCTGTTATTTAAATTGGGTAATTTCTGTTGTTTTTAATCTTCACAGTTTTACTGACTTTTGTGTGTGTGTGTTACCTTCTATTCTGCTATTGGACCCATTGATTGAGTGTTTAATTTTGTTTGCTGCGGTTTTCAGCTCTGAAGTTTACGGCCCACTACGTAAAATGTTTATGACTTCCAAAGTATAAAACAGTGCTACAGTAGAAAGGATCGATTTATACAAAAGTTGGCTTATTTTAAATAAATTAAAAAGTACATAATTTTGTAAAGCTGATTAGGAAGAAAAGTAGAAGAGACAAAAAATATTAGGAATGAAAATATGAGTAAAGAAAAGATATAAAAATAAGGCTAAACAAACAATATCAACACATTAAAAACATTCAAATAAATACTTCATGAAAACTACAAATTACCAAAATTGGCTAAAAAAATAAATAGATGGTTTCTGCTTCTGGCAGTATGGTTGGCTAAAATGTTCTACAATCCTGCTAAATACAAGTAGTTCTTGAATAAAATAAAACACGTGCTTAGTTCATTTTCTGGCTCATTAGAAAGCAAGATCATTGCTAAGAGCTATTACAAATGATAGAGCTGAAACCACAGTAATAAGGAAAAAAAAAAAAAAAAGACTGAAACTAGCCATGGACATCAAGCAAGGTGAAGAAACTAAACTGAAAACCCCTGGTTAGAACCGAATCCTTTAAAGTATAAAAGTAGTGCCAGGTCAGTGGACTCTGATGGGTTCTCCAAGAAGTGAATGAAAATCCTCTGAAGGAAAGCCTTCCTGGTTACTGCTTGTAGATTAAATAATCACCCAGGAGAATAAGCCATTTTAAGTGAGAAAGAGCAGATTTAAATACTCAAGAAATTTAGATGTTGTGCTATACTTAATAAAAATTTAAAAATGTTTAAAAGAACAGTAATGAATATATAATAAAAGCTATAAGAAAAAAACATTAAAAAGAACCAAAGAGAAGTTAATGAAGTGTAGAATGTAACTGTTGCTTTTTTTTTTTTTTTTTTTTTTTTTTAACCTTGCACTTGCAAGGCAAGCAGCATAACCACTGAGCTAAATCTCCAGCCCTGTAAATGTTTCAATACATAACTCAGTGGTGTGAGAGCAGATTTGTCACAAAGGAATTGTTAATTATTTGACAGGAAGAAACATATAGTGCAACAAAGACAAAGAGATAGGGCCAGGGATTTAGCTCAGTGGTTCCACCGCTTGCAAGTGCAGGGAACCAAGTTTGAGCCCCAGTACAAAAAAAACAAACAAACAAAAAACAAAGACAAAGAGATACAAAATGTAAACAAGAGATTGAGACCTAAGGATAGAATGAGAAACTCTTATATGGATTAAATGGAGTCCCAAAAGTAGAGAATAGAAAACTTGGAGGCAGATGATTGTTGAGAAATTTCCAGAGCTAGGCAAAAACACAAATGCACAAAAAATAAAATACATATCAAACAAGAAACATAAAAGCTAACTAATGTAGACTCATTTTTAAGAATCTTCAGAATAAGGCAAAGAGATCTTAAAGCAGCCAAAATAACTAAATATTCTATAAAGAAATTGACAAATTTAACGGATACTTTTTAATGTCAAGAAAAATGGAAGCCAAAAGACAATGCCTTCTTCAAAGTACAGAGAATAACTGTCAACAGAAAGTTCAATGATACTGTCTTTCAAGAATGAAGGTCAAATAAAAGCAGACAGTTTCTTTTTTTTTCAAAATAGGAATTTATGACCAGTAGACTTTCATTTAAAGAATATGGGTGAATTTTGCTTTAGAGCAACATGACTCAGAAAGGCAGACCTGAGATAAAGAAGGAGTAATGAACTAAGTACTAATAATCTACTGGGAAAGATAAGTGATATTGTCTATTAAATGATGCTTCTTCTGTTGGATTCAAAAGAAGATAAATTACTACCAAGCTGGCATATAAGCTAGGAAATACATATGTGGGGAAGATGTGTAAGTGCACTTGGAAGCAATATGTATCTTCCAAGAATTTTATTCCTGAGGGTAGAAGTTAAATAATAATTTTAGATTTTTAACCTGTGTGTTCATAGATAGCCATTAAAGAAGAGCGACAACATGTAGTGTCCAGACCAGTAGAAATAAAACATTCTGGAAAAAGAAAAAGTCTTTTAAAAGAAGAAACCCCCAAATTTAACAGGCCAAAAATTCAAGGAAACAGAAAAGGCATTAAAAGAAAGAAAACGCTATAAGTTAATCATTGTAATATAAATGACCTGTTCCACAAGATATAAAAGGGTACACTTAAATAATACAGTTTATAAAAGACATAAGGCACTAGGATAAAGACAAAAAATAGGTTAGAAAATATAAGCACATACACCTAATTAGTATAGTTTATCAATATTAGCTTTCATTAATATTAAGATGAAAAGTATTACTAAGAAAGGTCTGAAAATACTAGAAATTTAAACCAACGAGGCAGGTTTAACAATTTTAAACACTTCCAAATAAAGCAGAAAAGTGTAGGATTAGAGAACAATGAAGAAACTTCTTATATTTCAGATAATTTTCTCCATTTTTAACTCAGGCAACCAAAGTAAATATTTAGAAAAGTCACAATAACAAAAGTTGAATGAATTAGTGCTTAAAAGATCACAAACTCCAAAATTAGAGCATGCATAAAATATCTGGAACATGGTAGAAGAATGTCTTTATGATTTCTGACTAAAGAAAGGCTTCTTAGAAGATACTCAAAAGATACTGTCCATAGACTATATAACATGAACTGTTTTTTATTTAAGACTTCTCTGGATGCTGTGTTGTTAATTGATTAGGAGACATTCTAAGCTGGTCAGCTAACCAATGTCTGCTTAGCCTAAAACCCTTTCCATTACACAATCAGCATCATTCTTAGAGTCACTTCCTTAAGAGCAAAACCATGGTGTTATATGTTACAAAAAAAGCCTTTTAGTACTGTCTTCCTAGCAATGTAAATTAGATAAAGGATTAAATGTTCATATCTCAAGAGACATGGAGTTATTTCTAATGCATAAATTATATTCGTTAGTTTTTCTTTGAATCTTACTAAAAAATAGAAATTACATCGCCAGTATATCTTAGTTGCCTGCCCAACGTTCATGGCACCCTTGTCAGTTCTTAATGGTCTCTAGGCTTCTCTTCAGAGTAGTGTCTCTCTTCAGCTGGTTAGCAGTCCTGTGCTTTAGAAATGAAATTGATTCCCTCCTCATCTCAGAGGTCACGGCCACTGTTTTTCATAAATCAGTCAATGTAGCCATAGTCCTTTTGCCTCAGGGATTCACTCACAGATGGACAGAAAGTAACCAGCTATGACTTTCCTTCAACCTGCGATCCAATTAGGCCAACATATGAAATGTGATGCTATGGAAGTGAAAGCAGATAACAGCGAAACATTTACAGCTTCAGGACAAAGGCACAGTAGTGGGTAGAGTCATTTATTCATTCAGTGAGCATTTGCTATGTGCTCGGTAAGTATTGGGCCCTGAGAAACAGTAAAATCTTATTCAGCAAAGTCTAACACTAAAGTAGTCGATAGCTTCCACCCTTAATTAGAAACAGTGATTATCTCTTAAAATCTCATCCTGGTTTTAGGAAGACTTTTGTTTCCACAATCCGAAATTTTAGTCCCAGAAAATGAGTGAAACAATGAAAACATTGTATAAAGGGTTTCTTTCAATCTTTAGTTTTTTTCATCCTGATCATCATGATGCTGAGTGGCTTCAGAAACACAAATGACTCTGTGTTCAGACCAAATACTTGGCCTCAGGAAGATGAATGATCAGACCTACTCACCATATGATTATAAGGGTCAGGTAGTTTAAAAAGAAATTACAATCTGAATTGAACCAAGGATGAACAGTGTTTCTATTGAGCTACAAATCCCAGCTAATAAGCACAACCTTGTAAAGAGAAGTTAGTGTTTGGGAAACTGCATGTTCTCACAGAAGGGGAAAGCTTTTGCAACATAAATAGTTGTAAGGGTTCTAGCTTTCACCTAAGATGCCTTTACCCTCTGTGTTTAGGGCTTTTCAGTACGGGGGGGCTGGATTGTGAATTTTAGAAGTCCTGAATGCTGAAAATGACCTCATGTATAATCAAAATTTTTACATGAATATTGAAGTGGCTTTTGTTTTTTTCCTGTTTGTTTATTTCAAAATGCTGAATAAACCCATCAAATTTAAACCTTTCTTAGTCATTTCTGATTTGTCTCTTTTGCAGGTGCCCTCAATGCTTAGTTTGCATGTTGACTAAATAAGCCTAATTCAACATTGATTGCATTACAAGTGTCTACTAATCTTCCTGTAATTTGCAGAATGTACCTGGAGAGGAAGAATGTTCTTTAGAGTGAAATTTGATCACTATGACAAACAGTATGCTTTGATTTGGGGTCCTTTAGTCTTGTTTTTTTCTTGAAGAGGTCTAATGAGGAGCACTCTTCAATCTTAGGTACATTGTTCTCATGCACAATGACAAAGTAATGGGTCTTAAAAAAATAATGCAGGTGTTTTAGTCAGTTTTCCATTGCTGTGACAAAATACCTAAGACAAATCAACTTCAAGGAGAAAAGATTCATTTTTGACTCACTGTTTTAGAGGCTTCCTTACATGATCACTTGGCCCTGACACTTTGGGCTTGAGGCAAGACTGAAGACCACGGTAGAGAGTAAATCCATGGGAATGGTGAAGCAAATATACTCACACCAAGGTGGCCAGAAGTGAAAAGCAAAAAGAGAAGGGTGCCCGGGTCCCACTCTGTCCTTCTAGGGTCTGTGCCCAGTGACCTACCTCCTCCAATGCATCCACACCACCTAAAAGTTTCTACCATCTCCAAATAGTGCCATCAATGGGGATCAAGCCTGAACAGTGAACTCTTGGGGACCGTTTAAGATGGAAACCGTAACAGCAGATCTTGATTTCACCTTGCAGAATGTTTTATTTACCTGACTGGAAAAGACACTTAGATGGGTAAAAGAGTCACTGATTTGCTGCAATTCCAAAGGCCTGGTCGTGCTTTTGTTGGGTAGAGTTTAGTCCCCAAGACTTGGTCAATGGAATATTCCTCAGAGATGGGGGGTGAAGCTGGACCATTGTTTATGACTGAAGAAAGTGCTGGAAGTTCTGTTCTTTCCTCATCTTCAGAGCTGTTTATGAGTTTTTAAAGCTTTTTTAAAAAGCAAATTAAAAGACCAACAGCTCCTGTTTAGAGGTCCCAATATTATGTGATCATTTTTTTTTTAAGCCTGCTGGAGTTTTCAGAAATAGGACAAATAGAAACTGAATGGTTAACTGGAAGACATTTGTCTTATCAGATCTTAAATATAAATATTACCCTCAATAAGGCAACAAAACATAATCTTGGCTCCTTGCCTTGTGTTTCACTACTTTTTATCTAATTTTTGTTTCCTCAAGACTATTTTCAAATTATCTAAATTTCATAGCATAATTATTTTTTATTATAAAATTATTTGGAAAGCATTGTTCTTTAATTTACATCATTTAATTTACTTCTCAAAGGGATAGAGAAAGACTTTACAATTGCAAATTTTCAAAGTTAAATGATGTAAGGAATGAACATACAGTCAAGAAGACCCTAGTTTAAGGTCTAGTCAAACTGAGAGGAGCACATATCCTATCTTAGCAATTACTACTGTTTGTTAAGCTGTGTATGGCAGTTACAGGCAGTCTTTACATTCATTAGCAGCCTTCACAACAACCCTTTCAGGAAAATTGTATCATTGCCTTATTTTACAGAGGGATTCTACAGATAGAGCATCTAAGACTCAAAGGATTTAAGTAACCCAAAGATACCATCCCACTTCATCTGTACTTCTATTGGATCTTCAGAGAAGTTGCAGACTCATTGTCAAATACTTCTAGAGGTGATACCTACAAAGATTTTCTGTCATCATGCCATCTTGGAAGGAATACCTGTTTCACTTTGGCAATACAATATTTATTTATTTATCTATACTCTGAAGTATTAAATATTCAATGTCTCATCTCAATTTTGAAGCAACCCCAATTGATCTAGTGCTGTACTTGCTCACAAAGACTAATGCTATTAGGAAAAAATTCAGAAAGATTGGGTGTAGTCAATGTAATGTTAGAATGGAAGGTTGATTTAATATTTTAAGAGTAATGTAATGTGCCATTTTAATACAACAACCCCACACATGATCCAGAAATACATTTGACAAAGCCTATCAAGCATTCATAATAGAACTTGCAGCAAATAAGGAAGGAAACATAAGTTCTTCAGTTTGGTAAAGGACATTTGGAGAAAAGTCAGAGCTGCTGGGACCCCCAGGTAGTACAGGACAATCCCCAGACAGGCAGTAGTATTTTCTGTCTCTACACATCCAGGACTAATGCTTTTTTCCTGGCTATCCAGAGAACACATCAAGTCTTAGGATAGACTAGTGCAAGGGCAAGGCCTGGAAACTATAGCTTCAACACCCTGGTAAACCTGTCCACCTCTGACCACATCTGGCACCCCTCTGCTGTTACTCTGTTCCTCTCAAGACTCTCCTACAACTTGGCAGGAATGAAGGATGCTTCATCCCTTCTACTGACAGGCCAGTAGAGGAAGTGAGGCCATCAAAGGTTATACTGTTCCCCCCAAATTCTTGTGACTGGAAAGTGATTAGCTCTGGGGATGCTATACTCGTTGGCAGATTAGTCCACTGATGAGTTCATCGCTGAATGTTCCATTAGGAGGTGGGGTGTGGTTAAAGGGGGGGGTCCCTGTGGATGTGACCTCAAAGTGTGTGTTCTTGTCCTCTGTTCTCTGTGTGTCCTGCTGCCATGGGTTGGGAAGCTTCTCACCCAGGCCTCTGCCGTCCTGTTTCTGCCTTGGAGCTGGCTGACCATGCACTGAAACCGGGAGCCAAAATAAACCCCTTTAAGTTGTCAGGTATTATGTCCCAGCAATGAAAAATTGGCTAAGATAGCTTCTAAATAACACCATCAAGGAAATTATCCCTGGGTGGTCATTGTATACCTACACATACTAAGCATAACCATGAATGTATCGTCACTGATTTTCATGTTTGTCAAGAGCCCATTCTCATTTTAAACAATAGGCAGTCGAAAACTGAAGATGTCTAGTTATCCCACTCCCAATAAACACTGTTTAAAGAGTTTAGTTTATGGCCTTCAAGAGTTGTTTTCTGTATGGACATAAATATCCATATCCATTCTGCCATACGTCTTCATAATTATTACAAATACTGTTCATTCTAGTGATTATTACAGTATTTCACAAAAGTCAGTCCCACACTTATCTGTCAGCTCCAGGCTTTACTATATCTTCATTGTTGTGACTTAAACAATGGTGTTCCCTCCAGAATTCAGGTTGGAACTTTCTCCTCAATGCAAAAGTATGAAGAGATGTGCCCTTTGAGAGGTGGTTTTGGGAGGCAGAGCCCTCATCAACAGGATTAACACCCTTATGAAGGCCCCCAAGAATGCTGAAAGGAGTGTTCTTATGCCCTCCTGGCCTTGTGTCCTTTGAGGTCATAGTGCTTCTCTCCTTGGGGTGAGGCAGCGGCAGAGTAACATTTTGGAAGAAGAGACCAGGCCCTGTCTAGACAGTGAGCCTCCTAGCACTTGATCTTGGGCTGCCCCTCGCCTCCAGAACTATGAGATAAATATCTGTTTTTCATAAAATACCCAGTCTCCGGTGTTCTTCTATACAACAGAAATGGACCACGTGATTCATATTTGAAAATATCTCTTTTGTTCTTCAAATGTACCTTTTTTTCTCAGTGACTATTCTAGCCTTAATCTTGAATGAGCCTAATCATTTTAATTTTGCTGCACAAATCACCTCATCATTAAGATATTAGTAGATATGCTGAATTTCTTAAGCTATGTTGATTTTCTATTATCTCTTTTATACATATTCTTGGGCCTACAAAACAAGGGAAATCCCTCAAGTTACAGGAATGCCAAATGGGAGGTTTTACATTTAATATTCCAGGTATTGTTGGTAGAACCGTGTGTGAGCAAGGGGCTTGGTGGGTATGGTCCTTGGCCATGAATGTGGATGCTCAGAGCTTCGTCACAAGGCCCTCGTCCTTACAAATGCACATAACATGTTAGCAAACATACAGTTAGCAAGTGTGGTGGGCGCTTGCAGCTGATCTAACCATTATTATTTGTTCTTTCTCTCTCCCAAAAGGCATAAAAAAGTCTCTAACATCACGTGAATTAATAAATCGTGTGTGTCCAGATGGAATGATACTAGCTTCTCTCTGCCCCCTTCCAGAGGCTTGTAGTATTTCTTGAGAAATCTGTTCTAATGAAACAGATACTTTGAAAATGAGTTCCTTGACTTACAGTTGTGTGAACTGTTTTTCAAAGCAGATTTTGTGACACTCTTTTTTTTTTTTTCTACTACAAATAATAGAATCATCTGGACAAAAAGGTTATGCTGCACTTTTGTTTTGTTTTGTTTTTGTTTTTTGAGACAGGGTCTCACTATGTAGTTGAGACTGACCTGGAACTCACTATGTAGCCCAGGCTGGTCTTGAACTCACGGTGCTCCTCCTGCCTCAGCCTCCTAGGTGCTGGGATTTGCAGGCATGTGCCACCACACCTGGCTTATGCTGCACTTTTTAAAAATAACTATCACAGTTTAGCAATAAAATTAAAACACATTTGACTATAGTCTCAACCTATATTTTAAGACTCTCCTGAATTTATTTGATGTAGTAAGAAAAGATGCTACATTACCAAATAAGTTAAATGCACTAAGAAAAACTTAGAATTTATGGCCAGACAGAATAGTTGTTTAAATTGTTAAATGTCTGCTTGTTTCTATATTACACAAAATATAAAAATTTTACAGAAGTATGAAATGATGTCGATGGCATAATGTAAATAAAAATAAGATACAAAATTACAGTGATACTATGTACTTACACGTCCGGCAAGGAGGAGCAGATCCACGTGACAAGATTGTTCTCCAAGTCTGTTCTTTGTTACACCGCCTTGAGTTCCTGTCCCCTGGGTCATTGTCTCAGATAATGAGAAAGGGTCAGAGCTACACATAAGAGCCCATGGTGTCAGGTTTACAACTTCTACAGTATGTAGACCCACTCAGGGACTGGGGATGTACCAGTGGCGACGCGCCTGCCTGACAAGTACAAGGTCCCAAGTTTAATCCCCAGTACCAACAACAAAAATAGACCCACTTGGCCCAGGGATTTAGCTCAGTGGTTCCATCGCCTGCCTCACAAGCTCAAGGTCCTGAGTTTAATCCCCAATTCAAAAAAAGAAAAAAAAAGAAAAGAAAAGAAAAGAAAAGAAAAGAAAAGAAAGAAATAGACCACTTACCTCTCCAAGGATACAGAAATTGACCATGTGGAGGGAATAGGATTCCATGCTTGGTGGCCAACACTCCAAAGCCCTTTTGATTCCTTCAGCTAGAATTTCTTGAAGTTAATGGAACCTAAATTGGAACAAATTTCAAAAATTGTGTTGATTCAATGAGAAACTAAAATGTAGGTCCCTGACCCTGGGCTTAACTGCAGCATCAGAAGTCTGTGAGTTTGTGACTCAGGAATTGAATCTTAACCACCTCCTGAAGAGATTTCATCCAGGATTGAAGTGCCTTAGATACCCAGATCTCTTCTAGCCAGCTCTGCATCGCTGAGGCTGGGCTGCTCCTACCCCGGCCCTGCGTCCCCAGTTCTGCATCTCATCATTGATCTCTGAGGCCCACGCTCACTAGGATCCCTAGAACTTCTGGGTTTTGTACTTCTGCTTTTCTACATGTGTTCCAGCAGAATGTGAGTTTTTCTTTCTTTGTTTTTCTTATTCTGTTGAGAAAGACTCTTCAGTTTAGCAACTTGACCTCACCTCATCTGTCTCTCGAATACTCTCCACTCTTGCCCTCAGCCACCCACCATTGGAAGAGGCATGGGGAGCTGAGAGGACCAGTAGCATTCACCAGTACCTTCTTGCCAAAATGTCCTCATTGTTTAATTCACATTTCTCTCATGACATGACTCTGGCCTCCAGCCTAGAAAACCAAGAACAAACAAATTACTTGTCAGAGTTATCTTCTGTTTTAAATTTAATTTATCAAAAAATATTAGAAAGACTTGTATAACCTACAGCAGAGAAAGTCTTTCTTATTTCTCTGTTGAATCAGCTATTCAACAATAATATTGATTTGGATGACAATGTCGATTATATTTCATTAATCCAAATTAATCTTATGTTTACTACCTCTAACAAAAGTTATTATCAATTAACTTTTCTCTTTAAAACAAAACAAAATAGAAAATCTTAGTACTGATTTTCTACATTCATCCTCTGCATTTTCAGGAGTTGAAAATAAAAAGCAAGATGACTCCATATATCTGAGCCTAGAAGAACATTTTTGCATAGTAAGAGTATTCTGATGAGTACCAATTCCAAACCCAGATACAAACCCTGGTATACAATATGGGCAAAACTTTTGCCTACTTCCACCAAAAGTCAGATTGAGACTCAAGGAACTAGTTACAGATTGAATTTCCTTATCGCCATCTATTAATATATTTAGAGAAGCTTCTAACTTGATAATTGAAATGCAATTTACATTTTCATGTTTTCCTTAAGCCATTATTTCTGGGAATCCTTTGTAGTCTGTGTGCTTGAGATTATACTACTCCGATTGCCTGTGTCCTAAGGAGGAAGAGGGGGATTCACTTGCTAATGACTTGAGGTCCTCCATCTGTACATTTGCGGAGCATGTGTT
This sequence comes from Fukomys damarensis, assembly GCF_012274545.1. Classification (NCBI taxonomy): domain Eukaryota; kingdom Metazoa; phylum Chordata; class Mammalia; order Rodentia; family Bathyergidae; genus Fukomys; species Fukomys damarensis. The sequence continues at coordinate 12,591,915 of NW_022900926.1, read as the reverse complement.
GCCCTGTGACATCGCCTTTGTTTGTTGGTGCTTGATGTTTTTAAGTCTTCTTGGGGCACATGAATCTATCATCTCTGTGATCGTGATGTTGGAATAACTTTTCAAAGGATTATCAAACATCTTTTATCTGAATAAGAGTATTTCACTCTATTGACTCCCTTGACTTCCAAACAGGAATTTCTTCTGTGGAACAAATTTTTCCACTTGAGAGAAGACTCCAGTGTGTTTGGCAGAGAAAAGAGTTGCTCCCTCTTCCTAGCATCACTGGAGGATCTCCCAGAGATTAAAAAGGTTATCAGTTCAATAGATATTGTCAGTGGGTAGAGTGACACTTCTTTCAATCTAAAGACCTGCCTGATGATGTCACTTGAACAGGCTGCTTGTCATACTGGGGCTCCTTTGTCTTAATCTTTTAAGTATGTTTTTTGGGTCCTGTGGAGGTGCATTACTGTGAGTACACTTAACTATGCTTACGAAGATTCATTTATTATCTCAGCGTTGGTAGATCAGGAACTTGTTTATGGCACTGTGTGGTATTATAATTCTTAAACATGTTTATGCTCAAAAAATCAGGCTTATGCAGGATGAATGAAGTAAGCCTGACATAAAATTAATACACATTTCACTTTCAAATATAATAGCAGGGGCCAGGCGATGTGGCGCATGCCTATAATCCCAGCACTTGGGAGGGTGAGGCAGGAGGATCGCTGTGAGTTCGAGACCAGTGTGGGCTACACAGTGAGTTCCAGGTCAGTTTATGCTCAAAAAATCAGGCTTATGCAGGATGAATGAAGTAAGCCTGACATAAAATTAATACACATTTCACTTTCAAATATAATAGCAGGGGCCAGGCGATGTGGCGCATGCCTATAATCCCAGCACTTGGGAGGGTGAGGCAGGAGGATCGCTGTGAGTTCGAGACCAGTGTGGGCTACACAGTGAGTTCCAGGTCAGTCTCAACGATAGTGAGACCCCCTGTATTTAATGACATGCTTATCTGTAGTAAAACAAACAAACAAAAAAACCCTTCATGAGATGCCTTTGTATTTCACATTACCCATTTTCACTTTCTCACTGCTGGGAGAAAACACCCAACACCCACAACTTAAATGAGGAAAGATTTATTTGGATCACAGTTGGTATAGGCTTCAGTCCACACTCTACTGAAATGGTATGGTAGAAGGGCCTGGGCAGAGGAAGACTGCTGACTTTCATGATGGCCAGAAAACAGAGAGAAGGACCAGGGATGGAGATCAACCCTTCCAGGCCATGTCCCCAGCGACCCACTTCTGCCCAGGCCCCACCTCCCAACAGCAGACTCAGCTATGGAACTTATTCGTGGATGAACCACTGATGAATGTAGCACCCCATGATTTAATCATCTTCAAAAGCCCCCCTTCTGAATACATGAGATTTGGGGAGGGCATTCAAGATCCAAACCACAGCACAACATGGGGCATCAAGCAAGTAACATATCTAAATAGTGCAAAGCATGTTTTAAACCAATAATGATAGAGGAAAGAAATATGGGATATGTAGAATACAACAGAAAGTGTGTAAATGTCGAATTTATTTTCTAAACCTCAGCGTTTAACAGAAGAGTAAGAAATAATGAGACATTTTCTATTTGTAGCCTCAGACTTTGTTTAAAGTAATTATGTACAATGGTGATCACTTTACCATTTGTCTGAGAAAGATGATTAAGAGAGCAACTTTTGACATTTGAAAATCAGTACTGTTTACAGTTACAGAATTCATGTTATTTTTTAATGAATTTAAAAGAGATCAACAAGCACTTAAACTGTATTCTGTATTCATATTACTTCCTGTCAGTTAGATATTTCTTGAAGTTCAATAACTGTAAACGCTATAAATGAAGCCATCTTACAGGCAATGATCATAATTCTCATTTACATTTTACTGAGGTTCAAAACATTTCCCTCAGTTAACAATGATTAAAAAGGTGAATACTTCATAGGTCCTTAATTAGAAAGCAAGTTATGAAGTAACAAATCATGGATTTATATCCAAAATATTCAAAGAAATAAAACATATAAAATATTTTACGCAGTTAATATTTGAAATTCTCATATAAATATGGTGTTAAAACAATACATTATGGATATAGATGTTTTACTAGTCTTACTTTGAAATTTTAAAAATTTATAACGATGTGTTTGTCAGAGAGAAGCTGAGTTTTGTGTTTATGTATCTACCCTCCACCCTTTACTTTTTACCCCGACCCAACATTTGTTGAGTGAGTAATATGTAGCCGGTTGATTCGTATTTCTCATTTTCAGTTTTGAAAGAGCAGTAAGTATAATTAATGAGCTACCTTAAGTACTCATATTCCGGGAATCTCCTTTTTGAAATGGAGACGGCGCTAGGAGTCAATATATATAT
>NW_022900926.1:12588929-12589491 GCF_012274545.1 Fukomys damarensis | reverse complement strand
TATACTGGATGCAAATAGGAAAAGGCATAAGAGACTTCCACCTTTGGGGTACAAAATCCATTCTTTTATCCTGTATTTCAAAAGATGTCCTAAGAAAAAATATTCTGAACTCCTCCCATGCTTACGTTTGGTGGAAGCAGGAGCTCAGAGACCTAAATACTCAAATATTTCTGTGTAAGAGATGGGATCCTACCCATGTCCTTGGTCCCATCTCCTAGTCTTTCTCTTTAAAAAAATGTTTTTTATTGGTACATTTTAGATCTACAATAAAGTTGCATTCATCATTGGGATCTTGTACCTTTACATGACAGATCTTGGCTCTTATATTTTCCCCATTCCTCTAGCATCCCTTTCCCCCTCCACCCTTCCCTATTTACAAAGATTTTGTGTCCATTTTTTTCCTTTCTCTTATTTTTTCTCTTCCCTTTTTACCTTTCCCCTACCCCTCCCATTTGCCCAATACCTTTAGACTAGTCTTTCTTTTTTCATTATAGTCCTCTACCCCTTCCAGTACTTTTCTATCAGAGAGAGAGAGAGAGAGAGAGAGAGAGAGAGAGAGAGA
>NW_022900926.1:12568319-12588860 GCF_012274545.1 Fukomys damarensis | reverse complement strand
CATTTTTAGGTTCTCTAATGATTAATGTAATCTTCCCCTCCCTACCCTCCACTGAGAACTGAGTCAGTTTGTCTTCTTGGTGCCTGTAGCCCTATGACCCCAAAACTAACAGTGATCACTCTAGAATCTATAAGTGCATTTTTTGCATTAGCTCATATTAGTTTAGATTTCCCAGGAGACAATAGCCTGACTACCCCCCCTGGAATAGCATACAAGGGGATGGGTGCATTGGAAATTTTTCTCCAAGCAAATTACATATACACATGGGATTTTCACAAGCTCAGCAAAGACTGTACTGTGTGCTGAAAAGATAGCCATCAAATGACATCATCTCAGGGCTGCTGTGTCCATCTGTACCCCCACCCCAAGCTCGTTCATATGCACCCTTCTGCTTGCTCCTGTACACATGCTGGAAACATTTCCCTAGGGAACACTCTAAATTCATGCAGAGTTGGTCTCAATAAGACAGCTTGTGTTTATCTCAAAGAAAGGAGAATTTATGGTATTTTATATGTAATTATTTATATGTAATTATATACAATTATTTGTAATACAAAAATGTATTAGTAACTGTTCCATTTAACTCATTAATTGTGGTAATAGTAGCCTCCTCAGAGTACACTATGGGAAATTGGTCCATGTTTTCCTAAATTTTTGTATGATCATGATTAAACTCCTCGAGAACTAAAAGGACATCTTATTTGGTTGGTATACTAATGATTTCAATTGCTTTATGAGTCAGTTGCAGGGCCCCATCACCATGACCGCTGAATTAGCCTCAAAACAATGAACATTTTCTGTCTAATTGGCTTCGTTCATTTGCCATGTGGAGGTCTGACTTGAGTCAGCCAAATGGTGGTCTCTTGGCTTATTTTACAAACCCATATGCTCTAAGAACCAGACATAATTTCCCTTCCACATTGTTTGCATCTATATACTCACTAGTAATATTTCTAAGGAAAATATTGCTGAAATTAAAACAACTGTTCCTTTGTGTTCCTTATAGTACAGTAACTGCCCATCCTTTGATCAGTGTTCTGTAGGCCCACAGAAATCTGTTAGTGGAGAGCAAGGAATAAGTTTAATTAGGTCACATTCTTGTTATTTGGAAACCAGCATTCTTCTCTACTTTAGTATTTATATCAAACACAACTTTTCCTTTTCTTTAGTGAAAAACTGTGAAATAAACATATTCTTTTTGTGACACTTAAACTAACATGAAAGGACTATTTTGACTAAGTATGCAAAGAAGAATAAAATTATTGAAAGTTTCTGTATTCATTTTCCTTCCTGAAGTGTTTCAATCTTACTTTGTATGGATGCCCGATTTTTAAAATTGAATATTGTGAAAACAAGGTTTATATTGTCTAAGTTTAAAAATTAGGTATAGTGAAAAGAAAAGCTGAACTCAGATAAATAGGCAAAGTTGTAAAATTTAACCACTTTTCCCATTTCAGAGAAAAAAAGGTTCGTTTTCATATGGGACACTTGTATCTAAATAAGACTTAAAAAGCAAACGACATATCAAACTTGAGCCAAAGAAGATCCTATTCTACAAAAATGGGAAACTAATGGAATTTAAATAGCCCAAAGTTTTCAGTGATTAAGAGCCTAAGGAGTGCTGTAGACATTAAGAGAAACAGAAAAGAATTGGTGAAAGCACGGTACACCCTGTGCTGAATCTGGACAGCTGGCCTCACAGTTGATGTTGTGGGAATTATGAAGCATTTAGGATTATATCAGGGTATCATAGGTGAGGGTTTTGTCATGATAATCTGACTGAGGCTCATGCTAAAATTTCACTTGCCCTTCTACTTATTCTTCACATATTTATTGGACACTTATTGTTTGCCAGGCAACATTCTTGTGCTGTAGGACAGAGCAGAAAATAATAAGACCCAAATCTTTGTATTTATAAGATGTATGTTCTAGCTGCAATATAGACAGTTGCCCTACTTACTTTCTCATTGATGGAATAAAATATCCAATACCCACAAGTTAAAGGAGGAAAGGTTTATTTCAGCTCACAGTTGTGGGGGCCCAGTCATGGCCCACTGGAGTTTGACATTTGGAAAATAACTTCTTCCTGTACAATTAAGGCCTCCACACAATCTATGCAACATTTGTTACTTTTCAAGGACATTGTTTGTTAAGCTTGTTTTGTTCTTTGACCCTGGGATAACAGGAACTGGTTAGCCAAAAATCTGATGTTATCTGTAAGAGTCAGGAAATCCAGTCTTTACATAAAGATAAAAACAATTGCTTGGTGCTTCCTGTTGTTGTGTGCCCTTAAAAGCTTCCTGATGATGTGAGCCTTTAAAAGGAGCTGTTTCTGTGAAATAAATCAGACTTCTCTTGGTCTCCACTCAGGCTTGAGTGTTCTTTCTTTTCTCAATCCTCACTCCCCAACTCAGGCATGTTAGTGTTGTGATGGCTGGACCACCACACACAGTTTGTAGAGTTTAAATCTATAGTCTGCTGGCTCCATGGCAAGGCAGTATGGCAGAGGGGCTTGGCAGAGGAGCAACAGTGCGTGGTATCACAGGCAGGAGGCACTGAGATTCCCTTCTTCTTTCCCTTTTTATTCCATCCATACTAGAAGCCGATTGGTTGGTGCCACTCACACCAGGGGTGAGGCGTCCCTCTTCTGAAGTCTATCACCTACACCTAGAACTATGCTAAATCAATTAGTGGACTAATCCAGTATCACACATCCAGGATCCAGTTTATCACAACCCATGATGTAGTCACTCCTCACCCCAAACCAAATAAGTACAAGAGACTTTGGGAGGATATGTAGATATAAACCATAACAATAATTAAAAACAAAACGATTAGTACGTTAAATAGTGATAAATAGGAAGGGGGAATAAAGTCAGAAAGGAGGATAGGAAGGAAGTACAAGATAGCAGACTGAAATTTTAGGGTGGCCAGGGTAGACAGTAGTGCCACTGAAAAAACCATGAGGTAAGAGGACATCAGATGTGTGTACTTTGTGCTCAATACTTCTGTTTCTGAGAATGTGATGGATAAAAAACTGTGAAGGATTGAGAAGCATTTTTAAATACTAGATACAGTGCAGTAAATGCCACCTGTGTTAGATTCCATTGTTATAAAACAAGTTTCCTCAAATTTAGTGACTTAACAACAAGCATTTGTTCTATCCCATAGTTTTTGTGGGGCAGGAATCCAGGAGCAGCATAGCTAGGATCTACTTCCAAGTTCGCCCTCATATGCACCTCTCTACAAGCTGTGCAAATGTCCTTCAAACAGAAAGCTGGCTTCTTTTAGAGCACGTGATCCATGACAGTGGCCGAGACTAAAGCTGCAAAAATGACATAACTTTGGAAGGCAAACTGTCTTTTTCACATTATCCAAATGGTCACATGGGTCAACCATGATTCAGTGTGGAGGGAACCACAAGAAAATGTGGATATGTAATGATCATTGAAACTAGATGCAACACAGCTACAAAAACACACTTGTACACTCAAGAAATAAGGAAAAAGAAATCATGGCTAAAAACTTCAGTGCTAAACAAGCACTGTGATTTACCAGTCTCCATCTTCCTGGGTCTAAACCATATGAGATGTAGTTAAAATATAGGATGAATGTTTAAAAAAAATGACAGCAAAGGACACATTGCCATTGATTGCCTTTAAAATATTCCCACCACTTACAACACACTTATCCCATTGTTCTTCCTACTTTCTGAAGCAGTTCTGGACGTCCTCTTTCATAAGTGTCTTTAGTTGTGCTGTTGTGGCTGCCTTGGAAGTCCTGAGTCAATTCAAAATGTTTACCTTTCATGGTTCCTTTGGGAAATAACTGGAGGTTACATAGTGCCAGATCAGGTGAATAAAGTGAATGAGGACACACTGTAAGTATATTTTATGAGCCCGTTTTTCCATCAGGAAAGGCTCTCGACAGCAGCATTCACTATATTTTTATCACACCTCATTTAGATGGTAGGACTTTTGGGACAGGAAGAGAGGTGAATGATGGGATAAGTGTGTTAAAAGTGAGAGGAAGTCTTTTGAAGGGAATTAATGATAATATGTCTTTTATTGCGGGAAAACAGTTTTGAAGAAGGAAATGCTGAGAAGCTTAGAATTCCTAGCTTCGGATTGTAAATCAAATTTTATTAATTGAGTTTATTGGTACATTTTAGGGATACAATACAGTTACATTCATTGTTGGGTTCTTGTACCTTTACAAGACAGGTCTTGGTTCTCATTTTTTTCCCTTGTCCCTGCCCTCCCTTTACCCCCTCCTCCCCTCCCCATTTACAAACACTTTATTTCCATTTTTTCATTTTCTCACATTTTTTTCTTTTCCCCTATTACCCTTCCCCTGCCCATCCCACTTTCCCTACACCTTTAGCCCCTTTCTTCCCATTTCACAATATCAGTTATCTCATTAGGATCTTATGTACTATTACAGTTTATTCACACCAGAGAAACTATTCGGTATTTACATGTATGACTTATTTATTCCACTTAGGAGTATATCCTCATGTAAATCAAATTTTAACAACCCAGACAGTTTATTGGCTAAGAATAGGTCTGCAGATGAATGAAGTAGAATATAATGTCCTGACCTATGCCCTCACATTTGTAGTAAAGTGACTTTTCAGCAAAAATCCCAAGACAGTTCTTTGGAGAGAATGGATAGCCCTTCCAAAAACAAATGCTGGGACAAATAATTCCTTCCTATAAAAAGAGGAAATTAGAGCCCTGTCCGATACCACAGAGAAAATTAAAATAGATCATAGACCAAATTTAAGAGCTATAATTCTTAAATTTTGCCCTATCTGTATTGTTGGCTTAGTTTTCTATGTGTCTGGTACATACCTGTCCTTCAGCGCTCCCAGATGTGTAAAGTACTATGGACACCTCAGGTACTCTGTCCCTTTTAGTGTCTTGAAAGTTGTCCTTGAGCCATCTGCTCTGTGCAGTGTGGACTGGTTTGTTTTTAGTACTGAGCTGTCTTTTTTGGATCTCCCTCCATCAAGCTGCAAGGGGCTCTCCCTTTATTTCTTTTCTTTTTTCTTTTCTTTCTTTTTTTTTTTTTTTTTTTTTTTTTTTTTTTTTTTTTTTTTTTTTTTTTTTTTGTACCGGGGATTGAACTCAGGTCCTTGCACTTGCAAGGCAGGCCACCAAACTGCTGAGCTAAATCCCCTGCCCCTTTTTATTTCTTTATTGTCTGAAGCCTCAATTCATGGCTTTGTAATCATCCTCTTTCTTATTCCAGCATATTCCTGAGAATAGCTTTATAGGGAATATGTTTTTGAGATTTTGAAAATCTGAAATGCTATATTTTTTATCCTCATTCTTCCTTAATGGTTAATGTTCTGTGTATACATTTTTAGGTTGGAAATACTTTTTGAAATGTAACGGCTTTGTCCCAACAACTCCAGGCTTCCAGTAAACTATTAGGTCCAAGGCAATCCACTTCCCACTTTTTAATGCTGTGCTTCCCTTCTCTGGAAACTTTTCAGGTTATTTTTCAGCTATGTGCAGTGATGATTATGGCTTTTTGTTTTGTTGTTGTTGTTGTTTGATTTTCATCCTGAGCCCAGTGAACTCTGTTCCACAACTCTGGGAGATTTTCTTGAACTATTGATCCCTCTCCTTTCCTTCCCACTTAAGATACTTTGGTTTCTCGCTTTCTTTTTTTCTGGAACTAATACTATTTGGATAGGAACTACCTGACTACTTTGGTACTACTAACAATAGTTATTTTGCATCTCATTTTCCAGTTTTGAATTTACTTTTTTGAGACCTTTTTTCCTAGCAATATCTTCCCATCTCTTTGAGTTTCTCACTAACAATATGTCATTTTTAATCTCCCAAATTCCTTTTATATTTGGGTCATTTTTTTTGGTAGCATCTTGGTCTTATTTTATAGATGCTTTATTATTTCTTAGCTCTCCAAGCATATTAATGAGAGAGTTTTGTTATATTTTGCTTTTGCAAGGTATTTTCCAAGTATCCAAATTCCTTTTTTTAAAATAACTTCCTTTTCTTCTTTGTTGCTTTGGTCTCTGATTCCCATTTTAGAAGAGCAGAAGATTTCCCCAGTTTCCTTGTGGTTCTTTGCAGTTTCCTTATTCTGAAAGCTGGGGAGTGAACCGGGATTCTTAGGGGCATGGTGGGACTTGTCTTCATGCTGGGATGTCTTGTGAGGCAGTTTCTCTGAGGAGCCCAATGTCGCCATCTGTAGGCTGAGCTCTCCAGTGAACAATCTTCCGCCTTGGGTCTGGAGGGCTTATGTCAACTCCCACAAATCTAGGGCTGCAAGTGGCCATCCAGCACCTCACAGCCGCCCTTCTTTGCGTATAGGCCTCCTACCCTTAGTATTGCCTGTCCTCCTCTCCCAGTTAGAGTTGCTTGATTACCTATTCTGCAGGATACTTCTTCAGTTTGCAACTAAAATACGGAGGGTCTGTGGGAGCTCTGGAGTGGGGTGAGGGGGGATTTGTTGCCTGGTTTCTATTTTCAATAATTCCTGTCTCCAGGGTCCTCCCCACTTCACCGCCTTCTATCAGAGAGCTTCCTGAAGTCCCTGTACTGCTGTGTTATTGGGAGATTCTGCAACTTAAATCCTTTCTCCTGAACTTTGTCTGTTGCGAGGCTAGGATTTCATTTCCTGGGGTTTGGCAAGTCCATTATCATTCATCCAGTTGCACTGTAGTTCCCCAAAGCTTGCTGCTGTTTCTCATCTTCATTCACTTTTCTTTTGTGGTTGGGGACTCTGAAAACTTATGTTAGTGGGGATCGGCCAAATCTAATCCAAATTGAATCCATATTCTTTCTTCAAAAGTGTGCTATGGTATTCTTTATTTCTCGGTATGCATCAGGAAGTTTTTGTAATTTAAATTAATTTTTTGGAAATGTCTGTACTTAGAAATAGGCACATTCTGGGTAAAGATGGATAGTGGTTAGTTTTTGGTAAGGAGAGTTACTCAACCCAAAATGACATCACATTCTTAGCATAGCTATATTTCTCCTACCATACAGAGAAATTACACTTCTGATCTAAAAAAAAAAAATACTACTGTTCTCTTGATAATGTAAAGAAAAATATTTCTTGGACTTTTGCCTCACTGTGCATTTTAACATTTTTACTACTTCTATTTAGTTTTTGGAGAGTAGATATTGAATAGAGATTTGTCAAAACTTAGCAATTATGGAGAAAAAAATACACAGTCACACTTTAAGATCCAAGAATCAATTACTAAATCCAAATGATTTCCTGGGCCCTAGACTTGCTCTTCAACTTCCTTACAAATGAATAGCTAGCTCAGTGCTCTCTCAGGAGCCAGATCTTTCTGTTTGGTCAGAGGTCAATATGATGGGGCTCTTAGAGGGTGAGTGCTTTGGGAGTGATGTCAGAACCCTTCAGGGGATCTGCAAGAATGAGGGGGCTTCATTCATCCTTGTCAAATTCGAAGGTCCTAATCAGTCCCCACCCAAAAGACAGTAGGATAAAGTCTGGCTCTAATTTTATTGGGCTCCTTAGTCCACCAGAGTAACTGTTTACAATGACTTTTGCAGGCTCTTGTGTCAGAGCTGGTAAAAAAAATTTACACTTAGCATTAAAGCTGCTGGTTTGGTGAGTGTGCTGGAAAATGGTGCTAAACCCTGCTCTTCAGGGAGGCTGAGTGGAGTCCCGGGCCTCGGTGCCCTTTCCTGTAGCCTTTGATGTTTTTGCCCTGGAACACTTCACCTCTGTATTTATGGCTAATGACAAGCAGGCGTGGACCCTTCCTCTTGTAGCCATGGCCCAGGAAGGAGAAAGCCAAGGGTAACAGGACCCCTTGCATGCTTTTAATCACTGGGTTTGTAAATGTTTTCTTCTGCTTGCCTGTATTTCACTTTCAGTCATTTCTGGTGTAGTCTTTTCTTTATACTATTTTCACTGTCATCTCATTTCGGAAGAAATCCTGCCTTCTGTCATGACCTATGGGCTGGAGACAATGGGCATCTTCTGGAACTTTTATTTACAAAAAGAACTAGTATTTACTACAGGGATTTTATTTACCAAAGGAATCGTTTCAACTTCTTGGAACAGACTCCACTTGTTATGTCAGAAAAGGAGCAATATGGAGATAAACAGAAAGTTAGATGCTGCCACTAACTTTCCAGATTTTGCTCTAAAGAAATTATTTCTAGGACTGTAGCAGAGTTTTGTCTTTAGGCCAACATATTTATTTACCACATATTGGTATAGGGCCAAGCTCTAAGAACTTTGCAAATATGAGTTCACTTAATTGTAACAGTCTTATGACACATCTATTAATTTTATCTTCATTTTATAAATGGTAAAAATGAGACACAGAGAAATTAGCTAAGTTAATTCAAGTAACTAACATTGGAGAGCTCATAAATGGCAGAGGTGAGACTCGATTCCAGGCAGTCCCTGGATTCCCTGTGCTAGAGTTCATGCTTTTCCGTTCTCAAAGATTGAAATTGAAACCATATCTTGTTACCTACAGGTTGACTACACCTGTGGAAACTAAGAAAGAAAAAGAGCAGGGTAGGAAAGGCCAGAAGAATGAGGCAGAAAGATCATAAATGATGACAATCAGTCACTTTCACCACCACCCGCACAAAGCAGCACTTTTTAATTTCACCAACATACATTTAAAATGTGTTCTATTAGAAAATAGTTCCAATGACATCTTACATTTGTTGGAAAGGAAAATATGCCTGCCCTTGAAAGCAGTAAAATGATTCATTAACATCTGACTCTGCTTCAAATCAAACATTTTAATTTGTTGAAAAGACTATAATTGTAAGAGAAGAAAAACATTCCATTTTTATATTCTATTTTTAAAGATATTCAAAAGCTTTTTCATAAATTACTAATGACAATTTGCATATTGAAAGAAAAGTTTCTTTCTGCTATACTCCTAACAATGGTATTCTGTTTTAAAATGAAAACTCAATGACTAGATTTTAACTTTTGCAAAAAGAGGTTAAATAAAAATGAGTAGTGCTTTCCACACATGTATATTTCCTAGGCAAATATAGCTACCCCAAGATAGGTAGTTATAAAATATATTACAAAATTGGAGGAAGCATTTTGACTTGTTGGCTCATGGACGGTAGAGTGATGTTAGGCTGCAGCAGAAATAAGGCTGAGAAGAGAAGCTGGCACAGTGGGACTGAGAGAAAGATTGTGAACATGGGCATCCACCAGAGTACAGGCAACAGAGGGGGCTCAGAGTATCTGTGCAACAAAGCGAAGGATTCCACATGTCCCGTACACACCCAAACAGGCATTTGGTTGACTGCCTTTGCTTCCCAATTGGTGAGGTTGGTAGGATTAAACGTCTGTGCCTTGGGGTAGCACATAACAAAACATACCAGCATTTCAGACCCAGTGAGCACTGTCCTCAAGACCCACTCAACATGGCTCAGCTCCATGTGCTTTTTTAGTGCTTGGGCACATTGTTTCTTTATCCTGCTTTAAACTTTGTCTCTTGGCCCCACAAAGACTATCTTGATGCAGTTCTCTCTTATGTAAATACTCTTCCCCCAAATTTTTGCTTTGTTTTAGTTACTGACTATGTTTCTATAATTCTTGCCACATGGAGAAAACATTTCAACACTTCATTTAGGGGAATGGAGGCCCTCATTTTGTACTTTCTTTTGGTGGAACTCAAAATAAGAAAGTAGTAACATTTCAAAAATGACTTCATGTGAAAGCGAGATATGTTCTATATACCATTCAAAAGGGGGAAATCCTGTCAAATTTGTGACTACCTATATTTTGCCCCTTCCTCTAGTGTTGAGTCATTTAAATCACTAGAATGCCAGATCCAAGAGGGGACAAAATGAGTTTTGCTCTATACTATACCGCCTGGAACCCTGTAGATATGCAACAGATTCTCAAATGTATTTGTGAATAAATGAATAAAGGAATATCCTGAAGATTAATCGGAATGGAAAAATCTATGAATCTCAAACGAGCAAAGCATATAAAAGGATTAATTCCAATGAATTAAGAAAGTGGGTTTTTTTTTTACAGAGCTACATAAACAAGATGATTTCTTAAAAAGGATTTTATTTATAATACACTCAAATTATTCATTTTGCTTGTTTAAAAATTCTCTAATTATGTGAAATTCAGCTTTTCAAAAATATGGAGATTTGTAAAGCTTAGTACCTCTCCACAAAAGGCTAGTTAGAAAATCTTTTCCATTAGAGAATATTTTCTGTGAATGTTTTCTTTAGTTAAATGCTTAGTAATATCGCTTAACTTTACAGTGTTCTTTCCATAATAATCACCGCTTTGTTAGAGTTTCTGATTTTAATATTCAGGAACTCCCCAACCAAAACTTTGTCCTCTAGATGGAGGCCTTCTGATCAAAACGACAAAGAAGATTCCACACAAATGTAGCCTTTCTCTTACATAGATATATATAGTAGAATATAGTAATATATTGGAATAGAGATTACAATTTATATAGCATTATATAATGTATTCATATATTATAGATAATTACACATGAGATAGAATTCTTACTTTAACCTTTAATTTTCCCTTTCAGGCTGTTTATATCCACTCCACTCCTACGATCCATGGTCACTTTGTAGCAACTTGTCTTCCTGCTCACCTGTGTCACGTCTGTGGGCAGAGCTGATTCGGGTGCCCTGATTAGGGTAAGTTCTGTTTCTTTGCTGGAATAACTCAAGCCCCTGCCCTCCTGATTCGCAAGCTTTGTGATGACACACCACTAGCCAAGTTGGGGTAGAGGCCATTGTTGAAGAAGAATCACATCGAAACGGGATACCGATACCGGAAGGAGATGGCGTCCATGTGAGCTGTGGCAACTGGATTCACAGAATTCTGCAGGACTTTTGAATTCCTTCGTCACCGTGTCTCTTCCATTTTTACATGTGTCCCAACCCTCTGATTGGTTCAGAGGTATTCGACCTGCTGTTTATTTCTGTGGTTTCAGATAATGTCTTTATATTAAAGGGGTCATTTTCTCCATCAGATAATGCAGAATCAGCAGTGAATACACTTAATCAAGGATTCCCATGTGATCCGTCAGTTTGTCTAGCTTCGTTGTCTTCTAGTCACCTGCTCACGCACCATCTCTTCCTGCTCGCCGTGAGGTGAACAGCGACAGTCAACCTTATTACTCTATATTACTAGTTGTTTTTCTGGGAACTAGATTGATCCAGGGGTTTCCGAAAGAAGGAACTATATCACTTTTAAGTGAAAGGCTGAAGGGAGCGAGAGATGGTCTTTTTGGGCTGCTCATTTGGATTCCTCTTTGAGGCAGGCGAGTTAAAACAATTCTCACAAATCAGGTCAAGCCCCTTTCCTTGAATATTTAGTCTCCTAAGTATTCTCTACATGGATGAAATTGCTTTACAGAAGTAGATTTTTTTCAAATTAAAACATTATTTATGTTAATCAAAAATAGCTTTTTTAGACTATAGGAGACATAGAAATAATCTTTATATCTAAATGATGGTCATCTTTTGACTGCTCTAAATTTGACCTTTTCTGATTTAACAGTTCTTCGATGTAGATATTAATAATAAAACATCGTCAGTTTTTTTTTAAAAAAACAAAGACAAGTTTTCTCTTTTAAAATTAAGTTTTCAAAATATTTTCTGCCCACTGATGGATAATTGCTATGCAGTCAAGATCTGAATTACCTAAATGTCTTTACTCTCTAATGTCAGTAGGGGTCACAAGATAAACCTCACAATTTAAAAATGCTATCATGGCAATTTTCTCTGTAACTTTTTGCTGCTGTGAATTTTAAGCACTGATTATATACTTGAAAAAGAGCTAGATTACTTATTTTTACATTGTTTGTTACAAGCCATCCTCTCTCATCTTGTGTAGCACAAAGTTTAAAATTTCAGTGTGGCTGGTTCTCCATCTCCTAACATTTGAAGAAAGGAGAAAAACAGACTTGAAAATGGCCATGTCCCCCAGCAAGGGTAACTGAACATTTACTACTTGAAAGTGTGTGTGTGTGTGTGTCTGTGTGCGCACACATGCAGATAAGTAGGGAGAGACAGAGAAAAAAGTGATGACACACTTTCAGACTCATTCCCCCCTCTGAATCCCACCCCCACAATGACGCTTGCAGCATTGCAGTTTTATGTATTCCGTTGCCATAGAACACATTTCAATACATAGCCACGACTCCGGGAACTCATTCGCCATATGAGGTTCTAGAAACCTGTGTCAAGTAAAGTTCCAAGCATCTACAGCACATTGACTTGGTGGTGTTTATTTACTTGTATCCAACTAAAGTACTACCGGCAGAACTATTTTAGAAGAGGTACAAAGACTTTTTAGATTATGTAGTAGTTTATGGTATTGGCAAGTTATTTAATATTATAAGAAATTTCTTCTTTCACAAGGAAGATATGATTCTGTTGCCTCTGCTCTGATAGAATTTGAGAGAGAACTTTCTTCCTTAGTTTCCTCCAAGTGAGGATAAGAACAACACTGGCCTCCAAGTTTCTGTGAAGTTTAAATGAGACAGTTTGTGTACCATATCAGTAGCCCTGGTGCTGATGGTTTTACTCCTAATGCTAGTAATGCCTGTCCCCTCCACTTTTTCCTCCTGATTCTTCTGGCATCGCAAGTCTACTGTTGGGTTGGTTGTTTTTTTTAACCAAGTATTAATTTTCACAAACTTGTGAGATGGAGGAGAAAGAGTAGAGAGGCACAGGGCCTTTTCTTCTCAGACCTAGGACTCCTTGGAGTTTTCCTGCTGATTTCACTTCATGCTGTCATTCTCAGTGATGGTTTTGCTCCTAAGGCCAATACTTTTTATTTTATTTTATTTATTTCTTCATTTACTTTTTTACAGGAGTACCACAGTGAGGCTTTATTTTATCAGGGCTTGTGCGGCACCACTGGGGGTGAGTGTGTACATCAGAGGGAGCCCTTCTCCACTAACCTGGCAAGTGTGAGGTGGGTGCTGCTTACATACTGTTTTCCTGAAAATAAGACCTAACTGGAAAATAAGCACTGGCCGTTACCATGGTGATGGCCAGTGTCATGGAGAAGACAGTACATCACTATTCTCTTGCTCAGTGGCTGTTCTGTGACAGCAGGCAAGGCAAGGTGATTGAGGCTGCCATTCTTCAGCTCTAGTTTTCAAGGCTAATTATTTTCTGGTTATGTTTTATTGTTGGGGGAACACGGTAACAGCTACACTCTTCCAAATGTTCCATACGTCGGCCTGTGATTGGTTCAAGCAGGTGCAGGGCATCCAGGACAGCCACAGTCCTCAAGGCTGTTCTATGAAAGCTCAGGGTGACAAGAGCCATTTGACAGCTGTCAGGTCTCTGAAAAAAATGGCTGAAACTGGGCTCTTCAGGAGAGTTAGTTGTGTTCGTCACAGCTTACTGGGGATGGGGTGCTTGGGGCTTAATAATGGATTCTGTCCATCCCTGAGCTCCACCTTAGGTTCAGTCCCCACTTCTGCCATCCAGAGCAGGGGGTGTGGAGGAGAGTGCTGTCCCGCCCATCAGCGCAGCCCAGAGGGAGGTGCCCCAGCGACCTGGGATGTCGGAAGGACACCCTGACAAGCAGTAAGTTGTCCCAGCCCTCCCTCCAGGGGCCAACTGCTGCGAATGGAAGCCAGGTGTGTGTCGGCCATGGGCTCAACTCCACCATCTCCAGAGGCAGACACAGGAAGAGAGCAAAGCCAGGTGCTTCTCTTCCGTCTCTCAGTCAAGTCAGTGGGGCCCAGCTGTTCCACGTCATCCTCTTTACAGCAGATGCTGCTGTTCAGGCCAATTGTCTGCAGCTGATTGGTTCGGGTTCACCTAGTCAGCTGACAAGGACCTAAAATGCACATTTTGTGCTTTGTTTCTGACCAGAGCAACACGCCAGGGAAACTGGGGTTATGTCAGGGTTAGTCTGTGGCTCTGAGCTGGTGGCCATGGGGTGTATCTAGTAGGCCCTGGTTTTTATTTATGTTTTTGTTGTTGTTGTTGTTGTTGTTGTTGTGATCCCCTCAATTGAAATGAGAATGTGGCTCTTGATCAGCTCTAATTCTTTGCTGCAGACATCCCAGATCACAGACTAGAATCTCAGCAGGTCATTCAATGATTCAGAGAAATTTTCATGAAGATAATCTGCAAGGTTGAGGCTTCTGACAAGCAATTGTGACTCTTGAAAGAATACAACTTGCAGGGGGTCACTGGTGTAACTAAGGAGATGACCCGACAATTCAAAGGGACCCCAAAGTAAGGTCCCTGAAGCCAAGACTTCACCATCTGAACTGACTGTGTGCCTCTCACTGTGGAACCCTTGGACGGTCTTGTCAACGCCCTCACTTTCCGACTTAATGGCATAGAAACACTGTATTTTCAACATGGCAGTTTCAGGCTATGGATTTCCTCGTTTGCACTTTGTCTCTGGTGGTGCCTTCGGGGACCCTGGTGACATATCTGTAGGGCCCACGTGGCCCAGGCATGTTATTTACCCACACATCAGCTCTTGGGGTGATTCGCTGACCTTTGGAGGTGAGCAGCTCAGAACCACCCAGCTCCCTGGAACGGGCTTGAAGCCACCAGAAACCCAGATGTATCCGTCTTTTCTGGGAACTGCCTTCAGTTCTGTATCATCGCTGCTCACAAAAGATTTCTGGTCAGCATCTGAGAGGAAGGAGGGCTGCTCAGATGACAAAGGCCGAACGTGGCCTTGGTTAGAGCTCGTGGCCTTCTCTCTGGGCCATGGTGGGGCAGCTTGGCTGGATCTCCATGGTGAGCAGAGACGTAGAGTTTGGGCCAGAAGTAAACCTTTGCTGCGAGTCCGAGTCCATGGTTGGAGGCTGGGAGTCACTTGTCACTGCAGTGTGATTAAGGGAGCTGGCATTGTGGTCCCAGTGGGAGGCGGGGAGAGTAAGATGCAGGAAGGCAGGGACTGGCCCCGGGGTGCTGCAGCCTGGAGGGAGGAGGAAGGAATGAACGGGGGTGGGGAGGAAGGGCCCCACTGGCCCTAGAGGAGAGGCCACGCAGCCTCCTGCAACAGCTTCTCCTCAGGCAGAGAACATGGCCGTGACTGTGGCGGCTTCCATCTGCACAGTGCAGGGGCCCAGGGTGCTCGGCCCCGGCCCCCTCTAGCTCCCTGGAAGGCCAATCCTTTTAGGATCTGGGGTTTGAATAGATCCCATCTGGGCAAACACTAAGCAAGGGAAAGTGATTATCTGGTCCTTTACAAAGGTGATACTCAATCTGATTATTTGGTCTTTATTCAATTACATAAATAAAGGGAAATGGTTCTTTTTGAAAACCAAATTGTATTTTCATAAAGCTAATTATTTGATCTGGATCTTGAAATGTGGAAATTTTGAAAGAATTAAGACTAGAGCTTTGATTTAGAGATGAAAGGACATAAAAACCTCTTAGAATAGGAAGTAGCGTACATCTGTAGTTTTCTTTGTCATGTATTGCTTAGGGAGCTTTAAAGGCTTGATACACATTTTGAGAGTACGTCTTAGGTTTGGCAATTTTTATATGAAAACAACTGTTGATTCGGTTTTTTTCTTTATCAAGGGAAATTGTGCTCATTGTTTATTATTCCTGGAAATAACTTCAATTGAAGTTTTAGGTAACTAAATTTTAAAATGCATTATTTTTAGTTTTATATTCTGTCACTATCATACAGATTGATTTGAATTTTCCAAAGCACACGGGGGATTTTGGAATAGAGTTGTGATGAAACTTCTCGTTTTCCATCGAAGGTAAATTTGTGTACAGCTTGGAATCGATGCTGCTTGCTGACTCGGACTCGGCATAGACTTAAACTGATGGCCATCTAAGTATAAGAGTGTTGAAATATTTAAGTGCCAGATCTATCACATAATGAGTGATTTGGGGGACAGAAAAGCACTTTCACCTGTTCTCCTGCTCTCTACTCTCTTGCAACACATCTGCTCAAACTTGGCAAAGCCAATACCCATAACAAACTTGAGACACCCAAGGAAGTTCCCTTGAGGGAAAGGAGTGGCATTGCTCTTAATGGTGCGAAGTAACTGACCTTCCTGCTAGAATCTATTTTAAAAATTGTGTCCTTGAATGATCACTTTAGGACTCACCAGCTTCTGTGCAAGGTAAAGTATCAGGGAAAGAGTTTCAGATTCTGTGCAAGGCTGGTGGACCTATGACTAACTCCACATTTCACCAGCCCTCATTTCTCCTCCTACTGTCACTGCCAACATCAGTTGCCTGCTTTCCTTAGAAATGAGATTTACCAAGATGCCTCACTTTCTCCGTCCACATCACTGTAATTAATAGTTGCATCTGTGATTAAAATGGGGAGAAGAGCATTCATTAATAGACCACAACATCTTGCTCACTTAAAAAAAATCCTAGCTTAGTCAAAAAAATGTTTCTCACTGATGACATGGCGGCTTTAAAAATTATTACCTTTTATTAGAAATGAGGTCAGAGAAAGTATGTAGTTTAAAAGAAAAAAAAAAGGTAGAAAGAAGAACCAAAATTCTATTTTTGGCTTTTCTGCACTGACTCATAGTATCAACTTAAACCAGTCTCCTGTCCACGCAAGTGGCTTAGTTCATGGACTAAAGTGAGAAAATGCTTCAGCTACCCTATTTGAATGCTGGAGAACTGCTGAGAACATTCATATAAATATTTTTCTTTAAGCTCCCTAGAAGACAGGAACTTTATAAATATTAATATTATAGTTGCACCTTGGGAACAGGTAGGCAGGAAAATTATGATACTCTTAAGGAGAAATAACCTATCTCAGACTATCTCTACTTCAGAGCAAGTGATGGACTCTGCCTTGGCTTCATTCTCTCGTCCCCTCTCCCAGCCTCTGGCAGTTGACTAATGTAGAAATAGAAATAAACTTTAACAACAGAGGATCTGGAAGTAGGAAGCTTGGCTTGGATGTATTCACACTGGCTGATTACAAGCTGAAATCATCATAATTATGGCATTTTAAATCCCTAAAAGCATGAGAAAATGATTCACTTTAAGAATGAATAATTTAGTTTGTAACAGCTAAATCTTGGAAGCAGCCCATTTGCCCATCAGTTGGAAACTGGATAAGGAATATGTGGCTTTTCTATAAAATGGAATATTACTCAGCCATAAAGAATGAGAAAGTAGATTCATTCATAGGAAAATGGGTACATATTGAGGATATACACCTAAGTGAAATAAATAAGTCACATATGTGTAAACACTGAATAGTTTCTCTGATGTGAACAAACTATAATAGTACATAAAATCCTAATGAGATAATTGACAATGTGAAATAGGAAGAAAAGGGCTAAAGGTGTAGGGAAAAGGGGAAGGGTTGGGGAAAGGTAATAAGGGAAAGCAAAAAAAGGGAGAAAATGAAAAAATGGAAATAAAATGTTTGTAAATGGGGAGGGGAGGAGGGGAAGGCAGGGGTAAGGGGAAAAATAAGAACCAAGACCTGTCTTATAAAGGTACAAGATCCCAATAATGAATGTAACTGTACTGTATACCAAAAATGTACCAATAAACTCAATGAGGAAAAAAAAAGAATGAGAAATTTAGAGGAATGTCTTGAACTTAAGATCACACTGAATCTCTAGTTTTGTTTCTTTTGTCTTCTCACATGTCCCAAGGTTATGTAGCAGAAAGGAAAGATGTGATTGTAACCGGTATGTTTAGAGTCACTCTGTTTATTTCAAGTGGAGTCTCAGAAAATTAATTCACTTGTTTCTTTACAAATTCTTGCCCAACAGCTATTGCTGCAACACTTTACTGGAACTGGATTCCAACGTGATGTTCCAGGAATGTATGCAAGGGTTATTTTTGGATAGTGGACTTTCAGGTGATATTTCTTTTAGTTTACTTTCTTATTCATACTTTTCTGCACTTCCTGGCTTTTTTCTTTAAATAAGGCAGTTTCATTTTACAAAAACAGCTACAGAAATAATTCTGAAAAATTTTCCCATTGATTGCCTTCTCTTTGCCATTTACCCTGAATTTTTCATAGGCCTCTGCTATTTTCACTGTTTCCTCCTTCCCTCCCTCCACTTTTGAGACAGCTCTGGGGATCCAACC
This sequence comes from Fukomys damarensis, assembly GCF_012274545.1. Lineage (NCBI taxonomy): Eukaryota > Metazoa > Chordata > Mammalia > Rodentia > Bathyergidae > Fukomys > Fukomys damarensis. The sequence goes on along the minus strand of NW_022900926.1, from coordinate 12,570,792 downwards.
CACCCAGGGCCTCTCTGTGCTAAGCAGACACTGAAGCCCTGAGCCATGTTCCCAGCCCCCTCCCTCTTCCTGTAAGAATTTAAGACAAGCATTGAAAGGGTTCCTGGTTTCCAGAGTACCTGAGTCCTCCCTGCAATTGAAACCATAGAGTTAGTTTTGATCCAGGGAACTCAAACAGATTACAAAGTGCACATAAACATTTTCTGTTTTGTCTCAAGTTACTGGGAGAAGTCAAAGAGAATGGGTGTCTTGAGTAAGAATTATGCTAATAATGTACAGTTTGTTGATCTAATCTCAAGATGAATACATTAGTATTAATGTTTCTTGAGTGCTCAGAGCTTTTAGAAGTGATGCCAGTCACAACAAAGGAAATAACCACACTCAATGATCTTACTTAATGAAATAATGAAAAACAGTTTCAGACTTTCTCTTTGGTATAGCCATATGTGGTCTTTTCCATTTTTGCCTCAAAACCGGAGCATAGCAGAGCCCTCAATCATATCTGGGGATCCAGGCTTTCCACTGACACCCAGTTCTGTCAAGAGGAGCATCCAGGAGGATCAGAATATCATCTGTTCAGTCTTCTTACAAATATTTATTAAGCACCTGTCTGGCCACAACCTAGGCAATGGATGGAAGACAAGGATCTCCATGCAGTTGCTGATCTAAAGAAGCTACTGGAGGGAAACAGGCAGATAAGACACTAAGGTGTGGAAGTGGGAACCACACATTGGACAGAACATTCTCAGCACAACTGAGCACCATGTAGGGATTAGTGCCATCTGATGTGAAGTGCGGAAGGAAGGAAGATCAGAAAATCCTTCAAGGGTAAAGAGAAGAAAAGGCAAATGCAGCACAGGCATCCTGATGGGAAGGAAGCAGCGCGGCTCTCCACTGAGGGTCCAACCAGTGTTTAATGTGTTAGAGGTCCACGGGGGAGCCAGAGCAGCAAATGGCTCTCAAGAAGGCCTGGCATCAGTTCATTTTCATAAGGAGATAGAACATTTCCTGGTAGATGTGAATTGGGGATTTATATAAGGAATCTCAGGAAGCAGAAAATAGGGATGTGTTGGTTCCAAGCTCCTCCAACCTAGGTATAAAAGAAGACTCACAAGTCAGGTTTGCCTTCTATCACTGGAATAGTTTAAATGTCCAGTCTCTGCCCAGGAGAACAAAAGGCTCCCCAGAGAGGAGAGAGTGCACTTCCTGCAGCACCACAATCCTCCTGGCCTGGAGTCCGCCATTTTGTTCCTTTCTCTCTCTCTCTATCCTTCTTTTCTGCATGGCTGAAGAAAGTAGCAGCAGACAAGCTCCTGGTGCCTGGAGAAATCCAGCATTAAGGCTGCTTCATGGATGTTGCTGCCCCTGGCATCTGCCCAGTGGGTCCTGCGGGTGCCCAGGTTCCTGTCAGCTGTTATTTCATGTTCTCCATCCTTTGGCACTTTGAAGGTGTCATGGGCTCTTTTATTTCTCACCTGGCTCCAATATTTCAGCAACATTCTTCTCTAATGTTCGCCGGTGGTCACTGTGGACCTTGATGCCTTTTCTCCTTGGGGCAAATCCTTTCCTAGGCAGCTCCCTGCATCACCTAGTGGGCAGCTGCATGTCAAGTTGCTGTCCAGGCATGGTCCAGTGCTTGAATCGCTAGAAGAGAGTTCAGATGCATGCTCATAACTTTGGGAAAGTTATGGGAATAGCAATCAAGTGCAAGAAAACAATCAGTAATAGAATTTGAGGACAGTGGCTCACAAGTGGGAGTAGGTCCCGTGGATCCTCTAACGCCAGAGAAAGTAATGCGGGTTTGTAGTCTTCTTAAACGTCTTTTTCGTCAAATCTCCTCTCATTGGTTTTTCTATTTTGCATTTTTGTGAGCCACTTGAGAACTTTTTTTTTTTTTTTTTTGAAACATGCAAAGTATACGTAAGCAAAGAAGTCATACTGAATATGGTGCATTCTGAAGCCAGGGGTGCTTTGTTGAAAGGTACAGGCAAAAGCTAAGGAAAGCCTACTCTTGACAAACAAAAGTCTGGAACTTGAAATATCATGGGGGAGGGGGATACAAAAAGAATTAAAGGACGTGTGAACACGTACTAATACATTTTTAAAAAAGAAAAAAATTTTAAAGAAAATCACCCTTGACCTTGACCGACACTCCTGATGGCAAAGTAGTTATGGAGATTGTGACCTGTTGGAGCCCCGAAGGCAAATATTCTGCTCACTCCTGCTGGGAAGGAGAAGATTTGGGGCTTCGTCCCTCCGTGGGGTGTGGGGAACTCTGGGCACCGCGGCCCTGGAGTCCACAGCCGCGCCCACGGGGACGCTGGTACCCGAAGGGGCTTCGTCTCTCTTCGCACCACACCGGCGTCTGCCCCCATCCCGGTCCCCTCCAGAACCTCTGCCTCTCCCTCCCTCTTTCCAGGAAGCTCCTCGCTTTTCTTCGAGCCAAACCCACAGGCCAGGGCCCGGCCGGGGT
>NW_022900926.1:12563886-12567830 GCF_012274545.1 Fukomys damarensis | reverse complement strand
CGGACCCCCGGCCAGCGTGGCCGGGGAAGCCGAGTGCCGCCAGTCTGCGCGCCCCTCTTCGCATCCTTCACCCGCACACCTGCCCGCGTCCTCCGGTCCCTGGCGGGACAGGAGTGGGTCCCCGCTTTGGAGACCTAACGGGCTGCGGATGGGGGTCTCCGAGGGTCCCCGTCGGTGGGGGAGTCCGCTCGGGACTGAGGTCAGACACCCCAGATGCGGGATCCCTAAGAAGCGCAAGGGAGTGTGCCCTTCTGGGCGGTGAGGAAGCCGCCTTTGGAGACCTTCCGAAGTGAAAGTCCCCCCAGGCAAAATCCCCTATTAAGGGGGAAATGATTTTTGTTTGTTTGTTTGTTTGTTTTGCTTGCTTTAATAGGCAACAAAAGTTAATTTGATTCGCTTTGCTGCCGATTTGCTTTTAGGGAACTGGAGTAGCACTGATGCCGGTTCATAGATGCTTTTAGGCTAAAAGAAAGGGGAGAGAAAGAGGGAAGAAGGCAGGGAGGGGGAGAGAGAGAGAGAGAGAGAGAAAAAAAGGGGAGGGGGGGAGAGAGAGAGAGAGAGAGAGAGAGAGAGAGAGAGAGAGAGAGAGAGAGAGAGAATGATTAAGTAGTTAGGTTCCCAGGAATTTAATTGTGACCCACGTTTGGATTTCAGGGAAGGTGTATAGTGTTACTTATCAAAGTGCGAAGTTCATCTAGAAATGGGCTGGGGATTTAGCTCAGTAGTTCCACCGGAAGCTCAAGGACCAAAGTTTGATCCCCGGTACCAAAAACAAACAAAGTTCATCCAGAAATACGCCCTTTGCTGAGAGTCCATTTGATGAAAACTGCTGTTTGTTCCTGCGTTAAGGCTTTGAGGATATTAAATCAGTGTCCCCCGTGGAGCTCAGAGTGGATTTCTCAGTGACTTTATCCCTGGCTTCTCCAGTGGAATCCCAGGAAGGTTAAGGAGGAGAACCAAGAGTGACGTGAGATTGCAGCGGGAGCAGAGGGCTTCAGGGAACCAGGGTTTTTGCAGTGAATCATTGGAGGGGAAGGCGAATCCGGCACTGCCAGCTTTGCCTTCTGTCTTGTGTGTTGGGGGAGGTAGAAATTTGATTTTGTACGCGTGCACGTGTGTGTGTGTGTGTGTGTGAATTTTTTTTGCTTATTAACTGCTGGCAACAGTTCCAGAGTGTACAAAGCACACACACATACACATACAATTTCACATCATAATTGGAAACCAAGAGGAAAACGTGAGACTAATAAAAAATCAGCCTCAATTATGAAAACCAGCGAAGGCAGAGAGGCAAGTCCCGTTTCTTGTTAGACCAGGTTTAGAATCAGGGTGCCTTATTTTGCCTATGGATCATCAGTAGGTAACAAACTCCCCCAACACATAGCACTGTACTACAGTGACCCTCACTTTGCCCAGGAATCTGTAACATGAGCAGGGCTTGCTGAGGACGCCCTTTCTGCTCTGCTCTATGTAGCTCCAAAGTGGGCGGCTGGAAGCATCGGAATGCTTGCTCACCTCGCCTCAACAGGAGGCTGATACTGGCCCTTGGCAGGATCCTCAGCCAGTCAGTCCTGTGGTGGAGCTGCAGCCTCCACACGAGGCTGCTTAACTTTCTCACAAAATAGTGTCTGCTGCAAAGAGCGAACACCCTCAGAGAGTCAGGTGGAGAGCCTTTTACGAGTTAGCCTTTGACTCCTGTGCTGTGTCTTTTGCTGTCACTTCTGACTCACCAATCCAAGAGGGAACACAGATTCTGTCCTGCCGTCACGGGCGTGGAACACATTTAGTGTAACCATTCACTTCATCCCTCCTTTCTGCTCTGTCACAGACAGCACCACCACCACCACTTTTGAGTGCTTATCTACCTGGATCCACTTTCTGGCCACTACGTCAATTGGGAGGCAGTGTTTATTTATCCAGCATTCCTTCTCCCAGCCTCCCCAGCTAGAAATTAGGCAACAGTTGGTAACTTTTCCACCGTCCCATCCCGCACATCGTGTCCCCTTCCCTGATGCCCTCCCTGCAGTGAGTTCTGAACTCTGGCCACCCCATTCACTCAGTGGTTGACGTCACTCATCAGGGTTGGACCCAACGAAAGTACCTGCAGAGGGCAGTGTGACGTTTGCCTGCAGGCTTGGGGAATTAAAAATCAGATTTTGAATTGCCTTATGTCACCACTGCCCTTCAAACTATACCTGGAGAGCTACCATTGTGGAAATTTGCCAGACCCACTGTGTAGCCTGCCCGGAGCTCCCTCCTCTGAGTCTACAAGACCAGGTACTATTGACAGGAAAGAGAAGAAGGAGCTTCTGTGGTTGTGAAGGGAAGCCAGTCTAGGCTAAGGCGAATCATTCTGGGGCAGCTCACACTTGTGAAATGTCCCTGTGGGGGTGCTACAGTTTCTACCCTGTCTTTCACAGAGGGACCAGAGCTGGGGCCAGACACAGTTTGTCCTTTGACCTTGGCTATTCAGAACCTCATGATCTTGTCTCAGTGAACCAGCTCAACTCTCATTTCCCTGATGGATAGTGTCCTTCCCTTGTTCTTTGCCCTTTTTGACACAGAGCAACCCCAACCCCTCCCAGAGCCGTTTAGCAACTGTGAGCACCCATTTGAGGCAAGTAATCCAAGGATGAATGAATGCCCAGTTTGCCTGACTGAGAGAAGAGGGAGGCATTCTCCGATGCGCCTGTGGAATTTGCACAAAAATGGATTCACCGTTCCTACGGGGGCAGGCATCTAGCGAATGTTGGACCCAACATATGTCACTATTTGTTAGAGCCTTGCTTGTTGGCTGTCTCAGAAACTGAAGCCTTTTTGTGCCTAGAAGTGTCTTCAGCAGCAGGGTAATTGCTGCCGGGCTGTTCACTGAGAAAGTGCTTAGAGTTGGTTTGAAATCACAGAAAACAGTGAGCATTCTTTGCGGTTAATGATGTGCTTCTTTTTAAAGAGCACCCCAGCCAAAGGCAACAAAGAAATGTTTGGAAAGCAAATTGAAATCTGAAGGGGAAAGACGAAGAAAGTGTGCAGCCCTGACACAGCTCAGCTGGAGCCTTGTTAAGAGATATTTATAAGTCTTTGGATGGTGCCCCCGATTTCCAAATGACAGGGGGCCTTCCGAGCTTCATGCGTGGTGCATTAATAACGGGGGCGCACGCGCCAGTGTTCTGAGACACGATGGTGCTCTTCAGCTGTGTGCTTCTACCACGGCGCGTTTTGTAATTAGCCGAGGAAGTGAGCCGGCCGACTGCCAAGCAAACAAGGCACCTGAATCACCAAGCAGGGTTCAAGGCTTCGGGCGGCCAGTGACATACTTCTGGAGTCTGGGAAGGAGAGGCAGGCGTCCACTTCAAAGGAAATGGGTGGTGGTTGACTGGTTCATCGTCTGTACTGGGTCTCTGTTTAAAAAAAAAAGTAGCTGGCCACAGAGAAGAACTCATTACACATCCTCACCTTAAAACAAATTACTAGTGAAGAGCTTCTAAGCATCTGTAGGCAACATCTTCCAAATCTATACCTTAGATATATACATATTAGCTAGCTTATAAGGACAGCATACAGCATACCTGCGAAGGTGTTTGATAAAATAATTTTAAATGGATATTTTCTGGTAACTGTAGGATTGGAATAATGGATCTGAATGCTACACAAAAATGTACAGATCAAATTGATTTATAAGAAAGGTTTTTTCTAACTCATTAATAGAGCCAAAATTATGAGAAAATCTTTATACCTTTCTTGCTTTTACAGGTTAAATATTTATTTTATTTTTTTTTTTATTGAGTTTATTGGTACATTTAGGGATACAGTACAGTTACATTCATTGTTGGGATCATGTACCTTTACATGGCAAGTCTTGATTCTCATTTTTTTCCCCTTACCTCTGCCCTCCCTTCACCCCCTCCTCCCCTCCCCATCTACAAACACTTTATTTTCATCTTTTC
>NW_022900926.1:12550231-12563664 GCF_012274545.1 Fukomys damarensis | reverse complement strand
GTGGAACATTTTTTCATATATTTTCTTGCTGCTTTCACTTCTTTGTATGAGAAATGTCTGTTCATTTCGGATGCCCATTTTTGGATCGGGTCTTTATATTTGGGGGGACTGATTGTTTTGAGTTCTTTATATATCCTTGATAATAGTCCTTTGTCTGAGGTACAGCTGGTAAAAATTTTTTCCCACATTGTAGATTGTCTCTTAGTTCTGCTAATGGTTTCTTTTGAAGTACTAAATATTTATTTTTTAAAAAATTCAGTTGATGCCCCTTAAAAGCATGGAGTCTGGTGGATTTCCCTCAAACCTCCTTTCCTCTGCCTCCACCCCCAGTTTTGCAGGTGAGGTAGCTGAACCTTAGTCATTATTAAACAGCTCAACAAGGGAGGACCTACAGACCTGCAGCTTGCCTTTGTTTCCTCTGAATCCTGGTTTGGGGCACCTTCTTCTGCAAGAAGCTTCTGTAAAAATGTATCCCAATTTCCTTCCCAAATAATGAAGGAATGTGTATAATAAAATGCACTTTTAAATAGACTGATAAAATCAGTATTTTTCTTGCTACTTTTGCTCCATTATAAATGTTATACATATATATATCGATGCTATGATTTTTTTCTAAGTGATGTTTCTTATGATAGGCCCTACATTTTGATGTCCTTAACATGTGCTGTTTCCTGTGACTCTCACAATAGTCCCGTGAACTCAATGCCTTATTTCTCTCACTTTGTGGATGTACAAGCCATGCACTCCAGGTTTGTGGTTTTCACATGGCTGCTTCAGTGAAGTATTGACACATAGAAAATACTGGGGTGATTATTCATTCTGGGATGATCATTCATTCATTAAGCCAGTATTTATTGACAATTCTAGATGCCCCCAGTACAGCATCAAATGAGATGAGATCAGGGGTATATAGGAACTCATATTTTGGTGGGTGGCAACAGCAAACAAATAAGAAAGAAAAATCCCAGAAAGTGGTAAGTGCTGCATAGAAAATTAAAATAAGTGGTGTGGTAAGTATTGTCTGCCTGTATGGTTATTTCTGGTTAGGATGCTAATAATCAAAACATGAAGGAAAAAGAAAGTCCTGAGTTTTAGAGGTTGTTTTTGAAATTAATGATAGTATTTGCAGTTCAGAATATTACATACTATGAAGAGAATCCAGCATGGATATCTAAGAACCAGTCTGAAGTTCTTGAATAAGGGAAACTATCTGCTTGGAGAAAATACGATATTTTAAAAAATGTGTCTAACTGTATGAGCTTTCTCGTCATTTCTCGTGTTTACTAAACTTGACCAGAATCTGTCAAACTCTAGCTGGTGATTTTTGTACACGTTTCTTTCTTAATACTGTATGTGAATGTTTTCCTCTTTTATTCTGCATTCATCTTCATCTTAAAAATATTGAGAAGTTAGAAGATAGATCAAAGCATTAACATTTATCTAGAGAAGACATCCATCTTTCTTGAAATTTTTGAATGAAAAATTTGAAACCGCAATTTCTTAGGAAAAAACTGAATTGCTGGTTTTAAAAATTTTCATGTACACTTTTTTTTTTTTTGTTTTTTGGTACCAGAGATGGAACTTGGGACCTTGAGCTTGCGAGGCAGGCAGCAGAACTACTCAGCTAAATCTCTGACCATCCTGTACACGTCATACACAGAAAATATCCTGTGTACAAGAAAACTCCTGGTAGATACAAACCATATAGATACTTGGTCTCTGGTACCTTGGACACCTAAACCCCTTTGGACCAACAGCTAGGGCAAGGGTGAGTTTATGCTACAGAAGATTGATTGCAGTCCAGAGTTGATAGACAGATGAGAAGTGGGAAGGTTACTTCCTACTCTATGCCAGAAGTTCCTAAACTTACCTGCATATAGAATCATTAGAGGATCTTTTAAAAGAATTTCCATGGCCACACAACCTGCCTACTCCAAGCCAGTGGAAGTACGGTATCTGTTACTTGTACCACAGCATTAACATATCTCAGGCTTCTCAGGTGATTCCAGCATGGAGGCAAGTGTGATAACCACGGACTTTATGTGGTCAGGCTCTGTGCTAGGAATCACGTGACTCAAACTGCCGAAGCTCAGAAAATTCTGAGTGTAGGGCAAGGAATACAAAGCAGAATTCCACACAGAGCCATTCACAGTGACCCTGTGGTATTTGAAACAAGGACTAGCATATGCTTGGACATTTCATCATACTTTTTCTTAAAGGAGAGAAGTAGTGTGGGGTTTCCTGGCGTGGAAACACTGCTGAGATTCATTTAATGATTTGTTGATAGTTCTAAATACTTCCTCAAATTTACAGGCTGAGACAAGAACAGCAATTTTAATTGAGAGTAGAAGTGAGTTTCAAAATATGGTGAACCAAGACTCTTTCTCTTCTCCCACAGCCCTCGGGCATTCTACACACCTTTTGCTGGTGCTAGCTTTGATACTTCTACCTGCCCATGGAGTCTAAAATTTACAAGTTTTGCACTTCTCAGGGTAGCAGAAGATTATTTTATTTCATGAATACATGAACATACCAGGTGATTCTTGTGTTTAAGCCAAAGGAAGTGTTCTGATGTAAAATCTTTGACTGGAATGCATGGTAAAAAAAGTGAACTTCCTTTATATTCAGAAAAAACCTCAAGTGTCTTTCATTACATAAATAGATGATATTTTTTCTCCTGTCTTCCCATTCTCCAAGGCTGCTAATAAGCAGTGAAATGCCCCCAAGCTACAGTTGCAGCGGGAAGAAGAGCAGTAACAGGAACAGTGGATAATTAGTATCTTATTAGGGCATGGGTGGATTTGCAAGTTGATGACTGTGCCAAGGCTGCCAAGTCTTCCCAAAGTACCAGGAGAACTTCCATGGGCTTGGCAGATGCTCAAGAAATACCTGCTGAATAACTGCTGAGCAGTTAAGAGCAGGAAATCTTTGAGACTGGGCCTGAATCCCAGAACTGCTTTCTGCTTGTTCCTTGTGTGGCTCTTGGTGGACTCCTTGAACCTCTCCACATGACAATTTCCCTTTGTGCATGGTCTATAATTTGTGGGTCTTTGTGAGGATTAAGTGAAAACAGCTTTGTTAAATAAACTCTTAGCAGGGTATGGGAGGTGTTGAAAGCACCGGTGAATGAGAGTTATTAGTGTGATGAGTCAGTCACTTAGTGAACTGTGGGACTTCTCAGATTACATAAAGACAAATACCTCAGCTTTTCAACTTGGGGGAAAGGTGAGCAGCACATGTATTCATGGGTAAGATAGACAGCAATTTTTGAAAAATGTCTGAGGACAAATTTTAAGCAATTAATTGGTTTTGAACATTTTTCAATCATCAGTGAGTAGAGGCAAGCATCATTTCAATAAACAACTTATAGGACAAAAGTGCATGGAGTTTTGAATTTTATTTGCTTCATGTACATTAGGATATTAAATAAAAGGTGCATCTGCATGATAGGAAGGCATCTTTCTGGGTTTCTCACTTATCCTTGTAGAATATGGATTAATAAAATTGAACTCATTAGAATCACAAATATTTAACACCCATACTAACAACATGTAATAGAATATAGAACAAGAACTTAAAAGATAGCATTATATTAAAATAATGAATTGAAACTAAACATTAAAAAGTCGATGAGTACAGAAGTAAAATTCAACAACTTCATTGAGAAATTATTTCTATATGTACAAAATATCTAAAATTGCAGTAACTGAATTTGTTTTCATCCGTGAGCCTGCAGGCGGAATGGTGCTCATATTGGGAGGGTAAGATGCAGAATCACCAGGCAGACTCCAGGGAGGTTTCTGGAAGCTTCCGCTTTATTCAGAAAATGCACAGGCTTATATGGGGAACCATTGGGGAGGAGCATGGGAAGAGCATTTAACATTTGGCGATATCTTATTGAAGTCATGGTGGAGTGATTTTTCTTAGGCCAGATGAAGGAGTCATGGATTAGGGGTCTAGGAGTAGCCTGTTGGACCCAGCATCTTATGCACTTAGGCGAGTTAGCTTAGCCTTAGCAAGGTCTCCAAGTCAGCTTAGGAGGCAGAAGTGAAGCACAGCTGGCCCAGCCAGGCTTGAACTTCTCCCACAGAATTCATATGAAAAAGACCTAAATATTAGTTCATTTTCAGCTCACTGTGGTGTGACTGATAACTGAATGTAATACACTGTATCAGCGTATAATGTATACTGTTCATATCAAGGGATATAATATCCATACAATTCTGTCCTAGTTTGATCACCCCGAGGGTCCCTCCTAGAAAGAGCATCTTTAAAGGACATGTTGGTGAATGAAGCATTCCAGAGGAAGATTACAAGGGTGGTTGAACCTTCTGAGAATCATCGTACTTGAGGACGGAAAAATAGTTCACAGTGTTTTCCCTGGAGAAAGAAAGACCAGAAAGACATGCTCAACTGTCTTTGCAATACTGAACAGTCTTTCTTAAGAAATGCAGGTTAAATACTTCCTATTAGGCTCCAAAAGAAAGAAGGGAAGGAAGGGAGGGAGGGAGGAAAGGAAAGAAAAGAAAGACCCAGTTAGCATATATTAAAGAGTAAAGGATTTTAGCTGAGTAAAAGAGGAATCACAGACACTAAAATGGAACAAGCTACCCTGTGAGATAGTAAGATCACTACAGGCGCTAAACACTGTGTGATCATCTCTTAAAATAATTTTTTAAACTTTTTTTTTTCAATACTGGAGATCAGTCCCAGGGCCGTACACATTGCTGAGTGAACACTGCACCACTGAGCTACACCTCCAGTCTAAAAATATTTTTGAGAGACATCCCCTGTGATGGGAGCCAGGATTATGTAGGTTTCAGGTCAGTGTGAATATATCTTTACTCCACGTCTATGCTTTTAGGTTGTTCAAAAAATTAACAGCAACAAAGAAATTAATGGAAGGGAAGATGTTAGCTACTATGAAACTATATTTATTGTTTTTAAAACTTGACTCAAGAAATTCTCCTAATCTCTGTGGATAAGTGTGTATTTAGCTGTTATAATGTCATAAGAATATTTCATCTCTTTCCCTGTTACACATTTCATAGTGCATTCAAATTATGTATTTTGGTTATATATTCATTTTGAAATCTGACAAAGAAAAAGAAAATATTTTATCACTTGTGTATAACCAAAAGCAAGAATTTGGAGGGCTTCAGGGACAAAGACAAGTGTGACGTTGGGGAGTTTCTGAGCCCCTCAGATTGCTGCATCCCTCTGACCTACCTAAGGCCGTATTCTCTGTTGTATCCGCTGTCCAGCCCAATATTTAGACTTCTCAAGCTTACCCTGCATTACCTCTAACCTGTTTCCTACCTACTCTTTCCTCCTTCAGTAAGTGGCACTTCTTGAAGGTTCCAGTCAAAAGTTAGCGCTAATTCTTATTTCTTCTTCTTCTTTCGCCATATATATTTAACTCATTCTCTGATTTAGATGAATCCTTTCTCCCAAAACCTGACTACTTCTCTCCAGTGTTTTACTATCCCTGAAGCTTGAGCCAGAGGACCTGCTAGTAGACTCCCATGTGTTTGTGGTCAGCACTGTTTTACACACACACACACACACACACACACACACACACATACATACACACACACTCAAATACACACTCAAAGACACTATAGCATGAGAGAAAATGAAAGAAAAGGGTAGGAGGGAGGGACCGAGCAAGGAAACAAAGGAATGGGAGAAGGAAGAAAGGAAAGGAAGGAGGGGGAGATGAAAGGAGAAAAGAAGGGAGGGAAAGAAGGATGCAAAGGAGAAAAGAAACAATTTTCACCTCACCTTTTATTCCTTGCATAAAATAAACCATGGACAGTCACCTAAGAAAGTTTTAAAAATGTAGATGATGATAAAATGATAGCAAAATAATAATAATTGAATGGCAAAATCTGAGATTGTTTTTCCCAAGTGTATTAGAGATGAAGAATAAAATTTTTGATTTTATTATTGTGCCTGATAGTTCTGTACTTAGAGCTAAATTAAATTATCCAGTATGTAAACTAAAATGAGGTGATGGGCTGTGGACAAACATTTAGGGTGTGTGTTTCAGAAGGTGTCACTTACAGAACACACGAATTGCATAGGTGGCCTCTCATGGGAAAGCAAGCTATGGGTTCATGTTCGGCATTCTTTCTGGTAGGCTTTCCGTGTCCCTTATTAGACTCAGCATTTTAGTTTTATCTGGCATCATTTCTAAAGACACAAGGCCTTTCTATTTTGACATTCCCCTTAGATTTCTAAGATTAGTGAGGAAGAAACATTTTAAAGTTCCTGAAATCTAAAGATTGTTTACACAGTTTGCTTGTGCAGTTTTATGATTTTTTAGGATCAAAGATTCTCCCTAACACAAAATATTTATGATTATACCGTCAATATTATTAAACCACCAGAACACTTATTATAGAAGTCATTACTACACACAGAAATGTTTGAAGTAACATAGCTCTTGAGATTGAGAAAAAGAAGAAAAACTGCAGGCACCTGTTGAGGAAAATGAGGACAGATGGTAGGATCTCCCCACAGCTGTGCTGACATCCAGCCCTCCAGGCAGATCCAAAGTCTATTCATTTCTTTTATTACACACGGAGGAGTTCTTCACTTCACCCTGTTTAACACAGCATTCGTCAAAGCTTTATTCTGTAGAAGATATTTTTATTGAGGAGGTTGGAAAAAAAAAAAAACGGACGATGAGTGAGAGTCGATTTAACATCTGTGTGATCATGTTTTAGAACAAGCGGTCACAGCAATCTTGTCAATTATCCAAGCTGGCGTTTGGGTTGTTATCTTAGTTTGAGAGTCACAGCGTTTGTGCTGTCTTGTTCGGTGATGAATGTCAACTTCCTGCCAAGTTCTGCTGCTGAGAACTTACTTTGCTCTTGCCACACAGCATATTGAAAGCTGAGTTCCATATATTGGCTGCAATAAACACGGGCATGTAAATATACCAACAGCATGCTGACTTTAATTTCTTTCATGCACTGTATATACCCATGAATGGTGTAGCTGGGTCAAATAGTAGCTCTACTTTTAATTTTTGGAGGATCCTTTATAGTGGCTGTACTAATTTATATTCCCTTCAGCAGTGTAAAAGGGTTCCTTTGTCCAAATCCTCATGAACATTTATTGCTTTCTTATTTACTTATGTATTTATTTTAGTCTTCCTATGTAGTTCAGTCTGGCCTTGAACTAACTATGTAGCCCAAGCTGACCTTGAGCTCACAGTGATACTCCTGCCTTAGCCTCCCAAGTACTGGAATTACAGGCATGCACCAGGACACCTAGCAATATTTTCTGAATTCTTGACAATATTCATTCTAGGGTGAGATGAAATCTCAGTGTAGTTTTGATGTGTATTTTTCTAAAGGGTAAGGCTGTTGAATATTTTTTCAGGTACATATTAGCCATTTGGACTTCTTTTGAGAAGTGTCTGTTCAATTCATTTACCTCTTTATTGATTGGGCTATTTGATTTTTTTGGGGGGGAGTGTTAAATTTTTTGAGTTATTCCTCTTTTGGAAGTCAGAGGAATATTTTTCGACATGGCTGAGATTAACTTTTATTATTGAAATTCATTAACAGGTTTTCAAGGGTAACAAGTAATATTTTATCTAGAAACATATAAACATGCTAAGTATACAATCAATATAATATTTCACAACAAAAACAAAAAATAATGCCAGAATGACAATCCACATTGAAGCTGAGCTAGGTATTTGAGTTAGAGTGCGACTGAGATCCATATAAAACTGTTCTTATGGCATAATCAGACTTTATTGCTCTCTGCAGAACACGAAATTAAGTACAAAGGAGCATGACATTTACTGCTTGGCCTTCATGTTTGCTTTAAAAACATCTACATATGTTTACTCTTCAATTCTAAAAGTTTTGTAGAATCACGATTTTAATCCCCTACTTTTATTCCCATGAAGCCTATTTTTAAAAATTAATTCTTAATAGTAGACTGCTTTTACTTATCAGTATTTTATATTACATTTATGATATTTGCGATGTGTTTAATGCATATATTATACAATTCACTTTTTATACAGGCTGTGACATTAGAATACAGTAATGATTGTGCACCGTGAGTGAGCAATGTACCTACTTTATTTCTGAAGTCCTGTGATAAGAAGCACTCTCAGAAGTTGGACATGGAAGGGCCTTTACCATGGGTACATCAGAGCCACATCGGGGCCCATTTACTAAGTGGAGCAGGGAGTGGAGAGAGGGAGTGATTTAACTCTGAGTCTAGAGGTTGAGACCAGAGAGAGTGAAAATGAAATTTCCTTGCACATCTCCTGAGAAGTACTTAGTATCACTTCTTGAATACCAACTCCTATGAGGCACCATCAGTACCTGAACTCTTCATTGACCACCGTTTTACTGTGTCAGTCCCATTCTTCAGGTTTTTTTCCCTAGCAAATGATAATAGCACAATAACCATCCCTTTGATTATCCACTTGAATCTCATTTATTCCTTTGTCAAACTGCCAGGAAACTCTCAAGCTCATTGAGCATTTCTTTTAAATTTGGTCACTCTAAATCTCAACACTGATCATTTCAAGAATGCTTTTTGACCAGCTTGCTTTTTTCTCCTTCCTTTCTCGCAACAAGAATACTTGAATGACACAAAAACGGAAATGCAAAATAGTTTTTTTGCCTTTTTCTTTACTTTTACCTCACTTTATTGTGCTTGTAAGATGGGCCAAAATGCCGTCTCTGCTGTATAATATTGACCCCAGTGAGGCTCTGTTTGATTGCTGTCCCTGTATTTTCTTAGTACAGAAGGAAGCAAAAAGATAGCACTAAGAAATACCTATGCTTCTAGTGGCAGCTCTTGTGTCCTTTTATCTTCACAATTACTGTATCTCCTTATGCAGGAAAGACCTGGTACTTCTTTATAAGTGCACTTATTTAAATCACCATCTTCAATATGCAAGTCAGTCTCTTAGGTACTGAGGATGTAAACTGATGTTAGAAAACATTCTGATGTGTGGCTTCCCTCTCTCAGACCTGCTTTCCTTTTTTTTTTCTTGTTTATGTAGAATAGGCAGGAAATGCTCTCTGTGTAACAGGATTTCAGAGTTGCTCCTTGCATAAATTCTGTTTTCTATATGCTGAGGCCAGTCTGCTGCAGTTCCTGTCCATGTAGAGACTAAAATGTTGTCACTGTATTTCTGGTCTTTGGTGCCAGAAGTGTGTCATGGAAAATCGTGCACATCCCAGTTTCTTCTAACATCTGGATAAAGAGTTCACACCAAGGTTTAACCATATGTAAATATGATTGAAAACAGATGGGAAAATAGTTGGTTTCTGACTTTTGGTGGATTCCATTCGTAATGCAAGCAACTGTGTATTCTGAATGTACAAATTTATAATTAGATTAGGAATATCTATTTCTAGTCAGTTTCCACAAAGTTGAGAAGATAATAAATCTCTGGTACATATCACACCCAACATGGGAACATAAATAGAAGAATAAAGAGTGAGGTAATGATCACTTCTGCTTGAACTGATTAAAGAAAATTTCATAGAAGAAACAGCATCGTGAGCCTTGAAGGTAAGGAAGAGATTCAACAGCTGGAGTTAGTACAATAGGTATCTTAGTTGTATGTAGAGAGTGGGGCAGAGGGAGTGGAAGAATTTGAACAAAAGCAAAGACCTGGAAAAAGGCTGAGTATTTAGAGAATGACACATAGAAAATAGAGGTCACACGGCAAGATTAATAATAGGTAACCTAGGGCTGGGGATTTACCTCTGTGATTCTGCTGTCTGCCTCGAAAGCGCAAGGTCCTGAGTTCAATCCCCGGTACCCCTCCCAAATAATAATAGGTAACCTAAAAGGCCAGGTTAGGCCAAATTTTAAGGAAGCTGGGATGTCTAGATTTTAGAATGCTGTACAATGTATTAATGAATACAACACAGTGACATACTGAGGAGGATTTTTCAAACCAGATCTTGACAGAGGATATAAATGATAGAGTTTGAACTAAGGTAGAAATTGAAATGAAATAGAAGTAGGAAGTGGATTTTTTTTAAAGGAAGACTTGTAGGAATAAGGGCTGTCTGTAGAGATTGGAGGATGGAGTTAAAGAAGTCTGCAGTTTTGAATTCAGATGGCTGGGAGAGCGGCAATATCATTAAATAATTTTTTGGAAAAGAAGTCTTGCACATATACCATTTTTTGTTTACCATGTTTGAAATAATAGGATTTTCAAACAAAATGAAATGGGCTTTTGGAAATGGGATAAAGGGGATGATTTGAAACTTGGAGTAGGCAAGATTCCCAAAGAAGTATGGTGACCCAAAGGGTACAGTATCAACGACAGAGAGGTGAAGTTTTTAGGGAAACGGAGGAGAAAGTAGAGCCAGAGAACAGCACAGATGAGCTGCCAGGGGAAACCAGCAGTGGCGCTTTCTGTGGGTGGAGAGTGTGAGTGTCCTTGCCGTGGTTCTGGGACTCGTTCCTCAACTTAGAGAGGAAGGATTCAGTTTATTATCAGCTATGACCTGCTCTGTGTAGGCTATAAAGTTGAGGAAGTACTCTAGTCCTACATTGCTAAGAGCTTTTTGCCATGGAACAGTGTTCAATTTTTTCTGCTTTTGAAATTATTATGACTTTTTTAGGCTTTCAACATGACAAATTGCATGACTGATTTTCTAATGTTGAAACATTTCTTCATAACTGTGACATATTATCCTTCTTATATTGCTACATCCTGTTTGCTAAGAGATACATCAATATTTATTTTTAAAGAAATCTGCATCTAGGTCTATGAGAGATTATCAGTCTGTGATTTTTTGTAAGGTCTTTCACTTTGGTATCAGGATAATGCTGGAGTCAATAAATGAGTTTAAAAATTCTCCACCTTCTTTTATTTTCTGGAAGAAATCTGTCAATAATCATCGGCATCACCTGTTTCTTAAATATTTAATAAAATACCAAGCAAAAGCATCTTGGCTTAGAATTTTCATATAGGGAGCTTATTTCTGTAACTTATTAGTAGCTTATAAGACTATTCAGAATATTGGAATTTTCCTCAATGAATTTTACTGCTTTGGTCTTTTAAGGACTTTATTTCTGATCTGAATTATCCATTTTTGCCACCAAGATGTGTAGATTACTATGAGCCCTTTAATGTGTATACCAGCTGTTATAACTCCTTTCCTTTAGTTTATTTATGTTTGTTTTCTTTTTACCCTAGTGTTTTCTCCACCCCTCTACTTTCTTTTGTTTATAGCTTCTTAGTCCGTAAAGTGGGTATCTTCTAGGATAGAAAAGAGGCAGGGTAAAAGTTCTTATGTATTGAAGCTGAAATTCTTTCAAACAAGTGCAAAGCGAGATCATAAGCTGAGGTGGGGAAATTTTGGCATCTTATGCAGAAGAGGTTTAGAATATTTGGGAATATTTAAAATATTAGGAAAACAAGGGATTAACATGGACTTCCAACTGTTAGCAAGAGCCCAGCTCTTGTAAGTAGTAATACTGCTTGGATGACTAAGATATACTATGATCAAAACTGAAGGTATTTATCCAAAATAGGTCCTAAAAATTGGAATATGTGAAAAAGTTATAATGGAATTATGGTGGTAGTTGCATAAATTAATATTTCAATTTCTATTTCAATAAAAACCAGCTACATTTTCCTCACTGAGTGTCTTAGTAGTTTTTCTTATCACCAATACCCAATACCTAACTCTTAAAACTTAAAGCAGTTGTTATTATTATTAGACTTTTTTTCATGGTAGCCATTTTCCTGGAGTAAGATGGTATACCAGCATAGTTTTAACTTACATTTCTCTGGTGGCCAGCAATAATGAGCATTTTTTTCATGTTTTTCAAAATTAATTGATTTTTTCCATGTGTTTATTGGCCAATTGTACTCCTTCTGAGAAGTGTTTATTCATTTCAGTTGCCCATTTTTTGACTGGGTTTTTATTCTGGGGAGCCAGTTTTGTTTTGTTTTTTTTAGTTCTTTACATATTCTTAATGTTAGTCTTCTGTCTGTGGAATAGGTGCTAATTTTTTCCCATTCTTTAGATTGTCTTTTCACTTTCTTGGATACTTCCTATGCTGTACAGCAGCTTTTTAATTTGACACCAACCCATTTGTTGATTCTTGGTATTATTTCTTGTGCCACTAGGGTTCTGTTCTTGCTTACACCTATGTCTTCAAGAATTGTACCCACTTTGTCTTCCAGTAGACAGAATGTCTTCCAGTAGGCAGACAAATGTCTCAGAAACATTTTAATATGAATGCTAATTTGTTTCACTTATACTACTAGCTTATTGAAAAGACAGTTTTCTGTTACTGTATTTTTTCTTTTTTGAAAGACTCTGGTTTATGATTTGCACTTAGAGTAGATACTTTGAAGAGAACAATACACATGTAACTATTGTTATTCTCCTATTATTTTTTTATAAATTTTTGTTTTATTTTTTCATAAAATAAAAAGAAAGAAAATACAAAATTTATAAAATAAAGCTGCTTACCTCATGGCAGCCAGGAAGTAGAGATTCAAAGAAGAAGCCAGAGAGGGAGATACATACACCCTTCTAGGTCACACCCCCAGTGATGCGTATCTTCTGACCAGGCCCCACCTCCCAACATCAAGGCAGTTATTGTGCCCCAGAATCACCTTCCACAAACCCCACCTATGAGAGCATAAGGATTTGGGGGACCCTGGGTTATCATTCTCAGCTCCTTTTAGACAGCACATGCTCCTACGAGTCCAAGACTCTGGAATAATTGGCAACTATCTTTCCTGAATATGAGATAGCCATTGGTTTACAAAGGGCAGATGAGCTAAAGGGATCTTCAGCATTATGTGAGTGAAGCCTTTCCCATTTTCTCAGAGCTAAGTTATCTGGACAGCCAGGAAAAGGTGGAATAATTAATCGGAAGGAATTGATATTGTTCAGTGGAAATAGAATGAATGGACAATTGGAAAGCAAAGTGTGCATTTTATGGAACTGATGGTTGTGGAAATACACTTCTAAAACTGGCATAATTATTCTACTCTTTGAACTGATTACAGTTTATTTGTACTCTTTTTATTTGCAAAAGCTGTGATTGCATGAATAATGTAACAAAATATGAGTTCTGTGTAAGGGCTCAGTTAGTTGATCTAAATCTCTTTTTGCCCAAAGGCATTCTTTCATTTACATATTGAAAAATCTATGAGATAAAAAATAGGAAAATCACAGTATCACAGAAGTATTGCATTTAAATTATTTTCTCAATTACACCTGGTTTTCAGAATAAAAATTTTCTCAAACCCTAACTTTAACTGTAGAAGATTTCATGTAAAAAACTGATGTAAATGTCATTATATTGTATACCTAAAATGTACCAACACAATTAATTTTAAAAACCTGATGTAACCAGTTTCTACAGACAAAAAAAAAAAAAAAAAAAAAAAAAAAAAA
>NW_022900926.1:12449074-12549998 GCF_012274545.1 Fukomys damarensis | reverse complement strand
AAAAAAAAAATGGACCCGCCCCAATCCAGCAGTGCCTACTAGAGTGTAGAATAGGAAAAAATAAAGATTCTGTGGTCAGTCTGCCAGGCTTGGCTGTTGCCTTTACAGTCTAAGAGCTGTGTAACCCTGAACATGCTGCTTCAGTGTCTACATCTGCAAACTGGAAAATTAATTGATCGTATAGATTTGGTATAAAAATTAAACCAGTTAGTACGTGTAACAAGGCCTGGTTGATAGGATGTACACGTAAGTTGTCATTATAGTCACCAGGGTGAAAAATGGTTAGACTCTGTGCATTACCAGCCATTTGGGGTTTTCATGTATTAAAGAATATATAGACCCTAGATGTCAAAATTTATACACCCTTGATAATTATCTTCAAATTAAATTTTATTTAAAATTAAATTCAATTTTATTCCTAAATTTAGGAATTAAAAATGCCAAATGCTATCCATTTGCATTTGACTTTCATAATTTAAAGGATTTGTCTTGTGTATTATATTTTCTCAGTCAAACGTAGCAATCATTCCTTCACATATAATTTTAATGTCAATATGAGTAATTATAATTGTTTCAGCATGTTTATTCTAAAACTTTTAATAATATTTTCAAAAGTAAAATATCACCAGGGCCTAGAAAGGTATAATTAAGGCAAGTTTTGTGTCTTTCATAAGTGATGAAAATCAACAGCATCATTTTGACAGCTCTCAGCACAGTAAGGTGATGGTAAAGGGCAGAGCAAAATCTGTGGGTAGGAAAATCCAAATTATATTTCCAAGAAAGCAATGAATGGAAAACATGAAACTGGCCATGTTTTTTCATTTATTCATCTTTTTAAAATCTATCAAATAGATATATATGTGTCTATTACTCTAATGGTAAAACTAAAGCTCTCACAGTTTGACTTCTGCTACTGGGCAAAGCCAATGTTTAGGGGGACAGCTGGGAGTCAAATCCTAGCCATTTTGTTTCACGGCCTGCCATCTCTGCATGGTACCTGTCTGCCTCCCAGAAGTGATGGACATCATAGAAAAAATTTAGAACAAAAGTTATGGCTGATACACAAAAACAAAACTTTTTTGAGTTTTTCAATATCTTATACCTCAACTAACTTCGTTTCTTCGAATAGTTTTTCACTGCCCTTCATTGTAATCAGTCTGTGCCACTCACGCTTGACCTGAAGCAACTTGTACACCCTCCTATGAGTCTCTGCTTTAATGGATGGTGAAGGCCTAATAATGGCGAGTATTGACCTCAGTGCGGTTTTGGCTTTGCTGCTAACTAGACATTTCAGTTTGGGGGAAGATACTCCACGATGCTGAAGTCCCCTCTTCATTTGTACAACAAAGGGAGAGTACTCAATGACTTCAAATATTTGTGCAATTTTTGAATGTTTTATGATATTATAAATCTACATTGACTTTTGCTAAGTGAAAACTCATTTCCTATAATTGATTCTCTAGTCAGACTATTCCACCCTGTTGGAAATTCTCAACATTTACAACGATTGTCTAAATAAAAGATGTTGTAGTAGGCAAGCACAAAATTGAGTTTTAAGTTCCTGTAAATACTCTTAAATTCCTCACACTTTGATTTTAGAATATCCTGAGTTTTCTTTTCCATATTTTCCCTAGGACTATTTTACCAATGCAAATAAAGAATTGAAAAAAGACCCCCAGCAAGATTACCACCTAGAATATGCCATGGAAAATGATACGCACACAATAATCGAATTTACCAGAGAACTGCATTCATGTGACGTAAATGACAAGAGCATAACGGTAAGGAGAGCAGAAGTGGATGCACGTGTGAATAAATTATTTATATTTGTGAAACATTTCACAGGATGAAGAATAAATAATGAACAATAACCTTTGACAACAAAATCACATAACTCCTAATATTTTTGAAATCTCTAAAAACTCCCTCTCCTCCAAAAAAACTAAGACTATACATTTAAATAAAGGTAGTTTATATATGAATTTAACATTTTGAGGGGCTGTTTAAAGTTTGTGTGATCTTACTCATAAATGCATTTTAGCATCCTTATAAAATTAAAAAATTGATGATGACTAAAAGTTTAAAGAAATGTACTGCAAGAAAGAATTATGATAGCAGTCATCTGATTTGTAACTGATTCATCTTTGTAAATGTCTAAAGTCAAGATGAACACTCAGTTGATTGTAGTAGCCTACTGGCATACTATATGAGATTTCTTATTTTCAGATTTCATGCAAAAATTAATATCTTTATGTATATGCAAATGAAATGTTTGGAGGATGTGTAATTCATATAGCATTTCAGGAAGTTCCACAAATTGCTTACCAATAAAATTATCTGTTTTATTTGATAAAGTAAAGCTTTAAAGTGGCAATGTAAAAAGTCTAAAGTAATACTAATTAACATTCAGCAAAAGGACTGAAAATGGAAGAATAAAAAAGCACATGCTAAGACATGGGTCACTGTTTATGTAATATACAGTGCAATTATCCTTAATTGGAATAATAATTAACAATCATTTGACTTATTAAGAAAGAATATAGCAAAAAGAACATTTAAAGTAAATAGCTTTGCTTTATTTTCTATTCTCAAAGTTCTTACTACAAAGTTTTGGCAAAAATACTATTATGTGTGGGAGGACTGCAGAGTTCCTTTATATCCCAGCAGAACTTTCCAGCCCCACAGCCTGCAGGCTAATGTCTTGGTGGTTCAGTAGAAAACTGGACAGTACTTTCCCTAGTTGGAGTATTCTAGACCTTTGGGAATTCCCAGGATTTTCAAAGGGATTGTGGATTGACTCTGCAATAAAAAATACACCCAGAGTCAGAAATTCCTACTGTATCTACACTTTCTATAAATTCATACGTGTGACCAGACCAGTGCCTAGGAAAAGCTCTAGGCATGAAAAGAAAAGTCTTAGGGCAATTTTAATTTTTACACTGTTTATTTACCCTAAAGTGCCCCATTATATTAAAACATTTTTATTTTTCAAAGTCCTTGTTGCCTAACAATAATTTTTGCTGGATGACTACTTTTCATTTTAGTCAAGCATTTTGGCATGACCCTCGCTTCCTCTTGTTCCAGAAGTGAGTAAAATCCCTAAGACAGTTGTCCTTCCCTTGGCTTTGGAAACCTTACCTTGCATGCTGAGACATGGTTCCTTCTATAAACGAACTCATCTATTTCAATCCTTAATTACTCACTCAAATATATGAAATTAATGCTAGAGACCATATTGAGAACTCCAAATGTCATTATTCTCTTTTCTTTGCTTTTTTTTTTTTTAATACCGGGGATCAAACTCGGAACCTTGTGCTTGTGAGGCAAGTGGCAGAACCACTGAGCTAAATCCCCAGCCCATCTTTTCCTCACTTTCATATCCTACTTTAAATAAAATTGTTTGCATTCAACTAAGTGGTAGGGAAACTGCTGTTATGAGACATAATGTGCCCATTTCTGGTCACCAGGATAGCACGGTGAGAGTGATCTGGGCCTATCACCATGAAGATGTGGGAGACACCGGTCCCAAGTACCACGGGTCCAACCGGGGCACCAAGAGTCTGCGGTTGCTCAATCCCGAGAAAACCAATGCATTGCCAACGGCCTTACCATACTTTGACCTGGTAAATCATGACGTAAGTTTCTTTAGGTTTTATGATTGTAGGGATGAGTTTAATGACAAAGTATAATACTATTAATGTTACTGAACTGAACAGCGAATCAACAGAATGTGACTTTGTGTCCCTCTGCCCTTTTCATTAAGACAGGTCCCCATCCCAAACAAAGACACTACATATTGGTGCCAAATGTTTAAGATCCCTACTTTCCAGGAAAAGCATCATGTCATAAAGGTATGTAATTCATGCATGCAGCTAAGTTTAACTGGTACAAATGGAAAAAGAAATTGCTGTTTTTAAGTTGAAAACAATCAGAAGTATGGAAGTGCTTCTCAATTATAGGAAAGTTATTTAGAGACAAAAGAATTGGGTAGGCTGACCCACACCCTGTTTTAGGAGTCTGGAAGTTTGGATTTTCACTAGTATTTAGATTATCTCATAATTTTACACATCAGTGGTAGAAGTTTGGGGCATATTTGAACTATTCTAGTTATTTGTTTAGGAATAACTGGAATTGCTGGAATAACAATTTAAAGTATGCTTACTTATGGATAAATCACATTCAAGAAGCTTATTTTCTCCATCAATATTGTTTGAGAGTATTTGCTTCATTGAAAATACTAGATAGTATCATAAAAATCATTCTTAGAGAATTTTTTAAAAATAAGAAAAAAGAAAATGGGGAAGTGGGAGGGGGAGGGGAATGGTACAAAGGGAACAGAAAAAATAAGAGAAAAGGGAAAACATGCAAACATGTAAACAAACATGTAAAAAGTCTTCATAAATAGGGAAGGGCGGAGGGGGTGAAGGGAGGGCAGGGGAATGGGGAAAAGATGAGAACCAAGATAAGTCATGTGAAGGTTCAAGATCCCAGTGATGAGTGTAACTATTCTGTACTTCAAATGCACCAATAAAGAAAAAAAAGAAGGAAATTAGTGAATTTTTATAGAAGTTTTAAAAAATACAGTATTAGTTAATAAATAAACTCATTTACCCTGTGGCGTACAGTTCCCTTCCAGGCCCCTGAGATGGGCCTTCCAAAACTTTTGCATCCAATTAATATTTTTAAAATATTACTGTTTGCTGGTTCTCTCTGAGTAATTGTTGGCAGTCCTGTAAAGTCTGAAGCTTATGATCTTTGTTCCTAAAAACTTGCAGAGAGATGCCAGGCGATATGGCCAAAACATAAGACCACACTAGAATGAGTGCATGTAGAATATATAAATACCCAGAGGTCAGATACTGCTGCCTTTGTCAGCCCAGAGACTATGTAATAAAAGCAGTGTGGCTGTGAAGAAAGAGTAAATGTCTGGACTCTGGGAATTAGAAGGGAACATGTGGGTTGAATTGCTGGCCCACTCTTCCATTAATTATGTGTCCTGAGGTGAGTCACTCCAGGTAATGCTGAAGGCCATGTTTTCCTCATCTGTACAAGGTGGGCCGTCATAACAGGTGCCCTATCCACCTTCAAGCATTTTAGCTGAGTAGGAACCACTGAGCACGTTCTATAAAGTGGCTTAGACTGGTTCATTCTCAATATTCTTGACAAGCTGCACAGATCAGGGTTTTGCTAACAAGAGGCAAAAAGAGGTGAGTTGGAAGAGTCAAGCTATACATAGTCCTAAATGTTTGCAGGATATTTTTGCCAGCAGAAGGCTCACCAATGATCAGATCACAGATGAGTCATTTACTTCTGTGTAAGAAGTTATTTTGTACTTTGTGCATGTGAAAGGGGAATGCAAATTCTAATTTTAGCTGCTTAATACAATATTGCAGCCCTTTCCTTCAACAGTGAAATCTTTCTCAGAAGGAAGAATCGTACATTTATATAGACCATGTGTCTTTTGCAATAAATTTAATTGGTACTCGGATTAAGAGACAAATGGAAAACTAATTTCAGAGATGAAAATGAATGTTTCACAAATAGGCCCTTTATTCATTTTTAAAATTTTTATTTATTTTGTTAGTACATGTTTGCAGTGCATAATAATTATATTCATCAAGGGGAGTTGGTTCATGCACATAAGACATTGTTTTTTTTTTTTTTTTTTGAAGCAAACATTCATTGATGATGTAAAGTTCTTAGCTACTTATAGTGATGCATTTTTCATTCTCATTTTTTTATGGTAATAATTGAGTTGAATGGAATGAAAATAATTCTCTACATTTAAGGGATGTCACCTATCGATATTTGCTTAACACCTCACCTAGTTTTCTTAGCTATCTTTTCTATCACAGTAACACTCGGATGAGTAGGATTAGGATTGAGTGCTTTTGAAACCACATTGCTGTGCACACTTGGCATTTGTATCGAGAGGGCTCTTACTGGCAAGAAAGGCATATGGGCATTGTTTTTGCAATGATTGGAGGTCTGCCAAACACAAAAAGTCTTCACCTTAAGCAAGAGGACATTGAAGGAGGAACAGCAGATCTAAAAGGAGTGCTTATACCAACTGATGTCATCACAGGAATCAAGGGATTTGATGGCTACAATTTAAAATTCTGTTATTAAAGATACCACTCACAGGATACATTCCTAAACTTGTTGTTAAGTCCTAAAATATATTAAAGTTCATTGAGTGTCATGAAACATCCACCCTAAAAGTGAATTCAAATAAGATAACATCTAGAAAAGTTAAATTTCTACTGGGAAGATAAATTCTAAGTATTTTATAAAAAATAAATGGTTTGAGACAATCTTCTATAATCGCTTTTAATTTGCAGCTTCTTTGGTTTACAATAAAATTTCAATAAGTTTTGAAGTAGAATTCAGAGGTCTAGAACTTGCTTTAAGAACTGACCCAATTTCCATTCTCTTTCTTCTTAGTAGAGATGATTTCTAATGATATGAGAAAAGTAATATATTCTTTTCATAGAATCAAAGCCTCCTGTGGTTTGAAAAGCTATTCAGTGAAGTCCTTCTCCTTATTCCTAATTTTATGCCCTACAAATCACTAGATCAAAAAGCCTCAGTCCTTCTCTAGTTCAAAGAAAGAGTATTTTTACAGAACATTTGCTTTTGAGCTGTTTATGGAGTGTGTCATATGCAGTGAATTTTAAGCATATTGATTACAGTTGTATTGTAAAATCAGTTTCACTGTCTGCATGCTAATTCAAAGAAATAGTTTGTATCTTCAGTTTAAATGATACTATACATACTGTACATCTCATAGATAAAATAACTGTAAAACCATGCTGATAAAAATATTAATGGTTCAGTGTTTGAGGTGTGATTGAAAAATATGGTAAAAAATTAAAAAATGTATTACAGTAGAAAGACACATTGCCATTAATGCCTTTCAAAATAGTCCCCCTCACTTTGAACATCATCCTTACCACTTCCTGAAGCCATTCTGGAAATCCTCTCTCGTGAGTCTCTACTTGTGTTTTTGTGACTACTTCAATTCAGAATTTACCTTCCTTCGTTATTTTGACTTTGGAGGAGCCCAAAGTTGAATGGTGCCAGATCTGATGAATAAAATGGAATGAGGATGCACTGTAATGTTTTTATGAGCAATGGTTGGAGGGCCACCAAATACAAAAAGTCTTCACCTTAAGCAAGAGAACATTGGGGGAGGAACAGCAGATCCGAGAGGAGTGCTTATAGCAGCGGGTGTCACTACACATTGAAGAGATGTCAGTACAGAAGAGATGAAGACATTTGCCCAACACCTCACCCAAGTCTTCTTAGCTAGCTTTTCCATCACAGGAACACTCTGACACCATTTGAACTCTGGCTCTTCTCCAAAGTCAAAATGACTGTGAAAGGTAGATTCTGATTTGATTCGGGACATCAAGGCAGCCACAACAGTGCAAGTAAGAAGTTGTGTTTCCATTGGACACTGGACAGCAGCATTTGCTATAGATTTGGTTATATCTCCCTAAGACTGTCAGGAAAGAGGACTCCAGAACTGTTTCACGAAGTGGCAGGAATGATGGGCTGAGTGTATTTGAAGTGAGAGGCGGTATTTGCTGAGGAATGACTGGTAAATTGTTTTTTGCTGTAATTCATTTTAAAAATTTAAACATTACCATAGATTTTGATTGTACCTTCTTATGAGTGGAACTAAAAATAGAAAAATATTTATTATACTTTTAATTTAAATTTAATTGTGCAACGTATTTACTACTACAATTATAAAATAACAGTTTTTTTAAAATTATAAAATAATTTATCGACAGGAAAATGGGATTATGATAAACTTATTGGTTCAAATTCACTTGTTGATGCTGTGTTATTGATTTGTATTTTGATTCTTGAAAGAAAGTTTGAAGCTGTGATTTGAAAAAAAATGTGTACTACCAAATGACAGCATGCAACACATGCTGGTGGATATGGAAATCATAGCCAAGGAAACGTGGTGATTTATATTAAAATTCCCTTCTCATCTGAGATCATCTCTGAATCACACACTTGAGACCTACCTCCATCGTCTCTGCATTTCAGCATGATCCTCTTTAGCCTGGCCATAGATGTGACTTCTCAATTTAGACTTTTTTCAAATAGAGGGTGATTATTTACACACTCTCTGGTCAACACTAATATCATTATCATGACTAATAATACCTAAACATGCTCAGCTAAAAGTTGTGATTATGAATTGGTTTTAACATAGTTTCTTTTAGGGGGTCTT
Organism: Fukomys damarensis; assembly: GCF_012274545.1. NCBI lineage: Eukaryota > Metazoa > Chordata > Mammalia > Rodentia > Bathyergidae > Fukomys > Fukomys damarensis. Next base: position 12,541,747 of record NW_022900926.1, on the reverse strand, counting down.
TATTGTCATGGGATTTTCCTCATAGGCAAACTTACCCTGTATTTATCTGTTAAAAATGATGTGTTTTTTTCAATTCAGTGAGTACCACACTTGTTGATGGCCTGTTATGCTATAGGGAAAAAGAAGAGAAAACAGCCTGGCATCATTCCTGAGTCCTTTCTCTTTCAGGGTCAGCTCCTGAATAGAGTAATAGAGGCATAAGTAGGTGGGTTCTGCAACTGGCTGGCTGATCCTGGTCTGAATTCTTTCCTGCCATTCATTAATCACACAGCCATGGGAAAGTAGTAGTCACCTATCAGTCTTCTCATCTAAGTGGAAATGGTAAGGTATCCCATAATTCCCTTATGGGATTGCTTGGATTAAACTGATGATTTTTTAAAATTTAGCACAGTACAGTACTTCACGCTTAGAAAACTCTTAATAAGCCTGCCTGCTGATGTTGGGCAATTTATTTTTAGTTACTCTGAATGACTTTCAATTAAAACTATTTGTTAAGGATGCCTAGAAAAGCATACAGCACCATGCTAAAACCTTTTAGTATACCTATCATTAAGTTCTCAGAATTACTTTACTAGTATGACCTCAGGAAAATGATGTACTTCTCTGGGACTCTGTTTTCTCACTTAATTCTTACCGAAAAGAATGTCTAGAACTAGTAAGTGGATCAAATGAGCTCAAGATTTGCAAAAATTATTTAGAACAGTACCCATCGAATAAAATAAAATTCCGTGTGTTATTTGCAATGCACATTGCTAATCTGTTGATCGTCTTCTTAGGTTTCTGTGTTGCTGGGGAGTCTCTAACTGTCCCTTTTTAGATAGTTTTAAATACAAACTGGATTGGCAATCACTTATTTAGGGGGGCTACCTTGAAAACTTTTCTGCTTCAGAGAATGTGAAATTGAGATAAACTAAACACTATCATCATTTTTTCCATCAGCAGTAGATTCAGGGGGACAAATGCTAGAAATACTATGCTTTATTACTTGCATCTTTCTTTCCGTGATCTCAGGCACATTGCCCTTCTATTGTCAGCTTTCATAAATCTCAGTGATTTACTCTTGGCATTGTTTCCTAGGACAAAAAACCTAAGAATGATTAACATTAAATAGCTTCGATGTCCCTGAAGCCTGAGTACTGTATAGCTGTGAAACTGATTCCTACATTGGGCATGTGACATGAACATTTAACATTATGTTAAAGGAACACCCACACAGCTTCTCTGTCTTGCTCACTACTTTTGCAGAATGAAATCAGATGAAGAACTTTATCATTAACGCATTTCAGAAATATCAAGTGTGGCAGAGGGTTTCTGTTTCTGAAGTGTGCAAGTCTTCTGGTTAATTTTAGTAAATTGTGGGAATTTGAATGTTTTTAGTGTTCAGCTACATGATTTTACAACCATCAGAATTAGTCTCTGATGCTATATCTCTTTCATTCTCCCTCACCCTGCAGTGATGTTTCAAAATACATCTTAACTGGTGGATGTGTGTTTTCCCTGATGGCCCGATATGAGGAAGGATTTACACGCACTGTATTTTGGTTCTCACTGTTTCGCGTGTTCACCTTCTGTTTCATTCTATCACACGTGAGATAATAGTATGTGCTATCGACTGTTGGGTGAGTGGTTGTGTTTTTCCCAAATCCATTCCAACCTTGTAGAAATTTTTTGCTCATTGATGTTTCCCTTTTATCCTTTAGTAATTTAAACATATTCCCTTCAGGCAAATCTTTGGCTCTTTAAGTAGATCTACTTAACAAGTTAAAACAAATTAAGTTTCGCAATATGCCTCCTGTGAAAAGATGTTTCATTCCTTTTAAATACTGTGCAAGCAGTATATTTAGTTGTTAAACTGTAAATACCAATGGACCACTTTTATACCCTGTGCCTTTTTTTCATTGATTCAAAAAAGATGATTTTAGTATTATGGTATAAAATCAAAAGATTGCATTTGGGGAACTTGTGGTACAAACTTGTGGTACAAAAGTTTACAAATGTCAAATATGTTTTCCCACGTGTCTAAAGTGTATCTGAAGTTTTATATATCATTTATCAACTAAAGAAGAGATAAAAAATCTTAGGCATTTACTATGGCTGAAACAGAGAAAAGAATAGGAACAGCATTCTGAACAGTAACAATTTTTAATGTAAAGTAACATATTTCAAAGATTATTGATTTAGGTAGCTCAGTGTCGAAAAGTTCATTCTAGATCTTCTTGTGTTACATCTACTTCCCATAGACCCCTGAAATTATCCAGCTACATGGGTGTTCCTACAGTCGCTGTGAGAGTACAAGGTAATTGAATTCACTTTGAAAGCATGTCTGTTCGTGGAAATGATTTATCACTAACTCTATCACTAATTAGCTTTCTGACCTTAGGAAAAGTACTTAACCTTTCCCGACCCTTAAATTCCTTGCTAGTAAGGTAAAGGGATTGGACCAGATGATCTCAATCAGCACTTTTGACTTCTAGATATCTGTGATTTGAAAACAAAAAGTAAAGTGTGCATTGGAATTTGGAGGTCCTGTAGCCTGAAATCTCAGTGTGCTTGCTTCTCAGAGTCAGTCACTGGCAGCAAGGATGAAAATACCTCCCTTAAGGTTCAGAAACCCTCTTCTTCCCCCTCAGCCTGGACTCTCTAGGCATGCATGTTGGTGCTGCCCTGTCCCCTCTGAGGATGCCAGAATGTCCCAGAACCCCAGCAGAATCCAGAATGTCTAGAGACATCTGTGGCTGCTGGATTTATTTTACAAAGAAGTCCCAGAAACTTTTTATTTTGGGGCTAGAAATTACTCACTTTTGAACCTTTCAATATGCACACATTTCACTGAGCTTGTTACTGATATTATTTAATGACTATTAAGTTTCTATAACAGCTGCCTTCGGACTGTAAAGATATCACATCACATCAAACTGTGAAACCATAAATCTTCACAGTATCCATGTTGTCTAGCGGCTGTGTATGGTCAGTGGGATCAGAGCACGTGGTTTAAATCTTAGCTCCACACCCACCAAGGTGTGATCAGGACAAGCAATTTAACTCTCTCAAGACCATATTCATCTATACATAGGTCAATAATAGTTCTCGTCTCAAGTGCTATCACGATCAACTGAGATTTGGTAGCATACTTAGATATTTGTCATATACTAGATATCTCAACAAATACCAGTTATTTTACCAATTTATTTTTTTAAACTTCTTAACTCATGATAATAATGTCATTTAAAAATAAGATAAAAATTACAGTGAAGGGGGAGCAAGTCTTTGTGGAAATAAGTTGGTACAGTGCACGATGATGTACTCTAACTGCCGTCCATTAGCTCAGTGCCTTTGAGCAAAATAAACCCTTAGAGCCTGTACCTTCACTTGCAAAGTAGGAGACATAATTTCCAGTGAAGATTAAATGAGTACAAGTGAAAACACTTGTTGCATAATAGGCTCATAATTGTTTGTTTTCTTCTCTTGAAGGGGATTATAGAGTTGGACGACTAAAGTTTCATCTCGTATTTTCTCATGCTCAGAGTCAGGGCTGCACTGAAACCATGGTGGGCAGTGAGTTTCTGTTTTATTATGAAGAAAAGATTCTTGGGAATTAGATTTCATACCCTGCTTCCATTACTCTAACCCAAATGAAATTTAAGCTGATTTCCTCCTGTTCTTGTCTAAGTCAGGATAAAAACCAACTGGCAACTATTCTCTGGGGAATATCCTCTCACTCTCTTGGCTCCCCTATGAGCTTTCCATTGCATGACCCCAAATGATGACATTTCAACCGACGCTAAACACATTTATTTTCCTTACTCCTCTTCTACCTCCCAAGGCTAGGGCCAATGTAGTGTATCTTTTTTCAACTGGCTAGCAATGTTGGAAAACATTGATTTAGGTAGCTCAGTGTGGAAAAGTTCATTGTAGATCTTCTTGTGTTACATCTACTTCCCACAGATGCGAACACATTTAGTGGTAATTATTGGCCATGAAAACTGGTAAATAATTTAATTAACGGCACTCTTACTGAAAGAATACAAAGATATTTATATTGAATTCTAGATGGTCTGGTGCAGTAGGGTTAAGGGGGATGGTAATATTCAGATATGAATGAAAGTATGTGGTAAAATATTTACCTATTTTTCTATTTTATGTATATTATCTCATTAGATTTTTTACAACCCCTCAGGAGGTCATTTGAATTCTTACCATTTCCCAGGTGAATACACGGAGGCATAGCATGCTTGAGGAAGTTGGTAAATATTGTACAAATTGTATGAAGCAAAACCTAGACTTGAATACAGATCTTCCTGCCAAAATGAGTGGGCCTTTCTTTGTATAATTTTACTAGGTCAGACCTTAAGCTAGCCTTGTATATTTTCAGTAAACTTCTCTGCACCGGGGCTGCTTTTCATTACCTAACAACTGTATTCCAATTCTATTTCTTTGTTGAGAGCTGTGCATATTAATGTGTTCAATTTGATGAGGCTGGACACACGAACACCTGTGATGCCACTACCAAAACCAAGGTAATAGAGTCATCGCTTCCCAAAGTTTCTTTGTGTCTTTTCGTTGTTTATTTATTGTGCTTGTTTGCTTTGGTGTATGTGTGTGTGAAGAGCATTTAACATGAACCCACCCTCTTAGGACCATTCAAGGTCTGCAATACCAAATTGTGCCAGGCTACTTTTCAGTGCTCCATAATCTTTGCCTATTCCCAAGGCTCCAGGAGTAGATCCCACTAGAACCTTCCAGAGGCACCACTTCAAAGGAGCTGGGAACTGTCAGGCTTAGAATGGCACTGGAGCGCGCAAAGGCCTTAGTGCTTAAAAGGGTTGTAAACTGCTCATTAACAACAGGTGACATGCAGTAACGTTTCACTAGCAATTTAGGAAGTCATTTAAATTAAGATTAGAATTAAGATGATGAGGCTAACAATTATAACATATGGGTACAAAGAGAGGCAGAATGTTAAATCTCAGAGATCATGTGAAGGAGAAAGGAATTAGCAGTAATTTCAGTGGCAAGAAGATAATGAGCCTGTTAATCTTATTGGGCATATTTTATAGCATAAAGCTTGTTGAAAACAAGCCAACAGTCTTCTGTTTAAGCTGTATTGAAATCCTCCTTGGAAATGAAAATAATGGCCATGGACTGTTTTATCCCCCGTTACAGTAATGGTCTGTGAACAGCAGCTCATGAATGGACATGCTGACACTTTCATTTGGCACTTAAATTTATAGCCACATGCTTAAAGTACCTTAAAACAAGAGACATGCTTTGGAGAGAAAATTAGAAGTGTTGGCATCTCAGAGTGGCCTAAGAACCAGACTGGGAGTCCAGATTCTAATTCCATCTTAACCAATGGTCACCTAAGGTTTAATATGATTGCACTCCAGTACCACTTAGGGGATTAAGTACATGTTAATAACACCATTAAGATCTGGCATTTCTGTCGACCTAAGTGATCCCTAACCCTTAAAATCTGACTTCCATTAAATATTGGAGTTGATAAAGCTGGAGACAAGTGTATACATATTTACATGCTTATAAAACATATACTTCTGTTAAATACTGTAATAAGACATGGTGTTAAAATTGTAAAAAGAATACAGAGAACTTTTGTATGTTCCCATAGAACATAATATGCCAATTATATTTTGATGCATTTCAACATAAAAATTGTATACTTATCATAATAGAATGACACCCATTATACAGCAATGATTTTTTCTATAGTTTTTAGTAAGTAGTAGAGAAAATACATGTGCAATGGCAAATGATTAATAAGTGAGATATTTGAATTTCAATTTTCTATAATTCAAAAATGAGAGGGTACTTTTTTTACAACTTTAGTCAAGTTATAAAAGGCTGCAATATAGTATTTTTAAGAATATCAATGCCCTCTTTCTACAGCTATAATAATGATACTTGTATGTCAAAAATTCAGACATACAGCTATTTTATAAAGAAAAATATTATACAACATGTAAAACATTAAGGTTGAGTCTGGCTTCAGTGAGTCACTTGGCTCTTCTGGGGCGCACAGTGGAATCACTCACAGCACCCCTTTAGAAGTGAAGCCTCGGCCTTCTGGATGGTGGCTCCTGTTTGGGAGAGTGCCCCAGGAGAACATTACACAAACCCCCTACTCGAAAAATCACTGTTTTATATTTATTAAAATCTTCCCGGACACTGAATTTGTTAAGTGATATTTTATAGTACCCAGTGCCCTTCATATTATTAATACCACAATTTTATAGTGAGAAGCTGTTTTATTCAACAAATATTGGAAAGATTGAACACACACTGAACACCTACTACCACAAAGCACTATTTCAGTTCTGTGCATAGGAAGAAGCATGAAGAAGTTTATGGTTTCGACATAGTTTATTCCTTGGTACACTGCAGATGTCTTTGTGAAAGTGGAGAGACAAAATCACCAGCTGTTTCCTGAAACTGCAGCTGACTTTCATTATAAAAGTTGAACTGATTCAGATATATGAGAAGAAAAAGATTTATGTTCTAGTGAAACATATGCGTCGAAGTTAACTCTATACGTTAATGTTTCTAAGGTAGTGGGCCCGTTTTAGGCACTATGTACTAAAGGTCGCCTTTCAGGCTTTAAAATGCATTGCATTACCAATAATGAGAAATCATATCAACACCGAATTCTCACTGAATTCCTGTGTGAAGGCAAGACCATGTGAATACTATTAGTAAATGTGTACATGCTACCTATAACTGCTCAGATTTTAGGTTGGCCAGAGGAAGTTTTGAAAATATAGAAGAGGCACTTTGGTTTATGTTGCAATTTAAAAATTAAATATATATTAAATGTACCCATTATATATCTTAATATATCCATTATATGCCTTATTTGGCTGGAAACATTCTTTTACTCCGTACCTGTAGATCGCAAGGGAGAAATGATGAGTGTGTAGCTACAGTGTACTTTAGACAGATCCCGCAGCTGTGTCTTTTGTCAGATAAAGGCAATATGAGATACAGCCTTTAACCCAAAGGACAGTACTAACTGGATGGAAAGAAAAGATGCATTCACAACTCGTAGAGAATCCCCAAAGCCAACAAATGAACGTTTGTGTCAAACTGGATGATAGAGGCAAATAAGGCAAGAGGAAAAGAGAGAGCAGAGACAGTGGGTACAGTCCCATGCTGTACAGAAAGGGTAATCTGGGGGAAATACAAAGTAGATAGATTTTCCGTAAGAGAAAGAGGTGGTGTGGTGAGAACCACTAGCAGGTAACCTCTCTGTTTATGGGCTTGATCACGATGATAACATTAGATGAAAAGATCCGACATTGATTGGTAGCACTGGAGAAAAAAAAAGAAATTTGAAGAAGGCATCGTTACTACCCTCCTTTCGCGGAGAAGGAGACCAAAGCCCAGTGAAGTACCTTGCCAATGTCTGACATTTCTCCTGTTGGTATTCTTTTCCTCGAGAAAAACAGCATTAAAAAAAATAATAATAAATAACATGTACAAACATTTTGAAAGTTCAGCCTTGGAACATGACTTTAGGTCTGTGGGAAGCATCACAACTTGACTAAAAACCAGAGCGTTGACATTCTGCAGTGCCACGCCATCCAGGCAGAGGCTCCGCTTGGTTCCACATGGGGCGGAGAATCCTTGCTGCTGCCACCAACATCTGCTTGTCGCGCTTGTCCAAGGAGCAGCTGCTGGCTGGACTTTAAACCCATAGTCTGCGGTGTCAAATTAGAATGCGGAATCCCTGCGGTTTCTTGTCGTCAGGGAAACTGCATTTTCTGATCAGAGAATGTCTTCTCCGTACTGAGGGCCCCCAGTGTGAAATTCTGGAAGGGACTGCGGACTGTGGCCTTTAGTACCTAAATAGGGTCACGGGTTTTATCTTGAATGGTACCATTGTGTGGCTCCCCCAAGTTTCGCTTAGTGTTAAAACGATGGCAAATTGCATCACATCCTCTAAAACAGAAATCCCACCCCACCTCTCCACGGCAGAGGCCCCCAGTGAAATTCTGGAAGGGACTGCGGACTGTGGCCTTTAGTACCTAAATAGGGTCACGGGTTTTATCTTGAATGGTACCATTGTGTGGCTCCCCCAAGTTTCGCTTAGTGTTAAAACGATGGCAAATTGCATCACATCCTCTAAAACAGAAATCCCACCCCACCTCTCCACGGCACACACAGGCGTGTAGCCACTTAGTTCTTTGAAAGTAAAGCTGCAGACCGTTCCTAAAAGGAGGATGCTGCCTTTTGGTTCCTGTGGAAATGAAGCGATCTGCTCTAGAGCCAGTGACAAGGGTTTGCTCGAACCATGTCCATCCCCACTGTCCGTGTTAGTCCTGTTTTCTTAATAGTTTAAATGTCTGTGATGCATGTGGACTTCTTTAGAGAAGTGGTTGTGTCATTTAGTTGTTCACTTTATTAAAACATAAGCTTAGGTCCAGGGATTTAGCTCAGTGTTGCCACCACCTGCCTCATAAGTGCAAGGTCCCCAGTTCAATTCCTGGTACCCCCCCAAAAAAAAAGAAAAGCCTGAAAGACCTTGAGGCTTTTTATTATCCAGCATTTGAAAAAACCAAAACAAAACTACTACCTTAAAGCCATCCTCCAAACAAGCGTATTCGTTTTTCTTATCTTTCATAAGTTTTCTAAAGTCTATTTTAATTCATTGTTAATTGTTAATTTTAATATTGGACATTTTCTTCATAATAATTTTAACCTCATGACTTTAAGGTAACATCACGCCTTTTGGAGAGAAACTGAACACTGGTTTCTCATCACAGCAATTAATATCATAGCCTGCTAGTGAATATCCCCTTTTCTTTTCCCTGAACTTTTATGACTCTTTGACGAATATATGCAAAATGGAAAGAATTCCTATCTTGAGCACTGTCTTCCTGAAAGCACCTTTTAAATGCTTAATTTTCAGAAACAAGTGTTTACTAATCTCTTATAATGTACTAGACACTGTGCTTTACTTAGGACCCGGGCCATTTTCCAGATGAGGAAACTGAGGCTCAGAAAAATTAGAAGTCTTCTTTCATATCACAGGGCTAGAAAGTGGCCCACACAAGAAGGAACCCAGCATTATCAGATTCTTATGACTGAGCTCCTGATTACTGCTGCACATGGAGCTGTTCTGTGTGCTACGATTGACCCCTTTGATTTATACAAAGGACCCTATCATTTAGGCCAAATAAAACTGGCTTCAAATACTTGCTGTACCAAAGTAACTCACAGAACTTCTCTGAACCTTAGTTCCTCCATTAGGAGAATAGAGATACAGCATTACACAAGATTACTGTGAAAATTATTTTAAAATATTTGGAAAGCACGTGAGGCATGATGTAAAACACTGTCATTTGCTGTAACTTCCCCTCTCTAAGAGAAACACCTGTTTGCTTTTGTCAACATTTATTTCATGGATGAAGAAAATGAGGTTCAGTGAAAAAACACTGCTTTTCTTATCCAGTTGCTTGAAATTGGGGTTCATATTTAGGTCACACATTGCTGCTACTTATCTGTTTCTCTTTCAGCATATAAAATATAAACAATTTCAAGGTAAAAAAATTACCTAAGATTTGCATCCTTTCCTACTGTGTCATATTTTAATAATCTGTAGTTAAAGAAGTGCCCAGCTTCTGTAAATGTGCTAAATTACTTGAAAATTATTATCCAATAATTTAGAGCAGTTGGAAATTCACTTTGATTTTGTTGACTTTTCTGAGACATTTGAGAACAAGAAAATGGAAGTAAATTTATTTATATCCAACTGGATTTTATAAGGTTTGTTATTTCCTTTATAGCTTGGAATTCACTGCTTCACTTTCTTTGCTTTTTATTTCTATATTCACTTTTTTTTGGGGGGGTACCAGGGCTTGAACTTGGGACCTTGCACTTGTGAGTCAGGTGTGGTGGCACTGAGCTAAATCCTCAGACCTATATTCACTTTTAATATAAAGCATTGCTCCTTTAAGAACTAGGCTGCCAAATGCACTGTTATGTAAGGCAAGCTCTCACTGTAAGATTTTGCAATATTCACAATCAAATTGAATTTACAAGATTAGAGAACTAAGGTTTTATTTAAAAATGATAAGCCAGGTGTGACGGTGCACACCTGTAATCCCAGCAATCGGGAGGCTGAGGCAGGAGGATCGCTGGGAGTTCGAGACCAGCCTGGGCTACATAGTGAGTTCCAGGTCTGTCTCAACTACATAATGAAACCCTGTCTCAAATAAAATAAAATAAAAATGATAAATGGGAAATGTCAGTACTCTGAGTAATATTTTCCACTTATATAGGAGTTAAAAATTTCTATCAGATTTTGGTTTGGTCAGATTATTTCAAACTATATTTACTCCAAATAGTAAAAGTTATTTTGTGGACTATTCTATCTCTTCTTCAGCTTGTTAAGAATCATATAAAGTTCACATGTTATATAATATGCTCCTGAAGTGGCCCTTAGCAATCTTGGAAAGAAATCAAAACTGTTGCTTACATTTTCATCCCTCATTCTTTGGAAAATTAAGGATATTGCTTTCTACTCTGCTTTTTTAGGAGAACATTTTGTTTTGTAAGATAAGAATACTTTTTGTATGTACTGTTTCATTTCCAGTTTAAAATATACTTGTTAAAACAAGTAAGAAAAAGTAGAAGACATATAAAGAAAAATTAGCAATGTCTCTCTTCTTCCAAAATCTACTCCCCTAGGATAACCAAAGATAACAAAATTACTTGTATCCTTCCAGAGCTTTCTGCTCAAGAAAAATTCACAATATTATGTAGGTTTTATTGGGTGAAGCTCTCCCCACTTTTTAAAAAAATAGTTTAGGTTATATATACATATGTATATATGGATATATCAGTATGTATACGTATATAACTTTGAATTTGTTTCTTCAAATTACCTCCTTTATCATTATAGTTCAAAACATATTAATTTAAAATATAATTTATTTTACCTTTCTACACTTACCTTTATTATGTATAAACTACAGCTTTTGTAGCCTTTTACTACTTAGGTATATTTAAAGTAGATTTAATTTTTTTGCTACTATACATAATGCTTCAATAAATACCCTTCTCTGTACATCCTTGTGTGTTAGCGGTTTAATCTCTTTAGGATGGATTGCTAAATACATTGAGTTGAGGTTGGATGTGTCACAAGTTTTAATACATTTATCTGATTGCTTTCCAAAATTCACACACTGGCAATGTGTGAATATTTTCTCCTCTCCTGTCAAGTACTAAATATTTCAGTCATTTGAGTTTATTGCCTACACATGGGAGAAACCTAACATTTATGATTGCTTTTATTGGACAACTAGTGCTTTTATTTATTATTATTATTATTATTATTATTATTATTATTATTATTATTATTTTTAGTACCGGGGATTGAACTTGGGTCCTCGCGCTTGAGGCAGGTGACCTAATAGGGGTTTTTACATTTTAGTAGATGCTTGTCCATGAGTAATGGAAGTATATGTCCACTCAGAGACTTGTACAAGGTTTTCACAGCAGTTTTCTTTGTGACAGTCAAGAAATGGAAACCAAAGTCCCATTAATAAGCGAATAGACAAAATAATTGCACAATAATCATATAATGGGATATTACCTAGTAATTAAGAAGAACGAACTGTTAATATTCATAGCCCATATGGAAGCTGAGGATAATTATGCTGACTGAAATAAGCCAGATAAAAATGGTGTATATAATATGGTCCCCCTCTTGTGAGGTGGGTTCTTGCTATGTTGGCTGAAATGGTCTGAAACTCATGAGCTCAAGTGATCCTCCTGATTCAGCCTCCTGAGTAGCTGGGAGGTGAGGTGCGCATCACCTTGACTGACTTGATTCCTTTTTTGCTTTGTTTGTTTTTTAAATAAAATCCTAAAGAGGAAAAGTTATATACAAAACAATCAGCAATTTCCTGGGGGTGAGGAGGGAGAAGTGAAGCAAGATAACGGAGCCTGGCCAGACCGAAGGGCACCTTTGGGGATAGCAGGGGTGTTCCGATCTGGGTCGAGGTGGTGGTTTTGTGAGTGTGTAAATATGTCACATTGATCAGCGAATTTTATACTTCATTTCGAATATGTGCCGTTCCCTATAATGTCATTTATACTTTAATAAGAATAAAAACAATTCTGCCTTGGTAAGTTTGACGTCAGAACATTTTCAGTTCCATCAATAATTCTTACATTGTTTTTAATATTTTATTTAGCTCATCCATCAAGTTTTAAATTTCAATTACATTGTTTTTTATTTCTAGCCATTTTGTAATCTACTGAATCAATCTTGATATTTCTTGTTCTTCTTTTCATGTCTTTCATCTCTTTAAACATGGATGTATAAGAACTAATATTTTAAGAGAAAAATCTCATTATTTTATATCTTATGTCTGATAACTCCCATAACTCAAGTCCTTGAGGATCTAAATATGGTATGATAGTCTTTTCTGTCCTCAAGTATTTGTTAAGTTTTCCAAGTGAACCCAACCCAAGGGACTCTTAGGTACTCGCCCAAGATGTTTACCCCCAGGAAGTATTGTATTACATAATATTTACTTTTTCCCAGAAGCCAGGGACGCATAGAATGAGGAAGCTGTTTTTTACTTCTTTGGAATTTTTCTTAACCAGTAGGGATATAATCCTAGATTATATTCCATGTGAGAATATTATTATTCTTTTCCACTCCTGTCTCAGTCATCCTGGGTCATATGTGCGTGTTTGAGTCAATTCACCGTGACAAAATACCAAAAACTGGCTTAGCCAACTGAAATCTAGTTCTCACAGTTTTGAAGGTTGGGTAACCCAAGAAGACAGTGCCAGGAAGGTAGGTTTCATCCTAAGAATGCGGCACTCTGTATCTGTGTGCCCACTTGACTTCTTCTGTGTCCATCCATGGAGAAAGAGAGAGTGAGATTGATTGATTATTTTACTTTCCCCCTTAAGTTTATTGATGTGTTTAAAGCAAACAATACAGTTACATTTATCACTGGGATCTTGAAAGCCTTTACATGATATGTCCTGGCTCTTATTTTTTCCCCATACCTCTGCCCTCTCTTTAGCCCCTCTACCCTTCCATATTGACAAAGACTTTTTTCCATTTTTTCCTTTTCTTCACATTTTTCTTTTCCCTTATTTCCTTTCCCCTCCCCTTCCCATGTCCCCTTTAGTCATTTTCTTCCTATTTCCCACTTCCAATTACAACATTTGAACCTTTTTTACACTTTTAGTTTTTCACGCCAGAGAAACTATTTGGTATCTATTCAAGTGTGTATTATTTATTTCACTTAAGAGTATGGCCTCAATGTGCATCCATTTAGCTATAAATGTCTCCAGTTTCTCATTCTTCATGGCTCAGTAGTACTCCATTTTATAGAAAACCCACATCTTTATCAGTTTCCATTTGATGGGCATTTGGGTTGTTTCCAAGTTTAGGAGAGAGATTGATTATTGCGAGATCTGGTGTCTCTTCTTATAAGGGCACAGGAATGATTACAGGTGGTGTAAATAAAGGTGGGTCACATTGGGAATGTGTTCAGGTCAAGAGGCTCTGCCCTTGCAGGTGGATTAGTGTTGCTAGTAAGGGCTTGATGGAGGGACTTTGCACTTTCTTGCCTCTCTTCCTGCTGCCATGAGATGACACAGCAAGAAGACCCTCACCGACACCTTGATCATGGCCTTCCAGCCTCCTTGACTAAACTTCTATTCCTAATAAATTTCCCAGTCTCAGGCCTTGCATTATAGAAGCACTGATAAACCAAAACAGATACTCAATTACATTTTGAGGACCTCTGGCTCATGATCTCATTTAATCCTAATTACCTGCCAAAAGACCCATCCTGAAATACTCTCATAGTGAGATTAGGACTTCAACATAGGAATTTTGGGGATAATAATCATTTGGTTCATAACAAGCAAGACTTAGGACCTAGACGGTTTGGTGTTTGCATTAGATGCCTTTGCTAGCTGATGTTTCTAGTCCACTATTTCACCAGAGGTGTATACCCTTAGAGGTCCATGTTCCGTGTCTAAAGAAGAGGTGCAAGAGGGGAAAGTTGAGTAAATTCACGCTTCTCCTTCTGCTCCATTAGTCTGCCCTATGGCCCTTATTCCCAGAGACTCACAGGATCGTGGACAAACAGATGCTCTCAGCAGAGCCCTGACTTCCAATTTTGCTTATGGTTTTGATATCAGTTTTACATTCCTTAAAAAAGTTTTTAGGAAACTTCTTTTAATTTATTTCTGTTTATCAAGAAATCTGAAGTCATGATTGTTGTCATTTTTTAGAATCCAAGTGTTTTACAAGTGAAGGGTATTCTGCATATCTAGTTTTCCTTCTGCTCAAAGCTCAAGTCCTCACGGTACAACCTTATGTTGCTGGATTGTGTACTTAGAAGGCTGGAATACCATGTCCAAAGGAACAGAAAAAAGATAGTTCTAGCCTTATTTTGGGGTGGGGTGGCATTGAAAATGTCAGAAGCATGAATAGTAGGCCAAGAAGCAAGTTGTTGTTTTTGTTTTGTGTTTTTTAGCAAAAGAAAAGTGAAATCATTGTGCTTTGACTGGAGGATTGGCTGAATGTGAGGATGTGAGATTTTAGAATACAGATACTTAGAGCTAGAAGTTTAATCTTACATATCAAGGCAGTGCAGATATCTTAGTTATTTCTCTCAGTGCTGAGACAAAACATCCAACACCCACAAGTTAAAGGAGGAAAGGTTTATTTCCACTCATAGTGTGTAGAGGTTTCAGGCCATACTTAGCTGGTTCCACAGCAAGGTTTCGTGGTAAAGGGGCATCGCAGAGGAGAAACAGTTCATGGTTTGGCCGGCAAAAAGCCTTCTTTTCCCTTTTATCCCATCCAGGATACAAGCCTTTAGGGTGGTGCCACCCACACCAGGTTGGGCTTTCCCATTCTCCACACTCACAGCTATGCCAATTCCAGTCAGGGTCTAATTTAGTACCACACACCCTTAATTCCAGGATCGCATGCCCTAGATCCAGCCAGCTCTGAAAAGCCCCACCTATGAGCACATGATGCTTTCGGGGGACATCCAGACAGCAGCCATAACAGTAGGTGAGAGAAAGGCAGCTCTGACCAGGAAAGCTACCTTACAAATAACGAGAGAATGCCCATGAGGTTTATTGCGGAGGTTGAAGTTGGGACTGTTCAACTCATGCGATGTTAGGGGTTAGGACTTTACTAAAATTCGGAAAAGAAGTGATGGTTCTCGGAGGAGGGATACAATGAGTTCTTTGTGTTTGGAACCAGGGCCATGACTTGATTGATCAGGCCCTTTTTAGATTTATTCTTTCATCTGCAAGAAAAGAGATTGGCTGCATTTCTGAAACTGTAAAATTATTTTCTTTGAATTAAGAAATTTCTTTGAATTGTGAATTATAAAGTTAGTTTGAATGCGGCTGATACCTGATTGGGAAAAATATGGAATGAATCACCCATGTTTTTTATATGTTTTCTTTGTGAGTAGATCTGTTTTTAATGTAATTTCTACATTTTGCTACAGATCCAAGAATATTTAATCCCCAACAAAAATATTGCCAGTTATTTTAGATTTACTTTAAAAGAGATGGTTTAGGAAGAAAACAAGTCAGATCTGTTAAGACTGACAATCCTTGGGTTCAGGTATAAAATACAGACCTGATTTGTGAGCTTGGTGATTTATTTTACTTAAGTATGCCATGGGAACACAGAAACATTCTGGGTTAAATGGAGGCAAAGAGAAATAACAAAGTAAACATGATAAAATCTTACGGAATCCCAAGTAGCTGTCATATGAAGAATGCTATATTGTTTTCTTTGTGTATTACCATATAAAATCAAAGGCAAGCAAAGAATCCCAGAGGTTAATAAAACATTTGTGTTGCTCTGGAGAAACCTATGTCTACGGGAGAAGACTTATGTGTTCAAGCAGCTGAAAGGCAGTGAGAGCCTTAAAGGCTTCGAAAGGGTGGTGCAGTGTGGACCTGTTTACTAAGAAAGGCAAGGACCTGGTGGAGCAAGAGTGATCCATCAAAAAGCAAGATTCACCCACAGGCCCGGAGACCAGTGTTCCATCAGTCCATAGCCCGAGACCGCGCTCAGTTTGATAGTTTCTCTTTTCCATGGAATTGTCTCATAAATGAGGCCTCTTTACGGCAGCCTCATGTGTTTTTTTGTTTGTTTGTTTTTGTTTTGTTGTTTGGTACCGGGGATTGAACGTGGGACCTTGCGCTTGTGAGACAGCTAGCAGAACCAGTGAACTAAATCCCCGGCCCGGCAGCCTCATGTTTAAACACACAAAGAACAAGAGAAAAACAAAGACACAAGCCAGAATAACAAAAGTCATCCACTCCCATTCATTTCAGTAACTTTCATGGAATGTAAGAGACTATATTTCTCATTTTCAGGAATGGTTAGTCATGGATTTGCAAAACAGATCAAGCGCAATCTCCTTTTTTTTTTTTTTCATTCTTTTTAATTACCTCTTTTCCAACCAGAAGGAAATACTCCTTCAAATAAATCAAAGGACTCTGGCCAGTGCTGTAACGCTGAAGTGCACAGTGATTACCTCCTTGTGCTCACCCTTTTCCTGACTGAAGCCCTCCCTTACACCCTGCGGCAGCCTGGGCAGAGAAGGAGAAGCAGCCTGAGCTGGAGCCCAGTCCACAGAGTAGGAACCAAGTCTGCTGCTAAGAAACCGGGAGTTGGTCCAAGTTACTCAGTTTTTTCATTAATGAAACGAAGACAGTATACCAGCCTCATGGTTGTCTAAAGATTGAATGACTTGTATTAAATGTGATACTATGAGTAGTGTCCTCAGGATGCACACATACATACAAATGAGAGCTGTTGTTGAAATCGTAGCACCTGTATAGCTCGGGCTTATTCTTTTCCCGACTATAGAACTTAAGCCCCTGGACAACTGGACCAGGCCCATGTTTGGATATTCAGCCCTGCATAGTTCCTGTGAGTGTTTGGGGTGTGTTTGCTGGATAAATGATTCAAGACAAGATTCAAATTAGCTATGGTTAGTTGCAGCAGTGTTGAAAAAACTCTTTTATCCCCAGGACACCTGAACTTTGAATGAGTGACACTGTGGATTATATGTCTAATTAATTTAAGGACTGAACAGAATAATTCTGCCTTGCTGCTTGTAGACATTTCGTGGAAGAAGAGGCCAGAATTCAGTGAAGTAAACTGAGATTCAAAGACCTGGACAATTATCTGTTCTCAAAGTTTTGTGTCTTAGAGAAAACCACTTAACATCAATTTTTCTACTTTCATTTCAAAACAGATTTATTTTGCAGGTATGTAGGAAAACAGTGAATTCTGAGCCCTTGGATAAAGGCCAGCATAGAATTCCGCGTGACCCAGGGTTATTGGTGTTGCCCACAATCACATCTAATCTTAGACTGTGCCCAAAGGAACAAACAATGTCATCACTGTTATTTCTCTGCTCCTGAAAGGAAAAAAAAAGATGCTCATTTATTAAATTTCTCCAGGAAATAAAAAAATGATAAATCTGTGCTAAGATAATGTACTTCATTTAAAACTGTCAAAATTACTGTGACAGATTATATGTAAACACAGGTCCGAGAAGTTTCCAGATGTAAAAACAGTTTTAAGAGAGGAAGTTAGTTTTAAAACATGCAGAATTAAATTAGTATGCTTAACTTGGTTTTATTCTTAAGTTGTACTGGATCTAAATGGTAAAATGGAGTCTTTTTCTTTCTCCTAAATCGGAATTGTGGAAATTTATCATTAGAATCATCTTCTGGTACTTACATTCTGTTCTTTCAAGGACAGAATTATTAGGCTTTGAAATAATAAAAATAAGCAAAATAAAAAACTGGGCCCCAACAATAACAGCACAAAAGAAACAGCCCAGTGCTTACAACTTCAAAGGAGACCAAAAATCAGAAAACAATTTTGAGAGACAAAGTGTGTGCTGCAGACCAAAGACTGGTTTTGGTGTCTTTTCTGGGATCTTAGGACAGGTGAGGGAGGCCAGACGTGCCACCTCTGCCCTTTGGGCTGGAAGTCTTGAGAGCAGATCTGGGTGGAGAAAATTCTTTTGTATTTTTATTTAGGCCATTTTATTAACAGCCTAAAACCTCAGAGAATATAGCTGAGTTTTTGGAGAAAGCTTACAGCATGTTGTTCCAGAAACCTGGCTCCAAAACCCTCCTTATTAATTATTACTCTGCATACAAATCTTAAATTAAGAAATTATAAAGAGAGAAAAAGTTGGGCAGGGGATTAAGCTCAGCAGACCCGAGTTTGATCCCCAGTACCAAAAAAAAGAGAGAGAAAAAGTATTTTGTACTGTCTTAACATTAGGAAAAATTGTTTTAGTTTGAGTTATTTTTTAAACTGATACACTAAAATTACATGATATAATATATATGTATTGAGTAATACTGAAATGAAATTAAACATATTTTTCTCTTCAAACAATTATCATTTCTTTGGGGAAAGAGCATTCAAAATCTTTTCTTGCCAGTGTTTGAAGCACTCAGTAGATAGTCATTGTATGCATTCACCCCACTGTGCCACAACATTCAAGAACTTCTTACTCCTAGAAAACTGTAACTTGGTATGAGGAGAAGTTGAGCAACAGGGCCTATGAGAAATATACTGAAAATGCAGTTTTTAAGGAAAATTTATGGATGACAAGCTTAACTTGTTTTCTATGTAAGATAAACTATGGATGGGAAATGTGAGAATGCACATTTGATGAATACATTGGCCCTGCAACGAGAAGTTTTAGTATCTCACAGGTTTCCCATGATCCCCTTGTGCAGAGGAGGTAGAGACCCCTTCTACTAATTCACCTGCCTGGGACATTCATTTGGTAAATGATGAAACCAGAGCATTAAAAATAGTCTTAAGTTAATAATTTGTTCACTGTACAACTTCAAATACAGATGGTTGTAAAGTAGAAGTCAAAATGTCCTAGTTTCTGTCACTCAAGTTCTACTTCCAACAGTCATCATTAATATTTTATCGTGTTTTCCTGAAATTTCTATACATAGGAAATTGTATAACTGTCTGCTTCTATAAATATTTTACTCTCTCTTTTTCTTTCTTTGCTTTTACTTTTAGAATGTGATAGGATATATTTTGACATTTGCTTTTATATGTAACAGTACCTTTTGAAAAATATTCCACTTCTCTGTATATATACACAGGTACACGTTAATGGCTGTATAGTACTCCATGAATTTAATTAATGATAATTTAAAACATTTCCAGTTTTATACCATTACATTCTTTCTATCCAACATTGTCTGTTAGCAGATCTAAAATGTAATAGGCTAGTAAGATTATGTCACTGTTTTCATTTCCATATACTTAAGCATTAATTTTAATGTGTGTGTGTGTGTGTGTGTGTGTGTGTGTGTGTGTTTACTTGAGAATGAGTGCAGGGACTTTGCAATGAGTTACATTCCCAGCCCCCTTTTTTCTCTTTCTTATTTTGAGGCTGAATCTTGCAAAAGGGTGGCCTTAAATCTTTGGTCTTCCTGCTTCAGCCTCCCAGAGTGCTGGATTACAGGTGTGAGCTGCCATGCCTGGCTTATCCTTTTGTGTTTGTAGCCAGTTGGATCTCTTTTCTAGAAAGCTTTTGTTGGGCCCGGGGATTTAGCTCAGTGGCGCTGCACCTGCTTTGCAAGCACGAAGTCCTGAGTTCAATCCCTGGTATTGAAAAAAGAAAGAAAGAAAGCTTTTATTTATGTACTGGGCCCATTTTTACTATCAAGCTTTTTCATATTAAGGGAATTAGCATCTGACCAAAGAGTACAAATAATTTTTCCATGGTGTTGGAAATTGACTATTTACCTTTGATTAGGTGAGTGTAGATCTACATGTATTCCCCTCTTTTATATATTGCTGTTTTGAAGGGCATGTATCGACCAGGAAACAAAACAAAACAACTCTGAACCATTTTCCTGCAATACGAAGCAGAATACGTATCTATTTTATATGAATTCTATGCATATTTGATTATGACTTGCCGCAATTTGAAGTGCAAGTTCACCTAAACACAGTTCATCACTTTATAAAGATGTAAGTTATATTCTCACATTATGTTATATTCTGCTAACACACACAAATAATAAAGGATTTGAAACTGCCCCGTGTAATTAATTAATTGCCAGCCAGTGGTGAAACAATGATTTAATGTTCTAAGGACAAAATCATGTATGAAATAATTGCATTTGACATCTTATACACCTACTAAATTGTATGGAACTCAGTGTAGTTTCCACCTAATATTTACTTCCGGACACATTTCTTTTTTAATTTTTATAATGAGTTAATAGTTGATTTATATTTCCATTTTATAAATAAGGAAACTGAATTTGGCGTCAGGCTGCCCGCAGTACACCCTTCCTCCCGGACCAAACTCAGAGCCACGGGACAAATAAGAGCAGAAAGAACAGCACAAGCATCCAGGAGAAACAAAATCGAGGCTTTCGGAAATGAACAGGGTTTCAGCGAAGGCATCTGTGCAGTGGGGAGGGGAAAAGGGCGAGAAGGAAATCGTGGAGGTGGTGCGGGAGAAGAAAGGGAGAGGATTTCTGTGACTGGGAATCCATGCAGACGTGGTCCGTGGTCCCATGGGCCACACGTAGCCAGTGACCGTGGACCTGAATGTCAGGAATGAAAATGCGGACCGGTTCACCCGCGGGACTAACCATGCAGCCGCTGAACGTGACGGTCAGACTGCGGAGAGCGTGCCGGCCTGGGAAGGCAGTCTGACTGCGACCCAGTGTTGTCCAGAGGCAAATTCTTCAACGTCTCTCAGTCTGCGTGTGCCCAACGCATGAAATCGGAAAATGTATGAAGAGTAAAAATCTATTTCATACAGTTCTGGAGCCTAGGAAATCCACACTAAAGACACCGATACTGTGAAGATCTGGAAGATCTGAGCGTGAGGTCTCCAAACATAAAGATAGCGGTAAGAAGACGGAAGTGTTAGTTGCCTGGATTTGATCAGCGCATGCTGTATGCGTGTGTTGAAATAAACATCGCACGGAATCCCGTAAACAGGCACAATTAGCACATGATGGTAAAATAAAATAATACATTGAAATTTTATTTAAAAGTGACAATGGCACTGGTGAGCACTTAGCTTTGCTCTTTGATTTCAAGATGGGCTCTCGTGGCCGTGTCCTTACAGTAGGAGACAGAGTGCAGAGTTCTCACACCCTGTACGAGGGCTCAAGCCCGTTCTCTCAGGTTCTGTCCTCATAGCTTAACGACTTCTTGAAAGCCCACCTCCTAAGGCTGTCACACTGGAATAGTTTTCCACGCATGGTTTTGAGGGGATACACTCAGGTCGCAGTGCCATCCATGGCCAGTAGGAGGCTGTTGGTCAGATTCAGTCAGGGGGACGGGGTGGGAGGCGTGGACTAGGATGATTGGGGTGACGAAATCAACTGGGAGGGCATTTTGAAGACGAGAAATAGGAAATAGGGTGAGTCACGTTATTTCAGTGTGTTCCAAATATTCAGTGTTATTTTGAAAGAAACTGGTTTTCAAACATATTATACAACTAGGTTCAATTACTAGTTATCTTTGGAACTCTTTTCTGTGTGTGTGTGTGTGTGTGTGTGTGCTTCCATAAGTATAAATGAACAAATTTTTTAGCTTGTCTAGACTTGGTTGGTCCCTCAGCTTTCACTGCAACAAATCAAAATCAAAATCAACTGTAGAAAATAACTGTCATTGACAGTCACCATCAAAATCAAATCCATTTTCATTTCACCTGGGTGTTGCTTAGGGTTATGTGAAGCAAGCCCTTAGTTCAAGGATTCAGGATGTTTCCGGCATTGCACAGCTGCCTTTCAAGCTCATCCATGTTATTGCACGGTCTGTGTAACTGGGCTGCTTTCCCTCGTAGTAGAGAATAAGTGCCACAAACTCCCACGGTGATAGGCTTTCTCTTTCCCGCCCAGGGAAGGGAGAAGATGGCCATTGGCTGCCATGTTCAAGTCCAGGGACTCCTGCAAGTGTGCCAGCTTCCTCCCATGTCAGGGATAGGATTGTATAAATGGACTTAGGTAACTCAAGGGAGAGGGAGATCATTCTTAGAGAAATGGTGTAAGAAATTCAGGATCCTGATGGGACAGTCCATTGGAGGTTTTGATGCTGGAAGGCAACCAAAAAGTATCATTCTGTTTTAGCTTCTCTATTGTTTTACAATATGGATCGTTTAACTGTCAGATTTATGTTTTTGCATTATCGTTTCCTCTCTCAGCAGCCAACAGAAAGCACACAGGAGGTGGAGATAGGTGAAGATTTCAGATGGAAGGGGTGTTGGGATTTTGCTAGTTGAATGAATAAACAATATCTCTTGAGAGAAAATCTTTTTAGATTAAAAGGATAACAATGTTTATACTCAACACTGTATAAATTCACATGGAAAGTGTACAATTTTCTTTTGAAAAAAATAGCGGGTAATATTTAAAGAAAAGAGCTCTGTAGAGAAATTTGCTAGGTCTTACATATACATATGAATTAGAAAATAAAATACTTAACAAATTGAGATGTTACCACAAATGCATATCTCATACAATTATAAATTTTTCCATAATGCACTTGACTATGGCAACAGTTTTGTCCAAATATTTGTGACATATAAGCTATAAATTAGATTTTGAAATACAGAACTTGTGAACAGATTACATAGGTATACTTGATCTCTATGAAGGCACAACATTAAAAATTTATTTTAAAACTGGTATACAACTTATGCTAGTGATGCAAGTCTAACCGGTACTTCACACATGCCAACAATTTAATTCTCCAGTAATCTTATGCATAAGCCTCATTTTCACTGATCCCCTGGTAAGGAAACAGATGGTGAGAAGTTAACTAAGTAGGAAACAGAAGCAAAAAAGTAACAAAGCAACCCTGAAACCTTAGAACATATAGTTCAAAACTGCTTTTCATTACATTGTTTCAGGCTGGATTCCTAGATGCAGCCTATTCAAACGTGGGTTGATGTGCAAGTGATTTGTTAAATAAGGGCCAGGAAGAGACACTGTGTAAGTGTGGTGGGGAGGGAGGCTAAGGGGGAATCGCTGGGCAACAGCGTGGATCCATTGGAGTTCCAGCCTCAACCTTAACCCACGGAGGACATAAGGCTGCTGGACATGACCTTGTGCACATCGCAGCTGCCCCAGGGGCTTGGATATCTCATGACATGAAAAGTGAGTCTAAGATCAGGCCTTTCAAGAAAGTCGCGCGCACAGCAATTAGACAGAAGGCATCCAGGACAGGATGTGTGTGGTGCAAACACAGAAAAGGTTAAAGCTACTCAAAGTGATGTTCGTAAAGCACCCACTGGCTCTGTCCCTTCTACTACCCCTGCCAAAGAAAACAAGTCGGTGCAGAGCTCAGGAGGGAGTTCCTGAGCCAGTCTGCGAAGCCAATCTGAGCTCTGGCACTGGGGAAGCTTAATCACACAGGCTTTATGTCCATACACATGAAATAAGGAATAGCTTTATAAGGTTTGTTTTGAGGATTGAATGAATATGCATAAACTATACATCTATATATCTCTCTATACATATACACATACGTTGGGGGGACACAGAGCAAAGAGCTAGTGAGAAGTGACACTCAGGGTCTTGTCACACTGCTGGTTGGTGGCACAATCAAGACGTGAACTCAGCCTCCTGACCTCCAAGAAACTACTTCTTGCTGGATATACATACATTAACTTAAATTTTTTCAGAGTTATATATGAAATCCAGTTTATTCACTATCTCATTTGGCTTAACATTAATACACCTGGGAATATTGAGCCAGAGGTTGCCCTTAAGTTCACGAGTCACCTGTTGAAATTCAAAGAACAACACATACACGAAGCATGTTGTTACTTCTAACTTTTTATTTCTATATTTCTGAGGTGGTTGGCAAAGGTCTTAGTTAATTCATATTCAGATAGCACTCTAAATCATGATGTGTTATGTCTCTCAAGGGATATTGCATATTCAGAGAGTGAAACGGCCTTCCTTCTGCGTGTCTGTGTGGGAGTTCAAGAATCAGCAGGCAGGGGAGGAAGACAATTGTGTGTATTAGAGAGAGTGATTTTTTCCCCTCCCATATGGCTCTTCCAGGACATTTACTGATGTTACTCTGTCTTTAACTTACCCAGATCTGGTGAAGAATTAGTAAATAAAAAGAAAGGGAAACAAAAGTAGTTTTATGTGGCAATGTTTGTAAGAGAGAAATAAAAGACAGTTTCAAGTGGCACACGTGTCACACATGACATATTGATGAGGTGGTGATATAGCCTAGTGTTTGCTTATTAGGAATTTTCATTGCCACTAACAGAAACCCAAGTTGAGTTGGAAAAAGAAAGGGATGTATTGACTTACTAGTTAAGAGGAAAGGCTGAATACATTAACAACAGGCTGCAGACAGGCACACGGTTCCAGAAAGAATTCAGTAATTAAAAACTCTGCTGATATTATCTGGACTCTAATGCTTCTTCTTGTGCTGACTATTACACTCTGACCTCTTCGTGTGCTAGAAAATAGTCCTTCCCTGTGCACCCCAGTAAGAACCCGGGATTCCAGTAAGGGGTGAATAATTTCCCAGCAGTCCCCACTTCCTTGGTTCTTACCTCTCCATCTTCACCCCCTTTGACCTCTTCTTGACACTGCTTCCTGGCCTTCAGCTGCCAACTCCCATCATGCTGCGGGGCCCTGGCACTGCATTAGCGAGTCAGACACTGCTTTGGTCCCTGGGTTTTCTCAGGGTGGAATGCCTGGGAGGTGAAGACACTGTGGTCCTGCTCAGTTTGGGTGCCTCTCATGACTTGGCAGTGTCGCTGTGCTGAAAGAGCCTTCCCTATGAGGAGAAACTGTTCTCCTCAGCCATGAGGAGAGCACACAGAGGCATCCACATGGCTGGTGCTGTCTGCAATGTTTTTGTAAGTAGCACCGCGTTAGGGGCCAAGTAACCCCTGGAGGCTCTGCAACAGAGAGAGTGTACGGGCTCTTGTGTGAACAGCACACTCTGCCTGCAGTGGGCCTATGAAGCCAGGTGCCAGGAACAAGAAGAGGCAAGAAGGAAAGCGATAGGGATTTACAAAATTTCCAGCTCATTACAGATTCCACCCATCACTGTCCCCTTTTGTCTTAATTATTAGTTTATTGAGTTGCAAGTTGTTTTTGCAGAGCTGTGTCCCATTCATGTTTCAACAAGCAAGGGACCACATCTTAAATGGAATAATGAGTGTGGGAGAATTGCTCAAAAGAAATTTGCTTAAAATTGCTCTTCTCTGTGCACTGCTTTTCTCATGTACAGCTCAGCACTCTTGGACAACATAAAAAAGGCACTCCACAAATACTGAAAACTAGAACGTGGTAAACTTATATTTCATCTTAGGTAAAGAAAATTAACCTCAGTCATTAAAGGAAATGTTTATGTTTGTGGTAAGACTGAGTCACAAACACTTTCAGAGGCAATCATGACCTAGGCTTAAAGGTGCAATCTACACATTGTTAGTCTGTGGTGGAAAATTGAAAAGCAAGGGTAGGGGCCGTGTCAGCTTGCCGACTGCTATAATAAATGACCATAACTTGGAATCGCAGAAATGTATCCTCTCCCATCTTGGGAGACTTGAAGTTCTGAAATCACGGCACGGGCAAGGCCAGGCTCAAGCCAAAAGCCCCAGAAGGCAGCCCTGTCTTGCCTCGCCCAGCTTCTGCTGGCTTCAGACATTCCTTGGCTTGTAGTGGCAATGACTCACCTCTGGCTCCTTGGGCCATATCCCTCTCCTCTGTGGATGTGGCACAAAAATCTCCCTTTCCTATAAAGACACCACACATTGGCCTCTAGTTTCTATGCTGTCTTGGCAACAGCCAGCTCTCATTTGCTCGAATGGTGCCTTCCTAGGACCTGCCTCAGAGAGCTCAGTACAATCCTCAGGTTCTCCCTGACCTTATAAGACTCTCAAGGAAAATCTCCCATGCCTGAATGACTTGCTCTTGACATAGTAGCAATGCTCTTTCTTTGGAGTACTGAGTCACCCAAGTAAGTCTAGTCCCTAAGAGGGTTGAGACTAGATGTGGACGCTAAATTCTAATCGAAACTCTCGGTTATACTTCTGTGTGGTCATGGTGTGTTTGGCAACTGTGCTTGAACAATAACTGTTTTTCAGCAAAAGAGAAACTATTTTCTGCCTTTAGTGCTTATGCCCTTTTAAAGAAGAGACAAGTACAAACACAACTCTGGGCAACATTATTTCCATGATTGCGACGTCAAAAATGTACACAGCAGGGAGATACAGCTCGATTTACTAGATAGTAGGAAACAACACAGAATTTCAAAACTTGAATTCCTTGATTGTCCACTTTAGACCTCTACCAAGTATGCATGCATTCCTCCTTCGGCTGTTTAGGTTGTCCTACAAGAGAGAAAAAAAAACATGGGAAAAAATCAAAACCTAAGAGGAAATAGCTTAAAGCACATTGTCTAAATATGCATGTCTGTGTTTGATTGGTTGGGGTGAAAAAACGAAGTCATGAGGTCTTGGGCTGCTAACATCACAGAAATCTAGAAGCACACCAGGCTTCTTTAGTCAAAAACTCTTCTAAATGCCAGCCACACTGCAGCTGTGGAGGACACCTATGGGGGTTCCCTTTCATGTGGATTTGGGAATCTCTGGGCTCCTTGGGAGGGCTTAGCTCACTGTGCATTGGTTTGTGCGCTGCCGGACTCAGGCAAACAAGTGTTATGAAGGGAACTTACGAGGAGAAGAGGGAAGGACCATATTTCCGTGGTCCGTGCTTTCAATACCAGCACCATGATATTTTATCTACTTTCTAGTTTCTTTCTTGTATATCTGAGCAGTGCCACAGGACTGCAGCATTGATAATGTTTTTTCTCTCCCCAGTTCTAATAATAAAATCATTAAAATGTGATCCTTGTCTCTAAAATAAAGACATCCACTTTTGAGTTGTACATTGTATGCAGCTCACATATACAAAAAATGAACAAGGCATCATGTATTCCAGTAGGGTTGGGTAAAAATAACATTTTAAGGTAGAGAAGAGAAAGACTAAGACAGACAAGAAAATTTCTTTTTCTATGTGGAAAACAAAAGAGGTAGGAGAAGCAATGCACACTTGAAGTCTGGAAGAGAGTAGGAAAGTTTTGGAATGGCTGCTCAGCTGAATGGGTAAGGGAAACAAAAGGGAGTTAAAAAGGAAAGCAGATTAGTGAAGTCTTACGGTCTCAGAGTAAACAGTTGTCACCATTGTCAGCATCATCTTTGTTGTTTCCAGCACGAATCTTGCTCCTAACTTTTACATCATCAAGTTGCATATTCCCGGAAGCATGGGAAATTGCTGGTGGTGGTTTGGGGCATTGCATCTTCTCTCACATTTGTGTTTGTGTAGGTGGAGCCAGTGATCCACAGAGGCCACGAGAGCCTGGTACACCACATCATGCTCTATCAGTGCAGCAGCGATTTCAACGACAGAGTCCTGGACTACGGCCACGAGTGCTACCACCCGAACATGCCCGATGCCTTCTTCACCTGCGAGACCGTCGTCTTCGCCTGGGCCATTGGTGGAGAGGTGGGCAGATGATGGCTGAGGGGCAGCACAGCTGATGGCTCATGTTCTTTCACTACAGAGCTGGCTCTGAAACTTAGGAGTACTGTTCTGTACGTGGTCTGTGTCAGAGTGGCACGTTTCCGTTTATGTAGGGAAAGAGGATTCTTCTCAGTGATTAAGGACATTCCAGAAGATCAGGATGATCTTTGAGAAGGGTTGGTTTATGAACACAGGGGAGCACTCAGGGACTTTCATAAGCAACTGTCTCATGGAATTTTCCATATTTAGGGTTTTTCCTACCCACCTCATGTTGGATTATCCCTTGGCACTCCACTAGATCCTCAATATGTGCTTCTAGAAGTCCATTATGATAATCCAACATATGAGCAAGGTGAGTTCTTTCTTTATATATTTTAC
Source organism: Fukomys damarensis (assembly GCF_012274545.1). Lineage (NCBI taxonomy): Eukaryota > Metazoa > Chordata > Mammalia > Rodentia > Bathyergidae > Fukomys > Fukomys damarensis. The sequence goes on along the minus strand of NW_022900926.1, from coordinate 12,513,748 downwards.
CTCTGGGTTTTAAAAGTTTTTTCATTCTTGTCTTTAACAGAAAGTAAACAAAAGAGAGAAGATTAGAAAGATCTGTATATCTGTCATATGAACAATGATACTTTTTAGAGTAAAAAAGGTACACATTCACAATTACACTGGGACAATAGACATTAGTCAGCCAAGCGAATGGGCACATTTGGTCACTAATCAAATGTTTTCTGTACAACCTACTGGGGAGTAAATAGACTTTTTCATTTGCTATGTAAACTGGTTCCAAACACATGACATTTATGAAATATCTTCTTTCTAACTGTACCTATGAAAAAGCTACCAATTTATCACACTAAAAAATGTTAAGCATTTTTTGTGTGTGTGGTAGGCAAGTCATAGGTATTCTCAAGAAGTACTTATTCAGTGAAATTGTATAAAGTGGTATGGAAAGGAATAGGAAGATATAAGGATATGCACTTGATTTTGGAATTTATTTATATATAATGTTCCAAAATGAGAAACTGACAAAGTCAATGTGAAATTATCAGCAGAAGCAATTCTAAGTAATTATTTTATTTCATTTTGTGCAATTATTCAGCCCTAACTATGTGCTGGTTCTATGCTTGAGGAGATCACAAAAATGAAAACCATGCTGGGCCTCACCTCATGGAAATTATAGTCCACTGGGAGAGAGAAACAATAAAAATCTCATAGCAATTAATATAAAATCATGTATATGCCAGTTATCTAAAAGACAGGCACTGGTACTATGAGAGTATTTAATTGGTGACCTAATCTAGCCGGTGATATAAGTGGGTGGTCTAGAAAGTAGACTCCAAGACTACAGGTGCAAACTCAGTTTGAATCGCGAAGAGAGTCAGTTAGTTTCAAAGTTACAGTAAGTGTCATTTCCAGGAGTGTGACTCTTGCATCTTTTATCCCCACAGTGCCCATGTGCACTGTTCACATAACAGATTCTCACTGACTGTTGTTTAAACAACTGTTTATTGAGTGAATGAGGGAATGGTTATAGACTACAAGAGAAGGTAAGCTTCAGTAATATTCTCTGACCAGCATGTGGTTTCAAGGCCAAGGGATTTATACCGCTAAGTAAATGTTACCAAACTTCACCTTAGAACAACATAAAATATACCTCTGGGGAGTTATTCTATTTAAGGAGTGACTTTAGAATTTTCACCGTCTCCATGTTAGATAATTGTGAGACACCGGCCAGATAACTCAAACATTTTCCCCATAGCATGCCATGTGCGTCTATGATGGCTGCAGACAGTGTGGTAACTCACGTTTTAATTTCTGTTTAAGAAGCTCATTATTATCTTTAATGATCTCTTCTTGTATTTCTTCTGTGATTTTTAAGGAAAAGCAACCTATCCATGGTGGGGGGGGGTGAGTGGGTACCAGGGATGGAACTTAGGTCCTTGCGCTTGGGAGGCAGGCGGTGGAACCACTGAGCTAAATCCCCGGCCCAGCAATGTATACATTTTAATGGGCTACGGTAACGTTTTTGAAACCTCAGACTCATTTTGTGATTTTGTGTTCGTGTTCCAGGCTTAATAGACAGTTCTGGGTTGAGGCTGTACCATACCGTGGATCTGAGGCAGTACGATGCTGGGATGATCCAGGCTGGCCTCTGGGTGAGCCTCTTTCACACCATCCCTCCAGGGATGCCTGAGTTCTGGTCTGAGGGTCACTGCACCCCGGAATGCCTACAAGAGGTATGCCGTGCCTGTGTTTGGGAGCCGCTCTCCACAGATTAACCCATGCCCTCAAAAACTGTGGTGTGAGAACTCTCACTTGTTTATTCCTTGCCCCTCTTCCTTTTATTGTGGGTACCTTGTGAAGCCATTACTGCAGTTTCAGCCGCACCTCTGACTGCCTTTTACAGCTTTGATGCTTGCTGCAGGAGCAGGGTTCGGGAGGCAGGAATAGCTCACAGGCTGCTTTCCTTCCCTCTCCCACCTTCTTTCTGTCACATTGGACACTTCATTTTCACGACTCCTGCCTTGGTTGGTGTAGACTCTTTCCTTTCTCTACTTTTCCTTTTATTCACATTTCTTCCATCGTTCATATTCATGATTTTCTCTGCTTCATTGCTTCCTTCCCTTCTTTCACCAAAGAGCAAGAATAAATAATGTGCGAATGCATGCTACATAAGAGAATGCCGTGCACAAGCATTGAACAATGACTACTTCCACTAAGTTTCTTATTGAATAAAAGTGTTTCAACATGAACATAGTCTTTTGGCACTAGGTAATAATGTAGGTGTGCCTAGTATCAGAGACTGGTAAAGGGGACAGTTTATGTCCTATTGTGTTATGTAGACCAGGATTCAAATTGCCGCAATGACAGAGACTAACTCCAGGACCACAAGGCTGCATTTAATTCCACTGAGCTCTCTAGCTTTCATATCTGGAAAAGGGGAGGAAACTTTCCTTTCTAGAGTTTGCATTTCCAGGTTACTAATGTGCCGGAATGTTTTTGCCAGGAGTGTCGACTAACTCTTGACTTCCTAAAAGAAGGAAAAAGAATGAGACATTTCGGCGTGGTCTCATAGATTGGCTTTCTTGTCTCCATCTAATGTTGCTTTGCCAAGAGAACATTGAACAATTCACATTCAAAATATTTGGTGGCTCAGCGCTCACTTAAGTTGCTTTGGTTTTCTTCTGACCTGTCCCTCCAAGTCTGTTTCAGTGCGGACTGTCTGAACACGCACTGGTTTGGGCTGATTGGGTCTTCCGGCTGTTCCTGCAGGCTCTGGAGGCCGAGAAGCCAAGCGGAATCCACGTGTTTGCAGTTCTTCTCCACACTCACCTTGCTGGCAGAGGCATCAGGCTGCGGCATTTTCGCAAAGGGAAGGAAATGAAGTTACTTGCTTATGATGATGATTTTGACTTCAATTTCCAAGAGTTTCAGTATCTACAGGATGAACAGACCATCTTGCCAGTATGCATGTTTTTGTTCTTTTTCACTGAATGTTATAAAAGCCATGAGCCAATCATCAGTGGAGATGTAGCAAGATTTCTACCGTGAAATAAATTACTCATTGTACCCACAATCTGACAGCCACCCACCATGGGTGTTGTGTAACTCGGAGTGAATGTGTTTGATCTGCTTTCCAAACCTGAAACTCATTTTTTCTTACTACTCCCTGGCGGCAATTCAAGTTTTTCATTTAAAAAACAATCAAAACCCTAAAACTCAGTTTCCAATCACTAAACATCATCCTTTTTAAAAAATTGTTACCCTGATTAGTGATCTTTTGACTTGCATTTACAGTAAGTGTAAAATCAAAGTTTCTTTCCACCATCTTGAAGAAATAGGAATTTCTTTACAAGTTTCATTTCAGTAAAACTGGATGAAAGTGTTCTTCTTCCATTTGACAAAGGCCTTCGGATGTAGCTAGTTATGCTCTACTCTGTGAGGCAGCTTGCAACAGTACTTGAGGTACGTGAAGGATAGGAAAGAATCTTGCACTTTACTACAACAAAACCTTTTTAAAATTTTATGATGCATTGTTTCCCTAAAGTTTTATTCCCTGGCCATCAAGTTCATAGAATTTCCTATCCCTATTTCACTCTGAAGAGACAGATGCTTATATTACTTAGGAAATGACAGTAAGAGTAATATTTTCGCTACAAAATGCTGCAAAGGGTGTTTTTAGGTGGGTAAACTATCTGGGAGAAGGCACCTCACAAGATGATGTTATGAGGAGGAGAGAGACCTGCTTTTTTCTAGTGATTATCCCTGACACCCACAGCTTTGGATTGATTGATACATTTCATACATTCTTTGGTATACTCTGAGGGTGGAAAGGTAAATGTTGAGAGAGAGTAATTTGTCAAAATTCCTAAGGGCTGATTCTCGTTCATCACATTGGTCGCAGAGCTTTCCACCCAGCTGTATGCTATCCCAGCACTTCCTAACCATCATGCCATTGCAGGGCGCAGCATGCTGAGGCACCCATCTCCGAGCCTTCGGAGTAGCAGAGCAGGGAGGAAAGTCTAGGCAGTGCCCCAGGATGGCTGCCCGTGGTTCACAGAGTTCCACCACTTACTTGGGCAAGGCCATAAAAATATCATTGTCCACTGACATTGTAATGTTTAAAAGACTGGAAAGCACTAGAACAAATAATTACTGGTCATTTGCCTCATGATTCTGTTATAAGGAAATAAAGAGCTTTAAGGAAAATGATTCTAATGAATAAACAATCACAATAACTCATACCTATGACAAACATTTCATTAAGTACTTAATCTCTACTAAGAACTGCATGTGACTTATGTTATTTAATTTCTTCACAATAGTTGTGCAAAGTAAGTGCTATTTGTATTGTTCATTTTTAGATGAACACATTGTGTTGGGCTATTCAGTTCCTTACTTGGGTTATCCAGGTAGAATCTGGTACAGTCTGGCTTCAATACAAAGCCTTCCTTGTCTGTCTCCCTGGATGCTTTTCTAGCAGACCTACCATAGTGTTAAACAGATAAAAGGTCTTATCTGAACTACTTGCTACATCTTTTCAAACAGCAAATATTAATGGCCCACAAATGTATTAGATAAGTAAGAGAGCCTTAAACTTCACCTGAAAGCTTGTACTTTTGCATTCTAGGGAGATAACCTCATTACTGAGTGTCGCTACAATACAAAGGATAGAATCGGCATGACATGGGTAAGAAAATCTTCATTATTATTAAAGTTTGTTTATGGAAAGGAAGGAAAAAGCTTTGATGTTTTAGAAGAAAATGAAGTCGAGGCTGGGAATATAGCTTAATGGTACCGTACTTGCCTGACAAGAGCAAGGTCCTGAGTTTGATTCCCCATACTGCAAAAAAAGAAAAAAAAAGATAGAACAAAAAAAGTAACAAACCTTGCCCTTTGGAAACAAAATTCCTGAAAGTCTTGAGCATGCAACATCGTAGAGGTAAAATCAGATATGTATAAGCATTTCCATCAGACTTCAAAATACCTAATGATACTATGGTAATAATTGCAGTGTAATTTATTTACTCTTTCATGATAAATTCTCTTTATTCTTTTAGTTTTCCCTCACAAATATGATAAGATGTGATCATTAACTGTCTGTTTGAGTCTCGACAGTAAATCACTGTTATTTAAAGGAAGAATGAATTACATTGAAGAGCTTCTGACCGATATGGAAGTCTGGTCCCAAAAGATTTATTGGGAATCCCTGTTGTGTGTCTAAAAAATACATATTTCATAACTTCTTCAGGCTCTTCCAAAGTACACAGAGAAAGACTACCTCCCATCACCTCCTTTTAGGAAGTTAACAGTCTTAAAACTAAAGCTTTATAAGGACAGCATGGAAGAGGCCAATTACACACACCTGATGGAAATATCTTCCAAAATATGCTGACAACATTCTACATTATATACAAGTCTAATGACAGAACCAGTCTGGGGTTAGCTAAGAAATGTAAAATTGACTTAAGTTAGAAAATTATTGATGCCCTTCAACATTCAGGGATTGAAAGGAAAAGACGTGATAGCCCAAGAGGAGCAGAAAAGGGATGCATAAAATTTAAGTCTGTCATGGAGGGAAGAAAAAGACATTTAGCAAACCGGGGAGTTGCCTTAACTAGATAGAAGTTAGCTATGAGAAAATCTGTAGCCAATATTAAATTAAATTAAATACTAGAAAGATTTCCCTGAAATCATCAAAAATACAGGGTATTTACTTTCAATGCTTCTGTTCAAGACTATTGAAAAAGGAAAACACAAAATATAAGAATCAGAAACACTGGGAGAAGCAAAACACATCATTCACAGATATTACAGTTTTATACAACTAAGCCCTCCCTGTAATTGATATGTAAAATCATCTTGAGATATTGCAATTTAAAATTATAAGTCACATGGAAATAAAAGCTAACACTAGATGTGTTTTGTCTCTGGGGGGAGAGATATAAATACTGTGAGGTATTAAAGACCAGTGAAAAATTAAGAGATGCTCTGTTCATGGATACAATGACAGTAAAATAAATGCTACTCAAACTCTATAAATTTGATATAATTCTAGTAAATAAAATTTAGAGTGATTTTATGATAGGTGCAAGCCCTAGATTTGACGCCTAATATAGCAATAAAACAAAATACATGCAAGCAAACAAGAAACAACTGAGAAACAGTGCAAATATCCATCAAAAGGAAAATAAGTAAATGCACACCAATATGTTCATATAATAAAATAGTGTACAGGTGTACAAATTATTGAACTAAAGCTACACGTATTAACATGATTTTGTCTGAAGAACATAACGCTGATTGAAAGAGCAAATTTACAGGGCTTATGTGTACTGTGACATGCAGGTGAAGCCCACGAATATCCCAAATAAAACCATACTTTGCTTAGGGATACGCACTTCAATAAACTGAGTGTAAAGTACAATGAAAAAAACATAGAAAGTTTACCAAGATATGAAGATCTCGGCCACCTTTGACCAAAGGGGAGCAGAGAAGATGAAGCTGGACACACAGGGAGAGTTGATCCCCTGCAATTGATTTTATTTTGGTTCATATAATGTTTTTCTTTTGCTTGTATGGAATAGCTCATTAGCCACACAGTAAAATCATTTATTGAGTGGGTATTTGGGGGCACCACCTTGGCACCCTCTGCCAGGCCAGCACTGTCAAAGCAGCTGCTGGGAGTACCTGTGAGCTGTGGAGAGGACAGCTCTGTGGACACCGCTGTTCCGAGGACACCGCAAGGTTCCAAGCCACACTCCCAGCGGGGAGGCAGTGACTGCGGTGCTAGCGCCGGTGTCAGCATACGAAGTCTCGATTCCCTTGCTACGCTTCGCTGCAGCTCAGTGGTCATCCCAGCTCAAAAAGAGCTGAACCAGGATAAAATCACTGAAGTGTGCTACTGACAGACGAGTCAGTTACACTTTCGTTTGTCAACCGGCTTCTCCAGTGGTTCAATCCTGCCTTGTTCGTGAAGTGCAAGGCTTTTTCCAGTTAATAGAATCCTTGCATCGTGGCTACTACATTAATCCGTAACCATGAACAATGCTACCACGGCAAGTCTTTCACCTTCATCCTTGCAACATAGATTTGCTGGGTACAGAGTTATTGAGGAACAGTTTCTTCTCCTGCAGGATTTTAATACGTAATTCCAAGATCTTTTTGTTACCTTCCTCATCTATGACGAAATCTTGGTTGTCATTTGTATCATCAGTTTCTCAAGTGTCATTTTCCCTTGCTGCTTTCAAGACTCTGCCTTTGACTTTCAGCAGTAGGATCGTGATGTGTCTGGCTATGAGTCTTACTATGCACGTTTGCATCTGTTGGGCTTCTTGAATCTCTAAGTTGATGCTTTTCACTAAAAGCTTTTCTTCCATTTCCTCTCCATTTTTTTTTTATTGGAATCATTTCTAGTGGTCAATCTTCTAGTTCAATGATTTTTTTTGTCATCTCAAATCTGCCACTGAGCTCAGCTTTTATTTATTTTTTATTGAGTTTTATCACCTCTCAGCTCTAAAATTTCTATTTTGGGGTTTGTTTTTTATTGTTTCCTTTCTCTGTTGTCATTTCCTTTTTTGCTAACTCACTTTTTAATGTATTTCCCCTTAATTATGTGAATATATTTTCTTTAATTATCTGAATGTAGTTTTTTTCTTTTTTCTTTTTTCTTTTCTTTTTTTTTTTTTTTTTGAGGCAGGATATCACTATGTAGTTGAGTCTGACCTGGAGCTCACTGTGTAGCCCAGGCTGGTCTCGAACTCCCAGGGTTCCTCCTGCCTCAGCCTCCCAAGTGCTGGGATTACAGGTGTGTGCCACCACATCCAGCTGAATGTAGTTTTATAAGCTTTTATCTTTTTTGAACCGGGGATCAAACTCAGGCCTTTTGTTTTATAAGCTTTTAAGTCTTTGCTAAATCTAGCATCTCTATTTTTCTCACAGTCTGTGTCTTCTTAATTTTTTTCTCTTTGATACAGATCATAATTTTTCATTTCTTTTTATGTCTAATAGTTTTTGGGTGAAGATTGGATATAGTAGATAATATATTGTAGATTCTGTCCTGGGATCTTTTTTGTTAAAATTTAACATATTATACAAAGTATAATATCTGCATCCTTTGTGGTATCCAACTATTGATGTAACAAGAAGACACAGAGAAAATTCAGTTTACCAAGAGAAAAAGTCTATCAGGCTGATTAACCAAACATCCTAATGACCATATGAAATATTCGTTGTGGCATGAAGCTTACAAACATCAGTAGAACTTTGAGGAGATTACTAGGTTACTTAATAAAAGCAACTTTGAAAGAGATGGAAATGATTTCTATTAACCTAAGAGTATCATCATCTTTTTGAAAGCTATCATTTAAATCACTACTTTTCAGTTTTAAGATTTAAGACATCTCAGAACTGGAAAGGAGTGTCTGCCCTTGGTGATTTTTGTGTTTCATGGTTCAGAATTGGTGGAATGTACACTTTGCTAAATAAAATACCTCCATTTTCAGGGAGGACTAAGCACCCGGAATGAAATGTGTCTCTCCCACCTGCTTTATTACCCAAGAATTAATCTCACCCGTTGTGCAAGTATTCCGGACATCATGGAACAACTTCAGTTCATCGGCGTGAAGGAGATTTACAGACCAGTCACGTGAGTGGTAAAGGACTTTGAAGTAGGGTCGCATAGTTCAGTAATGGGCTTTACTTCCATATCGAGATCTTGCCGTGTGACGGAATCATCCTGAGTGCAATTCTGTTTGATTACTTGCAACTGTAGAAGACAGGTAAGCTTCCTCATGGCTGTCCAGGGTCCCCAAGCCACGTTCAGTTTCATCAATTTGCTAAGAGGACTTAAAGGCTCAGCATCCAGGTGAACTCATGGACAATATTTATTCAATGAAAGGATACAAAGAAGAACGAACAGAAGGAAAGACACCTGGGGAAGAGTCCAGAGAGACCCAGTTGTACGTAAGCTTCCAAGAGGCCTCTGCGGAGTGACAGAATTAATTTCACCGGAACTGAGTTGTGACGTATACGAAACATTGTCTTCTACAGATTCTCACTAAAGCCGCCCTCTGTGTCCAGGTGTTGGGTGTTTTTTTTTTTTTTTTTTTGGCAGGGGGGAGGTGGAACTGGTTAAAAAGGTGCTGAGATTTGTCAAAAGTCCAGTCTCCCAGACAAAGAGCAGGTGCTTTAGAATAAACCCTAATTTGTGCAAATAGTGAGTCACACTGCCCGTTTAGGGAAAGCTCTACCGCATTACACGAAACAATGAACTATTCAAATTCCTGGACACCAACCAAGGATCACCACCTATGGCCTGCTCTGTGAACTCCGTCTGCACAATTGTGTATCATAAAAATGACAAAATAAAATAGTAGGCAAGATAAATGTTACCCCTTTCCCCCTGAAATTATATTTTAAAGTGGGGGAGTGGTAATAAGTAAACAACTTTAAAATTTTGAATAGTAATAGATGTTATAAAAGAAAAAAAAAAAACAGTGAAGGAAGTGTGCAGCTGTTGTCGAGAGGTAGTGAAGGCCTTCCAGGGAGGTGATGCTTGGGCAGAGAGCTACATGCTGAGAAGCCAGGGAGAGAGACGGACAGACACATTCCGCACCCAAGAAGAGCCGGTATTGGTGTCGGGCCCAGTGTGGGGTATGGCTGCATCAGGCTTGAGGAAGATCAAGGGGTCCACTGGCTGGAGCAGAGTGAAACGTGGCAGAGAACATGTGAGGAGGTGGGGCTGGGCCGTGGCATCAGTCCGGAGGGTCGTCTGGGCAGTGCCAGGGCAGGGTTATAAGCAAAGTCAGCCCTACGTCAACTGGGCTACTGCGTTATAGTTGGATGAGGGCAAAAAGGAAATAGTACCACCAGTCATAATTGTGGCATAATTTGTTTGAATACAAGGAAGACCTTTCTAGTAATTAGGATTTTTCAAAATGAAAGGAATTGGTGTAATTTAATGAAAATGTACACAGATTTTTTTTTTTTTTTGGAAAGTGTATTTAAGAACAGAGTAAAAATCACTTAAGGTTATGGTAAAATGCAGAAGGTTAAGGAGAATATACATATGGTCTATTTTTTCCTCCTAAATATTACAGGGATTATAATTTATGAATGAAGGACATTCTTTTTAAGTTAAATCATTCACTTCTACATACGATTTACTTTTGTATAAAAATCTGTATCTCATAAAATACAAGCAACAAAATGCTTTGTAAATCGGTTTGTAGTTTATTAAATATTTTCACATGAATGATTTCATTTAGTTTTGCACAATTTCTATAGAGCAGGACACACAATCCCAGTTTGATAGAGAGAGAAATAAAAACCAACATATTAAGAAGCCGGTCAGCATAACACAGTACAGAATAAACAGGAAAATCAGAATTCATATTCTGGTCTCTTGTGTTCCATATATGTATATATTTATATGGAATAACTTTCTGATAGTTAGGACTTTTCAAAATGAAAGGGGCTGATGCAATTAGACAAAATATTCACATATAATAAAATCTTAATAGAAATTAAAATGATACATAAAGTTAATAGCACTAGGATATAATCTTATTTTAAAATATCTGAGGTTGGGCTAGGGATTTAGCTCAGTGGTGCTGCCGCCTGCCTCAAAAGAGCAAGGACCAGAGTTTGATCTCCGTTACAAAAAAAAAAAAATATATATATATATATATATATATCTGAGGTTTATTTTATGGCATTGAGGGTGAAACCCAGGGTCCAGCACATGTTAGGGAAGTGTTCTACCACTGAGCTAACACCAGCCCCAACATAGTGATGCCATATTGCTTTTTATTTAGATGTAAGTAATTTTTTTCCTTTAAAATGTGTGTGTATGTGTGTGTGTGTATAGTACATATATATTGTTTGTTTGTTTTGTTTTGTTTTCTTGAGACAGGGTCTCACTTTGTAGTTCAGGCTGGCCCTAAACTCACTATGTAGCCCAGGCTATCCTTGAACCCATCATGATCCTCCTGCCTCTGCCTCCCAAGAGCTGAGGTTACAGGCATGCGCCACCACGCCCGGCTAGAATATTTTTTCATATTGGGTAGAAGTTTTCCCAATCATGGGTTTATTGGAGAGAATGTCTAAGAACAGACAGACATTCAGAGTTGTATGTTTCAAAAGATGTGAAATACATCCTACGGCTCACCCTTTATGTTCTGTTTGTGGGAAGCATCTCTAAAAACCCCTCCATTTCCTGGCGAGCTGTGTGGTGTCCCTAACTTAGTTTAACCCAGGAAATTCTGAAGGTGAGCTTTCATCACCTCAAAGAACAAGGAGAATTGCTTCACAGAGCAAAGCCAGTTTTGAGCCATCATTGCCCAGAAAAACTCAATTTCATGATTAAATTTATATGAATAAAAAAGAGTCTCTATTTGAAAATAACATGTTTACCCTTTAAATCAGACTTTTAAATCTAGTTCTTCATCATGGTGACATAAATAATAGTGAAGGCCAAACCAATGAGGCACTGGCTGGAAGACCAGAGAGAAATGGGTTAGGTACTTTCTAATTTTGCTTAAAATAATATTACTGCTGGGTTTTCAGGTTACAGCACTGAAAAGGAGTATCATATAATATATGGCCCCAAATCTTCTATTTTCTGCTTTAAATATCATGCTCTGTTAGAGCCACATTTTAAACATTCTGTAGCAGTCTTAGAATTTAGAGAACTAGTTGATTAAAAAATAAAGACAATAATGCCTTGTCCCATTTGTGTAGTTTGTTCTGGGCAATGTACTGTTTCTCTGTTTCCTAGGGATCTGGCTGGCATAAGGAAAAACAAACTAAAAACTCAAAAAGATCAAATAACAGAATAGAAAATGAGTTTAGGTAAGTCAAGCATTTCTCTGTGATACCACACGCGAACACGGAATCAGTATCCTGCTCTGGTGAGGCGTCTGTAATGGGAAGTTTCTGTGTTCGTAATTCTAATTCCAAAAGCAAGTGGAGAGGCATTTGTCTGCTTTTTCAGGAAAAGAAATCATTTTATGTTTTTACAGATTACAGAAGTCACACTAGTTGATTATAGAAAGTTCAGATGATGCAGAACAATTTTTTGAAAAGCATGGGAGAGGGCTGGGGATTTAGCTCCGTGGTCCTGCTGCCTGCCTTGCAAACTCAAGGTCCGGAGTTCGATCCCTGGTACGTGCCCCCCCCAAAAAAAAAAGAAAAGCGGAGGAAAGCAATTAATTCAAATATCTGAAAAAACTACTGATATTAAGTTGCTGTTATTTTGGACACCTTCTTATATTTATGAATAGCTCAAATAATAGAATGTGCATTTTCAAACCAAAACATTGAATTTTCATTTTTTAATATACCCCTCAATAGAGAAATTAAAATAAAAGTGAACATTCTGAAATTCAGGTAAGTGTTACTGGTGTTGTTTTAAACAAAAGAGATAATATTTTATAAGGAGGGCCTCAGACTTGGAGGAAATAGATCATCAGTGACACTGAGTTATTGGACTTTTCTCACAGTTTCCGCTTTAGGTCATGGAAGAGGAGAACTAAGACTTCCACACTTTCCTCCTCCCCCTTCCACACCACCAAATGCTTATTGTTGGCAGAGTAGTTTTTATATCTTTTGGGGTTTTAATTTTTACATTTAACTCTGAAGCCATAATTCCTACAATATCAATGTCACTCACACACATTCAAATAGTTTCAATGATAACCAACCCTTAATATTTATTTGATTTCTATATTTCTGAGATTTTTCATCTGAGTCATGACTTTATTCTCAAATTATTTTATCAGGAAGGCCTTCTGGGTCCTTTATGCCCCCCAATTCTTTTATGATGGAGCATTTCTGCATTTTGATTTGTACAAGATTTGGGAGTTTTATGTTCTTTCCCTGGGGTGGTATCTCTGGATGAAAATTTTCTTTAACTGCAGGACTCACAAGTACTTAAGTGACTGTACTTAAATGTCTGAATGTTTTAATGAAACATGCAGTGTCTTTTCAGTACACACCTTCACTTGCTTTTTTCGTTGCAGAGAAATTTTCATTTATCATATCTACAAAATTGTTTCTAATCTATTTGGGATTTTTCTCAAGCATTCTCTTTTTAAAATGTTTTTCTAATTTATTTGATGCAAATTTTATTTTATCTTAAATTTATTTCCTTTGCTCTGTGATATCTTTTCAGCTCAGTCTATCGTTTTATCTTGCCTTTGAGCTCTTATTTCATAGAATTCGTGTTACTAGATAAATTTAAAGTGTGAAATACTTGTTAGCATTCTCTCTAGTATAGTTTTTCTAAATTTTCATCTAGACTCAGATTTTCCCTGTATCTTTACAAACAATATCATATAATCTTTTCATTCCATCTCTCCGTGTTCTCTCATTTCTTTCGTGTGCTGAAGTACTTCCGTCCACAACTTCTTCTAAACGTATCTGAGCCGTTTCCTTTCTTTCCACAGCACAACTTGAAGTCTGGGTGACATTTTATGCACACGTGTCTTTGCATTTTGAGAGTACAGGTCATGGGTTAGGGGCGGGATTGCATTCTCCACGTCAGACTTGTGGGTTGTCCCTTCCTCCTGTTTTATCAACATCGAGGGCGGAGTCACTTTCCTGGGAGAAGGACGCTGGGACGCCCTATCCACCCTCCAGTCAGGGAGACTCCTGCTGCTGTGTTTCTCCTGCCTGTCGCGCAGGAAAGGGTGGGCAGAGGTTAAGCCGCTGCCTTGTAGAGCCGAGTTCCCGCTTTCCCTCTGTAGCGATCAGATGTGACGTTTATGGTGCTGTGCTCGTTGGCCTGTTTTTATGTTTTCTGATGTTTTATAGTCAAATTTCTTGAGGCTAACATAGAGAGTGCACCTATTTTAAGTACACTATTAGAAAGATTTACCACATATGTACACCTGTCGGATGTCATCACAGGCAAGATGTAGAGCATTTCTGTCACCCCCCAAATTCTCTTGCATCTGTCTGAAGAAAATCTCCCCTCCCAGTCCAAGCCCAGGAAGCTGCGTCTGCTTTATGTCACTGCTGTGTTCTTTCTAACTTTTGTACGAATAGAATTATACAGTATGAACTCTTTGTGTTTGGCTTTCTTACTCAGAGTGTTTCTAGAATTCATCTGTGCCTGTGGATTTATCGGCAGTTGATTCTTTTTTCTCGCTGAGTAATACTCCACCACGTGGCTGTACCACAATTTATGTATCAATCCACCAACTGAATTTGGAGCCTGTCCAGTCTCCAGCTGTTACAATGAAGGTGGAACATTACATATTAGTGTTAGTGTGGGGCTGTTTTAGTTTTCTGGGCTACTATCTGTTAAGAAATCATTGAGTTGTGTACTGAGTTTATGTTTACTTCATCAAAATCTCAAAATATTGCCCCAAATTTTTGCCACCATCTTACTTCAAGAACGCTCAAAACTTCTATTGCTTCATGCTCTTTACTGATTTTTAAAAACTTGCGACCATTTCAGATGTCTTCATTTCAATGTGTGTGTAGTTGGATTAAACTGAGGCTCGTGCTCCCTTCCGCTTGTGGCGGGCGGTGGACTCTCTCTCTCTTCGTGTGCTTCTTGTCACCACGGGCCGCTTACCAACTTGTCCACGTCTGTGCGACACAGGACACCTGCGTCCAGTTGCATCGGATGCACGGATTATCTACAGATAAGCAGGGACGCAGGAGTGCGGGATTCCTGCCAGGGCCCCTGGGAAGCCCGGCTCTGGTTTGAAAGCCGGGGTGGTGCCTGGCGCTAAAGCCCTGAGGACGGACAGCCCGTGAGCCCATTTGAGCTGCTCTTAGCAAACATCAGCCTGAACAGTTTCTTTCTTTCTCTTTTTTAAATTAATTTAATTGGTACATTTAAGGTATGCAGTACAATGACACTCATCATTGGGAATTTGCACCTTTTTATAATCCATCTGGGTTCTTATTTTCCCCATCCCTTGCCCACCCTTTTCCCTTTCTACTAAAGCTTTGTTTCCAGTTTTTTCTTTTTCTCGTATTAACTCCACTCCCTTCTTTCTTCCCTTTCTTTCTCCCCACCCCTCACTTCCCCTTCCCCTCTGCACCTTTTCTTCCTATTTCACGTTACCGATTACACATCTCAGTCTATTTACACTTCAGTTTCTCACACTAGAGAGATGATTTGGTACACGTGTGTGTCCTGTTTATTTCACTGTGGCCTCAGCGTGCATCCATTTAGCTATAAATGTCTCTAGCTTCTCATTCTTCATGGCTGAACAGTACCCCATTTTATTAAAAACAAAAAGAAACAAAAAAAAAAAAAAACATTTTCTTTATCCAGTCTCCTGTAGACGGGTAATTCGGCTGCTTCCGTGATTTAGGTGTCACGAATTGTGGGGCTGTGAACATGAGTGCACATATATCACTGCGGTATGATTCTTTTAATTCTTTGGACAAGACACCCAGCAGGGGGATAAAGCTCCAATCCTAGTTTTTGAGGGTGCAGACACACCTGCCCAAGCCACAGGCCCACCTAGAAAAGGGCTGCACAGGAGCGCAAGCTGAACCGTCTCTAAATAGCCGATTTGCTGCTCACCCTCCTGTGGGTAGAGTCCAAACTGAAGATGCCTGAGGGTCCATGCTCTGCTCCAGAAGGTGCCCAGTTGCTCGTCCTCACAGGGTGGAAGGGGTGAAAGTTTCCCTGGAGCATCTTTTAGGAGGACACTGGTCCCAGTCCAAGGGTGCAGCCCTGGTGCCCTGGCCTCCTCCTGAATGCCTCGCCTCTTCGTGTCACTGCTGCGGGCTGCATTATGGGGGTCTCGAAGGGGCAGACCTCGGGGGGGGGTGCGACTGGGGCGGAGCCACTTCCATCCCCGTGGTGCCCCGTTCCTGGCGCCCCCTGCACTTGATCTCGGGAGCTACGAGTGGTGCTCCAGGGTCCAAGTCGGGAGCTTCTCCCCAGTCATGCGCGTGTGTGTGAGAGCCTACTTCTCTTTGTTTATTCACATTCTTGTGTATTGCTTCATCAGTCACTCGTTTTCTTCATGTTGAACCATCATAGTTCTTTGTATTTTAAGGATTCTTTATACTTTGGATGCTAACCTACATGATTTTTGATTTCCGTGTTTTGATGGTGTTACTAGAAGTCCATTTCATCATATTTTGGTTTGTTTTGTGCTTTCACTATCATGTGCAAGTGCCCACACAGAGTTGTGGAGCGGATCTTCTTTTGTCCATTCTGACAAAGTTTATACTTTTAACTTTTGCGCTCAGGTGGATACTTCACGTGGAACACATTTTCTGAGGGAAAACTAAGGTTTTTTTGTTTTTGTTTTTGTTTCTAAATAGCAAGTTTCTCAAGAAAGAAAACCACCTTTTTACTCTTGAGCTATTTTGAATATTTGTAGAAATTTATTTGATTCTGGACTCTATTCTGCTTCAGAGTTTCCCTTCAAGCACACTTACCTGCTACTGTTCTACGGGAAGTTATAAACTAAGGATATGTAAGACTAAACTTTTTCATCTTCCCAAATAATTGTAATGGTCTGAATCCTTTTCATTTTCACATGTCTATTTAAATTAACTTATCAGTGTCTTTAAAATCTTCAGGGATTTGAATGGGATTTTGCAAAACCCTTGATCAATTTTGATGACAATACTGTCTTCTACTCTATGAACATGGTATAGTTCTTTGCTTATGTAAGTCCTTTCCTTTCTCTCAGCTGTTTCATAGCCTTCACACATATTTTGTTAGTATTCCTTACATTTTCAGATCTTCACTTGCTAATTCTGTGATCCATCATTTCTGGGTTTCGGGGCAGTCACCAATCTTTCCCCCACTGAGGCTCACATTTATATCTGTGTCCTTGTATTCGGTACGTTTTGACCAAACACAGATCCTGGACATTATGGACTTTATGCGAATCAGTATTAGACTGTTCTAGTTTATTTAAAACTCCTCCTTAGTTGGAGTTTGGAAGGATGTTTAGACCTTTTGAAGCCTCCTCGCTAAGCCCTGAATATCCTAATCACCCTGCTAGCTGCCCACGAGACTGGCAGAGGTATTGCACACTGGCCTGTTGGATGTGAACGTCGGCCAGCTCTCTGTGAGTTCTGGAAATTGTTTTGCTTACAATCTCAGTTATTCCTTGCTCAGCATTGTGGAGTTTCATCCCAAATTTAGTTGGCTCAGTACTCCATCCCAGATTTAGGGGGTCTTTATTTATATATTGAAAAGAACTATCTGTCTGTGTGGACTTTTTCCCTCTGCAGTGCTCTACCTCAAAAATTCGAGGACTTCCAACTTCCTCAACACTGATATTTGTCCCTTTATTGTGAGTGTCATACCAGGGAGGTGGAAATAGACCTTCCTCCAGAACAGTCCAGAAAGTGGCTGAGCAGAAACCTGTGATAATCATAGCATTTGAACACCTTATTTGCTTTCTTTGGGGCATCATCACTTTCTGTTGCTTTCGCTGCCTGTTTTCCAGTGCCAAGAACTAATACTTTAATTTTTTTTCTTGTAGTAAACTGGTATCAGTTAGTCCAACATAGGAAGAAATGTTTGTTATTGATTTTCTTTTTTTATTTTACTACTTTTGATCATTTGACTGTTGGCCTGGTAGAGGGAGAATCTGTGATGCTGTTCATTTAGCTGAATGTACTTGGCTGCTGCTGCTTGTCAGATCTTCCATCTCCCTTCCCTGCTCCCTCTAGTCTCAAGAAGGACTCTAGCAATAAAACTTTAAACATAGGCATGGGATTTTCAGAGGCTCAGGTAAAAACTGTGACCACAGATTATCTTCCTCTCTCTGCCTTTCAAGTTATGTGGGAGCATCAGATATTTAAAAAAAAAAACTCATTAAGCTTAAAAAAATTCATTGATCAAAATCAGTTCACAAATATGAGTTGCTGTGTTTTTGCTGGAAAATTAAAACATCCTATACCAGTGTGTATGGAGAAATTTTGCAACTCTCAAAGGAAAATGTCTCTCAAGAGTTTAGATTGGATTTCCAAAGGAAAATTACCCACCAGTATCGAGCCACTAACACAGTTTTTATTTTCAACTACAGTAGTACCTCAATTCACCAATTTAATTCTTTCTAGGATTCTGGTCTCAAACTGAATTGGGTGAGAACCAAATCAAATTTCTTCCCCATAAGGTCCATATTGAACCTAACCATTGAATTTGACTCGATTCTTGTTCAGTTCAGTCTGCAGCCAGAATCATGGAATTAATTTAGTGAGACCAGGCACCATTGTACAGTGCTATATAAATAACCTGTTTTTGTTTACATGTGTATCTGTGTAGGCGTTTACACAGTGCACAGTTATGCAGAAGTGTAAGTTTTAATTTTAATGACATTCCTAGTATTTCTAACAGTCCTAGTATTCCCAAACCCTGGCCCCAGTAATAGACGTATTTGTTCCTTTACCTATGTACAATGGCTCCAGTGCTCGCTCACTCTCTCCTGGGAGCTGCATATTAATAATACTCAAGTGTTCCCACCTGGACACGGCACTTGCGATCCACGCGCCACCTTGTGGTGGTTCGGGTAATTGCAGATGGAGAGGTTGCCCAACAGCCCCCAGCAGTTTTCTTTTCGAAATAGGTGCCTTATCCTTTTGAATGTATGATATATGAAAATATCAATGCAGTGTTTGAAATACTAAATAATTATAAATTTTAAAAATATAAAATATTTTTAAGTATTTTATGTAAAGCCATTTTATATTAAATGAAAGTAGCTGTAGCTGTTAGTGCATTTGAAAGGACACTGCAAATTTAATAGGCTTCTTTCACGTCTTTATTTTATAACAATCCTAGATTATGTCTCTACATGTCTCCACAATTTGATTAATGACTGCTATAGATTTTAGGCCCTTGGTAGTAGGTATAGTGTGTTTAATGCTGTGTGATGCTGATGTTGGAAGTTCTTAATTTATGATACTTAACTTTAAGATACCTGTATAAAGTAATGAATTTAAAACTCAACAATTGAAAGTGGGTGAGGTGGCACATCCCTGTAATCCGAGCACTCAGGAGGCTGAGGCAGGCAGATCATCACAGTTCAGGTCCAACGTAGGCTGAACAGTGAGTTCAAGGCCAGCCTGAACCACAAGCAAGACCCTGTCTCAAAAAAGCCAAAAACTGAATAAAGCTCACAATGGCATAATGACTTTTACTGAAGTAAAAAATGAAATTAAGATTGAGGACTCTAAAAATTTTCATATATTACCCTGCTTTTCTCACTTGTGAGAGTATAGAAGAAATGATTTTCAAGCTTGATAGTAAAAATGTATCTTCATTATTATAAAAAGTTAATGAAGTGGGTCTAATTTACTTCAACACAAAATATTCATTGTGCCTGAGTAGATTATGCATATAAGAGAGAGTGATGACAGAAAACAATGAAGAAACTGTGAAGATAGAGTATTTAAAATGTTGATTCTTCAGCAGATGGATAATTATTCTGTAACTAGGAGAATTGCAGAACACCTTGTCAGGGTTTCATGGAACCGAACACCCACTGGTCGGCAGAAATAATTCCCCGTAACATTCATGGATTGGTTAATGTTAATTTATTTGATGCGCACTTTTCCTTTTCCCAAAATGAAATGATACAAAACTTTTAATGAAAGATGTCATCTGAAGAGTTGCCTTTCAAGTCAGTTGTGTCATTTTTCTGTGATTTCTTCTCTCCTCCCTGGACCTTAACATGTGGCAGGTGGGAGAAGAGTATATTGGATGTGGTCTTTTTTAAATGTTTTTAAACCACAGACTCAAACTCCAATCTTTTGTGTTTATCTGCTCACCCAGGCAGCAGGGGTCAGGCTTTTCCAGTGGATTTACTTGAGTTTTACACTCACCATAGCATCTCTCAAAAACCTACAGGTTTCCATGTTAGATCACTACGGTCAGATGCTTCAGAAACGAATGCTTCTCACTTATATTGTTAACTAGAATTGTGAGGCTCTGGGAAAGCTTTTTAAGGCCCAATTTTTTTTTTTGTTAAAAATAATACCCAGATGCTACTAAAATAAGAGTAACCCCAGCATTATAGGAGGCTGAGGTAGGACTGCAAGTTCAAGGCCAGCCCAGACAACTAAGAAAGACCTTGTCTCAAAATAAAAGTGTAAAACCTGGGGCTAGGAATGTAATTCATTGGTAAAGCACCCCGGATTTCAGTTCCTATTACCGCACAGGAATGAAGGAAGGAAGGGAGGGAGGGAGAGAGGGAGGAGGGAGGGAGGAAGGGAGGAAAAGAAGGAGGAAAGGGGAGGGTGGGGAAGGATAGGACAGGATCATTCTTTAAGACTTCTCATTTGGTGCATTTTTTTTCTCGTGAGCACTAGTGAGTTCATAAATACTTTACGTAGGGTTATCTGTGTGAAAAATGACTTAAGTATGAAGTCTACTTTAGAATGGTTAAAGCAAAAGAAATGTCATGTTTTTGTTCTGAATATAATTGTGGTTATTTAATTGTAGGACATGGCCTTTCATTATCAAAAGCCCCAAGCAGTATAAAAACCTTTCTTTCATGGATGCAATGAATAAGTTTAAATGGACTAAAAAGGAAGGGCTCGCATTCAATAAGCTTGTCCTGAGCCTGCCGGTGAATGTGAGATGTTCCAAGATAGACAATGCAGAGTGGTCGGTAAGCCGTACTTTCTTTTAACCTCTGAGATCCTAGATATACTGTTTCAGCTGAATCTGCAGCAGGAAAATCTAAGGCTCAGACATACATCTGTAAATCCAGTGGTCTGGTCATGTTTTGATATGCCTGATTGTCTTAAGTACTTTTCTCATTGCTGAGACAAAACACCCAAATATTCATAGTCAAAGGAAGAAAGGTTTATTTTTAGCTCACAGTTTGTAGTGATTTTAGTCCATAGTCAGCTGGCTCCAAGGCAGAGGAAAAACAGTCCATGGCTTGGCAGGGCAGGCAGAAGGTAGTGAAGCAAGCAGAAATCAGCCACAGGCAGCTCCTTTTCTATCTTATATTCTACCCAGGCCATCCACCCTTTCAGCAAACACCACTCATACCTAGGGTGGGGCAGCCTTACTCCTAATGTCACACCCTTAATTCAGTGTCACACACCCTAGATCCAGCAACCTCCCTAAAGCCCCACCCATGACCACATGAATCTAGATTCAAGCTGCAGCACTGATCATTTATTTGTTCGGTGATTATTTGAGGTGACTAAGAAGTGATTCCTGAAAGCTCCCCTTGAGGAAGGAAATTTATCCTCAAGCCAAAGACATGATGGAGTAGGAAGAGGATGAGATGAGAGCTTAAAAATAAAGCCCTGGAGCCAGCGTTGTTGCTCTTCTTTTCCATTCTACCTCCCTCACAACCCTGCCTCTCCTTTTCTCCTGACACTTGATTCCCTCAGCTGCTGTCCCTGTTGTCTTGATTTCTTGCAGACATGGAGGTGGACCCCCCCAGTCCTGATCTTAAATCACATACTCACTCGCATCTTCTGTCCTTTCTTTACAGATCCAAGGAATGATAGCCTCGCCTCCAGATGTAGAAAGGCCGTACAGAGCAGAGCCTGTGGTGTGCAGAATGCCTTCTTCCTCTGCTCCACACAGAAATCTCTCTCCCCAGCTGCTCCTGTGTTTTCTGCTGCTGCTCAGCAGCATGCTGGGACCCACGTGCTTCTGACCACAATTCTGTTGCACTTGGTGACCATATTTTCTGTGATCTGAATCTGTCATTTCAAGTACAGATCAAAGACTGTGCCTACACTAGGTCTGAAGAGCATGGAGACTTCATTTTGTACACTGCTTTCCTCCCCTCCCCTTCCTTCCCACAGACATCAGGCTGCTCTTTGCGGTGAAGAGCCCAAGGACCTCCCACTTCGGTGTTTTTAGTGATACCCCATCCTCTCCTCCTGGATTATCGGAGTCCGTTTGTAACTCAGACTACCACGCCTATTTCGAAGTACTTCTACCCAACTGGCTCAGTACTGGCCAGTTATGTTTGTTTCTGAAGCTTTGTTACTGTCTAAAAAGGGAGAGGTTATGAGAAATGGGGAAATGCCAGTCGCTGATTGGAGAGGAGAAAGACCACCACGGCAGATGGTGGGGCCTGGTCGGGAAGGTGGGAAGCCAGCGTCTCCTCACCGACTGCCCTGGGTTTTCACACCTGTGCGGACCAACCCACTCGGAGTCTTGCTTCCCACTGCAGATTGATTTTTATATTAGCTAGTAGAATAACTTTGAATATAAAATTGCCACCCACTGAAACTTTTGTCCCTCTTTTGGTTCTTTGCAGAGTTCAGCCACATCTTGTTTTATATCCTATCCTCATTTCTTAAGCTAAATCTATTTGGATCATATTAGTAAACTAAACACAATTTAATTTTTGTCTAGTACCTTATGTGCTCCTTAAAGAAGTGAGCAGTTGCATGATAATGTTGTCAATAAAATCAATTGACAATGTTGCATTTTGTTCTTCTTTTAAGCCTTTTCTGTCCCCACTGTCCTCAACATAAACTGTATTGCCCTTTAATAAATGTTATGCTCTGGAGTGTTTCCTTCTCGAGAGAATTTGTACATTTGATGAAATGTTTGAAACATTTATGAGATGTATTTTACATTTAACTTCATTTCTTTTTATTGTATAAGTGCTATATCAGATTCTATGATTTTCCTTTCAAGTTCCTGTATGAGAAATACTAACCTGCCACACACGACATATTTGAAATTTCATCTTTATTTTTACTTAAGAATTTCTACATCCAAGATGGCAAGGTCAAATGATTTCCACTGGAAATTAATATTTATTTTCATTGTTCTTGGTAGAGAAGGTAAACACATCAACTAGAAAAGGGTGAAAAGCTTTGAAAGCTTGTATTTGTGGAACCAGCCAGAGGGAAGCCTGTTTTTCCACTGATGTTACTGAGAAGAAAGAACTTTTCTCCCAGAGAAGGAATTCTCATTACTATGCATGGCTTTGTGGCATTAACTCTTTATCTGAAATTCTGTGGGTTATCTGTTGGGAACACTGGAATTTTGGTTATAGTCCAGTTGTTTGCTCGCCTACTGAACAGCAGTCGGGCCTCCTCTCCCCACTGACCCTCGTCACAGAAACCCTGTGGCTACCTCGGATCAGGTCCCCCAGGCAGGAGTCAGCAGCCCATGGAGGACTCTGCTCCCTTGTTTGAACCTCAGAGGCCCTGAGCAGTGAATATTGATTTCATTTTCAAAGAAGCCAATATTCATCAAGCTTGAGGGACCTTGGGTGATCATTTCTTTCTGAAGGGGACAGGACCCAAGGAATCCTAGCAGTGACAAATGATGCATTCCAGAGGACTTTAAACCCTGTCTTAGTGGTCACAGGGACACTGATGAGGACACACTATACTTTTTGCTCTGGGCAACCCTTATTATGTAGGTCATTTCTAGTTTTTCAGTGTAAAAAAAACACTGATTACCACTCTTAGAACGAGCGTTCTCATATCTCTAAGTATTTCCTTACAACCAAGTTACTGTAAAAGGAAATACAGAAGCAATCGCGTTTTCAAGAATTTTGATATATTCCCAGTCATGTTCAACTTATCCCAAATTGTTCAGAAAAAGTCGATTTCTCTCTTTACCCATCTTCCATCTACAGAGTGGTAATTTATTTAAATGTGGTAAAATGATGACGTGGTAGGATGAAGGACATATGCGTTCCTACTACTACATATTCTTGAGAATTTTTAAAGTCTGCAATGATTTCAACATGGAGGGTTATAGATATAATCCACATCTGGAAAGATCCAGCAACAGCAAAGCAGTCTGGGTGGGTTTTCTCCCCTACACAGGATACCTCCATTGTTGGGGCAGACAAGGAGATTAGGTAGTGATTACTCACCAGATGCCTCTGGGGAAGGGAAAAGTGACAGTCCAGTGTGTCAGCTTTCATCATTGTGGCAAAATACCAGAGACACAGCTTGTGAGAAAGGGGAAAGTCCATCCCGCTCAGCCCCGAGGCGCTGGGCCTGTGAAGAGGCCATACCTCAAGGTGGAAGCTGAGGAAACCATGGTGGTTGAGGAAACCATGGGGGCAGAGCTTCCAGCGGACAGGAAGCAAGAATGAGGAAAGGGGCGGGCCCAGGAAGCCCTTCCGGGGCGTTCCCACTGAACAAGCCAGACCACGGGAGTGTCCCTTACTGCTCTGTGAGAGCCGTGTTCGTGAAAGGATAGAGAATCTAAGCGTAGCGTCGCAGACTCAGAGATGAGGGCAGAACTCCAGGGTGTACGTTTGCGAGTCCATAAGTCCAGGGGAAGCTGCACAGAATGAAATATTTTCCAAGTACTGAGCTCTGTGCCACGTTGTGGTGGAGCAGTGGCTGCCAAGGAGCAAGCTGGGGCGCTTCATCTTCTGAGCAGAGCCTACCCACATTTCTGGGACATTTTCTGAAACTTCCAAGCTGTTCTCCAACAGCTACAATCATAGCTCGGCAGACAGACCTTCCACTTGGGTTCACTGGTCTATCCTTTATTTACTACCTTATCTTTTTAACAAGTAAATAATCCATTGTTTCATGTAAACTGGGTTGTACAGCGTATGTAGAGAAAGAAAATGTACCCCTTTTCAAGAAGAGTGTGCTAAAATTAATTACATGCTGCAAATAATAAAATTTCTGAAGAAATGTTGATAAATAAGGCTAAATGCTTTTGGAAAGCTTCAGTCTCAGTTCTATAGATTCAAGCTACTTTGAATCAAAGAGTAGGTTTGGTCCTTAAGAGAAGGCGTAATTTTGAATGATGCCTTGTTTCCCACTGATAGGAAGAGAAAAAAAAAATAGGACACAAGCTTCGTGAAATATTTTGAAGTGACTTCCACCAGGAATAACTTTCATCTTCTTTCTGTCTTCCATCATTAAGAGCAAAACATTTCCAGTGATTTGTTTGGTGTTCACTGTGACTGAATTGCTTTACTGTAAGGTCATAGGAATGACCTCATGTGATACTGGAACTGTCAGTGCGATTTGTTTTGCGAGAGTTCCATTGATTGTTTTGATTAACAAAAGCAGAAAGGTCTTGTGGCCCCAGTGTCAGGTTTATTTAATGAAGATATTTATTTTCCAGTTTCTTTAAAAATCTTTTTATTAGCACGTGTCTGAAGTATGTAATAAATGCGTTCATTGTGGAGAGTTGGAACATGTACATAACACGTCATCGCTGTTTTTGTATCTCTTTCTCCCCTTCTTTCTCCCCGCTCCTCCATCTTCGGGCCCCCTTCCCTTTACCAAGGATTTATGGTATCTGAAACGGAACTGATGGACTATGGGGAAAAAAATTGATATTTGGGGAGAATAAACTATACACGAAGGATGTAAGTCTGAACTGAATCAATTTCTCCTGTTTCCTTCTAAATACTACCACACAATTACTGTCACACATTTATACAACACTTTGGAATTGGCCAAGTGATTTCACAATACTTAATGCATATAACTGCTGTTCCCAATAAATTTTTACGTTCAGAAAAGCTAAGCACACAGCGTGTCGTACTGGAATAAGCATGACAGCCTTCGGCCCCAGTCGCTTTATAAACGACATGTTTATAACCCAAATGGAGGGTGCCGAGTGAGTGACACCCATTCAAGTGAATGTTAGGCCTGAGTGCATGCTGCACGGACTCTCAGAAAAACCCTTTCACGGCTGGCCGTGGGCTTCTTGGGGTGATCGTCGCTGCAGATTTCTGAAAAGGAAAGACATGATATTGTGTTCTTGTTCTTCCCCTTAGAAGCATGCATTTAAACTTATGAAAGTTTAGATTTAAGCTGAACCAGTACACCTTGCTTTTTTCATATAATCAGCTTTTTGTGTTGAGAGCTCTAAATTTTTGGTCTATTTTTAATGCTTCTTGAGACTTTTCCTCACGTTTAATCAGTGTCTCTTCACCTTGACCATTTCACAAGTTGCTTCGTCTTATTTGGGTATGTCTAGGAAAGCAGGTCTTTCCACACAATCTTGCTATGTAGCATGATTTTCTATTCACTGAAAGTAAGGAGAGACAAGAAAAATGAGAGCAGATTTGTGCTTAACAAGGAAAATGCGTCTCTCCTGTGGCCACTAGAGGGCGCATTGGGCACGTGTGTAAATCCCGCCAAAGCTGATTTGGGCCTGCAGGGCTTGGGTTAGGCTAAGAATTTGTCTTAGGCTTTCTTGGCTCTAACCCCAGTTACTCCCTAGCAGCAAAGGTAACAGCTTTTATTTTGGCTGATTCTAAATTCAAATTATCTTAAAATTAAAGGTTTTAGCTGTGAGATCAAACAAGTCTTGCAGTATTTTACTGTGATGATTCTAAGTCACTTTTAAAATACTTTCCAACTAATTATTCTATAGCTTGCATTTGATACTTCATTTTCCTATTTTGGAATTACTTAGATCTGAGTTTTCCTGTTCTCTTATATCCTGTTTTAAAAAATTTAATTTCCAGTCTTTATTCGGATCTGTCTTAGCCATATTTTGTCAATCTAATTTTTTGTGTGTGGCGGGAGGGCGGTACTGGGGTTCGAACTCAGGACCTTCCACTTGCAAGGAAGGCAGCGGCACTAGGGCTACATCCCTGGCTCCCAATCTCATTACTCAGCCATTAATCCTCTGTTTTTGAAAGATCTGTTACTTTGCCTCAGGGTCGGCCTGAGGAAGGTCTGAAACGGAACCATGCTCCATGGCGAGAGTGCACTCTGCAAAGGAGAAAAAGGATTTTTCATCCTGAGAGCTTTACGAATTTATTATCCCTGGCTTCACGGGAAGAGACTCCCCGGCCACAGGAGGGTGATTCCCACTTCTAATCTGGCCAGACTCCTAAGCAGCACCCCTCAAGTGACATACAGCATTTGAGAATGGCATTGCTTTCCCCGGACAATTTGGTCCTCATAAGAAAAGCGGTGTTTTCAACAAAATACAAAATCCCAGCCCTTGTAATAACCCATGAAGACGCCGTTCCGTCAGAGGCCCTTGAAGGAAGGCAGGTGCATGCATGCAGTGCTCAGGAAATGAGGCCTCCTAAGGGACCTGAGAGACTTGCCAGTTTTCTTCCATCACTTCGGTGAGTGCCATGGGCTGGAGAAATTTTTCTTGTCTGAAAACCTCCCACTTTTACGACTCACACAGGTTTCCTAGAGCCTGGCGTTTTCTTAACTGGCAGCGGGCCCTGTGGAGCCTTTATGATTTTAAATTTGCACCTGCCATTTTCCTTACAGCCACTGAGCTACCACTTGAACTTTACCTGCAAACAAGAAGACAGTTGAAATGATAAGTTCTGCTGAAGCAAACAGATATCACAGTGGGATGGTTAGTTCTGAGATGCAGCCTCACTGTGCAGCCCAGGCTGGCCTTGAACTCGAGGTGATTCTCCTCTCTCAGCCTCCTCAGTGCTGGGATTACAGGTACGCGCCACCACACCTGGTTTTGCGTATGGATTTTTTGAAAACTCTTGTTTTTTAGTTCTCTTGGCCTAGCTAACATAGCATTGCTTCAGATGGTAATAGTTTCGCTTCATCTATAGTTTACCTTTTTGTCTTTTTTTTTTTGAGACAGGGTCATTCAGTCTGGCCTCGAACTCCGTATCTAAACCAGGCTGGCCTTGAACTTGTGGTTACTCTCCTGTCTCGGCCTCCTGAGTGCTGTGGTTACAGGTGTGCACCACCATTCTCAGCTAATAGTATTTGTTTTAACTGTCATAATATTTGCACATATAGTGTGTATAATTGAGTGTATTTTCACTCCAAAATACACAATACTTATGGTGTGGATCGCCATAAGTTCACTTCCAAGGGAAAACACTCTCTGGGAGTTGTCACGTAAGGAACAGTGCTTTCCAGTCCCTACTCGGATGAAAACAACTGACGTGACAGCTTCGCATTACTTTGTCACAGCGAACCAAAGACAGCCCAGGCCAGCACAGTGCAGTGAGACCCGCCCCCTCGGTCCCCAGGGAGGTGCAGCCGGCCCGGCTTGTGCAAAAGCAGTCAGTGTTGCCTGCAGTGACACAGGTGCCCACGGGTCACACAGCCGTGCACCACCACAATGAAGAAGCTAGAATCAAACATTAAACATTGTAAGATCCTCGCACATTTATTTAAAAGTCCATGTCCCTTATGTAACTCGAGTTTTTTCATGTCTCTTTGTAAGCCCTGTGAAGTTTAGCACAGTGACTCCTACAGTCATTTCAGGCTGAAGTATTCGTGGTCTCATTCTGAAATGTGTGCTTTTAGATCATGCCCGATGATGCTTTTGAACCAATGTTTACAGTAGGTGGTCAAAGGCCGAATAGGCTGGACAGGCATAGCATGAATATATTTTGTAACTGCTAAAATCTGAATTTAGAATGTTTTTTACCAGTGTTATATGCAACGTGTGATATGTTTCAAAATGGGGTAGTAGTCAGCCATAAGAATGAGAAACTAGAGACATTTATAGCTAAGTGGATGCACACTGAGGCCCTACTTTTAAGTGAAATAAATAGGACACCTGTGTTAATACCGAATAGTTTCTCTGGTATGAAAAACTAAAAGTGTAAATAAGGTTCAAATTGTATAATTGATAATGTGAAATAGGAAGAAAGAGGCTAAAGGACTAAGGGAAGTTGGAAGGGTAGGGGAAAGGAAAGAAGGGAAAAGAAAAATAGGAGAAAAGGAAAAACGTGGAAACAAAGTCGTTATAAAGAGGGAAGGGAGGAGGGGGTGAAGGGAGGGCTGGGAATGGAGAAAAAACGGGAACCAAGATACATCGTGTAAAGGTACAAGATCCCAATGATGCATGTAAGTGTGTTGAATATCTAAAATGTACCGGTAAAGATTGTTTATAATAAAAATAAATAATTAAATAATAAAAATAAATTGAATAAAAAAAAGTCATGGGATATTAGTAAACAAAACTGCAAGACTGTGTACGGTCCCCTGTTGTAGGCTGGGCTTTCTCTGTTAAGACTGGCGCACACTCAAGTGCCTCGGCTTCAGGCACGCAGAAGCCCGAGTCAGGATGACAAAGCCGGGTCCTCTCCTGGCTCAGGGAGCCTCCTGGGTCCTCAGGCCCAAGGGCAGGAGCCTGCGTGGGCCGTCCTAACATCGGCAGCTCTTCGCCTCCGCAGACCTGTCCTGGGCGGAGAGAGGAGGAGACTCGGTCCATTCCGGATCCTCCCTCTCCTTCTAGGAGAGAAGACCGCTTATCTACCTGGCCAAGGGGCTGCACCGGGAGCCAAAGGCCAGGCCAAACTGGCCACACCCGGGAACGCAGACATGGGAGGATCGGCCCTGCTGTCCTTTGGGGAGCCGGACGAACGCGATCTTCCCTGAGTGACCGCGGGGAGGTGAGCTCGCTCCGACCGCACTCAGCAAACTTCTTGGTCGCGCTTCACCCAGGGACCCTTGCCTGCTTCTTTTCGCTTCAGTAACCATGGTGGCCAAACAGCCAGTCTGGAGTCAGGCGGACCCAGACTCAGCACGCCTGTGTGTGCTCCAGCAGCTTTCCGGCAGGAGTTTTCCTCTCGAGGGTCAGCACCGTGCCGATCTTTCCTCACACTGAGACCTGAAGGGGTGCGCTCACTTCACTCTCGTTGGCTCCCGAGAGACCTCATCTTGCTTTGCAGATTCCGTGTTCTGATCTATTTCCTGTTTCTAGTAGACCAACGCGGCCATCTCCTCATTTGCCCTAGCTGCATTTTGCAATCGGCACAGTTTCTTCACTTTCCAGTGGTCGCAGTGCCTGTCCCGGTTTTAAATGCCGTTTTCTCACAGCTGTGAGTCTCTCTCAAGGTAGTAACATCTTTCCGCTGGCCTTTCGCCGTAGTTTCCTTGCGCGTGGTTCCAAACCCTGAATGTGAGTCTGAAACACCGGGCACATGAGGAGTAAGTGCACCCCTCAGTCTCCCCTGTCTTCCTAATGAAGCGCCAGCATGGTTTCAGCAAGGCCATGGATTTACAAACACGTATCTTTGTACCTACTGCGAGGTGTCCGTCTGTGTTTCTTTCATAAATCCACTGACATCTGTCTCCAAAAGACAGAAAGCCACCTCACGTGACAAAGAAGGACCACAGTTCAGAGTGGCTCAGCACAACTCGGAAATCCTTAAACCCAAGTATTTTAATAATGGGCCATGCAGGGCATGGCCAGCCTGGTCTAACAGTGGGAAGCTGGGGAAAAAGTCAAATTGCAAAGTCAGAGTGGATGAGTTAGCCAATCACCCACTTAAACCCAGAAGAACTGAAAATCGGACTGCAGCATCAAATAATGAAACCGGTTTTCTCAAAATATTGCCTTTTTTGTGTTTCAAGTACATACATTGTTTTGATAGGATTGTTTAAAGTCACTTTTTAAAAAAGGGGGTTCAACCTCGTAATGGAAACTAGGGAAAATTAGCATGGTCTCCATGCGGTAGGGCTTCTGCTTAGGAACTGGTGATCCAGGGGCTGGGGATTTACCTCAGTGGTTCCACCACCTGCCTTGCATGCTCAAGGACCCGAGTTCGATCCCCGCTACAAAAAAAAAAAAAGAAAGAAAGAAAGAAAGAAAGAAAGAAAGAAAGAAAGAAAGAAAGAAAGAAAGAAAGAAAGAAAGAAAGAAAGAAAGAAAGAAAGAAAGAAAAGAGCAAGGCTGAACGGGTGATCCAAGCAAAGGTACAGGGAAATTTGCTCTCAGTTTCATTAACCTTCCGTCATTTTCAAAAGGGAAACATTGTATAAAAGTAGCAAATGTTTATAAGAAGATGAGAAAATAAAGTTCAACTAAGAGTCACAAAATGTCTTCACAAGGCAACAACTTAATAGAAATATCATATCTTCAAAATGACTGCAACAGGTAACAAAAAAGTTCTCAGAAAAATGACAGCAAGCAAGGGGCCGGCCTCTCTGCCGTATTTGAGGAAGAGCGCCATCGTGTGGCGCAAGTGGAAAATAACTGTAAAATCTGACCCAGAGTCCTTGGCGTTTATTTTTGCCTACTGAGCTAGCAACAGTTTCTCCGCGTCATCCCCTTCGGTGTACAACCGGCACCTGCAACCTTTGCTTTACAACAACAAGAACCTGCTGAAATGAGACAAGAAACAGCGTTGTTTCCGCAACTGCAAATTCGGGCTCTTTTAGAACAAACAGGAGCACAGTGCCCCCCTAAGGTAGATCCGTCACATTGCAAGGAGCGTGAAAACTGGCTCTCCTGTCCTTGATCTGCGGGGCTCGAGGCCCTAGTTAAATAGGAGCCAGGAGTTCCCGTGTGCTATTACACGACTGGTGGCTATATTTTTAAAACAATTGCAAAGAAAGGATTTTTAAAGTTTTCGCCGGAAGAAAAGGCTACATGTTTCTGGAGATAGGTATGTTGAACCAGATTTAAACATGTGTTGAAACATCCGGGTACCCCACTAATCTAGCCGTTTTGATGTTTTCAAGTACAAGGACCAAGTTTTTAGGTGGGTTCCCTCTGTGTCCCTTGCCCAGAACAGAGCTGCAAAAATTCCATTCTGTAAAATTCCATTTTGTATGACAGTCTCCCTGTGTTTCTGTTCCTCTTTTTAGGACAAACTGTCTTAGGGCATCTCCATCCTGTTTCTGCTCCTCTTTTTATAATCCAAAGATGAATTCTCCCTGCTTAAGATAGTTTGATTTAGCCAATATAGGTATTAGTCATAGCTGACATAGGTAGCCACCTGCTGATATCCTTGCTTACAAAATTAGATGTTCTTTTCAAAAGAGGAATTGATTCTGTGAACATAGGCATTAGTAATTTTCCAGTAAGTGCCCTCGCAGTACCCCTCAGATATCCAATAATAAACGAGAGCTAAAAATAGGACCTATAAAAAAAGAGTCTTCCTAACCCTATATAACCCTGCTTCAAAGATGGGTCTTGGCTCTCTGTCTGAAGCCGCTGTGACGGTGACACCTGAGGGTCCAAGCTTGAGCTTGCAATAAACTCCTCTTATAATTGCATCGGACCTCACTCCTTGGTGGTCTTTGGGGATTTCGCGACTTGGGCGCAACACAAGAACCTGTTAAAAATAAACTGAGTAAAAGAAGGACTTGAATACTGTCACATGGCTGGGTAGTACTTGGGGATCTTGAGGTACTTGGGGTAGTGCTAAGAATCTGAACTGCAGTACTAACAAAATTTTATACTTTCTCTTAGCATTGCACAAAGGATGAGAAATTCCATCTTACTATCATTTACCAGACACGTGTTATATAGTGTTGGCTTTGAACTTACATGTCTTCAGTGTGTCTTGTATGTTTGTGGAATCGATGAAGGTAAGGACTTGTCTGAGTATTTTGGGCCACATCAAATTGAAGCAATTTGACAGTAAAACTTGCCGAAATTTACTGTCAATGTCCATTTGTGGAAAAGGCTGCTGAGTTTAACTTTTAACTCTCAAGAGCCTACATGTTTAATGGATGTCTGGCCTAATAAAAACACACTGGCTTCATCAATATTATCTAGTGGGTAGAAAATTTCACATTATATTTTTCATCTGTTGGAATTGACATATGATCCTTCTCATAAAATAGATAGGTGTGATAATGAAAACTGTGTAAATTAATTGTTATATTTCCTGTGCAGCTAAAGAGAGTGTATTTTATTAAGAGCCAAAGCTGTAGCTATAATTACCTACTATATAAAATTTTTTCAAGAAATACATTTTCTAAAAATTAAGTACATATTAATTTAGTTTTTCTTCAAAGCAAACTATTCTGTGGCCAATTTTCCTATTTTCTAAACTTTCTAAAACAAAGATCATATAAATAAAAAGCAAATGTGATGCTTACATAGTAGGAGCATCCTGTGAGGTCCATGCCTCCTGAACAGGAACAGAAGGGAGGCATTTGAGAGCACAAGACACTCAGAAGAGGAAGTTTCCTTTATTGTTATTATCTAATGATTCATTAACCCAAAGTGTCTACCATTGCCCTCTACCCTCGGGGCTGCTGTTGGCCACTATGCAGCTTTCTGTGAGCAGCTTAGAACCTGAAATTAGCAAAATAATCCTGGGAAGATCCTATCTGCAGGATTAAATATATAGGATTTCATTTCTTCAAATAAGGGAACTTCAAGGCTGAATTAAAGGCAACGTCCAACACAATAGTACTAAAATTCAGGGGGAATAGGTTCTATGCGAAGTGTTACTTACGCTTTTTTCCAAAGACAGGTGGCACCTCTTTCCGGAACCCAATGTCCCTTCACGCAGTCACCTCTTTGGCTTAGATGAGAAGAGTTTCAGACCTCGTCCCCCACACTAGCCTGCTCTAATACTGACTCTCCAATATCCATCCATGGAGCAAGGCCCAGACTGGCTGCCACAGGCCTGGCAAGTTCTAGTCCTAGGAGAGCGAGGGGAGGAGACTCACACGGTGCTTCCTGGGACTTACAGTCCTATCAGAAACTCTCCATGTGAGAGACAACGAGGGGACTAGAAAGTGAGGCACAGGTGACACAGCTGGGGAGAAGAGCCGGAGTTACTTATATGATAAGAGTGTACTCGCAAGAGGCAGCTAAGTTCCCACATTGGTTAAGCAGAGGATTTGAGATGGCGATAACAAATATTCCAGTAGCACGCACACCTGTGGTAATTAGGAGACGGAGTTTCTTGATGCTCAGCTGTATGGCATTTACGACACGACACCAGGAGACAAACCTGGAATTGAACTCAGTCTTTCTTACTGGGAGGATGAGCTCTGAGGCTCAGGGAGATTGAATGTCACTTCCGGTGCTAAGTGGTGCTGGAAACATGGCTTTGGGCCATCTCACTGCTGTGCGCACCTCAGAGTGCAGTGACCGACAGAGGTGGTCAGGGCCAGTCTCTCAAAGTGGCCTCTGCAGTGACACAGTAAACATGAGGTGGATGAGGCTGTTGCCGCCAGAGACTGGGACAGTATGGTGAATACACGCGCCAGGGATATCTATCATTATCATTTTATGCATCGCAGGTAATTATGTGCTTTTGTACAGCTGACAGCACACTAGGTTCATCTACACCAGCACCGCCACAAACCCAGGAGTAACATGTTGTGCTACATCATGGGACAGTTCCGATGCCACCAGGTGACAGGAATTTTCCAGCCTCATGACAATCTCATGGGACCCCGTTGGTGTGCGAGGGCCATTGCTGATGGTGACATTGTTATGTGGTCCACGGCTGTAATTTCTCTTCATTCTCCCCCAAAATGTACTGAAAATATGCAGCGAGGATTTAGATTCAGTTCCGTCTGTGTCTTGGCCCTTTCAGTTAGCTCTGCCGCAGTGCAGAGAAAATGTCTCAGCTTGGAAGCCCATAATTTTGCCACCACTCTGCCCTCTTCTTGATTTTTCTTTCCACAGCAAGATTCACTATTCCAAGGGAGATTGGGGTGGTTTTCTAGATATTAAAATGTCATCTCCATGAGCTTCTTCTTGTTGAAAACCACACACATCTAAGGGGTGTAATTCTTCAGCTCATGTAGGCCTAGCTCCTGGAAAGATCCATGGTGAAGTCAAGTTTCAGAAATACTTAGCTCTGTACTATTATTATTTTAATCACAAGAATTCTAAATGTGAGTCAAATTGTTGTAGTGCTAGGAATTAAAACACTTCTTCTTAACATTTATTGAACACATTGATATGCTAGATAGTTTACTAAGTGTTTAATACATGGCACTTAATTCGGTGCTTACAAAAGTAACGGTAGCAATAAATATGTATTCACCCCATTTCACAGATGAGAAAATGGAAGCAGAGCAGTTAAATAACTTGTCCTGGGGACAAACTTCCTCACAGAGCACAGACACACTTCATCAGCAGGTAGGTAGGACTGCAGATCTACGTGAAACATAGAAGCTGAAGCTGACATCATCTCAGGCCAGAGAGACAGGGAGGGTGGGGTGAGGCGTGGACCCAAAGGGCATGCTTTGTGTGAGCGTGGAATCAGCCTGGGGTAGACGAAGAGTAGCACGGCCTTGGCAGCCTTTCTGAGACCATGCGACCCTCTTGTGTGGCTGAGAAACCATGACTGCCATCACTCGGAGCACACTTCCTGCCCGTCTTCCCAGCCACCTGAGGCTGTGTGGTGGTGGTGGTAGTGGAGAGTGTGGTCTCTCAACTGGTCTCAGAGGACCAGCCACCTTTACTTTCTCCCCGATGGATTGGACACGAAGGCACCATGTCCAAATGGAGCAAGATGAGACAGGAAGTCCAACAGGGAACAGTCACAAGCCCTGAGTTTTATGTTCACATTAGGTTTCCTAGAACTTGGCTGCAAATACCAAGTGGTCTTGCAGAACAAAACTCTGTAATAGGAATCTTTTTGTTTGTGGCTCACACCAGGAATGAGTATAGTATACAAACTCTGTTCCCTGAAAATTTCACTATTTGGTCATTACTGGAGAGTTACACATGTAAGATACAGCAATGATAAATTATTCAGAAAGCCAAGCAAAATGTGCTCCAGAAAGAGTCTTCAAAGCAACATGCTAGAGTAGGGACTGAGTCGTGCTGTACTGAGTGTGCTGGGCCTGCTTGGTAGCCCTAGCACACTTCCTGGTACAGGGCCTGCTGGGTAATCAAAGGAACAGAATGTACTTCTTCCACAACTGCCTAACATTCCTGCCTCTGCAATATCTGTTCCAAGGTCAAGATCTTTTCCAGTATATTGATTTTTTTTTTTAAATTCTCAGACTCAAAACTGGAGAGGTCAAAAGCTTTTATCTCTATTACACAACTATGAAAGTGCTGTAGTGAACCATATTTCTATGGTTTGGATTCTTAGTATCTCCCAAAGAGTTGTGTATTAAAACTTTGGTCCTGGAGGTGGTGCCGTAGAAAGATGGTGGAACTTTAGGAGCTGGGGTTGGTAGGAGGTCTTCAGGTCCTTGAGGGTGTGGCTCTCGAAGGGGAACATGGAATTTCAGTCCTGATAGTCCGATATAGTGGGATTTTTTGAAAGCCAATTCATCAGAAATTCCTGAATCTTAAAACAATCTGTTCTATAAAAAAACAACAATTTCTCCCCACATCCCTTTTCTTATTCCCAAAACAAACAAAATATGTTTTCTACAAGGAAGGGAGTGTACGTGCTCATGCAAATATATATCTTTATTAGAAGAATAATAAGAAATATCAATTTATATTAGCAATTCGAAGTGAAAATTTGACAAGTTTTAAATGAAGGGGCTGTGAGAAATGCCAGAGGAGTAATATTACCAATTTTACCCTAGAAACAATATTTTCCGTCTGCTTTTAAGGGTCTGCACAGGCACTGCCTTTGCTCCCTAACACCCCGCTCTCTCTCCGTGGTACCCCAGAATGAACCAGAGAGGAGGCAGCTGGACTCTAAACTCCGCATGGGGGAAAGGGCTGCGTGAGGACCAAAGGCTGTAAGGCTGTGGGTGCTGACCAGCTGTGTTTACCCAGCTCCAGCCAATGAATGCCAGTCCAGCGACACCTCCGGACACTGGAGCGGGGCCAGGTGCCCTTGGATACAGGGAGGACTCAGGGACACAGGAAGAAGAAAGGCCAATATTTGCTCCTGATATCTGACTGTTGAAACAATTTGCGCAAATCACACTGGGCTGAAAAAGGAGAAGCCAACAGGCTGAGCAGAGGCACAGGAGGGAGGCTGTCTCAAGACACGAAGGAGGGAGTTTTTGCATCCTGTTAGACTTGACGCTGGTGTTATTTTCTGTAGTAAAGCTATGGAAAATACTGGAGAGTTGGGCAGGCAGTTTGAAAACAAAAATTGTGCTGCTTGTAATTCTGTGTTTGCCTCTTTGCCGACAAATGCAGCATAGGAACAGGCTGGCTGAGGCGTTTCCTTTTGCTCAGATGTCCATTTGGAACGATTGATTCTTAAAGGTCACAGGATCACAGGCCAGCACATCCTCCTAGGACGCTCAGATGCCACGTGGTGCCTGAGGGACAGAGAGGAGGCAGGGAAGAATCAGATGCTCTCTGGGTTCAGTCCCGGTCAACATGGAAACTCTCACTTGCCTGAATGCCCCATTTAGCCTGAACACTCTGAACCCCACCAAAACATCCCCCTAAAACGCTTTTATAGTATTTTTATATCACAGTTTTCTAAACTCTTCCTGTTCTTTTCTTTCCATTCCGAATCCCTCTCGCAACCTTTCCCTGGACGCCTTCTGCATGTGTCAGCCACTCGGCAGCTTCCAGGCTTGGCTACAGCAATGCTGGTCTTCGCACAGCACCGTAAAGGAGCTGGGAAAACAATGCAGAGCGACATGATCTTACAAATGCCAGTAAGGGACACAGCTACAAAGTGCCATGTGTCCCGTGGCTGCAAAACACTCAAAGTTTACCTTAATTGCTACTATAACAAAATTAAACCTCACCCATTCTTATAAAACCGTTTTGATAGATTCATTTCAATCAACATTTACTGAGTGCTTATTAAGTCCCAATCAAGCACAGGGCTAGGGGGTAAAAAAGTGAATAGACAATGCTCCTCATTAAAAATAGTTCATGGTTTTATAAGTGGGACAGTTTTGGAACAACAGTAATTCAGGCGGTCAGTTCTAGAAGCACTTAGGAAGTGCTAGGTGTGAGAACACAGAGCAAGAAGAGATTATTCTTCACCAAAGGACTCCGAGGAGACAAAGGAGTTTGCTGAAGTCACAAAGTCGTGGTGACGTTTAAGCTAAGGCTTAAAAATAATCAAGAGGTTTGGGGTCGGGAGGTGGGGTAGGTTTGCAACAGACTTAAGTGGTAAGGATTCCCATTTTATGTATTGAAAATCCAGAGTGACATGGCTCGGGAAAGACTCTTTGCCACTATGTTGTATTGCATCAGTTTTTGTTGCCTGAATGCATAGACAGACAATATAGAGATAACTAGGTCATCTGTGTAACAGGCAACTGTCCTCGGGCAAGCTCGAGTCTTGACTTGTATACATAGGTCATGGAAACATGTGGGAGCCAGCATCCTACTGGCACAGGAACTTTCCATGTCATCCCTTCCACACTTCGCATTTTGATAGCATAAGAAAATGTATTCACTAATTATACATGGAAAATACAGTCGTGCTTCCAAAAAGCTGGGGATTGTTTTCAAGCATTTCAAGCCTAAGCCTGCGGCCAACCCTTCTTTGAGATCCCATAACTACAGATGCCCCGACACGTCTGCCTCTGCTGTGCTCAACAGTGATGATAGAGAGAGACCAAGGAGCATCACGTACTGGGGAACGTGCTGAGCTCCAGTGGAAATAACCAGACGCAACAGACACAGAATGGTGGTCAGAGTTCAAAGGAGGGAGAAGGACAACAGGGAATTGTCCTTAGCACTCAGCATGGTAGAAATCAGAAGTAATGTTTTTCTGTTTACATTAGAGGATGTGAGGTGGGACATTTAAAAGATAAAAAGGACAAAGAAGCTATGGTTTTCTGGAACTGGGGTTTGAGAAAAAGAAGGATTATTCATCAAAGATCTCATTCTGAGCTTGCTGTAGAGAGTTCCTGTGCAAATGAGAGGGCCAGGTCTGCAGTTGCTACAGCCCAATAGTACCACAGGTTCAGAACTCACCTGTTACAAACACAGTCCAAGGCCTCCTGAAATCTGCTCCTGTGACTGCTAACTCAATAGCAGCCCTTGCTTCATCTACAGGGTCACCTGAAACTCTGGACAGGGTAGTTTCTCCCACTGTGATCCAATATCCTCTCCTTCTGCTCTATGTATTACAACCACTTAGAACAAAACACCCAGGTAAGTCAGACTTGCAATGGGACCGTGACCACCACTCTCCTGTTTGGCATCGTTAGCATGATTTTAGCATGCCCAGATCTCTGTTGTAGAAAAGTCCAATAAGGAAGGTATATGAGATTTTTGTTCTTGTCCCACACTGCTTATAAAATACTTAATGAAACAGAGCAACTTTTATAGTATAGTATATAGTAAAAGTTATATAAATATGGCATCTCTCTTAAATTATCTTTTTTTTTCTTTTTTTTTTTGGTACCAGGGATCAAACTTGGGTTGTTGAACTTGTGAGGCAGGCACTGGAACCACTGAGCTAAATCCCTGGCCCTCTCTTAAAATATCTTATTAGTACTGTAGCTTCAGACCGTGCTTGACTACAGGTCTGTTGTTTGAACTGAAGATGAAACTTACATTGGAAAAGTTCATTTTAAATTAGTACCATAAAACTGAGAATGTACCCATATAATGATAAGCTGTCACTAACAATAACCTATCCCACTAGAATGCAAACTAGTATATGCTACAGTATTTAATGGTTTGAAAGGAAATTTGAGTCATCTTCATTGAATTCTTTGAAAAGCTTATTTAGCATGTGCGAGAGCTGGAGGGGAAGAGAAGCTCGCTTCTTAGAAAAGAGAGAGCTACCTGAAGGCTTTGTGGGTACTGGCAAGTAAAGGAAACAAAATCACATTTTGAAAAGGCTTCTAGACATCGCCGCAAGGTGGCGTGAAGAGCCTGGTTTAGCCTGGTTGTTGGGTAGCAAACAGGAAGTGACGAACACCATGGGGCGGTGGAGAAGGGATAGGAGCCACAGGCTGAGGTGGGGGAGGAGTACGGTGTGGGTGAGGTAGGAATCTCAGACCCGTCTGCAGTACTTTCTTCAGCCGCTGGTTCCTCCCTCCCTTCAAGACAACAGCGCTCCTTTTGACAGCTCTTCTTTAACCAATAGCTGTCCCTTTTGCACTGCCCTCCAAGGTGATTTTTGTCTTCCTCCCTAAACTGCAAATTTTCCTCTTCAACCATAAAACATGTTTGAATTAAGAATCCACGAGTAGTTCAGAGCATGAAGTGTCTGAGTCCCAATAGGTATAAGCACTGACCAACTAGGCTAGCGAACCCTGACCAGCACAGAACACTTCACCCACGCTCCCCTCTTAACTTGAGAAGATTGAGTGAGGAAAAGCGGAGTTAGAGCAAAAGGATATTCCACAGGCTTCTTGGAAGAGCAGCCTTGCAAGCGTTTTAGCATTTTCCATCTGTGACATTGCCAGGGCAGAGCAAGATGGGTGGAAACTAACCTGGAAAATCCCCTGCAGGGTATTGATTTGCCTTTTCCCAGAGTAAGGTCTGGGCATGAAAGAAGAGCCCTGCTGTTCTGAGAGTCGCATTCTTTGGAGTGGTTGGTTTTTCTACTGATTTGCAGATCTGAGATTTAGCAGTCCAAAAAGGCACTTAGAAAACTTTATTTTCCAGGTAAACATTATTCATTCCCAGGACAAGTTCTGCTCTGTAAGGCTATCATTACTCAGGCATGTTTCTCCAGAAGGAATTTATGGATAACTTTGAGTGAAAGAGCTGCCTACCATGCACATATGAGCCTCCTTCCTATTCGAAACTAGTTTTGATTGGTATTAAATGCCTGTCCTTTAGGTGCTGGAGATTGATATTATAGTCCTTGTCTGCCCCATAACTGTTGTTCTACTGTGAAAGTGAAGATAGCATCCCCACAATTGCAGTTTTGGGTACAACCACTTATGCATTAAAAGAAAAGCAGATCCAAGTTCCCCTAGGATTTTAAAGAGAAGTTTAGTTCTTTTTGAAAAATGTCTTCACAGGAAGCAGAATTGCAGGTGGACCCCAGACACAGCATCTTTAGTGAGTGAATCTGACATCCAGGATCTATAGTGTGAGGTTTGCTGCAACAGCAATGGTAATAAATGCCAAAGTAGTATTGCCTGATTCTATGGGCTCTCCATATTTAACCTTAATAACTCATAGGTTAGATAGTATTATTATATCTACTTTCTAAATAAGACAGCCACAACAGAGAAAGGTTAAGCAACTTGCTCAAAAACACAGCACCTAAGTGTCCAAGCCAGGATTTGCAAACAGGCCAGGTTATAGAGTCTACTCTTAATAACTATATAATACATGCTCTGGTTGGATGAACATAACTTTCCAGGTAGAAAATAAAGACATTGCTTTAGTACCTAATCTATTAAGGAATGCATCTATTTGGTATCCTTGGATATTTGGAGTATGGTTGCAAACCGATGTTATGGCTTGTGTCTAGATGTCCCCCCAAAGCCTTATGTGGCCATACGTGGGGCTTTTCAGAGGTAGCTGGATCTAGAGTGTGTGATGCCGAGATTAAGGCTGTGTGATTACTAAATTAGTCCACTAATTGATGTGGCATAGTCCTGGGAGTGGATAATTGGAAGGCCAATCTGGGTGTGAATGCTACCCAGGTATTCTGGATAGAATATAAGGGACAGAAAGAGGGCTGATAGGGTCACTTGTCATTGCTGGCTACTTGCTGCATCACCGCTTTTCTGCCTTCTGCCTGCCATGAACAGTTTCTCCTCCATGATGCCCCTCTGCTGTGCCACCCTGCCTTGGAGCCAACCAACTTTGAACTGAGACCTTTACAAACTGTGAGCCAATTAAACTTTTCTTCCTTTAACTTTGAGTGTGGTCTATTTTCTCTTAGCAAAACAAAATAGCTTGGGGTAACTACACACCAACTCAAAAGCACAGAGTTCTTGAGCAAGCATGACTAACCTTCAGTGCAACTGTATTTCCTGTTTCTGCATATGTACTGTGCATATCTGTTATTACTGTGTCACACAATTTATTCTTTATTACTGAAGACAAAAATGGTTTTCAAATCCAAGGCAATTCAGTTTTGCTCTCATTGATATGTACCTATACGCACAGTAGGGAGTGAGATTATCTGGGGTCAGTTAGTGTAAGCTCCCAAGTCCTTCTAAGTTTTAGCAAACTCTAGAATCATCATAGTCTTGCAAGAGAGCTCAGTAAGAAATGTTGGAGCTCTTGATCTAAGTGATGAAGAACATATCAAGAGAATTACTGTAATGTACTTCATAAAGATGTACACTAAAAATTATGCCTCAATCCAAAAATTCAAAATGTGTTTCATTGTTGTCTAAGAAGCAAGTGTATCATGATATCTGGAGAGGTTTGATTTACTCAATAATTCCCTGAAGGGTCCAATGGCTGAGCCCTGGTTATATTTTATTTGTAAGTGACATTATTTCTGAAGTGCAGGCCTTGTGGGTTGATCCTTGGGCAGGTGCATCTGAGGCCTGCTGGGCAAAGAGATGGATCTTGGTCCCACAGGGCCAGGCTCTGAGCAGGAAGGGTCCTCTGAGGTGCAGCCTGCGAGACCAGGATGGGGAGCCATGGTTGATGGGATTTGGTGTTCCATTCTACAGAGCTTCAGGGTAGCCCATTTTAGCATAGCAAATGCTGAAAAAGAGAATGATCTACATATCTACATACCAAACAATGTTGCAAAGGGCTCAGGCTCCAAATCTGTTTTGCCAATACCTGGTTAAGTTTTAATTAAAATACAATTTTTAATAATAGACTGGGGTTTCCTACTTGAGAAACAAATACACAACAGTATCTTTCCCTTCATTACTTTAAAAGCAGGCTTCCTACTACAGACCTTACAGGAGAGGAAGCAAAGGATGTAGAAGGGTCCCCTTAGCATTCTGCTTTATTTCACATACTCTGTACTGTAAAGTTTGTGTAAATGAACACTTCTTTACTAACAGAATCAGTTGCATCAAAATATTAGTTAAAATCTGTTTTCTCCTGTGTTTTTTAAAAAAAAAAAAAAAAGAAGAAGAAGACAAAGAGTTAAATGAAATCACCCTGGAAGCTTACTCAGTAAAGCTAGAATTAAAAGGAAACTTTTTATTAATGTATCTGTTTTTCTTTAATATGAGAAAACCTTGTTATCAAGCTCCATACTAAGCCTTTCTGCTTTGGACAACAGTTCCAGGTCAGCAGATACTGATGACCTAGTGTCCGTCCATTTCTAGGCATTACCAGAAGAGCACATTCTCAAGGAAAAGAGAAGCAGTGGAGGGTCTCAGAATTAACAGGGAGGTGGATAGCAATAAAACAAACAAGGTGGGAAGTTTCTCACATTAATGCTAGTGCCAGGAAGGAAAGGGCAGGCATGCAGAGGGGAGTAAGTTGCTCTCTAAACAGGGAACGGGAGGGAAGGGAGAGAAGGGAGTAGCTCAGAGCTCTAGTTCTGGAATTCATTGGTAGACCGGAACTGCAGACCTAGCACTATGACTTAACAATCAGGGCATGTTGGGCAGGTTATCGATCTTCTTTCTGGGAATAACAACAGTTTTGCTTTTGTACAGTGGGAATAAGAATAGTTCTTCCTCCTTGGATGCTTTTGAGAATTACATGAGATCATGTATAGAAAATGGTAGGTCAGTGCCAGCAGACAATTGCTTTTAATCAACATTAGTCAAAAATAAAGAATAAACCATGATCCTCCTATACAGGAAGAGATTTTTGAGTTTGGTTAAGAAGCAACTAGATGCCAATCTTTATATTATTTCTTGGGAATGTACACCAATAACAGCAGCAATAAAACATTAACGTCATTCCCAACATATGAAGTACTTTGATGTGCTAAGTAATTTAGATAAATTATCTTTAAGTCACACAGGGATGCCAAAAGATTTTATGTGCAGTTCTACAACTTCAGAAATAAAGGTTTAAAATGGGCCATTGTTGTTGTCCACCAGCCCACTCATGGAACAAGGTTCGGGAGCTCGGACTGGGAGGGTAAGGCACGGAATCACTAGGCAGACTCCAGGGAGGTTTCTGGAAGCTTCCGCTTTATTCAGGAAATGCACAGGCTCATATAGGGAACCATGGGGGAGGAGCACAGGAGGAACACTTAATGTTTGGCGATATCTTATTGGCCAGACATGGCGGAGTGATTTTTCTTGGGCGAGGCAAAGGAGTCACAGACTAGGGGCAGAGGTGGAGCCTGTTGGACCCAACATCTGTGTACTTAGGAGAGCTAGCTCAGGAGACAGGAGTATGGCCCATCTGGCCGAGCCAGGCTTGAACTTTTCCCACAGGTCATAAAGCAAGTACTAACTGTGGGGCAGGAATTAGATCATGGAGTGAATTTCTCACTCCAAAATTAAGCTTTATTAAATAAAATATAGTGCCTGTTTTCCACTTTTTCCCCTCAGGATACCTTACATTGATGGCTATAAAGTGCTACTTTTACTCTTCCTGCCTGGGTATCTAAAACTCGTTTGCTTTACTGTAACTTTTCTTTATTATTACCACACCACATCCTATGGGAAACTCTAGAGCTCAGCTTTTCAGAGGTAAGTCACTGGTGGTATACAAAGCTACTGACTG
This sequence comes from Fukomys damarensis, assembly GCF_012274545.1. Classification (NCBI taxonomy): domain Eukaryota; kingdom Metazoa; phylum Chordata; class Mammalia; order Rodentia; family Bathyergidae; genus Fukomys; species Fukomys damarensis. The sequence goes on along the minus strand of NW_022900926.1, from coordinate 12,469,713 downwards.
CTCTGTGTGATACCAAAGTCACTTTATAATGTTGCAAAGCCTTCAGTGACAGAAGTCCTGGGGCCTGGGCAAACTACAGCAATAGCAAAACATTGACACATGTAAATAATTATATCTTTAAAATGGTAAACAGCAAGACAAATGCTAATGGCATTGTTAAAATTCAGAGCAACTAAAATTGTACACACACTCTATAGATTAATATAGTAATGTCACTATTTTCCTTATAAAGCAACCCAGCATTCCCTCAAAGTAGCCAAAGCTTTTAATGGCTTTAAAGGGAATATATGGGTTAGAGTGATGGGAGATTTTGTTCATCTAAGAATAAAATATTGAGACACACATAGAAAAGTTTCTAAATCTTGCTTGCAAAAAGTCCTTGAGCTAGTCTGCTTAATTTCTGAAACTTTGACTTGTAAGATATATACTGTAAAAGACAAAAGAACTTCTAACATGCAAAAGCTAAACATAAATTTATATCTCATTCCTGATTCATATAACAAAGTCACACCGAAGACAAGGTGAGGGGAACTATAAAGATGAATTAGACACTCCCATGCTTCAGGAAAGGTCTGGGTTTGGGGAAGAGAGAAACAACTGTAACCAGACTTAGAATTCAGAGAAACTAGCGCTGCACCAAGACCGAGAAGAGCCCAGGCCACTACATCCAGTGTTCGTTCTTTCAGTTTGGAGGATATCATGCATTTAGGAAGTCTTCAGAGTGCTAAGTGCTTCCATCCTTGGTCTAGCAAAATTTGAGGAAGACCTGCAGTTTTCCTAAAGCATTACAAGGGTTGGATTATGCTTTTCTGCTGATTTGGCACTCGCAGTGGCTTCGTTTAGTCTCACCAATTCTTCGACGTCCAGAATAACAAGAATCACACGAGGATATTCAAGCTGGATGTGGTTCAAAGTTGACAACACTTATGAATATCTTCCAGACAAGACCATTGGTTAAAGAGATAGATTCCTGGGGTACAGGGACGCAAACTCTAAACCCTGTAGAACTCACAGGTTTACCATGGCCATGTATGATTCAATGTCTGCCTTGCAACACTGAGGATTCATTTGGCCTTTGGGAGACCCTGAGGACCCATATAAGGGCAGACATGTACATAAAACCAAACGCTCTCCTTCTCTTCTGACTGTGGCACCACAGGAGCCCATGCCACACTCCAGGAAGTCATTCTTATTTCTTCCTTTTCTTTAAGTGATTCCAGTTTGGGAACAGTTCCTCTTGGTATCTCCCATTTCTGCAAGTCTTGCAAGCAAGACCCTGAGGGCCTATTATTTTTAGAAGGGCATTTGCACACACAGTGGGGAGCCTTGGTGATACAGGTAGCGGCTCCTTCTGGACAAAGTAAAGATTTGCTGACAGTCTTGGAAGATGAAGGTAATAATCTTCCTCCAAGGAAAGAGCAAGCATTCTTAATGTTCATAATGAAAGTTTTGGGTTTTCTAAATGAAGAGTTCTTTCCCTTTAATGCAATCAGTTGTCTCTGCAGGGGTCTTCTGGCCCTTCCTTGTGTTACTCTGTGGACACGGAGTATCATTTGTATCATTGTAAGTCATGTCTTCCTACCCTCTATCCTGTGTATCATACATCACCCCAGAAAAATATAGGTGCTCATTCAACCTTTCATAGACATGTGATTTGTGATTGAAACAAAATATAAACTTGTTCTGGAAAAAGACACTCTAAAGTTAGAAATGTGAGGGCTCTTGATAAATTTTCTTCCAGTATATATAGCAGGAAGATCAACTTTTCCTTACCTGCGGTTTGTAATAGTTACTGACCTAGCATAGGGCACTGACACAAAAAATGCAGGTGTTCCCAGTTCTGCTTTTGATATGATCAGTAACTACCTTCTGTTTCACTTGTGTCTGCTACAAGCATCCATGAAATGGTGGCAGGCTAAATTGTTAATTTGCAAATAGAGCATGGACCTGCTCTAAGTTTTTGACATTTCCTTCACTCAACTATTCACCTCTCTTTCAAATCAGACAGAAAACTGTATGGAGGATTTTCCCTTCACAGCACTCGAGTGATATTGCAGCCAAAACGATATTTCTAAAGTAAAAACTGCAGACCGAAATCTTACAAAAATCTTACACATCTGAAAAAATCTGACGAAATCTTATATTAGCTTTTCCAGGAAGTGGTGTTGTCAGGATAAATTACAAACTCCACGGAGTCAGCATTGAAGTTTTTCATGAATCACTACTCCAATTCTTCCATCTTGATTTCCAGCACCTGCAAAGTGCACACTATACTCCAATCTTAAAAACTAGCACTTCTTCTAATCTTCAGTACTCTTCCACGCTCACTCTTTATGCTGGAACTGCCCATCCGATCCAGTCCCTATAGATCTTAGCCATCGGTCAGAACTCAGCTGAGATTCTCTTCCACATCTCATCCCAGAAAAATGTAGGTGTCCATTCATTGTTTGTAAAGACACAGGAATGGCGAGTGAGGCAGAATGTAGACTTGCTCTAGGAAAGAGCACACTCAAGCTAGAAATACAAGGGTCCTTGATGAAGTGGCCCTCAGTACAGACAGAAAGTAGGTCCACTTTTCAGTACCTGTTGTTTATTGTATATAATTACTGGCCCATCGTTGTACAAGCATTATAAAATATCAATGAGTTAGCTATTCAATAATTCCTTGGGCTCTGTTGACACAGCTGGCCTGGGTCGATGTTATTAATTTGATGCCAGTTGGTTTGAAAATAGTCAAAACAGTGATTGCAACAACTCTACATGAATGGACCCAAGTCTAATAGCAAAAACAGGATCTTCCTGATTTGTACTTGTGGGAAACCTGAGCACTGCATCTGGGAAACGGATGATTAAAAACACCCAAATCCTGCTCCTATTTCACCTAAGAGGAATGTCACGGGTCTGAAAGAGGGAGTACTCTGTGGCCCCTTCCTAGAGGATTTAAACACAGCCCTTTGCTTCCTCCCCAATGTTTACCTTGCATTCCCAACAGAGGTGGGTCAAAGGAAACAAGAGGGTTTCTTCCTTGGGGCAGCCCTGCCAAACGAGGAACGGCAAGAACAAGAAATTAGAGGAAGTTACGGCTTTGGATCCCGAAGGAATGGCACACGTCCTTCCGCGCTTCTCTCGCCGGTGTATATTTTCATAGCCTCTCAGATTCAGTTCACTGGCAGCCGCAGGAGGGGTGGCAAGGGAGAAATGGGGCTGGGTAAAGACCTTGGACAGGTGGCCTCCTGGGCTCACTGGTCTAACTGAGGAGGCAACTTCACTGGGCTGCAGGGTCCAGCACATCCCAGGTAGCAGCCCACAGGCACGCCCTGCACGGTACTCGCCCAGCCTGGGTGCCAGAAAGAACCTGTGATTAGCCAGTGTCACCTCATCAAAGCGCAAGGAAGAAGGGCTCACAGCAGTCCCTGGAAGGAGGGAAATCCAACCAGAATTCCTACCTGAAACTAAAGGCCTGTTCTCTGGAGCAGGGTGCAGACAGGGACACAGACTTTCTCTCTGAGATGGCTTTGAAGTTGCCCCTTAGTAAACATGCCTCTTCTCCAAGCTCTGCACACACACAGTGAGCTGCCACCCACAGCTCGACCCCTGCCACCCAGAAGCGGCCCCGGGAGGCATGGCCGCTCCTCACATGGAGGGTGCAGAGAATGACCTTGGGGATGCCCTTGGCCTCCCGGTGCCCAGCTGGAGACTGCGATGCTGACTTTGTACGCTACGGGGAGCTGTGAGGGAAGGGTCTGTGTTGAGTTTGAACTGGCGTTTTTCTGAAGTATTTTTTTTTCAAATAAAATATTTATGAGAGGAAATCAGGTTAGACATTCCTGAAGCCAGCAAGAGTTTATGAACACACTGTCCTATCCTCCCCGGACATGTAAATGCAGGTAAGTTTTTGAAGGAAGACCCGTGTCCTGCATTCCTTTACATTTAACCCGGCCACGGGAGGAATGCAAACACAGCTTAGGAGCCAGGCCTTTGGTAAAGGATTACCATATGCCGGCCACACAAGGAAATTCCTCCCTGCAGCCAGAATTTATACTCCAAAGTGAGCTATGAATAGAAAGTTTGTGCATGGTTATGAATATGGATAAAATACATTACTCATGGCCAGGGAATGGCAAGTAAAATTGAAAACACACATTTTGGATCACAGAATAGTTTGAAAAATATATTTAAAAGAAAATAAACACAGATTGTGTGTGTTCATTGACTGCTTGAAGTACCTATGGGGGAAAGAGACATCAACAACTTTTCTTTCCAAATTATTTGCTCTTTTTCGCCCTCTTCAGCACAGAGTCAGACCTTCTGGGAGGGGAAGGGGTCCTGCAGAGTGCACGGTAAATGGTTTTACTGGCAGGAATTAGACCCCTTCCTGCGGAAGACAAGGAGTTGAGTCTTTGAGTTTGTCCAGAAAGGGCTGAGTGGCCAGGAGACGTGCTCAACTCATTCTCCCCAGGGCTCCTGTATCCCTCCTTCAGGCCAGAGGATTCTGCTGGGTTCTGCATTTAAGCTTTCATCTTCTTCCTTGCTGCATTAGTCATAAACATCAACACTGCACCTGTCTCATTCATCCTCCAAATGAAAACTGCAACTTTGCCATTTTGTGTCCGATAGAAAGGACTGGACTCTCCGAAACTTAACGAAGAGACAATATGTTTTTTATATTTATCCTGGTTTGAAAGCTACCCTCCATTTTCCCAAGCCTCTATCTCCTCCTTAAGGACACCACTGTCTTATGTTCTTGTGTCTCCAAGGGATTGCTCATTTATGTACCACTCGATATGGTCTCTCCAGAAAGGGTAGCTTGGTCAACAGTCACTCCACTGTTCTTTTGTTCTCCACCTCAACCAACTCTTCAACTGCTCTATTTCCCAGTGCTTTAGCACCTTGTGGGCTAATTAATCTGATAGCCCATGGTTGACTGCAGAGATATACTCTTTTTAATACAGATACTCACATTTCTCATTTGCTCTCCCACTCCCTACTAATTCAGAGCATTTAGCTGAAGCATCACAAGTTGTAACACACACTCCTGTAGATGTGTGATGGAGGAAGAGGAATCTATGGTATGACTAGCATCCCTAGGAATCATCTGATACCAAGACTCTGACTAAATACAAATACATGGTGTAATTTTTTAAGAATATCTTAGGGATTTTAAATGAGAAGCCTATCAGAAGTTACTGCCTGAATGGAGAGATCATCGTGTAGAATGTTCACGGCTGTGTTTCCAGCTCACGGGTGCAACCCAGCTGTCCACTGTTTTCTGTTTTTGATTATCTTGATACCTTGCCGCAATACTAGAAGTCTCCTTGTGATTAAGACGACACTGATGAGAACACCAAGGACCTACTGGGGCAATGCCCTAATCCCAGGAAAGAATCTGCCTCGCTTGTGCCGTGTTTCAGCTCTGCCGCAACCGAGAGTGTTAAGGATGACCTAAGAGTTTTCAGAATAATTGAATAAGGGAAAGACATTCGTGGCAACTTTGAGTTAAATGAAAGTTTATTCTTATGTGGATGAAAACTTAGTCGGTTTATGGCCTATGGAATGAGACAGGCAGGCAATCTATGTATCAACTTTCTATCCCTTGTCTAATTACTGTACCACATCCTATAATACTAGTTGTTGATTACACATTAACATATATAATATACATGTGTGTGTAGTATAAATGCTATATTTATATACAATTGTGCCATGATACTCAATATTTTGCACAAGTGTTAGATGTTCCTTCCTTGACTCGTGTCAATTTCATGTGCTTTGGGTCACTTCAAGAGTAAGAAGACAGTATCTTTTCACTTGTTTTGCAGGTTGTCTGGCCTACTGGTTATCTATGAGGGCTGCATACAGTCATTTGAAGACAGCCATGCCAATGCTAATTTTGCCCTGTGTGATAATGATGTTGAGTGAATTCTGTACTTAAGTTGTATCCTCTTGGCTCGTAGCATGCACTAGCAGATGCTCTGCTATATGTTCATCTTCTGTCTCCCCTTCTGCAAAGCAAGAGCCAAGTAGACAGAGGTTTGTTAGTTACTGCTCCATCCTGAGTGCCCGAACAGTACATTTAATGTAGTAGACACTTGATAAATATTTTTTGAATGAATAGACCTTTAAAGATTAAAGAAGAAAAATTTGAAGAGGAAGCAATTTCCTCTCTTATATCCCAGCTTTAGTGTTTGGTCTACTGCAGACAAAGTGCTTTTCTCTGTCCTATACCAGGACTACTTTTTTATTTTATTTTTTACATTAGTCTGGAACTGCTATAATGAATGGTTGACCTACTTGGTACAGTATTATTATTTTGATAATGTGGTATTTTTGGAAGTTACAAATACCTGATAATATTTCTTATCCTTAACATTGATGTGGTAACTAAAAAAACACACCCTAAATCTATCCTCTTGTTGCTCAGTAATTTGCCAATGTTTGAATAGGCAGCAAAGGAGGATATGTTGGTAGATTTGAGGGAGGCAGCAAAATAAATGTTCATTTTCCTCTCTCAGATCTGCCTTGTGCTTTGATGGATAAATATTGTGAACATACACATATATGCATGTACATAAAGATTACATAAATAAACAGATAACTAGAAAAATTTGTAGGACCTATCTTGGTTTACGAAAGTTAGCATTTTCACAAAATTCTTAGGAAAATTAAGGGAGCTCACAAGGAATGCTCCAATTTGCCTCAAGTTGGAAGAAACTTGAAGCAAATTGGAAAGCTAGCTCTCTATGAAAAATGGCTTAAATACTGAATTAATTTTCTATGAACTTTGTTTACAATGAGGGAAAAAAGTCAAATACTGGTTGATAGATTTTCTTTTTCTATTTTACTGTTAATTTTACCTAAGAGATCATTTCTTGAGAACCACTGAATTTTCGAAAACTTAGTAGACTCTACTTACTTTGCATCATTTCCAGAAAAGAAATCATAACGATAGATGTAGGATCAGTATAACAAGGAAATCTCATTGAGTACCATGATTTCCATCTGTTGTTCAGAAAATCATTCAGAAGTAAGAGAAGCAGCATTATTTCAATCCCAGAAAAGAAGATTCATAAGCAGCTAAGAATCATTTAAATTGTCTTACTTTTCTGTTCAACCAACACACAGATGTCATATGTCTTTGCAAATGTATTCAACATTGATTGGATCTTTTTTGTCATAGTGAATAGCTACAGTCTTTGTACAACCAGCTCATTTGTACCTTTTGGTATCAAAAAGTATCAGTATTTTATCAACTGTGACAAATTCTTATTAAGTATGATGCTTACTTGATGTTGGAAAGAAAGAATATTTTCTCAAAACTAAAAGAAGCTGAAATATCCCATCTGTACTGGATATCCTACAGGAAACACAAGGTAGTGACTGACATTGACTTCAGTCTCTTCAGAAGCTGCATTTTCAGCTGTGGAAGACATCACTGCCTAACAGACAAGCTATGATCACTTTGGTCCATTTACTAAAGCCATTATGCTATTATTCTCTGATAATTCTTTTCCTTCAAATTCCATCTTACATTTGAAAATGATCACACAGTCAAGTTATCAAGGGCATTTAGGAAGAAAATTGGAAAGGGAATTGATACTTTTACAAATTTTCAAGGTAATAAAAATATTTTGGAGGGTGCAATACAACAAGACCTCTTGTGTTCATAACCACAGACTATAAACATCACAGTGGCAGGAACAATGGAAACCTTGCTCCCATGGAATACCAAGGGCTTTTAATACAGTGCCTGGCATGCAGGGCTCGCACAATGAATACTTGACAAAAGACTGGAACATTAGGAATGCGATCCAACAGAAAAGTCAGTTCTGGGATGCATCCCTATAAAAGAGGCATGCCACACACAAGCAGTGATAACTAGAATCAATATCCTTCAAGGAAATGATGAAAAGCACATCCATAATTCAGAGAAGTAAACATCTTCAAGAATTTCAGAAGAACCTTCTATGTCCACATCATTGGAAGAATTTTACAAATTAGAAGTCAGTGGTTTGAATTAAACCAGTGCCTGGACAGCCATTTCCAGCTTTTAAAATGTGCAAAACATATTTTTCCTTTTCAGCTTCCAAGAGAGACCAAAGAATCAGCATCACTACAGGGATTGTTTCCATGGCCTCATTCTCAAGGGGTAGACAAACAAGAGCCAAGAAACAGAGCAACAAGAAGCCAGTACACAAATTTAAGGTGCAGACACAAAGGCTGAGGATTATAGGACCTCTAATTATAATCAGCATAGATGTCCTTTTTTATAACTAAGAAACTATCACCTAATAAATACCAAATTGAAAGTTAACCGTGAGACTGATAAGACAGGCAGAGGCTATGACAGAGAGAGCCTGTTTTGACACTGTAAGAACATTAAGCTTTCATTTTTGGAAAAGGGTGAAGCAAGTGATGGATATGATTGGATGGGTTTTGAGGGGTTCAAGGAGAGAAGCAGGAGAGCAATCCCATGACACTCACCTTTAGTTTAAACATAGAATAGGAGCCATTAAATCCCAAGACCTCTGAGAGCCCTTCCAGAATGTTTTCTCTTTTCTTCCTCTCCTGAAAGAGGCTTTCACTTCCACCTGGACAGGCGCTTGTGATGCCCCACCAAGTATAGTTTGTGGAAATCATGTCCTGTGACTGCAGAGGCTAATTCGTACACACAATTCAGCTTCTGCCTGGCTTTTTTTCCCTTGGGTTACTTGCTCCAGGAACCCAGTCACTTTTTTGTGAAAAAGCCAGCAAAGAGGCCAGGTATTAATATTCCAGCTCATAGCTTCTGCTGAGCTTCTGGCAGAAGCCAGCACCAAGCACCAGACATTTGAGTGAAAGAGGATCCTGATGATTCCACACTACACCTTCAGTCTTCCAGCAGAGACCTTGACATCGTCGCACGTGTCCCTCCCCGCCATGTACAAATTCATGATGCAAGACATTGAGAGATGTTATAAATTATTACTGTTGCTTTCCAACATGTGTTTTCATGTAAGTTTTACTCAACAATAGATAGTGTATCAATTGGCCCTTTTTCTCTTTTTTGTAACATACTGTTTAGTTGTGCATTTTAGAGCTTTCTGTGAATGGAATTGTGTCCGATCTTTTCATCTGAAACACGCTTTTTTATTTCAAGTTATGTTCCAGATGTATACATAAGAGAAACAGATATATTTATATGATTTACAAAGTAGGTTTACAATAGGCACCTGCAGAGTCAGATGTGCAAAAGTTCAAAAGGGGCCATTTGCAAAGGATCCATTCAGAAGCCAAAGTCCTGGAGCTCACTGCAGAGTCCTGTGCAAGTCTGCAAGGGAAGCTAAAGGGTCTGCACTAGAACCTGGAGGTGCAAGTCCAAAGGCAGTGTAGAAGACTGGAGCTCTTCTGAAGTAGCAGAAGCAAGACTTCTTTCTTTCCCTTTTTATTCCATCCAGGCTATGAGCCTATTGGTTGGTGCCATCCATGTCCAGGGTGGGGATCTTCCCTCTTAGTAAGTCAGTCATCCAGACAAGCCCACATGGGCCAAACCAATCCATTAATCAAGTTAACACTACACTTAATTATCATAAATACATGGCTGAATTAATTTATCTTCACAACTATATAAGAGTTTCCTGTTTGGAAAAAATAAAATTTCTTGGTCAATTCTGAAGCTCACAGAACTTTGTTTTCTTTTTCATTGGTGTTAAGAAATAACACAGTTGGGCGTGGTGGCACATGCCTGTAATCCCAGCACTCGGGAGGCTGAGGCAGGAGGATTGCTGTAAATTCAAGACCAGCCTGCACTACATAGTGAGTTCCAGGTCAGTCTCAACTACATAGTGAGACCCTGTCTCAAAAAAAGAAAAGAAATAACACAGGTCATGTAAAGGTACAAGTTCCCAATGATGAATGTAACTGCACCGTATACCTAAAATGTACCAATAAGCTCAATGATGGGGTAAAAAAGAAATAACACAGGTACTGAACATTGAATGAGTTTCTCGGTGCACAACTGTAAGAATTTTCTATAACATATACATAACCTGCATCAACAATTCAATAGTAACAAAATTTAAAGACCAGTATGTGTTCAATTTTCAGAAATTTTGCTTTAAAAATGTAAGTATTCTGTATTTGTTGTGTATAGTATTTTATATGTTTTATCACATCATTTATGTTAATAGGTTACTCAAATATATTATTTCTCACTTCTTTTCTAGTGATTACCAGTAAGGTATATTTAAATGCTCTATTTTAGAAAATTTATCTATTTATTCTTATGTCTTTTTTGTTTATATATTTGAAGAAAGTTTTATTAGGTGAAATCAAAATTATTTTTAATGTATTTTCTTTATTAATTGAGACCTTTATCATTATGAAATAAATCTTCCCCAGGTCCATACTGTCTCATATTAATGGTAGTTTCAACAGTATTATTTTGGTTACTATTTTTCAAATATACCTTTTCCCAGTCTTATAAATTTTAATCTTAATATGTTACAATTATACTTATTATACATGGCTAGATTTACTTTTTGGTTCATTCTGAAAATTTTGCCTCTAGCTGGATCATTTCTTCAATTGGTAATTTTCAGTATTACTTATATATTTGGAGTTATTTCTACTTTCTTATTTTGTATTTTCTATTTGTTTTAAATATATAATATATCCTTTTCCCATTATTATTTTAGGCTCCAGAAAGTTGTGTTATTATTTTATGTGATGTCTTTTTTAAAATTTGTGTATATATTTACTTTTAATTGCCTTTGACTCTTACATGTGGATCTGTGGAATAGTTTTCTTGCTTCCTGAATAATGTCTTATGTGTTTTGAGTATGGAAAAGGGATTATGTTAGCAAAAACCATTCTCAGATTTTGTCAGCCTGAAATTTCTTTATCATTCTTGAGTTACTTCTGAATTTTTTGAAACTTTATGCTGGTACTATTTTTTCTCAGCACCTAAAGACTCTGTTACACATACTCTATGTTCTAACTTTGCTATTCGTTAAGTTAGCTTCAGTTGAACTGACCTTCATTTGTAGACATTTTTTGAAGTATCTAGCTAGAATTTTATAATAAGCTTTATTGGAGTATAATATACATAATTAAAACTCACCAACTGCACGCACACAATTATTTCTTAGTTAGATTCTCTTTTTACTTAAGTTCTTTTTACTCTGTTTTAATTAGATGAGGTTTTCTTTTTATTTTTATCCTGTCTGGGATTCATTTGAATAATTGGGTTCTAATTGGAAATCAATGAATTGAGGCTTTTCTTCATTTTTTGGAAAGTTACAGACATGATCTCTTCAAATAGGTTTTTCCCACAGCTAATTCTAGGACTACAGTTTAATGTGCTCTAGATCTTCATGCTTTATGGTCTATAGCTCTTAAACTTTCCAATGTTCTATTTCTTTGCTCTGCACTTTGTTTCTATAATATTTTCAGATTTAAATTCTGATTCATCAAATGGTGATTAATGAACCTTGGGGACCAGTCATGGGATAAGATCCCTTTTAGGGAAAACTCTGTTCTTTTCTCTCTTTTCTTCCCCATTTGTTTGGTCTGTGTTTCTGGCAACTTCTATGGCATAGGTTAGACACTTGAACCATTAGATGTCTACTGCATGAAGACTCCCCTGGACTGGATAACCTGGTCACAGAATGACACACTGTAGCCTCCAACTGCCACAAGACACCTTCCAAATCTTGGCAGGTCTCTGTTTCATGTGTGTGTCACCTAATGTTTAAGGTGCCTTTTCCTTGCTTACCCATCACCTTTACTCATCAAGACTCTTTTGGGTGCATAGTAGACTTTCTCTGGGCCCCTGAACTGGCTCCTCTCATTTTCTGCCTCCAGTGACATTTGTCCTTTCTGCCACTTCCTTTAAAGTGCCACTTACTTTTTTTTGGTACCGGGGATCGAACTCGGGTCCTTGCGCTTGCGAGGCAGGCCACCGAACCACTGAGTTAAATCCCTGGCCCTAAAGTGCCACTTTCTTTTTTTTGGTACCGGGGATCGAACTCGGGTCCTTGCGCTTGCGAGGCAGGCCACCGAACCACTGAGTTAAATCCCTGGCCCTAAAGTGCCACTTTCAATTGGGATAATTATCATCCCTAGTTCACTTGGATCTCGCTCTCTAGTGGATCATCTCATTTTCTACTGATTACCCTCTCTTTGATCCCCACTTCTGAGGCAGTTAAGACCTGGTCCACCCTAAAAATATAACTCTTATTTAGGGCACATCAGTTTTCTTACCAATATTACCAGGAAGCTCTCTGCCCTGCCCTGGGGGTCAGTCTCCTGCCATGGCCTCCTTTGCCATCTCCTACAACATGCCTGTTGAATAAAGGCTGCTTTCTAAATTGGTTAGGAATGCAAAGCTAGCATGTTTACCCCAGAACTCAGTGTCTTCTATGGGGCCATAAACTCTGAAGAAACTGCCAAAGAAAATAATACAAGGCACCAGTGCTACCTACCTCACTAGAGAATCCGGTAGAGAACTTGAGTCTTAAGTAATGTCTCGGGGCTTCAAAGTTTGGGTTCCAGTTCATCCAGTGAGATACCTTTGAGGAGATTCTGGGCTTCATCGTCTCTGTAGGTTCCACAAAGCACCATAGGAAACACTCCACTGACTCCACAGACCACCATTAGCTTGCATTAATAATGTGGGACAGTTTGGCCCTGATAACTTAAAAAGCAAATGACTCCTTTTTCTAGTGCAACATAGTGTGGTCCCCCTTTAAGCCAGGGGATGAGCAATGGCCAGAAAATGGCAGTCCAAATTACAATACTACTCTTCACTGAAATTTTTTCTGCAAGGGGCAGGAAAAATCGCCTGGAATTCTTTATGTTCAGGTTTTTCTGGTTCTCTTTCAAAAACTGAGCCTCTGCTAACTCCCAAGGGTTAATGCCTTTAAAAGGACATTTGACCTAGAAATTGATAATGATGACCCACTCCTCAGGCCTCCACCAGTCTCTCAGAGTGATCTAGGTCCATCCCAGCTGTTTAAGTAGTCAGACCGACCCAGGGAAATACACCTTTCTCTGTACCCTCTTCAGGCCAATGCTCTAGCCCAGCCTCTCTAAGAAACTCAGAAATTCCCCTAGATACCGGCTCTCCGGAGAGACGAAATACCCCCCCAGTCTCCTCACTATAAATCCCAGACTGTATCAAGCCCTGTGGAGCTTACACAGATGGAGACTCCTACTCTTCCATCTCACAACCTAACCTACCCCTAAGGGAAGTCACCGGGATACAGGGATTATCTGAGTCCAGGCTCCCTTCTCAGTGGCAGACATTCAACAGTGCAAAGCAGATTATCCGAGCACCCCTCTAGATTGACTGCTGGGTTTCAAACTCATCCCTAGCTTGTGTCTTAATTGGCAACATGTGTAATTTTTTCAAGCCACTTGCTAGACTCCTAATGAAAAGTAAAGAGGGGGAGGGGAGGGGAGGGTGAAGGGAGGGCGGGGACAAGGGGAAAAATGAGAACCAACACCTGGCATGTAAAGGTACAAGATCCCAGTGATGAATGTAACTATACTGTCTACCTAGAATGTACCAATAAATTAAAAAATTTTTTAAAAAAGAGTCCTAGAAGAACCTAGAAAGTATGCAGATGAACAATTGCAACTGATAGGGAACAAACTGACCCTAGGACATCACTACTCCACTTTTGGAGCCAGATTGGGACCTGGGACAAATGACATTGCCCTCGTCTGTAGGGATCTTCACTACCAGCAAGGAGCCCTGGGTGACCCCGAGGTAAGATGTTCAGCAAATTCAATTTCTTCTCAATACATGGGCAACATATTTTGTTCTAACCTTCTCTGGTATATCTTCCTCTAGACCTATAGTAATAATTGAGGTAGAAGAGAGTCCCAGTCAAATTTCTTTATTGCTGCTTTCATGTTTTGAAGATCAGGTGTTTAACTATGACTTCTTTTTTTTTTTTGGTTTTTTTGAGACAGCATCTCACTGTGTAGTTGAGACTGACCTGGAACTCACTGTGTAGCCCAGGCTGGTCTCGAACTCACAGTGATCCTCCTGCCTCAGCCTCCCGAGTGCTGGGACTACAGGCTTGTGCCACCATGCCCGGCTTAACTATGACTTCTTAATTGTCCCATCATGTCTTTCTCCCTTATTGGGGAGAGATTTATTAGCAAAATTAGGGGTTGTCCTTTAATTCTGGCAGTCCAAAGCAGATTTTGCCTCTTAAGGCTACACTCAAACTCCCTTATTCAATTAATGATAGGTAGATCCTGCTGCATGTAATGATAACACTCCTAGGAAATCAAAATAAGCAACTCCAGTGGTGTTAAAGGTAAAGATAGCAGGCAGTTTCTCAACTGAAGGTAGCACCCTAACCCCAACCCTATCAAAGAAGAGGTCTACAAAAGCCTCCAGCCCGGAGAGGCTCTAGCATAAAGGGATTTCTCAAATATGCCATCTATGACTTTGTAAATTCCCTTGCAACAATCCAATTCTCCATATTGTAAAGCTCTTAGGAGAGGACTGGGGATTTGGCTCAGTGGTTCTGCCACCTGCTTTGCAAGCGGGAGGACCAGAGTTCAATCCCTGGTACCGAAAGAAAGAAAGAAAGAAAGAAAGAAAGAAAGAAAGAAAGAAAGAAAGAAAGAAAGAAAGAAGCTTTTAGGAGAATATTAAATCATACAGGACCTCTGTCTCATTAATGAGGTAATAATTCCAATCTACCCTCTTGTGGCAGAACCATATATAATCCTCTCCCAGATTCCAGGAGATGCAAATTATTTCTCAGAGTTGGATCTCAAATTCTTTTCTTTTCCTTTGTACCAAGGCTCCTATTTCTTGTTTGCATTAGCATGGGAAAATCTTATCACAAAAGAAAAACAGCAATATAAATGGACAATACCACCACATGGCTTTGGGGATAGCTCCACCTCTTTGCTGGGGCTCTAAGAACAGACTTAAGAGACTTCAAACTTGCACAAGGGACCCACCCTACACACACACACACACACACACACACACACACACACACACACACACACACATGCACAGAATGTACATGTATTCTAATCAGCAACCCAACTTGGAAGCCATCCAACTATAATACTATCTGAAGTTTCAATTTTTTTTTAGCCAAAAAGGAAAATAAGGTCTCAAAAGAAAAAGCCAAAATATTCCTTTGTAGAGTTCAATACTTAGTATGTATTCTTATTGTTGGGGAATAATAATCTTGTAGGGAATCGATCCAGGCCATCTGTGAGCTTGAGCCCTCACCCCCTAAGCAACAACTCTGTACTTTCCTGGGAAAGCCCACCTTCTGCTAAATCTGAATGCACAGTTATAGATTAATGGCAAAACCCTTATATAAGGTTTTCAAGGGCCCTGAGCCTGAGCCCCTAGATTGGACAAATGCTGACACTGGTTTTCAGGAAATCAAGCATGCTCTCAGTAAGGCTGAGCACTGGGAATAATGGGCTTAAGAAAGCCCTTTGTTCTCTTTGTACCAGAGAAGAAAGAAGTCACTCTGTGAGTTTGGGCCCCCAAACTGGGACAGAAGTCCCAAACTAGTGACTTAAAGAAAAGGTAGATGGAGTAGCTAGTGAATGTCCATCCTGCCTGGGGGCAGTGGTACACACAGCGATCCTAGGAGAAGAGGACACAAAACTTACTCGTGGCGCAAAAATTAAAAGTCCCAACTCCCCAACACATGATATCTACACTTCAGGCAAAAAATAATTTATGGCTGACAGGAAAATGATTTATAAAATACCAGACTATGAGCCTAGACACCTCTGAGGTTACCATAACGACTTGTGCTACTCTTATTTCTGCCTGACACCGGCAGGATGAGAAATGAGCCACTCTTATGAGCAAGTGATTTAAGAAACCTATGCAAGCAGACAGGAAGGACATCCCTGATCTGCCCCTTCAAGACCCTAAGGAGGAAATGGCTCACTGATGGAAGCAGCTTTTTCTAAGAAGTCATATTGAAAGGGAGGCTTTGCAGTTGTTAGTTCACAGCAGGTTACTGAGACCAATCTTCTACCCACTGGAGCCTCTGTTCAAAAAGTAGAGTTCATTGCACTGATTCAGTTAATGATACTAGAAAAAATAAGGGGCTAAATATCTACACAGGTTCTAACTATTGCCTTATGGTGCTATGTGCCCATGCAGCAATCTGGGAAGAAAGACTTTATTAACTAACAGACAATGAACTATACAACATGAGCAGGAAATTCTATAAATCCTGGAGCTGGTCAGTCTCCCCAGATAGGTCACTGTCGTTCATTATAAGGAGCACCAAAGGGGTATGTCTTAAATCTCAATGGGAAAGCAAAGGCCAATAAAGAGGCAAAAAGGACAGCCTTGCAGCCCCCCTAAACCCTAGCCTTGTTCCTAGTTCCTGGTGAACCACTAAAACCAACCTGCAACCCAAAGAAGATAACTGAGCTTTGGGACAAGAAGAACTTAAGTAGGGATCATGATGATATTTGAGAAACAAATGAGTCCTTCCTCAGGAAACTCAATGGAAGCCCGTAGAAACCCCTCACAATTCTTTCCATATGGGAACAGATGCTAAATTGGGAATTGCCACTTGAATTTTTGCAAGAGCAGGGCTGGGGTGACCATCAGATGCTCCATCAAGCTTGCCCTATCTGTACTTGCAACGGCTCTAGGAAGACCAGGCCACTTCCTTTGTTACACAGCCCATACAGATGAAACGGATGCTTCCCAGAGAGGACTGGCAATTGGACTTTATCGTACATCAACACTTGGAGGGTTTAAACAAATACTAGTCCTGATTGACATGTTCACAGTTTGGATTGAGGCTTTCCCTGCTAACTCAGAAAAAGCTACTGAGGTATTATAGACACTCAAGGAAATCAAGCCTCAGTGTAGATGACCCTGGTCCCATCAGTGCCAATGGCTGTCCTTTTACCTCTCAGATAACTCAGGGGTTAGCAAAGCTTTTAAGAATAAAGTTCTAGGGCAGGGGATTTAGTTCAGTGGTTCCACTGCCTGCCTCGCAAGCACAAGGTCCTGAGTTCGATCCCTGGTACACCCACCCCCTAAAAAAGGCCATCCAGACCCTAAAATGGACTCTGGCCACACTTTGCCAAGTATCATCTGAGCCTTAACTCTGGCTATTTCTAGTAGCCTTCATGAGAATTTGAAGCATCACAAGTACTTGGCAAAATGTGAGTCCACAGGAAATAATATGAGAAGCCTTTTCTACCTTCTGACACAGTGATAGATCCTGAGGCATTCAAATTTACAGTATCTTATTAATCTGGGCCAAGTTCAACAAACTCTTCAACAATACAGAAATGAAGTCCTGCCAGTTCCTGGCCTTGGTGGACCACTTGGTGATCTCACTGGGGACCAAGTGTTTCTGAAGACCTGGAAGGAAGGGAAGTAAGCAGACCATGTAAGACGAAGGTGGAGAGACACTTCTCCATCAGTTTGGCCACCTCAACTCCTGTAAAATTGGCAGGTGTATAGCTGATTTCACCTCTCTAGTGTCAAGCCAGCTCCACCTAGTCTACTCAAGATGGCAAACAACCAGGCTGTAAAGACTGAACATACTTATGAACCTGTCAAAGACCTCATGTGCATCTCAAAAGGAAACAGTAAGATCCAACCAGAGAAAAGTCACCCTTCAGTGAGTACAAATAATTATCATATTTCTAAGTTCTGTGGTATAATTTAAAATCTTTTAATTGAGTATAGTTTAGACATTCTCCCTTGGATTCTGACCTACTCAAAAGCTTTATTTGGGATTTTCTGTTGACAGAGAGACTTATCAGAGTATATTTGGGAAGAAACTAAGACTTTCTCTGAGCTATGACTGGTGGATTATCACAATGTAAGTGTATACTTTAGGATTAGGGTCTTTTTTACCTTGCATTCTCATTTGTTTATTTCCTGCTTACTCTGGTTCACTTTCTGGTGCCTCACATCCCTTCCTCGCTCCATGAAAATTCTAACTTATAAAATCTCCCTGCTACTTGCCTTGATTTTCTCTATAATGTTACCTATGATCAGTGCCAGCGTACTACCAGTCCCAAACATTTTCCTTTCCTCCACCTACTTGAAAGAACTCATACTTAAAATCCTCCAATCAATCCCTAGCACAAGATTGTTGATTATACTTACCTCTTTCTCCCTACTCAAGCATATGCTGAAGACCCTCGTGAATGCATGCTCTTCAAGGCATCTTACACCCTTGTTTCTGATGAAATGCTCACCTCTCAAGTCTCATTGCTCATTTAAAAGTGTGCAGCCAAATTTAAGCCACCTATGACAGCTGTGTTTCTGGTCTAATATGTTCAGGTGTTTCACTTGTTACTTGAGCTCCAATCTGTACCCAGACCATGCACACTCTCAATGCTCTCAGCCTATGGGTGATGTCACTCACGAGAACCTTATCTGCATCTTATGCTATAAGTCAAGAGGGAAGTATTCTCCAACACAACAGTTTCTCTAAACAAATCCAAATCTATGCCTTTTCTAGTTCAACAGACCCACCTGAAGCACAAGATAAAAACGCTGGCTTCCATCAGGGAAGACCATACTCTCTGTTCCAATGTCCCTGATTTCAGCTCTTGGATACTGCTGCTAGCTGTACTCCAATCATTGCTAATACATCACTTCCTTGTCAACTGTGGACACTTGATTTTTCCTGGATTCACAGAGACACATTTTTTTCCCAAGGCAAATCTCAGCCACAACCTTTCTCTTTTCAGCCATTAGGAGCAATGGCATTGATATTCAATATTTACTCAGGGAAGCCACCAGCACTTTCATAACTGATGTGCAATATCTCCTTTTCTATCTTGATAACACACTTGTCTCACTGTCCTGATGTGTTCTTTATTTATGGAAATGAAGCCCTCCTATGCTTCTAACAGGACAGGTGTTTATACCATATCTCTGAATGTAAATTATTCCTAACAACCAAACATTCTCAATTCCTGTTTCCATCTCCATCAGAGGGTGATTACGCTAATTTCCCCTTCTGGTGGGCTTGAGGTTTGCCATGAAGATAGGAACAGGATTGATGGGGCTAGGAATACCTGCAATATTTGCTGTAGCCTCTCCCTCAACCTCTCTGCATTCCTTTTCAGGTCTACAGAGTCCATAAAGCTTTTACAAGATAAAATAGATTGACTGGCTGTAGTGACCCTTAATGAGTGCAGAGGTCTAGATATGCTAATGCAGCACAGGGAGGTCTTTGAATGACTTTAGAACAGTGCCGTTACCATACCAACCAGTCAAGTGTTATAGAATAAATGGTAGATAACTCTCAAAGATCAGCTTTCTCTATGAAGGGGACAAAGGCTAAAAAGATGGCTCCTTTGCAGTCATACTTAGGGTTGGGTCTTCTGGCTACTACCCTTCCTTAGCCTACTAGAAGGGCTTTTTTCTCTTGTGTGTGCACCCTGTATACTCAACTGTTTCATAAAATTTATCTCTTCCAGGATACAACAAACTCAACTATAGATAAATGATTGTTCCACTGGGATTCCAACTTCTTTTGGCTGCTAAAGACCCTGTCTATTCTCCTTCTAACTGAACTCTCAAAGAAGCAGCTCAGTCTTCCTACCTTCCGCCCACTCCAATTCCCCAAGTACCTCACTCCCTACCCAGACCATTGTACCAGGCTCAAACTCCACCCTAGCTCATTCAGCTCTGCCCAAGAGCAGACCATCTCTTTTTTTAGCCCTTAAATCAGAGCAAGAGTTCCAAAGTCTCCTATATAGATAGGAATAAGGGTCAGTGTCAGGAAGCAGCTTCAGAAGAAGAAATCACCAAGCCCTGAACATTCCATAAAGATTTATGGAGACTGTGTCTCTCAGGTGAAGTTGAGGCAGAGATAGCTAAGGAAATTACTGGAGAAAGAAGAGAGGGACCACCTTGGACTAGACCTACTTTCTGAGTTAAAACATTAGCCTAGGACCAGAATATCCAGGTATAAACACAGGAAGAAAGTAATCAGATAACAGGTAAATCTCTGGGCATGAGTCCAGTACTCTTCAGTACTCCTTGGCCAATCCTAGTCCTAATTACCATGTCATTGACTGTAGAGACTTTGAACACCATGACAGGTCCTACAAGGGACATAAAAGGCAAAATAATCCATCACCCAGTGGGGCAGTCAAGCCAAGTTTCTCACTGGCAGCAGTCAAAGTCCCCAATTCCACCCTAAATACTAAATCTTAAAACCCTGGACCTCAAGCCCCCTCATGGCCATGAGCTCTCCTCACTGGCCTGCTTCTAGCCTATGAAATGTACTGTCAAATTTCACACAAATCTTTGATGTTGCTCCTCCTTTGGAATGTTCTGCTTAATTCTTTGTTCAAAACATCAAGAACCCAAATAAGACTCCCCAGCCCCGATCTAATAACAGTAACACTAACCATTGACTAAAATCAACTGTTTTTTAAATAAAAGTTCAATATGTACCTTTAGAAATTGTACTCGATATTTATTTTATACTTTCTTGGATATTATTTTGGATTTCATCTTTTATCATTTTCAAAATGCAAAGCACAGGGCTGGGGATTTAGCTCAGTGGTCCCTAGCAAGCACAAGGTCCGGAATTAAATCCCTGGTATCAAAAAAAAAAAAAAAAAAAAAAAAAAAAAAAAAAAATTAAAAG
>NW_022900926.1:12416566-12448666 GCF_012274545.1 Fukomys damarensis | reverse complement strand
AAAAAAAAAAAAAAAAAAAAAGAAAAGAAAAGAAAAATTCAAAGCACATTATTTCATATTCTGTTCTATAATATTTTCCAGAATGAGTGATTCTTATGACCACTGTTGTAGCTGGCTTTCACACACTATGTTTTCTATTCTGTTTTATTACTTTTTTATCTTTATTAAATGTATTGGTACATATTAGGTAAACAATACACTTACTTTCATCATTGGGATATTGTACCTATACATGACTTGTCAGGTTATTTTTCCCCGTTCCCCAGCCCTCCCCTCAGCCTCTCCACCCTTCCCTGTTTACAAAGACATTGTTTTCATGTTTTTACTTTTCACAAATTTTTTCTTTTCCCTTTTTGCCTTTCCCCTACTCCTCCCACTTCCTCTGCTTTTTTTAGACTTTTCTTCCTATTACACAATATCAATTATACATTTTAATCCTCATTTACACTTTCACTTTTTTACACCAGAGAAACTATTCAGTATTTATACTTGTGTGACTTATTAATTTCACTTAAGAGTATGGCCTCAATATGTAACCACTTAGCTATAAATCTTTCTAGTTTCTCACTCTTTATGGCTGAGTAGTATTCCATTTTATAGAAAACAACAACAAAGGAAGAAGTGAAACTGTCCTTATTTGCTGATGATATGATGCTCTACACAGAAGACCCAAAGAACTCTGCCAAAATACTTCTAGACTTGATTGACAGATTCAGTAGAGTAGCTGGATACAAGGTAAATACTGAAAAATCAATAGCCTTCTTGTAGACAAACAACAGTCTCACTGAGAGTCAAATTAGGGAAGCAATCCCTTTCACGATGGCATCCAAAGAAATAAAATATCTAGGAATCAATCTAACAGAGGAGACAAAAGACCTCTACACTGAAAACTACATCACTCTAAGAAAAGAGATTGAAGAGGATATAAGATAATGGAAAAACATCCCTCGTTCCTGGGTAGGAAGAATCAATATAGTGAAAATAGCCATACTTCCAAAACTGCTATACAGATTCAGTGCAATCCCTATTGAAATCCCAACAGTTTATTTCATAGAACTATAGAAAATAATCCAAAAATTCATTTGGAATCAAAGGAGAACTAGAAGAGCAAAAGCATTTCTAGGCAACAGACATGGCATGGGGTATTGCAATCTCCAATTTGAAACTATACTACTACAAAGCCACTGTGATAAAAACAGCATGGCACCGGCAAAGAAACAGGCCCAAGGATCCAATTAGAAGATGCAGAAACATCTCCTGACGTACTCAACTACCTCATCTTTGACAAAGGAGCCAAACGCCCTCACTGGAGGAAAGATAACTTCTTTAATAAATGGTGTTGGGAAAACTGGATTTCATCTTGTCAAAGATTAAAACTAAACACATATCTTTCACCATGCACTAAACTAAAATCCAAATGGATTAAAGATATAAATACTGAAAAACAGAAACACTAAACTTGTTGGAAGATAAGTTAGGTAGAACTCTTGAAGATATTGGCATAGGAAAAGACTTTATAAACAAATCCTCAGTAGCATGGGAACTAGCAGAAAGAATCAACAATTTGAATCTCATCTTTTTAAAAGCTTCTGCACTGCCAGAGAAATGACAAGCAGAGCTAAGAGACAACCCACAATGTGGGAAAAAAAAATTTACCAGCTGTTCTTCAAACAAAGGTCTACTATCTAGAATATATAAAGAACTCAAAAAATCAGACCCCCAAATACAAAGACCCAATTCAAAAATGGGCATCTGAAATGAACAGACATTTCTCAGACAAAGAACTAAAAGCAGCAAATAATCATAAAAAAATGTTCAACATCACCTGTCATTCAAGAGATGCAGATGAGAACAATACTGAGATTTCATCTCACCCCAGTAAGAATGGCTGCTAGCAAGAAGTCAATCAATAACTAATGCTGGTGGGGCTGTGGGGAGAATGGAACCCTTCTCCATTGTTGGTAGGAGTGCAGACTGGTGTAACCACTATGGAAATCCATATGGGGATATCTCAAAGAACTAGGATTAGAGGTTCCATTTGACCCAGCTATTAGTCTTCTGGGTATCTTTCCAAAAGAGTTAAAAGAATCATATCACAGTGATATATGCTCACCCAAGTTTATAGTGGCAGTTTGTAATAGCTAAAACTTGGAAACAGCCCAACTGCCCATCAGGTGGAGACTGGATAAAAAAGATGTGTTTTATTACTTTTAATTCACATTTCTCTGAGTGTTACCTGAGGGAATTAATCAAAGTCTGGAAACTGAGGAAGTCTTTGGAATATATATTCCGATATTTCATTTGAATAGGTGCTGTGGTTTTGCCTTTTGTCTTTTGTGTACCACAGAAATATGAAATAAGGTTCTAACCCACCAGATTTTAGTGAATGACCGCAGCAGGGGAGTAGAACTCAGCTTCCCCTCTGGTTACTGTGGCCTAGGTTTTCATCCTCTCACTGTCACTTACTTTATTGCAAGATGATTGTTGCTTTATCTGGCATTTTAATTGCTTTCCGTAAGGAGTTGATCGGGAATTGTTATCTCCCACAGCACCGTCATCAATAGTCGTGTTCCACGGGTGAGCTGATGAACCCCAATTGTCAATTTGACTCGAGACTCCTGAAGAGGGGCCGGATCACGAGTCACAGCAAGCTCTTAGCTGAACGGGCTCTCAGGAGGCGGGTCTGGCTGTAGAACGTGGGTTTCGGGGGTACCTTGGGGCAGTACCCGGCCCTGGCCCCTTCCCTGCAGGCTCTCTCCCTGACGGACAGACAGCCTTCTCTCATCACTCCCTTCTGCCTAGCATCATCTGACCCCCAGCTGAAACTGAGCAGCAATAAACCGCTCCTCGAACTGTGGGTCCCAGGTGCTCTGTCCCATCCGTGAAAGGTGACTAATGAAATGCATGTTTTTAAACAAAAGCATTGACCACAGAGAAGCTATAGTTATAATTCAATAACTGTGTCCTCTGTGTCTATATATCAGTATGTCCCATCCCAGGTATGTATTCCCTTTCTTTATCCAGAGGCAAGTTGCTTAACCTTGGTTTTGCATTTAATGTGAAAACAGCCCTAGTGTGTTTCACAGGGTGGTTGCATTTAGGTAAGTGAGTGTACCTAAAGCAGTATTAGGCTTGACAGGTATTGATTGAGTGTTGACCAAAGGTCAGCTAGTAGGATCTATGATATTTCTTCACTCTGTTGAGGACGAATATGAGTGGCCAGTAAAGAGTCTCTGGAAATGGCTTAAAGATATGCGCCCACTTACTGATTTGAAACTAATAAAAGTTTGAGCGGTGCATGAGAGACTTTTTCATTAATAAAATGCTAGAAATTTCTATCAATGGTTTTAATTAAATGGCAAATGCATAGGTAATGTGCACCCTGAATCAAATAGGCATAGTAATATAAAGAGAAAAAAGAATCTCTCCTATGATAAATGAAATAATGAAATAGATGGAAGTAATTAATAATGGCCTGCCACATACCTTACTCCAGAACAGTTGATTCCGAGGTATAATGCCCCACAGTTTGGAGGCAGCTGTACATTCTGTATAAAACACTGAATTGCTATTCATGAACACTTTAATACAAAGATCCTCAACTTTTTCACTGTATGTCTTTTTCTGGTTTTAGGCTGTTGTGATACTTTATATTCTCAGCCTGGTGATTTGTAAAGAATTCTAAAGCATTTATGTCAACGAAGTATAAGCATGCTCACTTCTGGGTAGGAAACATTCAGAGAACCGTTTGCATTTCAGCTGTCGGAACACTAAGTCCGTGAACGTCAAGAACAACTCAATATTCTGAGGATATCAAAGAGGCTAATGAAAGGACTAAAGTTTTCTGAATGCTCAGTCGTCATTCAGAAGATGGAGAGGATGAATAAATGACTAAGAAAGTCTCATCCCCCTGATAGCTGGGATCACTGGGAATTTTTTTTTTTAAGATGGATCTTTTTGGCTATTTCTTTCCTTAATTTATAAAGCGAATCTTCCCTAGTTGAAAGGTGATTTAGGGATGGTATCTCGGAAAGCAGAGGGCTATTTATTCAAAGACTGAGGACAAGCCTGCATGGCTTGAATTTTCAGCTTCCCACAGTGTTATGGAAACACAAATTAGCCTTAGCTTGGAGAAATGGCTCTCTGTCATTCTCCGGATGTGTGCATCTTCAGGACATGGGCTGCCAAGACAAACAGGCACCATCAGATTCCTTTCCACTCCCATGGAAGAGTGGCCTCATTGAGGATGAGTTCTAGAATACTGAGAAAGGGTTCATTCACCCATCTCCGCCTCTGCCCTCCTCAAATTCCTAGACCCCTGACTTGGACCTTGCAGGGGATGCAGACAATCAGCAAAGGAATGTTTTTGTAAACATTGCTCTTCAGACAGTCCTTCATCAGTGAAACATGAGGGCATCCTGGCCCCTTCTTCTGCCTGTGCTTTGGACTGCCTCCACAAAGCAGGGAAAATGGCATTTCAAGGGGTACCCTGCTGCCAAAGGTAGTTTCTATGAACCTGCATGTGCATTACACATATTCAAGCCAGTGGTGCTGGTTAACAGAGATTTGTCCTTGCTATTTAATAAGAGAAGGTGCCATACAGTCAAGAGCCAGGAAATATCGCAGAGATTAACTAGCCCAACCTCTCTTGTCATACAAAACAAGCTTTGCACCTTGTGGCCCAGTGATTCAAAACACCTCAACAAAACACGCAACGTGTGAAATTTCTTGAATATTTTCATAAATCTGTTTACCATTCTCCAACTCTTCTGAAAATCTTGCTCTTTAAGAGCAATGAGCCCAAGTGATCTGTTAATAAGTAGAGTGAGTAATGCATTCTGAGAGCACAAAGGGAGAGCAATGAGAAAATACTGTGAGGTTGAGGAAAGAAGATTGATAAATGTTATTATCATTTAAAATATAATACTTATTAAATATACTATTAAACATAAATATAATTAAATTTATTATAAAGTATTTGTAAATTATAATATACTTTAAAAATACATTTAATATGCTACAAAACATAATATCTATTTTAAATATATTATTGTATCTTTCTATATATTTCTTGAGTCATGTTTTCACACAAAATAAGCCAAAAGTAAGTATTTCTTTCATGAACTACCATGATATAAGCTTTAAACTTGGTATCTTGAAGGATATGAAAGAAGTGAAAAGCATTTGTTGTGGACAGAGAGGTCAAAGCACTGAATGCAGTTGAATCAGAGAACTGAACGATACATAATAGATTTCTAAATTGCATAGCACAGACCAACTGGGTGGAAAGAGCTATTAGCAGTAGTTGGAGGAAATCTTATAGAAGAAATTGGGATTGAGGTTGAGCTATGGTTTCGAGGGAATTCTTTTGTTTTGCCTCTATTTAAACTGGTCATTAGCATAAAGGACCCCCTAAGCATGAACTATTTCTGACCACTTCACTAAATGTATTGGCTGGCAAAAGAATAATGTGGATTTTACAGAACACACAGCCACTAGTCATTAGCTGGACCTGCTCCTCCCTAAGTAATTCTGCTTTAATTCTGGCTTTTCAGTTTAAATATTTTCTGATGGAAAAAAAATACAAATTTAGAAACAGTGACACAGTAGTGAATCAAAACTGTATCACTTCGGTTTCCGTGCTTCAGAGCAATTTAGCTCCTCTATCCTAAGTGTGCTTTTGGGTCTTCTCGAATTAAATTCCTTGTCAATGATTGGAAAATAGGGAAACATGTTTTGTGACTTATTGGGAATATCCCAATAAAAATAGGAGAACCAAACTTACAGAACAAAACTGCCTGGCTGAATTTTGCCTGGTAGCATAGCCTAGGGGGTGAGAGAAGTCACCGGCCACCTCACCAGGTGAACGGGTTGGTCACATTAGGCCACACAGAGCATGATCATGCAAAAGTCAGGGTTCAGTACGTCATCACAGAGGCTACAAGACAAAACAAATTTCCACACTTGCTTCACACATATCCTATTAATAGTTTACTCCACGCAGATTGGGTTCTTGCTTTATATGAAAGGGAGTCCTACACTTTACTGAAATCGTGGTTAACTTTTATAGTACACACACATATATAAATAATATATATTTTTATAGTACACACACATATATATTTTCAGCACACACATATACAACATATTTGAAAATAACATAAATCTGCCTATCAGTAGCATATGAATCTATTTATAGCACACACATACATACTTTTATTGAAATGAAGGTGTTGACTGAAACATACCCCAAATAACTTGTTATGTAATTCCCATTAAAGTAAGTGTTTTTATACATTGGCGATGATTTCAGGGTTTATAAAAGTCCCTAATTCATCTTGCAAATTAGTTAAAAAGTTCTTGTGCATGTCTACTAGGATCTGTCAAACCTATGGACCAAGCTCTTTGTCAATGATGCAGATACCCGTCAACCAGGAGAAGAAGGAGAATCTGCTTTCTCGGCCCCCACTCATTTCAATCATCAATGTAGTTAATATAAAAATACTTGTGTTATGATTTTCTTGCAATCTGCCCTAGAATTTTAAGTGCAAATTAATGTCATGAACATTTTACATCTCTGATAAAAAACTTTGCTGTCACATATTGTTTGCCTTGGTAGGTCAAACATAACTGCATTTCCACAAGGAGTTCATAGACCTGTGCCTATTTTTCAATAATTTGAGTACTTAGAAAATCTGTGTACAAGATCAAAACATTTACTGAGCATCAATTTAGGGAAAGGCCTTTCCGACATGAGAATTATTTTCGTCAGAGAAAAATTTAGTCACTTGGCTCCAGTTCCTTATATTATTTGATCACCAAGCATTTAAAAAATGACTTACAACAACTGCAAGAATTATTGTTCAATAATATTTTTTTGCTTACTACCCCCCAGGATAGAAATTCATCAAGAGACCCTTTCTTCAAAAAACAGATATCTGGTTTCTAAAAAATGCAAAGAATATTTCAGTATTTTGCAGTGCACTTGTTGATGACGTGAACCCCTTCTAGTATTTGAAAGAATGCTCATATGATAGAAGTTAACTCAGGTATTCGTCAAATAAAGAAACAAACACTGCCTTGTGAGACTTTTGTGTTATTAAATTCATATTTAAAGTCATCAACAGACTTTTAGAACTTTTCAATGATTTAAACATTTCTCCATAAAAGTAGCCATTTAAAGTACGAATCCTTCAGGAACTTGTCTAGTTGTCGAGGATACAGCGCAAGAGAAGAGAAACAAGAGCCCTGTCCTTGTGGAGTTTGCATTTTAGGCATGGAAGGTGAGAGCCCGTGCAATATGTGTTTTGTCTTTATCACAAAATCTGTTGTCTTAAGAGTTAGCAGTTATATGCTTACTTTTTCCAAGACTAAAAGAAAATCACAGGAGCAATTTTAAACTATATAAATTTTTTTAGACATTCCAAAGGACCTAATATAAAAAATATGATAAAAGATTTTTTCCTTGTTCAGTCCAAAATAAGAAATGATGAAAGCAACTGCCTGCCGCGTATAGGTGGTCCGCATTTCATCCTTTGGCCCCACGACCAGACCTACCCGTTGCCTTTTTATTAATATCTACTGTCTTTATTTAGATTTGCTATATTGGCTGAATTAATTCAGAGCTATGTTAAATTTTCAAGCAATTTTTTATTTTTTTTTTCTGTTAAATTGCCTAATTGTTTTGACCACTCTGTGAGCTAATTCTTGCTCACTGATTAAATTGACTCTATGGAAACACTTTATTCTGGAGGTCTGTGGGCATATACACTTGTCTGACGCATCAAGAGGAAATTTTGTGGCTCTCTCTCTGTGTCCCTGTCTGTCTCTCTCTCTGTCTCTCTCTGTCTCTCTCTCTCTCTCTCTCTCTCTCTCTCTCTCTCTCTCTCTCTCTCTCTCTCTCTCTCTCTCTCTCTCCTCTCCCTCTGCTTATCATTGTCCCATCTGTCGACAGGAACAAAAGAATTTCACTGAGGTGCTCACCGACCACTAGCAGTTCCAATCCCACCCCCAGGCTAAGGGTAGCATCTCCACATGCTGGACAACTGCATCTGGGAATCTCTCTTCCACATCTGGCGTAGCTTGGTGCCAGTGTCGCTCCAGCTGTTATAAGGTACAAAGCTACGATACAATTCATACCCTATTCTTAGGATTGGTCAAAGCCTGACAACACATTCAGATTTTCCCTCTTATTAGTCAAGAATATATCACCAGTACATTTGTCCTCTGTGATGTTAGTCTGAACTAATTTTCATGCAAAGACCAATCCAGAGCAAAGAACACTTAGGTGTCTCCCTGGTCCACAGCTCCCACCGCAGCATCTGGCTTGAGCGCTTTGCCTGCTCAAGGCCATGCACAATTGGAAGGAGACTTGAGGAGGCCATAAATATTCTAGAGCTCTGGAGATCT
Source organism: Fukomys damarensis (assembly GCF_012274545.1). Classification (NCBI taxonomy): domain Eukaryota; kingdom Metazoa; phylum Chordata; class Mammalia; order Rodentia; family Bathyergidae; genus Fukomys; species Fukomys damarensis. Next base: position 12,440,257 of record NW_022900926.1, on the reverse strand, counting down.
TCTCAGGACCAAATGAGGCTTTCTGAATATTATCTGTAATTTGGACAATCTGGGGAAAATTAAATATTCCCAGGACTAAGAGATGACCTAATACTCAGCCTCCTAAGTAGGTGTTAATTTAGTGGCTGAGAACACAAGTAACCCTGAGCTCCCAGAATAGTTCTCCCAGTAAGTAGCTATGTGACCTTTGGCAAAGTATTTGGTCCTCTATGCCCTTTACCTCTAAATGCTAAGGTGGTTATCGTGGGGATGCACAGGCTAAAGAATAAATGACAAAGTGCTTGCCTAGGTACTCAGTAGGAGTTCGCTACTACTAATTGTTTTAGATACATAAAATTCTATGTTGTACATCTAGCCAGAGGTGGTCAACCTACGACACATGTGCCTCAGTGGGGTGCTTGTTATCATTAAAAGCTTTAAAAGTTTCGCCATCCCTGATCTAGGCTGTCCCTTCCAGAGTGAATGCTATCCATAGCCATGTATTTCAAATTTATTCATGACAGGTAAATGGGCAGTAAAGTTTATATATAATTCACATTAATAAAGCAGAAATAAAAGGGACCTACTGAAGAGCACCACATAAAGTGAACATGGCAATGTTTTTGAGATAATATACACGGAACCTGATGTAAGATATATTGCTTAAGGTGAGTCACACTCTTAAATAGCCAGAAAACCATGGATCTCAAGTTTAATTAGGAGCAGGCATGCCTATAATCTCAGTACTCTGGGAGGCTGAGGCAGGAGAGTCTCAAGTTTGAGCCTAGCCTGAGCAATTTAGCTACTATGGAGAATTTATCTTGAAATAAAAAAATAGAAAAAGGACTCAGGATGTAGCTCAGCATGGAGGCCTTTTTAGAAATGTTATTGTATTAAAATGAATTTTCAACTTAATAGAAACCAGCTTCTGCTGTTGGTGGAAAGGGGAAGTCCATCTTAGAAAATACCAAACAGCGTAACAGTTTTAACTTCAGTTTATTTTAATTGAGTTTACTTGCAGCACAGTGATTACAAATATGGAAGTGACTATTGATAGAAATTACACTAGATGATTTAGCTTGACATTACCCAGTGGTTTCCCAAGACTGAACCAAGGACTGGGAATTCATTAAAGTAAATTCAAATATCTTGTAGGAAGTAAGCATCTAGATTTAAATTGCATTGCCTTATTGATTCAATGACATTTTAGCAAGGTGGCATCATTGAAATGATATGTTCTTATATGAACAAAAACAAACCAACGCTCCCTCTTGCACATCTTTGTAGAAACTGAGAGCATATAATATAATAGTCTGCTTTTTAAAATTAGCTTCCAGCCGGGTGTGGTGGCTCACCACCACCCCCAGCACTCGGGAGGCTGAGACAGGAGGATCGCTGTGAGTTCAAGACCAGACTGGACTACATAGTGAATTCCAGGTCAGTCTCAACTACATAGTGAGACCCTGTCTCAAAAAAACCGATAAATAAATAAATAAATAAATAAATAAATAAATAAATAAATAAAATTAGCTTCCACTGACTGGTGTTAACTATATCAGCCAACGAAGGAGATTCCTAATGAAGTGGTTAAAACCAATGGTATAAACACTCTTGGTAACTAAGGAAAACAGCCCAAGAGTATAGGCAGTGATTCTTTCACCTTTCCCAGCTCCAGGGAATTAAACTCTCACAGAACATGGGTTCATCAGTGTTTTCCATTTCAACAGAAGTTTTCTTTGTAAGATTTCTACAAGTAGCATAGCAAGGGGGACAGGAGTGACTTTTTAAAAATCAGTTCTGTTTCTTTCCCAGATTTCTCAACTATATTAACTTTGGTTTCAACTCGTCTTTCCCACAGAAAAAGTAGGGAAAAGTGCTTGTTTTCATCTGGCCCAGGATTGCAATGTTTTCCTTCAGTCAGCGAGAAGTGGAGACGGCATTTGTCTGGGTCACAAAGACAGATCTCAGCTGTGTTTTGCAGCTCGCCAGTAGGTGGTCTCAGCCTCCTTGGCCACGTGTGGAAGTCACATCATAACGTGACTCCCGGGACAGGGTGCTTTTGTCCACCTGCCATCAAAGGCTTAACCTCCTCCTTTCCTAATACGACAGGGCCCTTTTCTTCAACCTTGCAAACCTTCAGAAAACCCCAAACTCTGCAAGGTGAGGAATTCCAAATGAATCCCTTCTTGAAAAAATAATAAAATAAAAATTTCTCCAAGACATGTGCAGACCACATCAGTGATAGACGAACCACATCTGAATTTCATAAATATCTTGTGAGCAGCACAAGAACCACATCAGTGACCCACAGCCCTGGTGGACAGCTGTTGAGAGAATCACATGACAACCACACAGAATACATACAAAATACCAGAAATACACATGGTATGTTGACTTAGGCAAGTGAGTTAGAGTAAAATTATGTCAATCACCTCGTTCATTGGAATGGAGCCATGACACTCTTGTGATCAATGAAACTGAATCTACCATGCTGTTTTGAAGAAATATTTTATATGAATTACATATTTTATATGACTTCCAATTTACATATGATTTACATGCAGACCGTGACCAATGAACCATTATTGGCTTGGTGAAAGTTCTTGGGAGCCTTAACTAGTTCTCGATGACATAACTGTCTAATTCATATATTTCTTATAGAGCATCTATGATTTATCTAGTAGAAATATTCAAGCCCTGTAGAAGTATTTGGGTTAAACAACTCTGAGAGCATAAAACACTACTTTCCACTTTTAAGAATGAGGTCACGATTCTAATACAGCATTTTGCAGCACATTATACTACTATCTGCATCTTCAAAGTCATTTTTAACTTCCTCAACAGATTAGGATTTTAATCTTTTCATGACTAAACTTAGTCCTAATAATTATTCAAATTTAAGTACTACATAGATGTTTTCACTACTTCTATTTACCCTTGCATTGGTTTCTTCACTTGATCTTAGCCAAAAGACCAAGAAGTGACCTATACTTGCATTAGTTTCTTAACTGGCAATTTCGTTCTAAATGTCATGGCATTACAGCATGAACTGAATAAAGTTAATGAAGAACATGCAGCGACCAATCCCTGGCAACCTAATTAACCTTCTGCCCTTCCAAAGCCACCTTGTCCCAGTCTTCCCTTTAACAAGACAGGTCTTTTGCGCCACACCGCAGATTGGATAAGGAGTCACGTCTAGTTCCTCCTCAGTCTGAGCATATACAGGAGTTCTAGGACTTAGGCCGGATGGTACAGAGAAGACTTTCCTCTCATTTCTTTAATCATCGGTAATCCAATAGGTTCTAAATACCGAAACAGAAACACAGAGGTAAGGTAGGCCTGCATCTCAAAGAGCTGAAGGAATGCAGCTTTAGGTAGAAAAAAACAAAGCAAGTAATACATGAGCCTCCGAGAATCTCAGTATTTGTAGAGAAGATGGAGTTTCACTGTGCCTCCACTTCATACGTGAGGGTGTTGAGTGTTGTGTCTGGTATGTATTTCAAAGATTCTAGAGATAAGCCAACCATTATTTGTCCCAGTGGGGATTCCTTGATGTGAAAGAGCTCATGAATAGGAAGTTTATCCTCATGTGGTTCTTCTGTTTTTCACCAGACATTTTTGAGGTCTTGATGTAGTCCAACTATTTCTGTGTGGACCACATAAATTTTATGGGAGTCATTCCATTTATTTTTATTTAGGGAGGAACCTGTCAGGAATTTCTTTTGCCACAGAACAGACACTTTTTGTGATTATTATTTGTTCTTTGTAAAATACTGATGGAGTTTCTGATGTGTATGAGAAGTCCAACAGAGCTGAGGATTTAAAAGGTCGTACTTATGGAAGAAAAAATAGTTTCTAACTTGGCAGATGATAAAATGAAATATAATCCCGAGTTTGGGGCTCATAGTTCACTGCTATTTACACAGCTACTTCAATTATTTCAACCCCATAGATTGATAGATTTGGTAAATAAATGAAGTGGTTCATTGGAAAATTATTTGTACTGGTGGTTTAATCTGTCAGAGATGACACAGCCATTTGGTTGGAAATTTTTTAAAATTTTTTTATCATTTGTTTTGACATATTGGAGATAATTAATCTAGTGTGGTGAGGAAAAGTCAAGTCTACGTGGAAAACATCCTAATTGCATTTTAATTAAGTTTTTTAAAAAAACAGAGGTGCAAATATAAAGACACTAAAACAGGAAATTTCATTGATGGCACTTTGTATAGAAGTCCTATAATACCATAGATATTATATTACTCATGTCATTCAGTCATAGGAGAGCAAACAAGAAGGGAAAAGAGAAAATTTTAAAAGACATTTCTTTCATTCAGATGATTTTTCTGATCTCCTGTAACCTCTCTTATCATATCCATCTCCACAGATCTGCAAGTGTCATATTTATTTTTCTTTCTGCCAAATACACTTCCTTTTCCCGCTTTGTTGGCCAATATCTAACTCATCCTACAATTTCTATATTCTCCATGAAAACTTCCTTGATTGCTCTCACCTGCCTTGATTTTACCTTCAGTGCTGTGAGACAGAATCCGACAACATATTATTGACGTGTGTTTGCCTTACGACTCCGATTAGATTGCAAATGTTTTGAGTGCCAGGGACTTGGTTATGTGGCTCCCAAGAGGGATTCGAATTGTACTTACAGGATCAACATGCAAGAGGAGACAGGGGAAGACGTGCTCACACAGGGAAAGCCAACAGAAAGGCTTGGCAGGAACTAAGAAAATAAACCTGTGGATAAAAATGAAAGTACAGTTTAGAGAGAGAGGACAACAATATGTCTGCAATAATATTTTATGAGCCACGTGAACAATAACAGCAAAAACAAAGTAGAAAATGTGACCCAAAATTAAAAGAAAAATCAGTAATGAATAATAGCAGACTCAACATACAGATATCATAATTATTAAAATTATCAGGTTAAGTCTTTAAAAGTTAATTAGAACAAGGACGTTAAAGAGTCCGGTGGAAAAAGTAAACAGCATTTATGAATACAAGAAATATTTCATCAGAAACATAGAAACTATAAGAAGGAGCTAAATGGAAATTCTAAGACTGAAAATATAATATTGGAAATGAAGATTCTGTTCCATGGGATTAACAGAGGACTGGACACAGCTGAAGAAAAAAGTCATTAAACCTGAAGACAAGCCAATAGAGTTTATGCACACTGAAGAAGAAAAAAGAAATAGAGAGAGCGAAGAAACGAGAACTAATCAGGTCTGAGGTCTGTGGCACTCAACACATTCAAGGTCAGCAAACTGCAGACACAATAAATACAGTGGGAGACACCTTGAACTCCCAAGGTATCAAAAGAAAGAAGTGTTGCCAAAATACTGAAGGTCAAGTAAGGCTCAAAGATGATATGAAGTACATAAATTATGAGATATTATAAGTACCAAATAAGATAAAAGAGAGCAAAGCATCAAGTGTAGGCCCTGACCCGTAGGCTATAGGGTCAACTCTATCACTCCTTTCACTTACTGTAAAAGAGAACTCTATGACTCTCTCAAGAGCAACACCTGGGAAAGTATTTTTCTTCTTCATAAGAACTTACCAATGGAAATGTGCCTAGAGCCTACCTACCCACCCACAAAATCAACAAAACCAGACTTTTATAGGAACAAAGACTAGGGCTTCCTTTGCACTTTTCAAAGTTTTTGTTGTGCCTCATGTTGAAACATCAGTAGTCTTTATCCAAATTCTAAAAAATAAATAATTCATAAAATTATTACCATATATACAAATGTGTAGATCTGTTTGCAGTCTATTTATAAACTTATCACTGTACATTTATACATAAAGATGCTCATCCAATAATCACTTGCTGGAATTCTTAAATATGGAAGACAAATGAGTGAGTGATATATTAACCCAGGATTTTCTAATGCTTCTGGTAATTGTAAGAAATGGAAAACAAATCAGTGTGGTGGCGCATGCATGTAATCCCAGCACTTGGGAAAGATGAGGCAGGAGGATTCCCATTTAAAGCCTGCCTGGGCAACTTAGTGACTTAATGAGGCTCTGCGTCAACATAAAAAGGAAAAAGGCTGGGGAAACAACTCAGTGCAAAAGTCCTGGGTTCGGTCTCTAGTACTACAGAACAACAACCACCAAGTGGGGTGTAAATGCAAAATGAAAATATAAATATAATGAATAATTAACTATCATAATGTTATCTGCATGACTGTCTTCCATAATCCTGTGATAGTGACCAAAGAGACAGGAAGCCATACAGACGCCAACACTCCTTCCCAGCCTAAATGAATTAATCCTTGATTAGGTGAAACTATACAACTTGTGGCCTACTTCCGTGTTTGGGGATATCCGTCACCATTCAGAGTCCCCTGAGTCCTGATATTTTCAATGCCACATCCTGGCTCTTGCCCAGAGAATCGTTTTTCAGCTCAGGAGCATTCTCACTTCTAAGGAATAGCTTAGGCACATCATCAGGAACCTGGGAGCAGATTTGAGGACCTGCGTCTAAGTCCTGTGAAGAGCCCATAAGCCACTAGGCATTAACCAACCACAGACATACACGATGTTTGCTCTCTTTTCTTCTTCACTTCTCAGGAGAAAATCAAGCTCACAGAACAATCTTGTTTAAGGAATCTGTTCTTTCTCCAGCTTCTTTGACCTCTGTAAGAGCATCTTGATGGAAGGCTTGGCAATGGGGTATGAGAGGAAGCATGTTACTCCCAAGTATATGACTCATCTGTGCTGTCTGTGGACTCATCTTTATCTTCTGTTGCAGGGACTCCTGGCTGCCATTTTGGTAGTTTGATAGCTGAGTTCAGAAAGATGATAGAAATGTTAAGTTGTTAAGAGATAAAGAAAAAATAATCTTGAGAAAGGCACATTGTTCCCCTGTGGTATGAGAAACTGGTTAAACTTTCATTTTGAAAATTCGTGTTATGCCTCATATAAGTAATCTCGTGGCACCAGAAGAATTTAGCTTAATGAGTAAAGTTGGAGCGGATGACGAGAGATTCTCAGTCTGCTCTGTGAGTCTGCTCTGAGTTTTCCTGCAGCATAACTGTACTCTCCGAACTACACATCTGTTTCCCCAATAGGGGGCTCTTACTCTCATCTTTTGCCTGCTCTGCCAATAACCACGTGAATTTAGCTAAACTTTCTAGGCCTTGCCTTTAAAATAAGGAGTTTTAACTATTTGATATCTGAGGTCGTGTGATCTAAACATAGAGAGACAAGATAGATGTGGGAGGAAAAGAGCCTCAAATTTATTAAGTGGCACTTTTGTGACATATTCTTTCCCCATTTGAGTTAAGTAATCTCAATGTTTTTCCTTGGGAGAAACTAGAATGATAACGTCGACTTCAGAAGGGCTTTCCTCCGTGTGTATATTCTTGGAAAATGTTTAGACAGTATAACAGGAAGATGGCCATCCAAACCCTAAATATAGATAAGAAATAAATCATGACTTAAAAACATAATCTTTCAGTATATCAGGAAAATTGTGTTGAGTCACACTGACCAATGTCCTTGTACTGTACATTGCTTTCATAGGAAATTCTTGGTGAGGAATACATCACATGGACCACTGAGCCCCGAAGACTTGACAATAAATTGGAATTTCATTCCCCGAGGGAAGCCACAGAAAGCAGCCTACGGGCGGCTATGTGTGGCTATCAGATTAATCACAGAGGTTCCGCACACTCAAAGTAACAGAAAAGCACTAAAACAGATCTCTTTTTTTTTTTAATTGGAGTGGAGTGAGTTTTGTTTACAATAATCATCTACACATTTCCTGTTAAGTGTCAAATATAAACTTTTCTGCCAGTACTCTTGCAGTACTTGGTGATTACATTTACCATGGGAAGTTTGTACGTGTACATAGTACTTCTTAATTCTGATTTTTTGTCCCCTTCCCCTTCCATCCTCCCTGCTCTCTCTACTTCTTCTTCCCCTCCCCATTGGCAAAAGCTTTATGTCCACTTTTTCTTCAACTTTCTTTTTAAAAATGCTTTTTCCCAGTCCCTCCATCCCTTGTTCCTCTCACCATTTGAGAAAGATCTGTCTACTTCCTATTACCTACCTTTTATTTTGCTCTTTATTTTTACTTTTGCTTTCCCATATAAGAGAAACCATGTGATATTTAGGCTCGTGTGTCTGATTTATTTCACGTTCATTATGTTCTCAGGGTGCATTCATCTGCCTACACATGCTCTTATAAACGTTATCTGTAACTGCCAAGAGTTAAGAAGACCAGCAGAATCTCTTAGCTGAGACAGGCTCAGAACCTGGAAACACCTTTCGCCTTTACTTTGGCGACACTTCAAGAAGCTCGTGGAGAAGCTGGACCTCACCAAGTGGCATAAGAGGGTCATCCTGCTGCATGAGTGTGTGTGTGTGTGTGTATGTGTGCGTGGTTTATTTTCTCTGATCTTTATTCATTTTGTAAAAATTCTTGCCCATTACATCTTTTGGGTCATTTGGCTCAGCTCACTGCCTTACATGACATCTGCATCCTGTAAAACTTTCCTAGTTGTATATTTTCAGTTTAAATGTGTTCCTGACAGTTTTACTGTTAACAAAATGAACTTGTTTGTGTTAACATTTGCCAATTCAAAGATGTCTTATTTATAGTTCATGGGAAGGCATCTTTCCTCATCTAGAAAACAGATCATGAGCCTTTCCCATCCTAATAGTCTCCTTACCCACACAAACTATGAGAATAACACCTATCGAAGAGTACTTGACTTTTGATTAATCAAAATTCAGAACAATGGAGTTAAGTGAATATTTGAAAATGCATTCTGCCTTGCCAGAGCCAGATCTACTTTTTCTTTTTCTTTTTCTTTCTTTTCTTTTCCTTTCTCACAAGTGTGAGGTGCATGCTTTTCCACTGACCTGCACTACCAACCCCTTAGGTTTATTTTTAATCTTCCATGTATGTTAGTAGCTTAGGTGGCTAAGTAGCTTGTGCAGTGCATGCTGCTGTGAGTTTGCTGAGATACATCCCATATGACTGCCTACTGCAGGCTGATTTTCACATGGTGTAACAGGGAGAGGCTTTCTTGCTAGTAGAGTTAATGATCGCTATTTGCACACATAAGGAACACATTCACTGATTCCATTTTCCATGAGTATTTATTGCATACTATCTATTAAGGACCATTGATTTTGAGGGTACTTTGGTGAATGATTCAGACAGATCTTTGCTATCGCTAAGCTCAGACAGGAACAGATCATTTTAATAGTATGTGAGCTGCTAGGTTATGACAGTGCTTAGAAGGACTATCTAATCTAGAGTATGGTGTCAGAAAGCCTTCCTGAGACATGTGAGCTTGGTACTGAGAGCTGGAAAGTGAATAGGTGGGAGCCAGTGTTCTGGTTTTCCATTGCTACCTAAAAATTTTCAAATTTAATGGTACAGAGCAGACATTTTTTTATATTCTTCGGTTGTATGGGTTAGGGATTTGGAGAGGGCTTGGCTGGGAGGTTCTTCTGCTTCATGTGGTTTTTCACATAGTGTACTGTGTTCAAGCTTTAGGAATTCAGCTTACCATGACTGCAGCCATCCTGATTCATAACCAACATGTTTGCCCCTGAGGATCCATCATCAGTTTTCTGCACAGTTTCCCAGCATAGAACAGGGGAGTATGATCACTAAGTGGTATGTGGGGCTTTGCAACCTGGACTCTGGTGACATCAATGCCAAGACTATGCCTGACATCTGCGATATAAGCTTACAATAAAACAGATACATTCTGGCTTGGATGAAGTCATTTTTGTGCAAACCACTATGTACAGTCCCTACTTCTGATCCATATCTCAGGGATCCACCTGATCTTGATCCACTGGGCTCCACCAGTTCTCAGACGCTGGACTAGGTTGTTCCAGAACACAAGCCCCACCGGTGGGCACACTCTCTCTTTCATAGTGGTTCAATCTTCCAGGTAGTACTCCAAGAGATGATGATGGAATGGAAGACATCCTGTGATCCCAGTTCAAGTACAACACCACCTCACTCATTCAGGACTACGATGGTTCTGAGTGCGTCAGGAGGACAGTATGGATGCAGGGGGAGTGGGTACACAGGCTGTGATAAATTGGGAAGGTTCTCTGGGGGCACCTGTAGACACCAGGTAAAGGGGAAAGGAAGAGTGTGATTGTCAGGCAAGGAGGTCAGGGCATTTGTGAGGAGTTAGAGTTTAGTGGCAAAGAAGTGCACATTTTCCTCTTTGTCCAAAATGAATTATGAAATTAACTTTTGGAGTTGCTGTTTGTAAGGCTTTGCAAATACACCAATTTATTTTTTATCCTAAGAAACATGTAGAGATTTCAGTTTGGGGGGGTAGAGGAATAAACCAGGGAAGGCACTGACCTTGATCTTTTTGACCATAGTGACTCGGACACCTCTGAACTTTTCAAAGCTGGTCTATCAAACTGAGTTTAAGCTACAGAATGAGCACTTCATCTCAAACACAACCAGGCTCCATACAGTCTGTATGTGACATGCTTGCCAGTGTAATGAGCTCACATTAAATAGTGTCTGTCATCACTCTACACCACGTTACCTCCTGTGAAGTCTCTTCCTTAACTTGAGGCAAGCTTCCAATCTTATTCATTTATTCAGCTGATTAATCTCCTGTTTATTCCCTTTGGTTAGCGGGGCCAGCAGAAAATTGGCCAAAGATCTAAGGAGGCTGAGGGAGAGATATCTCAAGCACCGGTTTTTGAAATAAATCAGAACTAATCTGGAATAATTCAAATGAGATCACCTAGTTTTATTGCTGATGAAAGGGAAGGCAGTGTTTCTTTCATATTTAATATTTTAAGCATTTATCTGGGTATTTAAAAACCCCCCTTGCCATAGATTTTAGGCTGTTAAGGAAAACAACTTCAAGACTACAAAATAAAATGATATCCAGTTTTGACTACTATAAATAGCCTTATCAAAAACAAGGACTTTTTTCTCTTCTTGGTAGACCTCTGTTGTGAATTGCTTGAACACGAAACCCACAGTTTACATAACAAATAACTTCTCACCAGATGGGCCAAGCATTTCTCTCTTGGTAGATTTTTTTGAAAGGTTAAAACATGTCACAAAATTCCGTGGTCTAGAGGCCATTTTTTTCTCACCAAGTATTCAACAAACTATTTCTATGAAACTCTGTATTTGAACTTGAACTTCAACTTCTTTTCCTCTGTCTGAAGGAAGGGAGGCTACAGTTTCTTTCTCAGCAAAGGGTCCCATTTTCCACAGCCAATTGGTATGTGTAGAGGGAGCAGGTGGAGAAAAGGGACACAGTGGGCTTTCCAGGGAAAGGCAGGCAGAAGGACATCTTGGGGATCTAGCAACCTGATGTTCAACTGGAAATTTATATGAGTAGGAGTCTAAACTCCTTCCTTTCAATCCTCCCAGTCTTCAGCAACACTAACACATGTTAAGATCGAATGGGTACTTTTTTGGGAAGTTGACAATGAAGCTGAGTTTCAGGCCCAGGCAGCATATTTAACAGCACAGCTGTATTGCACCAAGGTAGGATCTCAAGATGGAAATGATTTTGAGAACCCAAGCCCAGTGGGGAGGACTCTGGACTTCTCCTGGCACGAGTTCATGGACCAGCTAATCCTACTGAGATCTTAGTAGAGTGCAGGATATGCCAGACACCTTCAAAAATGGAAATGTAGATAATAATACAAATCATAAGAGAGCATCTGTAGACTGTGACATCCTATGAAAAATAAAGGTAGTATTTGGTATTTATAATACCATTTCAACAGACATATGATAGATACATATTCTTATCTTTAGGCTTGCCAAAAAAAGAAAAAGAACAAAGTCACTCTGAAAAATAGACCACTTTACAAAGAAAATACAAGATACCACAAAGACACCCATTAAGAATTGGTCTCTTTATTTCATAAGCACAAGTATAAGCATAATTAAAAGTGATATTCTCTCTCTAAATTAACAAACAATGTCATCAATTTTAAGCACACATTAAGGAATATTACTTTATTTGTAAATATCAAAATCAAGTGCCTGATAAATAAAATCAAACTTCTAAATGTATCTTTCTGTAAAAATTATGAGTGAGATAACTGGACAAACTATTAGGCAGAGTCCTCCCTTCCTCCCACTTCGATAGTATTTTGTAGTAGAAAAATAGTGTCATGGAATTTTGACAATGTACTAACCCATTTATTTCAGTGTATCTATTTCTTTATTTTTACTTTATAATAATATTTATGCTCATCTGTAAATACAAAACAATTGCACAGATTATTATCTGCTGGCCTGTCTAGATCTCCTTTCTACTCTTCTCAGTCCTGTTCATAGTGTATCTATTTCAAGGCGATATGTCTTCTCTATGAGTTTTAACTTGTCAAGATTAATGGACAATAGAAAGTAACAGTAGCATCTTGATTACTGTCATTTTCGCTGTGGTATTTTGGTTTTGGACAACTAATAGTACAATCACTGACCAGTAGGGGGAGACACGACCTCCCTCCCATCTTCAGTCAGGCTGGTTTGCCCATCTGAAAGAAACCTGCACAAAAGAGTTTAATTTAGCTTTGGACCTTCAGAATCAGAACAAATGTGCTGTTTAACGTGAAAAGTGCACTTGTTTAACAAAGAATCTTCTGTTATACTTAGGGACAGTTTTCAAGCTTAATGTGTAATAAAGATAATTGAAAAGCAGGTTGTTTAAATAATCCTAAATAATTCATCAGTGTAAGCTAAATAAATTCATACTCAACTCCTTACTTGATGTCTTATCACAAAATTGAAATTCACATAATAAAATCAGGTACTACCATGCAGATCAGCATCATTTTTGCTCTCCCCTTCAAACTGTGAAAGCAAAATTTAAAAAATTTCAGTTTTAGTAACGATCACAAGTCTGTATAATTTATTCTAGATGGGATTCTGACAATTATTTTTAGAAACAATATAAAATGTATCAAAATGTAAATAAACAGTAAAATACTATTAGCAATATGGTCCTTAATAAGATTAATGTTGCTTTCCTTGTTTGCATTAAATAATATATCTACGGGTGTTGGAGTGAAAGTCCTCAATTTTACTTCCATTTTTAATTTGTCGTAGATGTAAACACTAAAAGAAATGATTGCAAAAGTAAAAGATACCCTCATATCGTGTTTCAGCTCTTTGAGCTGCTTCTGACTCGGGTGCCAAATATCTCAGAGTCATCCCCCATTGAAAGGGCTGAGATGCTTCATGAGCTAATTGGGCGGATTCTTCAGTTTTGCTGAAAGTTGGACATTAAAATTGCCTGGCAAAATGATATTATCCAGAGACACCATTATTTCCAATTGCCCATTTGTTTGCCTCCTGAGAGGTATGCACCACTGGCTGTGCCTTTCCCTTCTGATGTGAAAAGAGGTGGTTATAAAAATAGTCAGGATAACAGAGAGAAGAGAGCAGGCAGAAGAGACGCCTTCACAGGGACGTTTCCTCAGCCCAGCAGGCAGAGTACTTTGAGAAATGCATCCACATGGAGTTAAAGACTAAGGAATCAGGACCTCACTACTGTTCCTCTTACTGTTTATTACATTTCTGCACAGACCCAGATTGCCCCAATTTAAAGGTCACTCTTCCAAGCTAAAATTCAATTCCACTATGACAGTCTGGTTCCCACTATGATAAGCTACTAAGCTAATGCAGACAAATGTCCTGTCTGACAGTAATGGAGACGCTACACATCCAGTTCCCCACAATCATGAACAAGGAATTACTATTGAACAAATAGAGTTCACACTGAGCATTAAGTGATGCTGTGCTCACCTGATAGAACAATCTTTCCATGCCACAGTCATGGCTGGTCTCGGGACAGTTCTGGGATGGTTGTTTTCCAAAAGCTATTTTCCTCATTTGAGCGTAGGATACCCGCTCATATAAAGAATATAGCTTTAATTTTAAAACCTTCATGGTTGTGCAGTTAAATAATGCTATGGTCTGAATGTTAATGTCCCTTCAAAATTCATATGTGGAAACCTAATTCCCAATATGACGGCGTTAAAAGATGAGGTTTGGGAAGGTGATTGGTCACAGGGCTGCGGTTGGGAGGACTCCACTGGCACTGACGTCTGTGTAAAGAAGCTTAAGCAAGGCTGTTGGCCCCTTCCACCCTGTGTGGAAGTAGCAACAGGAAGGTGCTGTTAGAAAACCAGGAAGGCACCAGACCTGTCAGCTCTTTGATCTTGGGCTTCCCAGCTTGTATGATAAGAAATAAATTTCTATTGCTCCTAGGCAACCCAGTTTGTTATATTTCATTACAGCAGCCTGAACAGATTCTGACAAGTACACTGCAGAAGGCCCTCTAATTACAATGGTTTGACTTACAAATTTTCAACTTTATGGGGATGGTATGAAAGTAATAGATACGTGCAGTAGAAAAAGTACTTGGAACTCTGAATTTTGGTCTTTTCTGGTGCTACACAATGCAGTAGGATTCTCTCTCATGATACAGCACAGCAGGAGCCCAAGAGCAGGAGGGAAAACGACCCACACTCTGCAGTAGGTGTGACCAAGTGGTAAGGCTGGGGTTGGGGCATTATGTGCGTGTTCAACGTTCCATGTTTTTGACTAACAATGGGTTTACCAGGACCTCCTCATCATAAGATGAGGACCATCATATTTCTGATTGTCAGGCCAATTAACCTAAGGAGACAGGCGTTGGTGCTTCATCTGCTAATGAGAAATATGAGGGTGAGTGATGCTGAGTAAATTGAGTGAGGTCACATAGAGTAACAAAGGGTGCACCGGACCCAGGAAGAACGCATGCAGCACTCTCCACTCCAAATGATAACAAGCCACATTTAATGATCATTTAATATGCTATTCCGGGTGGCGAGCCTCAAGGCGGCACCCAAGAAGCCTTGTTTTGGGAATCACAGCAACATCAAGGTCATGACATTTGACATTCTCGTCTAAGTCCAAGCTCTTGAGAAAGTTGGGTGCTCCACACAGATTGGCGAATGGGAAGGGGACCGAGAGATGGAGGGAGGGGAGGGAGAATAGGGGAAAGGAATGAAAACATGAGATGCGTTACGTACATGCACCACCTCCCCAGGAGGAATGCAATCATTGTGGATTGTAAGCATGGGCTGATAAAAAATAAACAACTACAAGATCCAACTAAACCAGCTCTAACACAGAAGGATGGCTATGTTAAGACAGACCTGCTCAGAGCTAGGACCCAAAAAATCCTGTGCTCCGTTTTTTGATAAGGTTGTCTGAAATCTGTGTGCTTGCCCAGAATTGTATGAAATCTGTTTCCTATGTTGTTAGGAGAGGTTTTGTTTTTGAATGTAGATTTCCTTTGCCTGATAAGTTTAATAAAATGACTCATGCTTTGGAATCCTAATTCACTCTGAATCAAACATCATCTGAAGCATTTTGGGTGCTCATACATTTAATCTCCTTAATAACCCCATGAACCCACTTTGATCTCTATCTCGCAATTGAGGAGAGATTAAGAGAGTTACACCAGACACATATTTAGGAAAAAGCACAGCCAAGATTCAACCCAGAAAGCCTGAGTCCAGAGTCCACATTCTGAATCACTTCCATATGCCTACACAAGAAAAAGTTAATCCAGAACGATATTAGAACAGCAGAGATGGAGCTTCTATGGGAAATGCCTTAGTCAGACAGCAAATAGACGTGGATGCAATGGTCACAGACGATGGCAATAACGTGAGTGGGAAAGAGAGGGATGCTGTGGAAATTCCCTGTGATTCACTGACTACAGGAGCAAAAGCGTCTGAGAAAGTGGGCTCCTGGAACACTACTTGGCCGGGCTGGATGACTGCATGGTGAAGGCACTGGTGTGTGTGTTGGGGGGACAGAGGGTTGGGTCAGAGAAAAAAGATGCAACTCTATGCGCTTGGCAAGATCTAGGAGCAGGATGATCTACTAGGAGATGCTAATGCATTTGGTCCAGTGGCAGATTCTGACTCTTACAGGACATCTCTGCCAACATATTCCTGCAGCTCAGCAAAACCCTCAACCCCTGCCTGGGTTATGCAATCATGTGGCAGTTCATCTAATCAGAAATTTTAGCCATAAGTTTGAAAGCACAAACAAGAGTCATCAAGCATTTAAGAATACAGTACAAGGGAGCCCAGATAGTTAAATAACCAAATAATTTATACCTGATAAACTCAGAATGCTATCAGTGAACATTTAGCCCATAAAAAACAACTAAACAAGCCACACATGGTGGTATTTATGTAATCCTAGCACCAGGAGGCTGAGGCAGTAGCATCCCTGGGAGTTCAAGGCCAGCCTACACAGTGAGTTCAGGGTAAACCTGAGCTACAAAGTGAGACACTGTCTCAAAAAAAAAAAAGACAAAGAAAAACAAAAGATTATAATGATTACAATGCAATTAAGTAGGGGCTGATAGATTGAACCGAAGTTGATCTTGTGTTAATAACTGTTACAATAGTTTAATGATAGACACATGCACTGCATTATAGTATTTTTTTCCTGTTTTAATATATGTTTGAAAATTTCCATGCTAAAAAAAATTAAAATGTATTTAAAAGAGAGCTCAGTAGAAAAGTCAGTATGGTGGAATATCAAGCTAAAGGATTCTCACAGAACATATCACAACGTTAAAGAGAATGAAACTATGATTGAAAAGCTAAATGGCATGAAAGTTAGATTCCAAAGTGACAGTGCTGCTGTAGGACTCCTTCAGGCTGCTCCTGAGAGCCCCTGCTCACCCATGCCCAAGAGGGTGATCTCCGGCACAAGGCTGTAGCTAGGCAGGGTCGGGTCCTGCTGCTGCACACCAGAGCTGTCGTCGGTCTGTGACAGTCAGGGCTGAAGGTGCGTGGAACATCGTGACGGCCATGAAGACTCCCGCAGTGGACAAGGTTGTGGCTGGCACGTAGGCTTTCCTGCCGTGGGACCAAGACGACTTGCCCCGTGACTGCAGGGCATGACTGGTGACCACACCTGGCCACACAGGGCACAGCAGAAGCAGGTCCTGAAGTCTGCAGCCACGGGGCCGCCCACGTACGATTCACTGCGCACCCCAGGCCTATTCAGTAACCCCTAATGGACCACACGGGGCGCGCGACCTCACAGCTGATGAATAAAATAGGCATAGCACCTGCTCCTCCCTCCAGTACAAGTAGAGCTCTGGCCCCATCTTGGAAAATGGCATTGCGGAAAAGGAGGAACAAAGAGGGGAGCAAAAAATCTTGAGCCCAGAGCTTCAGATTTAATTGAGAAAAAGATGTAACGAACATAAATTGCAGGTTGAAAGTCACCCGTATAGACAGGTAGAGAGAAGAGAGGCAGATAAAGCTCATTTTTTAAATTATTGTATTAATTTAAAAAATTATTATAGCAAAAGATATTACCATTAATCCTACTCAAGATATTCCTTTTGCCTCACACACATACACACACCATCATTCTTGACATTTTCGAAGCAGCTTTAGTTGTCTTCTTTCGTGAGTGTCTTTAGTTGTGCTGTTGTGATTCAGAACTTTCACCTTTCACAGTCATTTTGACTTTGGGGAAGAACCAGGAGTCAGATGGTGACAGATCTGGAGAATAAGACAGAGGAGGACACAGTGTCACATTTCTGTGAGACGGCCTTTCTGTTGGATGGCGCTCAGCAGCGACAGTCACGGTAGCGAATCCTGTCTCATAAAGACCCGTAGGAAAGAACTGCTTAGGAAAGTATCGCCAGTAGTCGATAAATGTCTCAGAAGTGAGGAGGTGTATTTTGAGGGGGATTGAGGGCAATGTGCTTTTTATGGTAATAAATTTTAATTTAAATATTCATTATATATTTGACTGCCCCCTGTAGTACATACACCACACTACCCAAAACACCATAGAGTAGAATTTCTTCCTTGTAAAGCTATTAACCTAAGAAATTACCGTGCAGCTTAGGTTCATGTGTTGGGGAAAGTGTCTTGTTATTTTCAGTGAATTTGAGCGAGGGCTGTATAGAGAGTCGGATGGAAATGTCTACCTTCCCGCTCTGGCAATCTGGGACCCTTGTCTAAGGAAATGATGTCCTATCTAAACTCCAGTCTTGCCTGACCATCTACAGATTTCCGAATGGGATCTGTCAGCAGTAGGCTTTCAGCATTAATGACTCAGCATTAATTAATCTTACATTATCAGTCTGAGCCTTTGGCAATGTGATCATTACAAGAAAATGGACTGAAAAGTCAGAGGAAGAGATTTATCGGGATTCAAATCTTATATAAGATCAGATGGGTAATAAAGATCAAACAAATCACACTGCATATAGAGATGGCGAGGAGTTGGGGGTTTTTTTTGTTGTTTGTTTTTTTTTTTTTTTTTAGCTTTTAAAAGACCAGTTGCCAGTCTCCTTGGAGTCATTTATTTTCTTCTTTTCTGGGCATGGCTAACAAATTAAAGAGCCTGTTTCCTCTCCACAGCTGCGCGTCCTTAGGGACCATTATGGGAAGAGCTTCTAAGGGAGTTAGTGCTGCTGTCTAGCAGCAAGCACTCAGCATAAACAAGCCCGCTGCCTACTCAGGAACTGCATGGATGTCGGTGACGGACTGCGGGCCACTCTGCACTGTGGGCTGACACCGTGTCTGCCCCGAGGAGTTGTGTCGGCTGCTGGTTGCCAAGATGGGTCTGAAGTAAATTCACTGAATTCATGTCCCTGTATGGACCTTAAGAGGGAGTTGTGGGAGATTACATTGTTCAAGTGGGGTTTTGCGTACTGGGATTTGAGCTACATCCATGGCCCTTTTACATATTATCTCTATTTTGAGATGGGGTCTTGATAAGTCACTAAGTTGCCCAGGCTGGACTCACACTTGAGATCCTCCTGCCTCAGCCTCCCACAGTGCTAGACAAGCTATACTAAGACTGCAAAAATGAAAAACTTTAAAACTAATGCCTTTTGGAAAGCCAATGTTTTCCAGTAGGGAAATATATTTGATGGCATTAAATATCTCACACTAGAATTCTTTATATTTCTATTATTATGAGTTATTTTTCAATTTCCCAACTCCACTGATGTATAGTTAACAAAGAAGTATAGATTTAATGCATATTATATGATTTAATATATGTATATTTTGTCAAGTGATTACCTCAATCAAATTTTATATATATATATATATATATATATTATATACACATATATATTTCTCTGTGTGAATATATAAAATAAATTTTCAAAGTGTTTCGATGTTTTATGAAAGACCCATTTCTGTGATGAGAATCTTAGAAAGACTGTTTAAAGTTAAGCAGGAATGGAGCTGAGGCCAATAGGATGAGAATCTTATACAAATTGTTTAAAGTTCATGCAGTCATGATGCTGAAGATCACTTTATTTATAATATACTAAAATAACTAGTCTGATTTCAAATATTTAAATTTCCTTTGTTTGCTGCATATCCTCATTTTATAAGAAAGATAGATGCTCAACCAGATTTGTTTGGAGAAGTGAGCAAGTGAGGTTTAGAAATGGGCCAAGGGTAGGGTGACATAACTCTCTAGGGTACTCTGCACTTACTCCTTTCAAGGACAAATGGAACAGTGTGGGGACTGCCCTATGTCCAGGGTACATCCTGGCTGCCGAGGGTGAACCGCTGCGTCTGAAAGTTAAGGTTTCCTTCTAACGAACTTTGAGCAATAAAAGGCCCTCAATAAACGGCGTTGCTTGTGGTCATCTGCAACTCAGATCCCTGATCTCATAGTCTGAGGTGTTTAGGATTAAAGGTGTTTTTTTAAATTTTATTTTCATTAAGTTTATTGGTACTTTTTAGGTACACAATACAGTCACATTCATCATTGGGATCTTGTACCTTTACATGATGTATCTTGGTTTCTATTTTTTTCCCCATTCCCCTGCCCTCCCTTCACCCCCTCCACCCTTCCCTACTTGCAAAGACTTTGTTTCCATTTTTTCCTTTTCTCATATATTTTTCCCTTCTTTCCTTTCCCCTACCTTTCCATACTCTTAGGATTGAAGTTTTTATATCAGTGAGGAACTGTGGCCAGGAAATCTAACAGTTGTGGACAGATCACATATCATGATGATGTAAATATCATTTAAAAATGTTTTCTTCATCAGTTTAAATTTTGAGTTCTAAGGATACTGACTATATACATATCAAACCTAACTTATTTGTGGGTCTTGACAGAAAGAAGAAAAAAAAATCAAACATATGACAAAGAGTTTAAATCCCATTAATAATTTATCAGAAATTTAAGGGAAAGAAGGGCCATATATTAAATAACATCATGGAGTTGCAATTAGCAAAATTCAGACAATGAGCAATTCTACTTGGTAAAAAGGGAAGCGTTAAATTAAAATAAATGTAATAGACATACTGATTCTAATGGCAATCTTATTTATAAAAGTATGCACGTGCCTTATGTTTTGTGTGATGAAACATGGAAATGTGAACGATTAATTTTTGATGGTATTAAATATCTCAAGCTAGAATTCCTTATATTTCTACTTTTATAAGTTATTTATAATTTTCCCACTTTATTCATATATAGCTGACAAAAAAATTATATAAAAGAAGTATACAATATAATTTAATATATGTATATATATAGTCAAATAATTATCACAAACAAGTTAGTTAACACGTTTGACACCTTACCTGGTTACCATTTGTGTGTGTGTGTGTGTGTGTGTGTGTTCATGTTGCATACATTTTACTCTCTTGGCAAATTTTAAATATATAATACAATGTAGTCAACTGGGGTGATGTTAAAATTTTAGATGTATAATGGTTTTATAACTTTTTTGGAGTTCTTTAAAAATTAAAAAGTAAAATATTTGTGAAAAACAAAATGATAAACATCTCAGGTGTGCTTCAAAATTATCTGGTTATTATAGAGTAGACAGTGAACAGGGGTATAAAAAAATAAAATTGTCCATATACTGATACTTGTTGAGAGTAACGGACTCATCAGTTTCCTTAAATTATTCTCTCAACATTTGTGTACATTTGCAAATGTCTGTAACAAAAAGCTAGAAAAATTATTTGAACATTGAACTAGACATTGCATGAGGTTCAGAATTTGGTCTATCTTATTTACTCCTGCATCCCAGAACACCAAGTAGTACATGGTATAAAGTAGTTTCTCGATAAATACGTAGGACTTATTAACTAACAATATTTGAGGCTTGACAAGTTCCAGTTTCAGGAACGCACCTTCCTAAAACCTGAGGAGAGTGCACTACAATTTACTGAGTGCACAGCCTGGCTTGAGAGGTCCACTGTCTCCATACTGCTTTCGTTTCTATGCACCAACCATGACGATTTAAATGAGCTTTTCAATTTGAGGCTGCAAATTATGAAGAATTCTTCCAAAATTGTTTCTACAGTTTTGTGGGAGGTTATCTTTATCACTAAATTTTATTTTAAAATTACCTGGACATTTTAGCTAACCTTCCCAAGTTCTGAGCAACTACATTGAATAAACTTTTGTTTAAAAATTTCATATGGAAAATATTATACTTTGCACCTGGGATAGAACAATTCTTTGATCCTCAAAGAACTAATTTCTAAATAGGCTGAATAGATATATCCCCAAAGAAGTGCAAAGAGCCAATAACCTTATTTAGAAATGCCTAACATCTTTAGCCATCGGGGAAATACAAATCAAAACTATGCTGAGATTCTGTTTCACCACAGTCAGAACGGCCTCATCAATAAAACAGAAAATAACAAATGCTGACAAGGACCTGGGGCAAAGGAACCTTTACACGCTGCTGGTGACAATGTAAATTAGTGAAACCACTATGGAAAACAGTACTGAGGTTGATGGAAAGACTAACACTAGGACACCATGGGACCCAGCTGTGTGGTATTACCTGAGTACACACCGGAAGGAAGTAAAGGCAGCACAGCAGGGAGGTGCCCGCGTTCCTGTGTTGGCTGTGGCTTTATGTACAAGCACCACGTTATGAAGTCAGCCCAGATGCGCCTAACAGATGAAGGACGCAGTCATGCCACTTGCGGGAAAGTGGATGGAAACGGAGTTCATTGCGCTAAATGAAATAAGTCAGATTCAGAAAGACAAGTGCAACATATTTCTCAGTCTAAGGAGGCAAAAAGGCCTGAAAGTGAAACGAGGACAGTGGGGAAGGGGAAGAAGACGGAAAAGGAAAAACGGAAGGGGTAAGGAAGGGGAGCAGGGAAGGAAAGGAACGGGAGTGCACTAATAAAAGCCATAGCTAAGCTCTATGGTGTGGACAGGAAAGCTACTCTCTGTATAGAAACTAACCCGAACGCTTTTAGGGGATTGTTTGCCATGCAGGATGCAAGATACACGCATCATTTTTGTGCTTGAAGCGGTCTTGTTTTGTGAGATTTTGTGGGTTGCTTTTATTCATTTATGTATTTTTGCCACTGTCTTAGGCAGAAATCTATTTCAAAGGGGGATGGAACGAGGAGTCGTTCAGGAAACGGCCTTCTGAGCAGAGAGGGAGATGAGGACGTACGGAGATCTTTTCACGTGGGAAGGGGAACAAGGGATGGAGGGGTTGAGGAGGGAGGAAAGGAAAAGGGATCTAGCAGAGTTGAAGAAAAAGTAGAAATTCGAGATTTTGCAAATGGTCAAGGGGAGAAGAGTTGGCAGGGGTGGGGATAGAGGGGACAAAAAAAGAAAAGAGTTAAACTGTGTTAGGTACATATACAAACTCCCCGCGACGAATGCAACCATTCTGTACTGCAAACGTGTAAAAATAAAAAAAAAATTTTAACTTAAGAAAGGGCTGGAGATGCAGCTCAGTGCAAAAGCCCCTAGTTCAATCCCCAGTACTAAAAAATAAAAAGACAGCGAGGGAAAGAGAGAATAAACCTATATAAAACAGTGCACACAACTATAAAATACGTATTCTTTGCAATCCCATGGAACATTCACCAAAATAGACCATATCCTGAAATATAAAATAAAACTTAGCAAAGAAAAAGAAAATGGCCTTCTGTTTGCCAAAGGTTTATTCAGATTTTGATGGAATTATTGTTAGAATTTGTTCTAGAATCCAAATTTTTAAGATTAAACCTGCAACACCAATTATCCTTCAAATATTAAAAAAGAGGAAAAATCCAAAACCCAAGAATGTGATTATAGCTTGTTCTTGCCATGAGAATTCATGGCTCCAACCCACACACAAGACAAAATTTTATTAGTGTACAGTTTGTACTGTATGCTCTTACATTTCAGTCCATCATGCCCCAAAAATGTGCTTTTCTACTTGGGTAAGTAATTAAAAATCACCCAGTGACTAAGGCTGCTTGGTTTCCACCATGTGGCTGTACAACTTTTGGGAACATGTGACCAATGCCAAACAAGGGCAAAAGTTTACCAGCTTCAGGTCCTTTAGCAGAATTTCTCATGTTTGAGCCCTGTCTCTTACTCAGTATTTTATCCTTAAATGGAGTGTGCTATTTTTTCTTATTTTTTCAATTTCAAGTAACAATTTTGTTTGTCTATAGCACATTTTTTCACATTTGACAGGGTTACTTTTGAGAAGACTTTTAGGTGACCCTACAAAATTAATATATTAAAAATGAAATATAGGGCCAGGGATTTAGCTCAGCGGCTCAGTGGCCTGCCTTGCAAGTGCAAGGACCCGAGTTCAATCCCTGGTACCAAAAAAAAAAAAAAAAAAAAAAAAAAAAAAAAAAAAAAAAAAAAAAAAAAAAAAAATG
>NW_022900926.1:12325550-12416476 GCF_012274545.1 Fukomys damarensis | reverse complement strand
AAAAAAAAAAAAAAAAAAAAAAAAAGAAAGAAAGAAAGAAATATATAGCACAAAACAATGGATATCTACATGCTCAGAACCATGCTCATAGAGATGGTCTGGTTAGTTCTATGACCACAACCCTGCTGTCTTTAGAGCTCACCAGTAGAAACCAGGTCTTCTCATTTCCATGTATTTCACCAGAACCAGAATTCTAAACAGACACACACAAAATAAACCCTCTTTTAAAGTCACATCTGTACAATGTCCAATGAGAAGGCCTAATGTTGCCATCCAACAACGAAGATTATGGATCAAGCCCATTACTTGAAAGAAGGCCAATATCTTTGCATGCCTATTTTAGTCTTCCTAGAAATATAAATTCTCTGAAAGAAGTAGCATGCAATATCTATGGCAGGTAAAGAATAGGAAGGCTGTGTACACATCTGAATAAACACTGTCCAGGGCTGGGGATTTAGCTCAGTGGTTTCACTGACTGCCTTGTAAATACAAGGTCCTGAGTTCAATCCGTGGTACCAAAAAAAAAAAAAAAAGCCAGTCTTCCTGAATAAACACTGTTCGGTCTGCTCAGGTGGCCTCGTGGCGGGAGGATTCCAACCTCATTCTGCAAACTTTGTGCCGTGAGGCACACGCCTGCCATATGGTAGCTACTGAGTCCAGTCCAAGGCACACAAAGACGAAATCTACTATGCTACTACCAGGTGCCTCTGGGAGGCTCTACTAGATATGGAAGGTATGAGAGAGAAAAATATGGAAATAAAGCTTATGATCCTATCGTGGATACAGGTGAGCAAACTGGCAAAGATGGGCAAACAGGAAACCTCTTGGATATCACAGAGCATTCACTGAACTTCAGCGTGGGACCTGGATTTATGAACTCACTCTGCCTACACAGAGGGCTCTGGGGAGAAACACGTGAAACCTCTGGCAGCAGGGAGGGCCTGGGATCTGTGCAATAAATATTAGAATTAGCTTCAGAAGGAAGAAAAGTCATCTTCTACTAGAAGAGGAGGAAAGAAGAAAAAATATAGCGGGATGGTTTGTGAATGCAACTGTACCTGTAATTTAAGCAGTGAGAAATTTCCATTTTATTAACAGTTTTTGTTTTCATATCATGATGTTTCAAAATCACATAGAGACTGAGCCTCTCACTGATTTGTCACTTAGAAATCTTGGTTTACATTAACAGTTTGTTTCAACATCACTTTTGTTGCTACTCAATTTTTCTCTTTTCTGGTAGTTTGTTTTTAGAATTTAGTAGTCTTAAAACATTGATTGAAAATATTAAAGTACCTGGGCATACAAATATTTGGATCACAAAGCAAGTTTTAATTTTATTTCTGTGTAAATTCTACTTTTATAGTGAACTGTTACTTTGGCATTAGGATTTTCTGCTGGTGGATGGAAAATAATTTCATATATTAATTCTACTTCTTAATTGGTAATCTGTATAAGTAGCTTCAGAATTGTAGCTTAAGGAACAAAATACTCAGAACTTCAGGCAAAATGTCTATAAAAGCTTTTTTATACCATTCTTCATATTAACAAAAAGCAGATACAATCTAAAATCAGAGAAGCATAGAATGAGAGTATCATGATTAATGAAATACATAACCATTAAAATATTATTCACTAAAGATTTAAAAATATAAATTTTATGGCAATAGTAAAATGGTATATATATTAGTAAGTACAATATAATTTTTGCTAATTTAAGCATGCTTTAAAAAATGGAGATTACTTGATGCATTTCTATTTTTTTTTTCTACTTACACATGGTTTCTCAAATGGGAATATAAAAATAGGGATGCAGAAAAAAAATGAATTATGAGAAACACAGTCTGGGAATGCTATATTGTGGAGAAAATAGGTGAGATTGCTTATAATCACTAAACTTTCAGATGGTGTGGACATCTATTTATCTAAATATTCATATATATTTTGTATTATAAAAATGCATTCTTTGTCTTCTAAAATTTCTGGCAATTTTTCTTTTGCTCAGAGTTTTTAAAAAATGTCTCTATAAAACAAAAGACATATAGGCTAAATGAAAAGGCTAAACAGGAACCAACCCTATTCAACCAAAGACTTGTTGTGTGAGACGTGAATCATTTCCCTCCCTTCTCCCTGGCTGTCTCCACTTGAAGCTCCTGGCTTGGTCTGGTCCGTAACCAGAGGACGGTATGTACTGTACCTGCACTGGATTCTTTTATTATTTGTTAGAATTTTTCCTAGTGCTAGGTCATTTTGGCCAGGAAACCATTGGCAGTTAGAGAGAGACGGAAGAAAAAGCAAAAATAATGTACTCTCAAAAGGGTGGGATTTGGAAGCTTCACACAAAACCATCAAGAGCTGGGTTTGGTGATGGCAGCCACATCTACCCTGGAGCGTGTCATTGAAAGAACGCGGTTTATAGCAGCCGCAGGCAGACTGTGCAATTAGGGTTAGGCAGGGGATTAAGTAATCCTTCAGTAGTCACCGTTACATAACACAGCGGCCTCTGCCCAGGGAAAGGAGCAGTAACTGAATACTATAGCGGGAACTGGTGGCCTAGCAGCAGCCAAGGGTCACTTGCTGTTTCCATTATAAACTTTATTTTGTAGTTGGTTTACAACCCAGACAGTTTAATTCACATCAGGCTGAAACCTGGCATTCAAATCAGAAGGCTAGAGGCAATTTTTTTTCTTTCAATAATAGAATTTTGAGGTAGAAGGGACCAGAGAGATCACCTAGTCCAGCTTGTACTTACAGCTAAGAGAAAGGCATCAAGGGAAAATTAGACATATTTAATATGGTACAGTTACCCAAAGGCAGAACAAGAACTAGGGTTTCTGCCCTCCAGATTAAAAAAAAAGTTTTTAAGTCTCTTAATATCATCCAGCGCTAATGTCATTTATTTTTCATTTATAGAGGGGATACTCAAATGTAAGAAGAGTTGACTGTCTTAATTTCACCATGGTTCTCTCTTGACACTTGAAACGATTTTCCAGGGAAACACAGCTGGTCAAGTGGCACATCAGGAAGGAACACTGGCCCAGTTTTGTGGTTAGTTTGTATTTTTATATTCCTTTTCCTCCAGTCCTAATAGTTGTCTACTCAAATACTTGGTATTCATTTATTATCCCCCAAATTATTGTGAAACCATCGATACATAGCAATCATTTACCACATTCTGATGGTCATAAAATAAATCATAAATTGAATTGAAAAAGAAAAAAAAAAGGGTTATGAAGCCAGGATCATATTTCTATTACCACAATTTGTTGAAAAGTAAGTTCAATCAGTCAACCAAACCATCATTTTACCCCCATTTTATCAAAAGAAAAATGTTGGGGTGGAATTTTTTTGTCTGATAAATTCCAACAATTTTTTTCAATATTTAATAAAATATTGTCAGAATTTTTTATGCAAATGGAGTAATGACATTGTTTTGAACTATTCATTATATTCAGTTAGCTGAAACTATACGTTACATATACATCTCAATTTCATGTATGCCTAGTGCTAATCCAACCCCAAAGAGCATCTTACATCAGCTGTACCACGGTGTCATTTCAAACCTTTGTTTTTCTAACTGGCCGGCTCTTCCAGACCCAAAACAGTACTTGATGATGGTTGTGGAACAGAGCTTTTTAAAAGATCATACCATAAATATCTCCATTTACATTTTGAAATCTAGTCCAGTACCCAGCACACAGTACTCTCCTTCTCTCTACTCTGTTGGTTTATACCCAAGATCTCAGAACTCTTTTGGAACATGTATTTTCCCTCTGCTAGATGGTGACTTTCTCTGAGTACAGGAACACACAAAGTTTTATCAGATCTACATTCTCTCTTCCATACCTCACACCCTGTACTGAGCCACTGTGCCTTTCATATGTCAGATTTACAGTGAAAATGTATGTTTATAATAGTGTTTGGGAGCTAACGCCACACACAGTGTAGGGCTGTTGTATTAACAGTTGTTGTCTTTTGTGGAAGAAAATGATGATAAAAATGAATGAGTCCCAATTTAAGATAAGAGAAAGATGAACATGCTGAGGAGACTTAGACTTTGACTTTTGTTTAGAACAAGTCAGAAATGAGTTGCAACATAAAAATTAGATTTCCCAGAGTATCATTTAACAAACAAAATCCAACCAAGAAATTGTATCTATTGCTTCTTGGACTTTTTTCAGTCATTTCGTGCTAGTTTCAACTTTACTTCTCATATCAGGATGGGCATTATGAGACCTGATTATGTGTTGTTTATACTTACTGTTTGTGGTCATTATTGTTCTGTAAGTTTATGACATTGCCGATTTGAAATCCCTATAAACCACAAAAACCACCCGGAGGAAGTGAGTAGTAACTGGCAAAGGGAAAGCATAATATGGACCGAATTAGTCAAAGGCTGTTGTCATAATTTGGCTCCGTTAGAGGATTGATTTGTTTTGCCTTTCTTGTCCAATGTATTATAACATTATTGGAGATGACTTCATAGGTCAAGTGCCGCGAAGAAACCTCACATTTTTATTTAGCATGAGGAGATCCAAACTTGCCAGAAAGTCAATATTTATCAGGGTCACTTCGTTTAATATTTTTCTTTTCTCCATAACCTAATCCCCATCTCAGGAGGTGACAACGTTAGTCAGTGGTTCAGTGCTTCTCATTTTGTCAGGACTGGCATGTAGCTCCAACCTAACTTCTGGTTGCTAAGAGTCAGACTGAAATGCTTTTTCTTTGAGTAATATATCACTGTGTTTTAAAAACATAGGTCTTGTTGGCCTTCTTGGTGTTAATATTGGGTTTTGATGGTGTTTGCGTCCTATTTTTAAAATTTGGAAACCATTAAATTGAACAGTTATAACTTACATGAAACATCTGTCTTTAAGAAAAATTCCACATTCAGACACACGAACTGCATAATAACAAGAACCCAAACGCATTTCAGGGAGCTTGATAGGAAACAAATTAAATTCTCTAGACTACTTAGTTTCAAAACTACTGAAAAGGGAAAGTGGTTTGAGATGAAATAAAAACTATGTACAATTTTTATTGTAAATCAAAATTCTAGTTAATTCTTGAAAAAATTAGAAAACCTGATCCAGATTCTCAAATGACCATGGTCTGTCCCTTGCATACCCATGCGAAGAGCATTGTGTTTCCATCATCACAGAAATGCATGAAACTCCACACATCCAGCCTCTGTGAAACTACATCTTGTGATTTCCAAATACCTGTATAACCAAAATGATGAGAAATAATTCAACAATTAAAGCCTTATGGTACAGACAGAGATTTAGTGATACTGTGTAACTGCTTAGACACACTTACACAGATATTGAATCACTCAGGTACACTCACAGCAATGACCACATTCTTGGTACCAATATTCTGTAAGCTTTCTGTAAGCTTTCCCATCACTAGGACACAATGCCCACCACCCACAACTCCAGGAGAAGTTTAATTTGCCTCATGGTTTTAAGGGATTCGGTCCATGGCTGGTAGCTGTAAGCCAGAAGCATCATGGCAGTAGGACGTGGTCGACCAAAGCTGCTTACTTCTTGGTGACCAAGAAGAAGAGCAGGAAAACAGTGCCAGAGAGGAAGAGGCCCGATTACCTATGGTCACCCCCCATGGCTTGCCCAGGAACACCCAGAGTATGCTTTAAAAGTCTCATTGGCATTTCTTTTTTTTTGAACCAGGGATTGAACTTGGGACCTTGAGCTTGCAAGGCAGTCGCTGGAACCACTAAGCTAAATCCCCAGCCCTCCTTGGCATTTGTTAATCCTGTCAAGATGACATCTCATAGTTAATGGTCACAGATATGCGCACAGATTTATATATATAATGACTATAACTTTGTGTTCAAATATCTAGAATGCTTCCATTATGTATTACAGTCTGCTCCATATATAGCTGTAACATATACATAGATATGTACTACATAGTACAGTATTATATTCAAAAGATTTTCAAAGACATCATCTAATTTCCATCTGTCCTTTTCTTTGTCATTCTCAGAGACTTTTCTTGACATGATTTTATTTTCCAAATCACCTAGCAGGCAGCCCCTCTTATGCATAGTTTTGCTTCCACAATCATGGTTTTAAAATATTTTACTTCTGGAAGCATTGTTTTAAATTCCAAGAAATCTTCTGGTTCTCTGGTTACTCTTTATTTCACAGCAGCATACTTTTGTTTTATTGATGCAGCATTCTCTGGAATCCTGTTGAAAATGACTGCTTTAAATTTTCCTTTCATAAGAATTTTATCTTTTCTCTATGGTGCTAGTTTTCTTCTTTGTTGTTGACGTTTTGCCAACATTTGGTGATCTATAGTTTGTATACGTGTGAGGAACAAAAGAGAAAAAAAAATAAAAATAATACATTGTGCTGTCTTTTGACTAGGTTCACCACTCCTACCAGAATCTGTTTTTGTGGCGAGGCAAAACTGTGACTCATATCCATGGGTAGAATCGAAAGTCAAGGTCAATTTACTCCTAAATTTGTACACTTGGAATGGATAATTCTATTTCTAGAAATCTATATTAAGGAGACAATTGAGGTTATATGCACAAAGGATTAGATGCAAGAATGTTCATTTTCAATCATAACGATGCAAGCAAAAAGAATGTAACATCAACGTTGGTGTGAAGGGTAAGTATGGTGACTGGCACAACGAAAAGCAATGTAACCCTTAAAAGTTATGTCTAAGAAAAGAAAGAGATGCTCACATAATAATATTAATAAGAAGAGGAAAGTCTTAATTGCCTAAAAAAAGTGATCCTGTTTAGTAAAAAAGATAATGAAGACTGTTTGCATGTGTTGTGCTTCAAAAGAAAATATACCAGAATACTTACCATGCTTATTCATTGATGGTGAGAACATTATAGTTTTTATTGTGCTTTCTTTCATTGCAACTATCTAACCCATTTTGTAATAACTAACCTCTGAAGTTTTTAATTTAAAACATTTAAATATATAAACTATATATGAATTTTGAAGCATAATAATAAAATAAACAATGAATCATTTCCAGATTCATGAATTCATGAGTATTACCAACAAGTCTGGAACTACCAACTATGTTTCTGTCTCATGCTTCTGTACTCAAAGAGAACTACTCTGCTGAATACTGACTTTCATTTCTCCTTTGCTGTGTGTTTAGGTTTTCCACAATACATTCCTTACCAGAGAATGGTGTAACTCTTTTTGTTTTTACATTGTGCAAAATTGAACCACACTATATGTAATTTTTATTACCCTCTGATATGTTCCAAGGATTCCTTGCCTCTTTGTTGCTATAATGTCCCATTATGAAGCTATACTCTCATTCACTTATATTTTCTCTTTATGGATCATATAAGCCTGAGTATTTTTTCATTAGACACGGTTACAAAAACTACTGTACCTGCTTCAAACCCAGGTGGCATTGTATTATTTAGGTAACAACTTGGAATGGAATAGCTGTGGTACATATTAGATACAAATTAATTTGTGTTTTTAGCCCTAAGATTATAAAGAAAATTACAGTATTAAATTAGTTAAAAATTGCTTTTCACATTTAAAGATCAAATCAATCAGAAATTTGTGGGAATTGTATAGAAGTCTAGTTCCATATTTTTCAAAATGAGTGACCCATTGTGCCAGCAATAAATATTGAACAGACCCAATTTCTCATTGGTTTACTGGCCTCAATTGCACAGCATTGCAATCTGTGAATGAATTCAGATTTATCTCTGCTTTTTATTCTCAGTCTTACTTTTGTTCATCAGCTAGTACCACTGTCATTGTTATAGCTTTGAGAAATTATGGTGTCTTCTGGGAGAAATTCTGTCACATTATCTTTTCCTCAAGGATGTCTTAACTGATCTTGTGCTTTTCCTTTCCCTAGCAAATTTCACAATCAGCTTCCCTAGTTTCGAGGAAAGACTTCCTGTTGAATTTAAATAGAAATTGCATATTGCATGTAAGGAATTCGAGGCTATCAATTTCCTTAAAACAAGTCTTCTTGAAGATGGAAAAGGTTTGCATTTAACCTTTGTATTTAGCTTGCCTTTAACATCTAAATACTTTCAAATGTTTTCTTCATAAAGAGTTAAACACGCGTGTGTGTGTGTGTGTGTGTGTGTGTGTGTGTGTGTGTCTGTGTGTGTTACTAAGGGGTTGAATCCAGGGCTTCCCAAATGCTAGGAAAGGGCTCTCCCGCTGTACGAGCTCTTTCTTTTTCCCTTCTTTCTTTTCTCTCTTTTTTTCTCTTTCTCTCTTTTTAACTTCATTCATTCACTCATTTTGCTGTACTAGGGATCGAACCCAGGGCCTTGTGAATATTACCACTGAGCTATCTCCCAGCTCTTTTTAATTTTTTTATTTTGGATTGGGTCTTGCTGAATTGCCCAGGCTGATCTTGAATTTGCAGTCCTCCTGCCTTAGTCTCTGGAGTAGTTGGGATGGCAGGTGTGTGCCACTGTGCTGGTTTGATTTTGTATTCTTCGGTTAAGTACATTTTATATATCTTGTATTTTATTACTAAGGTAAATGATATCTACTTTAAAATTAAAAGTATACAGTTTTCTAATCATCTGGCTGTATTGTCTTATTAATTCTGTAGATTCTTTAGAGTTCCGTATCTGTGAATTATAATGATTTTAGAATCTTAGAACTTCTGTTTCTTTTTATCTTACTTGATTGTTTCAGACTTCTACACTGGATGGTAGTGGTCTTCTTCTTTCTAATTTTAAAGCAAGCACTTTTCCAATTCTGCCACCAAGGTTGATATTTGATGTAGTTTCTGTTGATCCCTTTTATCCAATTATAGAAATTCACTTTTAATTCTAGTTTCCTAAGAATAGTTTAATATTGTAAATAATTACTGAAGTATAGCTATTTTCTAGGCCTCCAGAGATGATTATACAATATTTATCTTAACATCATAATTCAATGTACAGATTTTTTTCTGAGATATTTAACAGTGTTGAATTTCTTGACTATAAAAGAGTTGTGGATTAAGATTTTCAAGTTAGGCTTTTTTGTCATGTCCTTTAGTTTTCCTTTCCCATATTTGCTTGTTGGTTTTGGCAAGCAAAATAATGGGCCCAGAAAAGAAGTTCATGTTCTAATCTTTGGAGACTAGAAATAAGCTGTGGAAAAGGGCCTTTGTCAGTGTGATTAATATTAAGAAACATAATAGCAGAAGATTAGATTGGGCTGTCCGAACAGGCCCGACCTAGTCTCGTCCACACATCCCATCTGTGGAGAACTAGAGGCTGTAGCATGAAGACTCCACCATTGCTGGCTTTCAAGATGGAGGGCAAAGGTCAAGAAGCTTGAAATGTGAGCAGTCTCACAAGGAAGACACCTCTGCTAACATTCGCTCTCTGTCTGGTGTGATGGATGTAGGACTTCTTCGGACCCCCCCCTAGAATTACATGTAAGATAATAAAGTGTTGTTTAAAGAAGCCGAATTTGTAGTAATTTGTTATTGTAATTAAGAGATACATATATCTGATTTGTTATTAAGACCATACTTGGTTTATAAGATAAAACAGAGTTCTTTACCTTCTATTTTCATTTTCTGCTTAAATCTGTACAGGACTGGAATGATACATTTTTTAAAAGTTTAGTAAAACTTTTTTTTTTAATTATGTGAGTATCTTCATGACTTTGTAAAGTTCCTTTCAATACTGGTGCAAGTTTGCACTGTCATAGATTATTTTAAATTTTCTTATTACACAGTTGATATTAAGAAGGTAAAAGGTTATTCTTTCATTCTTTAAAGTTGTATTTTATATGAACCTGCAGTTTGAATTTTTTATTGTCTGTTGCAGAGATATTTTACACATATGTCCCATACCAGATTATTCCAATGTCTGCAGTCCCTGGAATCCATATCTTCTGTTTTCTCATCCTCTCGCCAGTGACCGTTGTTTGCTTTTATCACTTAGTTTATCATTTCTATGTAAGAATTCCATGTGGTAAATTATCCAATAAAAATAAACAGTACATAAGGATCATTCCATCAGCTAGCAATAGTTTTTAGTAAAAGAATGCTCATGAACGGTGGGGTGGGATGGTATTTGAATACCTTTAGATACATCCAAATGATAGAATATGTTGGAAACCAATTATCCATGGGTCTCTCACATTCTGACACATCTCAGGAACAGAAGTGCTGACTGGCTTTTCATCTGGATCTTTTTAAGCATGTTTGCATAACGAATAACCTTGGATGGCACAGACAATATGTGGCGTGCTTACTGCCCACTGTAATGAAGAAAATGTTTCCCTCTAGAAGGAAAAAAAGACAGACATGCTTACTGCCCTTATAAAATACACTCCCTATGTGGAGGTTCCTTTGCTGGAATGCAAACGATTGCATGCATGGCTTGCATGGTTTGTGTCGTGGCCATCTGTGTCACTTCCACAGGGTTTGGAGACAACGGGAGCTGTCAAGTGTAGGCCGGCGTTCATGGCACTTATGGTGCTGCAATAAAGTCTTTTGTCTTTGAGGAGTCCCATCCTCCTACAACTGGGGCACACTGACTTGCTAACTTGGAAATGAGAGAATCTCAAATACTTCATAGTTCTTAATAGTTCAGGTGATGATAACAGGATGCTGACTTAGATGTGAACATCAGTCGGAGAAGGGCTAAGAGTCCTGCAAAGCCAGATTTGGGGATATGACAGGACCCTCTGGCATCTGAAAACACATCCTGGGCAAGAAGGAGGGGCATAGGGAGCAGCCCCCATTGTCCTACCAGTTAATGGATGCTTTGAGGCCCAGGGGTGAGAGGACTGAACCGAGCTGCCCAAGTAATGCTTGATCATTGCACACTATTCTCTGGGAGGGTGCGTAACGGTTACCATGACAATGGGAAGCAAGCTCTGCAGCACCAGGCAAAAGGCACTGAAGCTGTGGTTCATGAACAGAAGCATCCCCAAAGCTGAAACGAATCCAACAGTATTTGGGGTAGGCCAAAATCTTTACAAGTTCTCTTGGATGGTCTTGTACCTGTCCAGACTTGCTCAAATTGAAGCAAAGACCTTGCTTCCTGGCATGGGGGCCCTCCCACTTTCGTATCCTCTCTCCTTTCCGCCTTCATCTTCACGCTGATTTCATCCACTGCACGGAGAGGCCTCCCCATTCCCCAGACAGACCACAGGTTCTGTGCACCTGGCTCATGATACTGGGGAGCTCTCTTGAAAAGCAGCTTGCAGCTGGGCTTTGGCAAAGCTTAACACCTAATTCACAGAGGCCTCCTGACTCTCTGGCTTGGGTCAACTGGAATTTAACGATGCCCAAATTGAAGTAGGCCCAACAAGCCACCCTTGTCAAAGGAAAATGATGTGTTCAAAGGCATCTCAGTATTACATGAAAAGTGGCAAGGCCAACCCTAGGGGAACTTTATCTCCTACTCTGCTTCCCGATGCTAAGCCACTGGCTCCAGGAGCACCTCAGTTTACAGAGGTTCTCTTGATCTCCTGGCTCAGGTCACTGAAGGTGATACCTAGGGATATGATGTCATGGCCTAAGTACTTCAATTTCTAGTAATTTGAATGCAGTTGTTAGGGTAGTGTCAACTTTATTGCTTTGGGCTCTATCCAGAGGTTGAGTGGAGCATTCCATGGGTATCCTGAGTGGATCATGGAGGTGTGGATTTGGGGCCCAGGTCTGGTCCATCACCTCTTCTTTCTGCACCTGTTCTCCTGCTATTTCCTGGAGGCTGTGAGGCTGCAACTTTTCTCTGCCATATCTTTTCACCTTGACGTTTGTGTGTTAGAGGCAGGTAACCCTGAACTGAACCCCCTGAACTATGATCCAAATTAAATATCTCTTTCCTTATATTGTAGGTGTCAGGTATTGAGTCCCATGCTGGAAAAGCTGGTTAAACACTGGAGTAAAAGCATATTCACATATGTGAATAAAGTCAGATTTGCAAGGATGTTTATTGCGCCATTGCTTTGTGACAGCAAACAAGAAACTACCAAAAAATGTCTCATTCAGGAACTCAGTAGCCAAATTACTCTACCTCCACACAAACCATGAAAAAAACAAAATAATATGAAAAATTTTTGTTTTTACAAACAGTAAATACTTTCTCAGTGAAGTGTGGATAAAAGCATGTTTCGTTACCTCTGCCATTTGTTGACCAACTGCATCCATTTGAACCCTAATAGCAATGTGCTTGCTTAGGAAAGGAAACTTTCAGGCAAGTGACCTCCCTCAATCCTCCAAACCTCTAGTCCCACAAGATTCTCGCTACTTAGTTACCCATACAAATTCAAGATTCATGATTATGTGAAAAGAAAGAGGTTGAAAAGGTGAAGCTTAACACTTTTATGTGAAAATAGCAAATATAAAGATGTTTGCATGGATTTCACTGGAAGGAAATACCAGAAACTGGTAACAGAGTTTCCTCTACAGAAAAAGACAGCGAAGCACTTGACATCTTCCATGAAAATAAGTCTTATTTTTGTTGCTATACAAAATGACTCAAACTTGGGTTAAAAATATTGTATTTTGGTTGTGAAAATCTAAAAGACAACTCACTTGTTTATGGCCTGTTATTTCTTTTCTTTCTTTCTTTCTTTCTTTCTTTCTTTCTTTCTTTCTTCCTTCCTTCCTTTCTTTCTTCCTTTCCTCCTCCTCCTCCTCTTCTTCCTCCTCCTCCTCCTCTTTCTCCTCCTTCTCCTCTTCTTCTTTTTGGTGTCTCTCTGTTGGTTTTCTTTTTTCCTATAATGAATTTGAATTTATTCCAAAGAGAATACATTACCATTTTTTAAAAGAGCTATCTAGAAAGAATATAGGAGGATAAATCATATATCCACATTTTGACAGCTGGGAGAGTGACATGACTTGTTGTGATTCCTGCTGCTAAAAAGAAAAAGAGCCCTGAAGCTAAACCCAGGAGTGGACCCGAGAGTAAGAGACGGGTACGTGACGTACAGCTACAGTCGCAAGTGCTTGCAAGAGACAATAAATGTAGTTGAAAATCTGCTTGTGGAACACTTTCTCCAATCACATAATCAAACAAAAACACAAACAATGTCTACATTTTATTACTTATTTTGATGTCTTCTTTAATGCAATGACAAACCAAGGGAAAAACAGTACTGTAACATTCCTTGTCCGTTCCGTTCATTTAGGCTTCATCAGGCAATTCTCCCAGAATCCTACATGGACAAGGTTCAGTCATTACCGTTCCATACAGACAGGCAGATCCCCAAAGGTGTGGGTGTAGATTCTTTTACTGCAATTTCACTTTGGAGGGTGTAAGGTGGAGAATGCTGTGCCATTGTCACTGCATATCTTCCAGACATTGGGAGCAGCAAATGGAAAGTCATCTTGGAGGGAGTGGGGGTGGTGCTGTGAAAATGTTTTTGTCTGTATTGATTTGCTAAACTAAAGGAAAAACAATCAACGTACCGGTATTATATACTAACAGTACTCTACTCATGGTAATAACAATGCATACAAATCAGCTTATGTAACTCCAAGAATGTAAGGTAGACCCTTTGTCTTTCTGGAAAACAGCACCTCTTAACATTTTACTTAATATTTGGGGTTGTTGCTAATGGCAAGAGAAAGAATGCACTGGAGTATCATAATAATCCTCCACTAAATCCCTAGTGTTTCAATTTTAATGCTATAATTCAAAAGCTGACAAAAGCCCATTGAGTGTGTCTAAGGGGAGGAAAACAGGCAGGCCCATTTTCTCAGGAGTGATGCTATAGCAACACGGAATGAATTTGAGGTCAAGGAACAAGCAGTCTCCAAGCTTTGTTTGCATTTCCTGGCTAAAAGTAGAATCCACCATTATAAGTTTTACTCAAATACATAGTTATTTTGAGCAGTGGGAAGATAGCTCACTTTCTACCACTGTTGACATTGAAAACAGAAGGTAACAAAGCCAGAACTGGAAGAAAGATGTGCTGACAAATATGTTATGAAACGATTTTGTAAGTGACTGCTTTGGAGACCTCTAGACTCATGCTTGACTCCCAACTCTTCTTCCCTGGACAAATGATACCTTAGAACGTGGAGAAGTATTGCAATTTGCAAGATGCCTTTTTAAAAGAAGAAAACAAAGAAAGTCTGATCAACAATCCCAAAATGTGTCCCCCACAGTCATATGGGACATGGAAAAGCCATGGGTGTTGTTGGTTTTGTCTGGCTCTTTATAATGGCACTTTTGTTTCAGGGGGAAGATTTTTTCCTACCAGAATAAACAAATACACCTGAATCACAATTGCCTATTGTGCAGCATAACCCCTCCTCAAAAAAAAACCCATAAATAAAAATAAACAAAAACAAAAAACAAACCAAACCAAAAAAACCAAAGAAAAGAAAAAAGAAAGAAAGAAACTCAATTTCCAGAAGTGTGTGCTGCCAAAGTTTTTCCATCGTCATCTATGTTTTCATCTTTGTTTCTTTTAACATCAGCATATTGAATCGGTATTCAGTAAAACTATGCTTTGCATCTGTATCAATCCAGTAAGTTGTACCTAGTTATAGGCTTTATTTCCTTGGCTTATAATACACAGAAATAAATAATGTTATGTTTCAAGTGCTAAATTATAGATGAAAACATCTGAAGACCACGTAGCTCAGGGGTCTTGCTGCATTCCTATCCCCTTTTCTAGGCCTTCACTGTCACATTTCAACAGTTAAAACTCCCCGTCCCTCCCAAGCCTGTTGTGACCTCTAACACCACCTATATCAATTCATCCTAAGCATAACAGCAACAACAATTATTTTCCCAACACAGTAACCAAATTTCACCTCTATTAAAAAATCTGTGATGCCTCCAGAATAAATTCATATTTCTACAAATTAATTTTGCTATTAAAGTGAACCACACTGTATAACTTGCTCTTTCATTATTATATCTTTCTCATATTTTACTCATAGTATATTTTATTAATAGGCCCTTCCTAGAATTTTCTCATCATGTTTAGTTTTGTATTTCAAGCCCAGTGGAAATGCCCCCTTTACCAGGGAAGCCCTTCTGAATTACTCTTTCTAGAAAAAAACAAAAACAAAAAAACCTTTTTCTTCATTTCTTACCTCTCCTTTTCTTCGTTCCTTCTTTCTTCCCTCTCTCTTCCCTTTCTTCTTTATTTATTTTTATTTTTTTCTTTCCCTTTTCTTTCTTCTAACAAAATATGCCCCATGCAGATTTATTTGTCTTTCTTTTAAGAAACAATTATCCTCCAAGGGGTTATACATTTAATTATGTTTTATTCATTTTACTTCCTAAAAAGAAATGCTAAGAAAATATTCTCTAATCTGTGATGTTTACCTGGTTTTAGCTACTACATAGACAAAGTGTGTTAAATTTGTGTTACGTTATCAACAAAAATTTATACAAAATAAAAATCAAAGGTATGGGATACACAATGAATATGTTGTAATCACCAGAATTGCCTTAAGTGAAAGACTGGTTTAGGCCAGGCTAATAGAAGCTCCTTCTTCAGATATTCTTGTGCAATCACAGAGCCAGAAAAAAAGACATTGGTGAAACACGCTGGCTCTGAAAATTTCTGCCCAGAAGTGGCAAACATTTCTTCTATTACTTTTTAAGGAAAAGCAAGTCCTATGGCCAACCTGACTTCCAGGAATCAAAGAAGTGATATCCCGTGTACATTCAAAACAATTGAGGGACAATTGGAAATGTTTAGAGAATAGAAAACAATTTTCTCATATTTTCCAGTAGTTAGCGGAAAATAACAATAAATTTCAAAAAGTATTTTAAAATGGAGATATAGTACACTCAAAATTAGGAAAATCTCTGAAATCAGTAGAAGATATCTCGAAAGTCCTTAGCAAGCTGTACTTTTTAATCATGAAATTTGGTGCTTGGCTGTCCCTTGCCAATTTGGATAATAGATTCTTGGATAAATTCTTAGATAAAGATTGTTATTATAATTAATCTTGATCAGTAAGTTGTGGCCAACACAATAAGGCATAAAGAAAATGAGCTATAAGATTTGGAAGACAAGAGAAAAAACTGCCAATTTATAACATCAGTTACTGACAGGGATTACAATTTTATTCATTTAGGATTTTCTTTTGAAATTATTGATAGTTATGAGAAAATCTTCCACAAAATTGCTTTAAAATTCCAAAGCAAAGTGTCAATAAGAATATTAGTGAATGAATTAATATTGTGTAGTTGGAATGCTAGAAAAAAGGAGAGTGTGAGTAGAAAAAAACTATCTGAGGAAATATTTATTGGATTATTTCAAAGCTTTATTTTTAAAACTGCCTCTATAATTATAAGAATCTAACCAAATATCGAAGTGGAATGCCAGCCAC
Organism: Fukomys damarensis; assembly: GCF_012274545.1. Classification (NCBI taxonomy): domain Eukaryota; kingdom Metazoa; phylum Chordata; class Mammalia; order Rodentia; family Bathyergidae; genus Fukomys; species Fukomys damarensis. The sequence goes on along the minus strand of NW_022900926.1, from coordinate 12,400,174 downwards.
ATCCTATTAATCGGTGAACATCAACAATATTAAAAAGCAAAAGGAAAAGAGATATGTTAGTTACTACACATTAAATGCAGGGAACCAACAAACAATAAGAAAGAAGGCTTATCCTTCATCAGACACAATGAAAAGTAGAAGACAATGGAACAACACTGCTAAGTTAATGAAAGAAAAATAACTTGTGAAATCAAACAAGCATTAGTCACCAGATATTCAGTATAAAAACATCCTAGAAGTTCTTTTGGCTAGGGTAAATGATATCAAGTGGAAATTAGATTATGTAAGCAGGAATGTAAAATTAGACATTGTGATCAATTTTGTGAAAATAAATTGAACAAACTAGATAAAAGGGATAAGCATTGAGAACCATAACTTAAGTGACAAAAGGAAAGAGGAAATTGAACAGTTTTATTATAAATAAAATTCATAATTAAATATCTTTCCAAAAGGAAAATGCCTGTAAGGGGACTTACTGGTAAAACTTATTAAATACGAAAGCAGAAATTATTCCAATTATACCTCTTATCTGATGGTTTGTTGTTTTTCTCCAGAAATTTTCATTTCAGGGAATAGTTTGAGCTTATCTCCTAAGTGGACATATTTAGACCTGAGATCTGCCCAAGAAAGATAAAAATTTGACTATTAACTTAAATTCAGTTATAATATTGGTGAGGCTTATTGTCCTTTTGAGCACTTGACATTGGCCCTTGACTTTAGCCGGTTTCACCCATGATATAAACCAATACACAAGAAGACAAAATGAAAACACATACAAATATGGCACAGCAATTCCAATAGCTCAGACAACTCAAAGCTACAGTCTTCCTAAAGATGATTGATATCAACATCCATATACACAGAGATACTATGTTTGAAAGGGGAAGAAAGAAAAGAAGCTGTGGAAAATCTGAGTCAAATCAAAGGCGAATTTTCACTTTATAAACAAATACTTCAGGTCAAATATTTGGTAGACTAATTATAACCTCTATCAGTCATTTTTCTCACAGAGTACTTGTTGCATAATTAAAAAAAAAAGAAGAAAAGACAGCTTTTTACTTGCTCTTCTCTCTATTTCTAAAAGTTGCTACCCCGGCTTCCAATAGAACATTTTCCCCAAAATGAAAGAGAATAGGCAGAAGTGAGGAAAAGCATGAATGCTGGGAATCTATGAAAAGATATTTTTTAAAAAAGCTTTTAAGGAAGAAAGAAAGTTTTAACAAGTTTAGGCAGGATACTTTCATAAAATCTTTAAGTGCATGGACTGCAATACATATATATTAACTTAACAGATCAAATTTCCCACAATGTTGCCAATAAGATGAAGCTTAATAAAGATAAAGTTTGGAGGGGATTTACTGTTAGGATCAACAACTGCATGATAGGAAGAAAGAATTGGGCTCAGGGAGAAAGTGGGCTGTGTTGCAGTAATTGCAACAGGTAGGGCACCCCAAGGGGAGCCTTGAGGTTTGGACGGTCCTTTAAATATACCCCAAGTTGAGAAAATGGAATCAGGCATTTATACACCACATCAACCTAGTCTTTAGATGTAGCTGGTCTTCTGGAAGACGAGTGAACTTGGGCAATGTGCCACTCTTTAGGAAGAAGGAAACTTCCAAAGAAAACAGAGCTTTCCAAAGAAAGTCAGCCAGCAGGACTTCCAGGAGTTGATGGAATTTCCCCTTCCATCCAGGAAGGTGAGTCTGGGAGGGGTCGATCCTCTTGTGACCGACTATCATCTCTCCAGGACTCTGAAGGATTCCTTTCCTGGAGTAAGCTTACAGAGGAAAGCAAGGAAGCTAAGCACAGCTTTCCCTGATGGAGCTGAGCTTGAGGCCTCAGCTATTAGAAGTCATTGTCTTCTTCCTCTATAGTCTGTCCTAGATTCTCTTCTCCCACTGCTAGCACCTGTGCCGGTCTTGGTGGCTTGTCCGGTGACCAAACTTCTGTCAACGGCTGCCTAAACAGCTCGTCACTAAGCCCTTCTCAGACTGTGGCAAGATGTACCAAGCAATAACCAAGTGCCAAACATGCTCCTCCCTGTCCCCAGTGTGTTAGAACAGCCTTTCTCCTGATGCTTAGATCAAATGCTTCTACCAATATGGAGCTCTCTCCTTTCCCACTGGTTCCTTGGGATTTGGAATCTAAGGAACACAGACAGAAATCCATGTCAGGAACTAAGGCCACTAAACAAAGGTCCGAATTTCAGGGGAAAAAAGGAAGCAGAAACTCTCTACAGGCCACTCCTACTTTCAATCCTTAATTCCTGGCACCATGTATTCTAACTAATGGGCACAACACCATATAATCGTCATTTATTATTTTGGAAAATGTCTTGGAGGATGACTTTCTGATTTTGTCGATTATCATTTCCAAGTAGATGCTTCACCTATACCTTCTATAAAATATTCTAATGCTCATTAATGCTGTTGCTTTTGGATGAAGTGATTTACAACAGCACCAACAGGCTTCATAATCAGCCCACTGTTGCACCTCCTTTACTATAAAGCCAGTATCTTGCATGGTAAAGGAAACAATAAACATAGCAAATAGATAACCTATAGAATGGGAGAAAGTATTTATGAACTGTACATCTGATAAATATCTGAAACAGTTAACTCGATAGCAAGAGAACACATTATCTGGTTCAAAAATCGAGTGAAGAAGCTGAATAAACATTTTTCAGAAGAGATGCACAAATGGCTAACTGGTAGGTGAAAAAATGCCCGCAAATCACCAATCATCAGGGAGAAGTAAATCAAAACCAGTAAATGAGTAACCCATCACCTCAAACCTGTAAGAATGGACATTATCAAAAAGTCAAGACGTACGTGTTGACAAGGATGTGAAGAAAAGGGAATGCTTGGATACTGTTTGTGAGATAAAAATTAGCGTAGCCAATATGGAAAACAGTACAGGGGTTTCGTGGCTTGGAGTTTGTAGACAGTGGCATGCTAACATTTTGCACCAAGTAAGTCTTTATTGAAGAGGGCTATGCTGTGCACAGGATGTTTAGCAGCAATGGCTCCTAACCACTAGATGTCAGTAGCATCCATCCCCGCCATGATGACCTAAATGTCTTCAGACTCGGACCTACGTCCAGGGGTTGAGATCTGGGGTGTGAAATGGGCCCTCACTAAGAACTGCTGCCTTAGTTTGAAGTAACGTTATATAAGCATCAATCATGCTGATAGACAAAACGCTCTATAATCCAATAGTAACTGTGTAGTATGAGATCCTTAAACCTGGAAAGGCATATTCACACCTGGAATATAATGTAGATTCAAAGAGTATTCATTCAAAATTAATCGCTACATTTTGCAGCATGGAAGAAGATGAATGCATTCAATTTGTCATTGGGGGCTGGTTGGTCTCCTGAATGAGTGTTGAGGTGCTGAGGGCCTTCTGTTGGCCTCTATTGGACATTTAGCAGTGCCAAATGTTAATCAGCCTCAGTAAGCAGGAGCCAGTGTGGCTAGGCCTAGGCCAAACCTCCATCTCAATGACCACAGCTACTCTGTTCATGGGCTCCTTGGAGTCTCTGAAATCAGGATGGCTGGCGTTGGCTGGCTGACTTGGTCTACTCTTGATGACTTGGTGGTTTAGTGACTGTTCTTAGGCCTTAGCATGAAATACAAAGATCTCGACGCTTTGTTCCACTGTCATTATTCCAATCACATACTTGCTCTTGATCTTCCATCTTTCTCCTTCCAAGCTATTTGACACACATGAATTTGCAAATTCTAATCTGAGGTAATTCTTTCTTTCACACACAAAAAAGAAGAATCAGTTGTGCTAATAGAATCGTTGCCTATTGGGAAAATTTTTTGCCAAAGGAAAGACAACCATGGAAAGAGGCTTCAGTGAAGTCTCAGTCCAATTTTAGCTTGCACCACACACATACTAAGCAGACAGCTCATAAACCATGCTTTGCTCTCTCTCCCTCCTTTGCCAGCTGTTATAAGGAAATCCCTGCAGGCACAGGCAAATACTGATTAGGCGACCTTGCTGGGCACAACCGTAGTGGGTGACATGGACATCTGGGCCACCGCGGGGCTTGTGCCGAATCCTGGATGCTTTCATCTTAAAACTTTGTGGGTTTGATGCAGTATGTAATTTGGCCTCTTTGATTCTTATTTTCTCATCTCTAAAATAAGAGATTGAATGAAATCAGCAATAACATCTCTTCCAGCTCTGGAATTTTATGAGAGGAAGCATGATTTTGTACTTTGCATGCTGATATACATTGGCAGCTAACCCTGCTTTATGACCAAGAAAGGGCTCCTTGCACGGTATTATCTATAAACACCACGGATGGTTCATTTTATCACCATCCTGAACAATTAAGTCATTATTGCTATGAGGAAACCGATGTTTTCAAAGCTGATTTAAAAACCCACTGTACTTAAAATAGTGACATTGTTTAAAAGTGTTCACTGTTTGGTTTCCCATCCCAACTTCCATAATAATTTGTAAATCCAATTTATAGTTTCTCGTTACATTTGGCATGAGAAAGTACAGGATTTCAAATAGAGAAAGCTTTGCAATAAACTGCCTAAGCACCTGGTCATATAGCTTCATCTGACAGGAAAAAACAGGTACATAGTCTTGAATATTTTGTGCACATTAGAAAGCAGGGTTCAGATATTTGAAATACCCAGCAGCTGTGGGGAAATGTCATCATTTTCCATAAATATATTCCATTGGATGTGATTTAAGTAAAACCACCAAGTCATCTAGAGTAGACCAAGTCAGCCAGCCAATGCCAGCCATCCTGATTTCAGAGACTCCAAGGAGCCCATGAACAGAGTAAAATGCAAAGGACTGGACATTGATTGATGGACTGATTGCCTTCCAGGCATCATCCTCATTCCTCTAGCAATAACACCTCAGGTTTCTTTGAAAATCTGTTTTCTAGTGGATCAGGTGTGTGAGCACATAAACTGTGTCAATCAGTTACTTATGATACAGAATGTTGAAACTTGAAAAATAAAATAAAGCAACGATATTCATTCTGCCTAAAAATATTGGTCATGAGTCTCATTCAATTTAAATATAAAATCCCAAGTCATTTCGAACATCCCATCTGAATGTCCAGATTGAATAATGACAGAAGGCCTTGAATAGTATGCAGACTTCCATATGGTGACTATACTCACGATTCCAGGTAGATTCCAATACATATAATGACGTTTTCTGCTTGAAAAATTACTTATTCCTGAAAAACTGGACGAGAGGCCATGATAAATACCTTTTTTAAACACTAAGCATAACTGGTCTACCTGAAATGACGCAAGTTGAAATGCCATAGATAAAACCACATTCGGAATTCTCCACTGAGTAATTTAAATCATCAGACTGTTCATGTGATTTGAGAGTAAATGGCACCAAGCTAGAGGGGAATGTCTGTGCTCTCTTATTGACTGCTGCATAACATATTTCAACAAATGAAATCATACTCACAGAAATATTACTTGAACATACCAGAAAGCACCAGAAAGCCCTTAGAGGGGAAATATTTCTGTTGAAGAAGAATAAGAAATAAGAAAGCATGCAATTTCTAATGGATGAAAGTGCTTTCTAAAATTTGTGTAGAGACCTAGAATACTGTATACCAGTTGAAAAATCAATGGGGGTCCATCTTGAAGATGAAATTTGGGGGATTTTTCTCTCTTTTTAATTTTAGGAAAAGATTGAGTATAATGGTATAAAAAGTTGAGCAGAGAAAAGATATAATGAGTCTTGGCAAAATAATTTTACACGAAGCATTTGCTGGGACAGATGAATAGCTACCACATGCTGGGGAGTTAAAGCAATACCTGAAACCTACTAAAAGTATCTTAGCATGGGAAATCTGTAACAGAGAAACTCATGTAAGAGGTGATTTCTAACTTTTCTTCCACTGTTTGGTCAGTTCCATATATTGGTGCTTATTCTTCACACCAAGTAGAGAGATCATCTTACTTCCTGCCGGATATGGTCATTTGGGTATTTTCATCTGAAATTTTGCTTCAAACCACAGTATGTAACGCATGACATTTACCAATACAAATACATTTCTAAGTAGCTAAAAAATTCCTATACAATGTAAGAGGGATAGAAAAATACATTTCCTATGAGTCACCAAAATAAGACATGAAATGAAAAATAGCCTCAGAATAACAGTATGCCTTAAAAGCTACAAGTTCTTATTAGTAAATGATTTAAAAAATAGGAATAGAAGTCAGGTCTCTAGAAACTTGTTCTGCCTTAGAACAATGTGTCTTAAAATAAATATACAAGTCACTAATACATAAATAGCACCATTAAAATATCCATTCTTCATAAGTCTCAATAACTGATAGAGCTTTTCAAATTCTCATATTCTTAAAATAAAAAGACAGTAACGAACTCACAGCTCCCTGATATGTTTTTATCTGGTTTACTTTTGGACCCTAGTTGTAAAAGAAATCACAGTTGTGCTAATGGGCCATCATGTAATATTAGATCCTACTTTCCACTTAACTTGAACACACATACCGTAGTTTTCAAACTTTTGTAAATATGCATGGGTGGCTTTTCTGTGAATTGAATATTTCATGGTTTGGAAAGTGCTATTTTTCATTTAATTTGGGAGTGTTTTCCAGGCTTAAATATTTTGTGCTGTTTTATTTCCTGAAAATAAAATGATTGTCACTTGTACCTTAGGACTTCAGAAATACAGTGTTCTTTCTAGTTAAAGTCCATGTTCCTCAAGAATCACCTTTAGATGGAAACCTCAGTGGCAATGTGTGAACAAACAAAAGAACTGCCAATAATGGGGAAAAGTTATTCCTATGAGGCTGCAGTTCTCAGAGCCAAGGAATAAGTCTTAGATATTTTGGGCCTAGTTTATTCAAATATAGGATTTGAGGAAGTCTCCAGTCATATTTTTCGTGGATTAGCCTGTCTTTGACTCTTTCTCCTTATATAGAAATGGCTGGACTGGTCAAATTTTCGAAAGAAATGAAGAAAAGGTTTTTTAGGCCAAATCAAATTTTGTGTTTCTGTTTCTCTCAAATTATTTTCAGATGCAAGAAAAAGCAAACCACACAGAAGAACTGCACACTGCAATGAAGTTGGAATGCAACTTCATCAGAAGGGAGGGGACAAGCTGGATAATTCAACCACAAAGTATGTGAACCACAAACAAGTGCAAATACACAAGTAGACACAACACACACACACACACATGCACGCACACACACACACACACACACACACACACACACACACACACTCACATGCATGCCTGCTCTTTCCCCAGGATTTTCATCAATGTAGTTTTTTAAAAGCCTATTCATAGCCCAGTAAAGGCATGTGAAAAATTTATATTGATTCACATATTGAGATACTTGAGATTATAAATATTCCAAATAATCTTTTTTAAAATAAGAAATTATAGAGGTAAGTTTTTCATGAACAGCTCCAATGGCAGATGAAAGCTGAAAATAAATTACCTGATCTCAAATCTCTCTCTTGAACTAGGCCCCAAATGTCTCTCTAAAATGTAGAAGTCTCCAGCATGAATGCTTTTTGTTCTTTCCTCTCATATATGCTCACTTGCAGAGAGGGCAGAAACTGTTTCCTAAATCAAGCAATGATAGGGATAAAGACATCCATTCATTCATCCTTTTCTTGAATGCAAATAATTAGGTCAAAATATAAGGCAACTAAAGCATAGTGGTCTAAATCAAGTTGTAGTTTTTCTACCAGTTGCCATAAATGTTTAAAATTCTTCCAGTTTTGCTTAATTTATAGGTTGGTACCAAAGTTTTGACTTTTCAGTTTTCTCAAATTATTTAAAGTTTTAGTGGGCTATGCCATCTGTTTTAGTGATATTTATATTTATAGTAAAATGAAAATCTGATATGACTTCCTAACCTTTGAGAAAATGGCAATGTCCTATATTTTTAGAGGGCCTTGTAGTTTTCAAAGACTTATGAGATTATGTGATTGGCTCTGTTCCTTTCTTCTTTATTCCTTTTATATGCTAGGTGCTGAGATAGGTATCAGGAATTTCTACACACATACGTATTCACAAAGATCATTTGCTTGTATAAGCAAATAACTTAAAAGTTGATTAAACACTTAATTTTTAAAATGTGTATATCTGTCCAGAAAAGCCCTTCTGGAAAACAATATCTAAAAATAATGATTATATTATTGTAAATAACATATATTTGTGCTGTCTGTCTGATGAAAAGTCAATGAAATGTTGATATGCAGAAATGAATAAGTGAACCTAGAAAAGAGACAAGTATCATAGCCACTTCTCTGAAGGTACCTGGCATATCTGGCAGCCCTTAACTGCATTAACAGAGCACAAAGGAGACCTAGAGTCTGTACAAAGGAAGACTTAAGGACAAGAAACTTTCCCAATAAAAAGTTTCCCAACTAAAAGCCTTTGAAAGCTGACATCCCCAGTCCATGAACTAGGAAAGATCATTCTTAGGAGATTGGGGTCACTCAAGCTAATGAGTGAGGCAGCAGAAAAGTCAATAGCCAAGACAGCACAAGGTATTGCAGATTTTAGAAAGACACAAGCACTAGGAAGTAATGTGTCAGCCATATGTTTCAAGGAAGGCAAGGGACTGTCAAGAGGTAGAAGGACCAGCAACCTCTCAGAAATTACTAGGTAGTTTTGAAAAGAAGAACAAAAATGTATGAGTCTGAAAATAAAGTATTCCCCAAAATATAGCATAGGGAGAAAAAAATGAAAATATAAATGATGGTTAAGCACACACAAAAAAGGCAGAGAAGGTAACAAGTTTTAGGAGAAGAAAGAGTATATAAGAACAAGGAAAACTGCAGAGTTAATAATGTAAAATGTTCTAGTCTTGTTCATAGATACCACTTTTCACTTCAGGAATTTCAACAAATACCAAGCAGAGTAAAACACACCATACACATATACACACACACAAACACACACTCATACACCACTAGTCACATTACAGTGAATAGCAGATACCAAAGACAGAGAAGATCTTAAAACGAGACAATGTAAAACAACGTCAAACTAAACTGAACTGGACTTCTCAGCAATAATAATGGAAGCCAGAACAGAATCTTCAAACTCACTCTGAGAGAAAATGTCAAACTAGAATTGTGCTCAATAAAACTGACTCTTAAGATTAGGAATGAGATAAAGACACTTTAACATGTTCCCAGGTATTTGACACATTAACAAAATTATAACCAAATTATAAAAATCATCCCTTATATATATTTCCTGCTTTATAATTTGCAACACACATGAACCATAATTATATGGTGTTTCGGTTGCCTCAGATAAGAGTTTATGCTATTCCAAAGATGGAAAAACAAATTTTATTCATTAATTTTTAAACAATAAAAATTCAGATTATGTGGAAAATATTGAAAAACATGTGCAGGGGAATTTTTTTTAAATCACCCTATATCTTATTCCTCAAATGTAACCATTAGTAATATTTTGTTCTAAAACTTTCCTATAATTTTTCTTGAATGTCTTTTTATAGGTCTTTTTGGAAATAGATGATAAGAATGCTACTATTCCAATTATTTTTTGCTGTTACAATTTAAAAATGAGTAAGTAGCCTCTTGTCATATGAATGCTGCTTAATTATTAATTCATTTATTCCTTAACTACTTTTGTGGTTTGGATTATTGTACAGAAATTTTGTGCCTCTCTTCCCTCCTACTATAAAAGACTTTCTAAGTCTTTTGATATTGAATTTAACCCGAAACTGGCCAGTAAAGTTATCAGACTTTAGGAAGAGATGTTAATTTTGTTCGCCCTGGTTACTTTGGTTTCACATAGGTGTCTGCCATCCTTTCACCTTAGGTCTTCAAATAAGCACACAGGAAACAAACTTGAACCGAACTGGAACACAGTGTGGTCCAGTCACACGTTTGTTCGTTCGTTCGTTCCTTTGTTTCTCCTGAAAGGTGCTGTGTTGGGAGCCTGGCGTTTCATCTCCTTCCCAAGTTTTCCAGGGTCCTTTCCAGGGTCCTGGTTTCGGAAGGGAAGGACCAGGCCCGGCAGGGACAGTCCCAGTCTCCGCACCTTGGGAGGGGGGCAGGTTACTCCCGGAGGACTGGAGCAGGGCGCTGGCGGGGCTGGGGTCTTCTGAGTCTAGACTGTAGAGGTCTCTCCCCGTGCGAGGATCTGCCCCTCCAGCTTCTCGTGTTGCTTCATCTCTGAGAGAACCTTGCCCAGGAGGGCCTCCCTCCCCTCTCCGGCTCAGGGCTGAGCTTCCTGGGGTGCGTCTCCAATCGAGCAGGGAGTGGTTCGACTTCACTAATTCGTCATCGAAGTCGGTCAGTGTGTTTTGTTTTGTTTTGTTTTCCTCCTCTTCCTCTTTGGCCTCCCTCTCCTCATCAGACCTTTCCTCTTCACCCTGGGCCTCGAGCCTAGGCGGCTGGCGGGGCAGGATCTCCCCTTGAAGCTCCAGAGTACGTGAGCTAATAGAAGGTCGTAGAGCCTCGGGATTTCAGAGGGCGGAGGCCTCAAGGCCCGCTCATCTGAAGGCAGCTCCTCCACCTCCTTGTTGCCGCGGGGCACGCACCAGTCCTCAAAGTCTCCCTCAGCTTGCTCCTCTCTTCCCACGCTAGGGGCTTCTCGGTGACTCTCAGTTGATCCGCAGATGCATGAGTGTTGGACGGTTTTTACGTGCGTTCTTATGACAAGAGCTGAGGAACGCAGCCGCAGTTGTACATGGAGGTTATTTTTTTGTGATGACTAGCACTTCGTTAAACATGTCACTGTATCCGTTTGAAAAACTATCCTTACTCCCTTTTCACAGAGGAGGTATTTGAGGTTTGGTTTATGCTTGTCACCCAATGAACTGCACACAGTTATTAAATGGCAAACCCATAATTTGAATATGCATCTCTCTGATGCCAAACATGCTTTTCATAAAATACTACATTGCTTATCACTGAAATATGTACACTCTCTTGAGTAATGGGTATGAAGTTCATCCAGTGTTTTATAATAGCATATAGTGGCTTTGACTGGCAATGTGAGTATTACTTTTCATCTCATTTTCATAGTCATTTAAATATTGTACTGAAGTCATGGTACATGAGACACTAAACAAACTCTCTAATCTATCATTTAAATCAACCATAGCTTGGTACAATGTTTATGCATGAGGGAGACATTAAATTAGACTGTACCTTATAAAGAAAATTTTAGGTTCAATATGACAATATACATTCTCTTTTTTGAAACAGGCATCTCTTTCATAGCATCACTGTTGGTTTTTGCATACTCTGACAAATATGACAGTGAAATAATACATCAAAGAGTGTGGCAATGCTTTAATACTTAGTACTTTCTATTGGGTAACGTTCACATTACTCACATGAAACAGGGTCATAAAAGAATAATATACATTATATGAATAGCAGTCAAACAAAATGGTACTTGCAAAAGAACTCCACATTCCCCTTGCATTTGGTAAATTAAACAAGATTGATGTTGAAATAATGCATTTAGAATAGTGTACATATAAGGCAAGAGAATATAATTCCTTTCTTCACATTCAGCAACTATCTAACTTGACAACATGTAACTCCAGAAAAGGACTTAATTACACTAAAAGGGTTTATCTCCAAGGGCCCTAGGGTAAATCACTTTTCATTCTGTGATGTCCAGGGACATTGCTGCCAAAGAGAGGGATTATTTCCTTGGGATCAATTGGCAAATATAGTATCTTCTCTATAGGGCCCCTGCATGACCTGACTCTGAATATTTGCCTATCACATTTTGATTAGTTCTTCTTAGTTGCACAAGAGATCAAGTATACTAACGAAAATACAGATTAGCTTTTTCACAAGCAAATCTGCCTGCAACAAGGGCTAACTAATTACCTCCAAGTTTTACATAAATTTTGAGCGTGCACATACATGATGCCATAAAAGACAGAGGGAATGGAAAATGGCGGGTGAACATAAGGCCCTAGGTTCTGTAGAGAATGGAGTCACTGGTTGCATATATCATTTTCAACTTTCCATTCTTCTTGAAGAATTACAGATGAAGAGGTAGTAAAATTCTGGAGTGGGGCTAGTAGAAATGAGGAATAAACGTATAGTGGAAGGAAATAAGCCTAGTTTAGGTAACGTTCAAAATTCTGAGAAATTTGTGGCAGTACAGGAAAAACAGGTGTCCTATCCATGATGGGGGTGATTCTACACACACACACACACACAACACACACACACACACACACACACACACACGCACACCATGAGCTGCAAGTGCATTTTCCGCATAATGCTTAAAATAGTTTAAGCATGAAGTCTTATGAATGCAGGTATGAATTTTTTCTTTATTTTTTTCCAGAGTAAGGCTGCCCTCGTCCCTTATGCAGGTCACCACTATGACAGACTGTGCACTGGCATGAATGGAATGGAGCATTTACACTAACTTGGCCTTCAGACTCATAACCATAGACAGGCACTCTTCATTTAACAGCCAAGTCACTTTCCTGCGACTAGCTTGACTCGGTCACGACATGAGGAATTGTATACAGTATGTACAAGATTCAGAACAAAGAAATGGTCAAAGTAAACTCCAACTTGATGGCTTTGCTTTTATTTGCATAATTCTTACATGAAGTACTTCGATGTATAACCGAACATAAAACTAATGTACTATTCTGTAAAGTACAATCAGCAAAAATTACACTGCTGTATAAACAAGACATATTGCACAGAAAATGGACATGGATCTATCAATAATATGTACAGAACTGTACGATAAAAAAGATAGGTCATAAGCCTGAACAGCCTGCCTCCATCTAAGTCTGAACAGTCATTGAACAGGTGGGTCATTAACCAAGGAATAGCTACTACACTCCATTGAAGAGCACCGTTCAAGAGCATCTCCTGCAATATTAATCATTTTTTCTCTGAATATTTTAGGGACTTGTGGGGCAAGTATGGGATTTTTAGATATATCCAACTCCTCAGTGAGACAGCTCCAGGCAAAGGGGTGGGGCTGGATCATTACCAACTATTTCTCAGGCCCCAGGAACTGCTTCAAAAATCAGTGTCTTCACTGGATAGTTAAGACATGAATGTCTGTGGCATTTCCCTTCAGCCAGAGAGTCTCAGATCTTCTTGGTTCACAACTATTTGTCTGTAACATGATGTCACAATGAAGGCATCAGTAAATCCCTGCCAGCTGATGCTCACAGCGGCAGAACGAATCACAGACTGACAAACACCTCCACACATCCCCAGTATAACTTTCGGATCATTTCTGTTAGCCAGGTGCAAACTTCATCCATTGTAGTCAGCTAAGTTTGCAATGACTGCACTCCTACATTGCTGACCATAATTACTTCCTGCTGTAGGAATACTAACTACTCTTACTGAACGTGAATCTTTCTTTGATTTTCCCCTGTGGGCTGCCATGTCAGTTATGCAAAATAGTATTTTCCAAAGTAGAAAATCATCAAGATCAATATAAATTTAAGGTATCAATTAGCATTCCCTAATCCTGATTGTATTAGTATTTCTCTGGATAGAGACTTATTTGTCAGTATTTATAAAATAGCATTTGCTGTACTGATTATAATCCAAAGAAGTAAACTCTCATGGAAAGTCCAAACTAGCCAAAAGCCACATGACCAACCTTATGTGCTACCTTATAGGTGAAGGGTGAGGAGAGGTCTGCCTCAAGCAACAATAAACTCATGGTGCTCATACTCGTCCCCAAAGTCTTCCCATCCTGCTCAAAGACCTCTCTTGCTTCCTCCTTGTCCAATAGTCAAATGGCCTGGAGGCATTACATATTAGTACATTTAGCTAGCATAACATAATACCTTAAACTGGATGGATTATAGACAAAAGAAACACATTTATAACAGTTCTGGAAGATGGGAAATCCAGGATCACAGAGTTGGCCAACTGGGGATCTGGCAAAAGCCAACTACAGTACCTGGCTCATAGATAGAAGTTTTCTTGCTGATTGTGTCCTCAAATGGTGAAAGGGAAAGGAATTTCTCTGTGTTCTCTCTTTTTGTTGTTGTTTTGGGGGTTTGTTTGTTTGTTTGTTTGTTTTGGACCAGGGATCAAACATGGAACCTTGCACTTGTGAGGCAGGCAGCAGAACCACTGAGCTAAATTCACAGCCCTCTGTGTTCTCTTTTATAAAAGCATGGATCCCATTCATAAGGGTTCTACCTTTTTAACCTGAACACATCCTAAAGGCCCCCACCTCTTAAAACCATCATGAGATTCAGAAATATAACGCATGAATGGTGCCAGGGACAAATATTTAGAACATAGAAGGTTATAACAAGCAGAAGTTCCCTCTTCAGTAGCCATGGTGACTCAATAAGAATAAATGCCTTTCATCTTGGTAAGAAATTTACATTAACTCTATTAGAGAACAATTTTTGATTCTTTTGGAGTTCTCCCTGAAGATTCACTAAGGTGAAGGAATTTGGTACATACTGCTATTAACAATCTAACTTAAGGTGCAACATGTTTCTGAGGACCACTTGCTAACTAGACCATTTCAAGTTAAAACTACATTGTTTCTAGACTATGTCTCACTCCGAAACAGTACCTCATACATTTCTCTTCTCTTCTCTTTTTTTTTTTTTTTTTTTTTTTTTTTTTTTTTTTTTTTTTTTGATCTGAGAGAACAATTTGTTGTAATGAGCCAGAAATACAAGATTCCACTGCAACTGCAACTGACAGGTTATGGTTGAACTTAAACCTTTAAGGGAAAGAGGGTCAAATAAAGCCATTTAGTAGAGAAGCTCCAACAAATATGAGGGTAACGGCATTTCAACAAGCAGTTAGTCCACCTGCCACCACTCCTGTTCCTTTTTCCTTCTGCTGCATCTACCAAACCAACTGGCTTCTTCCTCTGTGCTCTAGGCAGAAGCCAGTGCAACAAGGCCTAGGGAGAAGCTTCAAAATCTGAGCTGGGGTAGCAAGTACACATGGAAAGGGGAACACAGGGGTAGGGAGAAAGGAAGAAATGGACAAGAAAAAAGTGAGAATAGAAAGAAAAAAATGGAAACAAATCTTTGTACACGGAGAGGGGAGAGGGCCTAGGGAGAATGGGATAAAATAAAATTTATTAAAAATTTTTAAATGCAATGAAAAAAGAAAGAGAAACAAAGGCCAGGGATTTAGCTCAGTGGTTCTGGCGCCTGCCTCACAAGCACAAGGACCAGAGTTCGATCCCTGGTACCGAAAGGAAGGAAAGAAGGAAGGAATGAGGGGAGGGAAGGAGGGAGGGAGGAAGGAAGGAAAGACGGGGAAGCAGGCAGCAAGGAAGAGAAAGCATTTAGAGGGAGACGGGGAGAGGAAAGAATCATCATCTATTACAAACATTTTCTAAATACGTGAATTGCAGTCTTATGTTTAATATTCAGTACATATTCCTTCTGAAATAGAGGTTATTTTGTTAGGAAATAGATAAAGAGACCATCTTGCCCAGAGCCACTCAGCTACTGAGCTGGAACACAGCCTCTAGACTCTTGGCTGCCAAAGCCCTCAAAGGTACAACACTAGCTCCTCAGGTTTCCGACCCTTTGGAAAGTTCTTTCCTTCTTTGCGGGTGCACTAGAATGCCGGTGAGTATTGGAGAACTATTGTTTAAACAGGACCCTTTAGCTCTGGAAGGGTCAGTAGTAGGAAATTCGTGAACCGACTCAAAGCTATAGGGGGAGGTATCATGGTGGTGGTTTTCATCTCTTTCCAGGTTATCCTGCACATTACTAGGATAGAGACAAAGACAAGAATTCAGGAGAGCTCTATAAGCAAGAATAAGGAATTGCATTGGGTTGCAACTTGCCTTGTGCTGTGGCTCTTAGAAACCAAAGCATTTTAACATGAGAACAAACAGAAGGACACAGAAGCCTCATACTGGGAGAATTCTTGACGTAACTAACCATTCTCATTTTTCAGGAACTTAGATAGGTTTGGTAAATGCAAAGTCTGTTCATTTGTATTTACATTGCAAGTGGCTATCAGTGAAGCCCAGCAAGTAGAAGCAACTGCTGGGAGACATCTTAGAGACAGGTTCCACTTTCTCTCATCCAGGTATTAACCAAGCCTGACCCTGCTTAGCTTCTGAGATGAGACGAGATCGGGTGCGTTCAGGGTGGCCACAGACAAAAGGATTCTAGTTCTCTACTTTTCCCTCTGTCCTCTCACCAACTCTCCTTCTTCCTGTGTGGCTTCCCTGCTTTCTCTCTCTCTCTCTTTCTTCTCATTTTCTCTCTCTATTACTTCAGACCTATTGACTCATTATATTTGTGATTTTTAGTGAATACTGTCATTCTAGAATTAAAAGATGGAGACACCACCTTGCAACCTACTTCTTTCTCTGCTGCAGATTCTGATAAAAATGCTCACCGGAGTAGAGATGCACTAGACCCTCTTCCCAGGCATCTCACACGTTGAATATTAAGCTTTCCCACATCATTACCACAGTATTTCCAACTACAACTGCACAATTACTGGAATTTCCATGCAGATTCAGGTAAGATCTTGAATCCAGTGGGCTTATTAATTGTAGAAATGAAACTTCTGAGAAAATGAATGGGTTGTATTTTTATTAATTCCCAAAATACTACAGAGTCCAGTTCTAACTTAGACTTAGAGGTGCCAATGAGTATCCTTGCAATGAGTATACTACAGTTTCCACTGAATTTTTTATATCGACACTAATAATCAAGATAATTTAGACTCAGCCTTCTCTAACATTAAAATCACGTCGTAAGGTCTTGTTAAGATGTGAATTTTGATCTGACAGATCTAAATGAGGCTTGAGATTCTGGATTTGTAGCAAGTCGTCCATGGGTTGTTTCTGCTATTGCTGCACCTGGGCCCATCCTCTCAGAAGCAAGATTCAGATGAATGTTGTGCTCTGCACAAATCATCCCTGGAACACATTCTTGTGGATTTTTAATGGCATGTTCCTTCATGGTGGCCTTGTCCCAACATATGAAACAGATGCTAAGAGGCTTTGATGTCAGTTTAAATTTTGCAATTTTGGTGTTGTACCAAATAACCCCAAATCAAAGAAAACACAAGTCTAGGGTAAAAAAACAATTGGCTAACATAGCCACACATTTTAAAATGGATTTGCTGGAGTCCACTTGTAGAATGTGCACCACTGAGTACATCTCTGGGCTACAAACATATTTTTTAAATGATGTGCACATTATTTATCCCAAGCAAGTGGGAATACATCAAAAACAGCAATCTGAAGAAGTAATATTCTATTTTTAATTTCAAAGTTTTCAAGATCTATTTAATTAAAACAGAAAGAAAGGAAAATCCTTTTCCTTTCTCTGAACTCACGAGTCTGATAAGTTGCTGGCACCATGCTCAGTGTAATGTTGATAAAACACATCCTAAGGAGATTTTTTGAAACTATCAGTAATTTCAACCACTCTCTTCATTCTGATGTGTGTTCATACACACAGAGACACACAATCACACACATAGACACAGTTACGCACATACACAGGAGTAAGCACGAGCTCACACGCTGTTTAAAAGTATTTTTCATATTCATATTTACATATATACATATGCATGTATATAAATTTCATTACTTTCTTTACCTTGGGATCAGGTACATTACATTTATGGACTTTTCAGTAACATACTGATAGTGAATTGAACTTTTATATAACTTCTAAAGGAAGCTTCCAGGAACTGCCCGTTTAACTCTCCTGTATTCTGGTATGCCAAGAGAAAGTTATTCCAACTAGAATGTGCTGAAGGGATCGATGTGGCTTCCATGCTGGGCATATTTCAGCTTCTTTCAAATAACATTCTTGCAGAGATTAGAGGATAATCTGGCAGCCAGACCCAGCCAATTAAAACAGTAATTGAATTGGCTGGAAATGTTTTTCTTGGCAAATGTTCGTTATTTTGCTTCATTTTGGGTTTCACTGAATAACACAAAGAAGAGGCTCAATCATAAGATTCCTAATTTATTTTCTTAGTTATCTTTTCTCATCAAACAGAAAAATGCTGCTGGTTTAATTTAAATTAAAAACTAAAAGCTGGTATGGGGTAACATGAAAACAGGCCCATGAAGACACAAAATGAGTCTCAAGCCTTCACAAATAAACCTCTGAGCATAGAATATGTGAGGTTTTCTGTTTTAAGTGGTGAGGATAAAATGAAGAATGTGATTCAAGATGAAATAAACTCAAAATCCAGAAGGGGCATCATTGTAAAATGTAGGTTTAACTTTCTTTCCCCAAACTAATATGTACAGGTAGACAGTTAAGACACAATCTAGAAACTTCTAATGTACAATTTCTATACCATCTGAAGTCACTTGTGTGCCACTAGATATGTAATAATCTCTGGCATGAGAGAATGTCTAATTTTTAGCACTTATCAATTTCCTTGGTGTGAACACTCCTGTCAGGGCTGATTTTAATCTATTAACTACACATTGTTGAACATTCAATTGGAAATAGATGAACACAATTAAATTTCCAAGCCACTGCGAGCCTCTCCAGTACACCAATAACCAAAGACATAGTTTTACAAAAGAAGACAGACATGAAAACATAATATAGAGGACTGGGGATTTAGTTCAGTGGTTCCACTGCCTGCTTTGCAAGCACAAGGTCCCGAGCTCTACCCCTGGTACCCCCCCCCAAAAAAAAATACAATCTAGAGAGACATCCAGGAAAAGCACTAGTAGGTAGAGGCAGTTAGTAGGCAAAGATAAACATCTCACAAATTAATCTAAGTTTTATTGATTGAAACAACAAGACTTGAGAAAACCCAATCATACAATGGACTTCAAAATTGATTTTTCTACATCAATCCATGTTTCCTTCCTTTATAACCCTACTTTAAAGCTCACCTTTTCTAAGAACCACTGTTGGATAAAGAAACCTCTTAAATTCATTGTTGTACCTGTTTTAGCTTCTTTTTTGAGCTTGAGATAATTTCAAAGCATCCTACAGTAGTGGATTCAATTGCACACATGAGAATTACTCAGGAGCTTCCACAAACGCTAAAGTCCTAATTCCTTGGTCCCACCCTGGCCCATCTAAATCAGAAACCTTGGGATGGGGCCTAGCATTGCTCATTTTGAAAAGCTTCTCTCGTGTTTGATTTGCAGCCAGCATTCAAACAACTCTACTTACGTTTTCTCCATTTTTATTGAAAGTGCTCTGAAAGACAGTGTGTTAGTCACAATACCCACATCCTGTTGTGGAGACACAATACCCACATCCACGATTTAAAGGAGAAGAAGTTTCATTGGGTTCATGGCTTTCAAGGACTGGAAGAATCATCGTCGAGAAAGGCATGGCCAAGAAACCTGGTCATGGTGGCTGAGAAACAGATCAGGGCAACAGTGCCAGAGGGAGACGAGGGGGTCGGGGACCAGACAATGACCCCCAAGGCCACGCCTCCATGACCCACCCAGAACACACTGAAAAGTGGGTTCCACTGATCTCTAGGGTGAATCCCAAAGCCAACCCACCCTAACCACCCCTGGTGGCTGTGCTCTTTCTATTAAATTGCGAAACTTTTGCCTGGGCCACCAATATAATTTTTTCTCTCGTTAGTCCTTTGCCCATCCCTTTAGCATCAGCAAATGTGTTCAATGAGCAAACACCTTTGACTTACTCTTAAGTGGATTTTAGATATGTCTTTCTCGTGGACTATAAATTGAAATCAAATTATTCCTCTTTTGTTCTTTTTAGCTTTCAAATCAAACAAAAAATTTTGAGACGCATCATTCACCAGCAGCGTATGTGCTACTCAGTAGTGATTTCAATTACTCCAGACAGCACATGCAAAATAAAATCATCCTCTTACTAATACATGTGATCGAATGATTGACTTATGGGATTCAGCTACATAATGCTGATGTGAACATTATTATCCAAAGCAAAAGGGAAGTAAATATACATGCTTTAAATGTTTTTAAAAGTACTTTAAAAATATAGGTAACATTTTAAGAAGGCAAACATTTTAGAAAAATACAGGTAACATTTCCTAGAAGGATAAACCATTTGATTTATGTCATATAATTTTACACTATTAATTTGTTTGCACACTTTTTACTCCAAGAAAATATCAAGATATTAAGATATGATACTGGCCCATTTTCCAAATGCAGTCATCATCATTAGTGGCTGCATTGATCAAACTTCTACCTATGAATCCTGGAAAGCTGCACCTAGTGTGTGGAAATCTATGCTACCCTCAGGCGATGCAACACAGCCAAGAATAGCAAGAAGCACAACGAACAGCAGCTGTGGCTCTTGTGTGTGTGGTACTGTTTAGGCTAATGCCCAGGATGTAGTATAATCTATCTGAACGGTGCAGCTGCACCAGCTGGCAGACTGTTTAACACAGCAAAAACACAGAAGGCAGAAACTGGCACCAATCCTTACCTCTCCCTGTGCTCACTCAATTCCTTGCAGCCCTACTCTAGGCCACGTTCATGGGGAGCCCCGGCCAGCATTTGGGCAGAGCCGTAGAATAGTTCAGCTGGACAGCACGCATCATCCCTTGACTCTCCTGACTTTCGTATCTACACAGGTGCATCTGAAAAAAGGTGTTTTCACTTGCTACTGCAGTCTAAGAAACCACCGCAAAACTCACGAGCTGATTGCTTGCTTACACCTTGTAGGTGGGATGGGGTTCGGGTGATCTCGTGTGAGCTTTGGTGGGAGACTGCATTTCTCATTGCAGGTCTGCAGATTGACTAAGGCCATGCTAGTCTGTGTGCATTTATGGTGGGGCTCAGGCTGAAGGGGCAAAAGCAGCCTGGAAGGAAACTCGATGTTAGTGGCAGAACCGAAAAGGCGCAAGTGGAAAATGCACAGAGCTTTGGAGGCCTGGGCTTAGCATAGCACATTTTCACTGCTGTTTGTGCGCTGTTGATTGAAACGAATCACACGGCCAACTCCAAACTCAAGCAGAGAAGAGCCACATTCTTCCCACGAAAAGGCCTTGACAAAGGAATAGATGCAGGGAGAAATAAAGAATTAGGGGGCCGAGGATTTAGCTTAGAGCTTAGTGGTGCCGCCACCTGCCTCGCAAGCACAAGGGCCTCAGTTCAATCCCCGGTACAGAGAGAGAGAGAGAGAGAGAGAGAGAGAGAGAGAGAGAGAGAGAGAAAGAGAGAATAAAGAATTAAGTCCAAGATGTCAACATGCCATACAAACCTAGCAACTTTTCTGGAAAAGAACAACGTGGTAATGATGATAGTGACCAGGGTGACAACAATAGTAGTTATCTTAGAGATTATACACTGTTCCAAAGGAGAGGGGGTCACACAGGGAGACAATGGTATTTAGTCTTCCCAACAATCTTAAAAGATGGATAGATGAAGGAGCGAGAGGATTTATAAGCAAGTAATGGCTACTCTTAAGGAACAGCTGTGGCGAATGTTCAGGAACCGCTGCACAGGCATCTTTCTGCCGGCTGCGTGCTGAACCTCTCGGGGCGGATGCCTGCAGTGACAGTAACTATTTGGGGAGCAGATGCAGATGCCAGGACCCTCGACGCATGGTTGCCAAAACACAGTGTGCTCTTCCCTGGGGTTCACCTACAGAATATGCAGAAAGGAGAAATTAGCGTAGAGACAACAAAAACAAGCAGGCCAGCACCCTGAGTTCAAAAGCTAAAATGAATAAAACTTAAAATAGGCATGAGAAATATCAGGATAACATTTTGAAGCGGACTTCAATGCATCTTTCCTTTTCATTTCTTTAGGTTGGGGCTTCGGGAAACCTGGATACAGAGGGATGTCTGGGGCATGCTGTGGAATCCTCTCCAGTTTGCATCACAGAGCACCCTGGGAAAGATAAATTGTTCAGAAAGAGGAGAAGAAGGCACCATTTCTGTTTCTCTAGCACACGCGGGCCTTGAGGTAACTGAGCAGTCAGCCAACACGGGGTCCACGGCAGCTTGGGGGTGCTCTCCTGCCCTTGGCCTGCCCTGTGCTTGCCAGCTACTGTAAAGATCAGGAGCAATGGGGCACTTTCCTGGGATTCTTACAACTTCCTGAGTTCCTCAGAGGTCACAGTGGCTTCCTCTGGCCCTCCCTCCTCCAATGGGCTTTGTCAGTGCCTAATTCCCTATGTTTAAATCTCCTACTGGTGTAAGTAACTAATTAAGGATTCATTAAACCTATTCCAGATGATGAGTGTTGAAAGTACATCAACATAGATAAATCTTTTAAAATCGAGCAAATTTGCTAAACAGAATGTTTATGCTAAAAATATCTTCACAAGTTAAAAAACTATAAACAAAAATTGTATCTGAATGACAATAGTCTAGATTTTAAAGTACCCTTAACAAACACTAGGGAATCGGCCAGGCAAAAGAGTTGTCAAGTAGCAGAAGAAAATGTGTGTTTCATTTTGCAAGAGAGTATTGCTCTTTTGAAAACACACACACACATTGGGTTAGGATTGACATTAAAATAGCTGCACGTATTTAATTCATACAACCTGAGGTCGAATAAAAATGCACCTGTGTAACTACTGCCCCAATCTATGCCATAAAACTATCACTTCACAAAAACTTCATCTGGGCTGGGCGTGGTGGCGCACGCCTGTAATCCCAGCACTCAGGAGGCTGAGGCAGGAGGATTGCTGTGAGTTCAAGACCAGCCTGGGCTGCATAGTGAGTTCCAGGTCAGTCTCAACTACATAGTGAGACTCTGTCTCAAAAAAAAAACAAAAACAAAAAAGCTGCATTTGACCTTTTTTATTATTGTTGACATTGTGAAAAAAACACTTAAGAGCTACCTTCTTAGCACATTTTATGTATACAGTTCAGTACTATTATTCTAGGCACCGTGGTCAGCTACTAGTAGGTATCCAGGACTTACACACCTCATGTAACTGAAACTTGGTGCATTTTGACCAAGCCCTCTGCATGTCTCCAACCTCCAACCCCTGGTGACCCACATTCTACTCTCTGATACTATGAGTCTAACTTAGGTTCTACACATTAATGAAACAATATTATACTTGTCTTTCTGTGCCTGGCTTATTTCACTCAGCATAATGTCCCCTAGATTCATCTATACTGTCTCCAACAACAGGATTTCCTACCTTTTTAAGGTGAATGACATCCCTTTTTATTTATCCGTTTGTCTCTCAGTGGACATTCAGGTTATTTCTATGGCTTGGCTACTGGCTATAATGCTTCAGTGAACAAGGGCGGGTGTGTGCAAATATATCTTTGAGATCCTAATTTCAACTACTTTGGACATATACCCAGTAGACAGATTGTTGGATCATATAGTGGCTCTAGTTTTAGTTTTCAGAGGAACCTGAAAACTATTCATCATAGTAACTGTATAAGTTACATGACTACCAATAGTATACAAGTATTTCAAGTATTTCCTTTTTCTACATCTTCACCAAAGCCTATCTTTGTGTGTGGAATGGGAGTTATTTTTTTTTTTCAGTACTAGGGATTGAACTCCGGGCTGAACTACACCCCAAGCCTCAAGTCCCTTTTACATTTTGAGGCAGGCCTCACAAACATGCTAAATTGCCCAGAGTGGGTTCAAATTTTTGAACCTTCTACCTCAGCCTCCCTGTATCCTGGAATTATAGACATGGGTCACTACTTCATTGTGATTTTGATTTGAATATCCCTGGCTATTAATGATAATGAGTATCTTTTCATGTACCCGTTGGCCATTTGTAGAGAATGTTATTCTTGAATTTATTTTTAAAATACACGAGTAATGTTTTCAAAAAACTTAACAGAAACTATTAATAGAATAAAAATTTAGATGTGTCAGGCTTACATTGTTTGATGATATTCATGAAGCATAATAAATTTAGAAAGCCACAAAGTCATTAATTCTCTCTCCTATTTATTCAACAATTATTTCTTGACAGTCTCTGAGTGTCAGGCAGTACATAGGGGTGGAGGAAACAACAGTGAACAAACAAATCCTTGTACAGACAAAAAAGATGTTAAATGTATACATTATATAGTAGTTTAAAAGATATTGGCATAGGAAAACATTTTATGAAGAAAACCTCAGTTGCCCATGAGCTAGCCCAATCAACAACTGGGATCTCTTCTCATTAAAAAGTTTCTGTACAGCAAGAGAAATGACCAATAGTGCAAAGAGACAACCTACAATATGGGAAAATCTTTTCACCAGCTCTTCCTCAAACAAAGGTGTACTATCTAGAATATATAAAGAACTTTAAAAAATCAGACCTCCCAAATTTAAAGACCCAATCCAAAAATGGGCATCTGAAATGAACAGACATTTCTCAGACAAAGAAGTAGAAATGGCAAATAAATATATGGAGAAAAAAAAAAGTTCACCATCACTAGTCATTCAAGAGAGGCAAATGAAAACAATACTGAGAATTCCACCTCACCCCAGAAAGAATGGCTGCTATCAAGAAATCAACCAATAACAAATGATGGTGGGGTTGTGGGGGAAAAGGAACCCTGCTCCACTATTGGTGGAAGTGCACACTGGTGCAACCACTATGGAAGTCAATATGAAGATAACCTCAAAGAAATAGGATTGGAGGTCCAATCGACCCAGTTATTTCCCTGCTGGGTATCTTCCCCAAAGAATTAAAAGAATCATACCGCAGTGACAAATGCCCACTCATGTTCACAGCAGCACAGTTTGTAATAGCTAAAACTTGGACACAGCCCAGTTGCCCATCAACAGGAGACCTGATAAAGAAAATGTGAGTTTTTTTTAATAAGATGGAGTACTACTCAGCCATAAAGAATAAGAAACTAGAGACATTTATAGCTAAATGGATGCACATTGGGTGTCACTCTTAAATGATATAAATAGGACCCATATGTGTAAATACTGAATATTTGTCTCATGTGAGAAACTGAAAGTGCAAATAAAGACTAAAAGGTATAATGGATAATGTGAAATAGGAAGAAAAGTTGCAAAGAGGAAGGGGAAGTGGGAGGGGTGGGGTGGGGTAAAGAAAGAAGGGAATGGAATGAATATGAGAAAAAGAAAAAAATGGAAACAGAGTCTTTGTAGTTAGGGAGGAATAGAGGGGTTGAAGGGAGGGCAGGGGAATGGGGAAAATATAAGAACCAAGATGGATTATGTAAAGGTGCAAATTTCCAGTGATGAATGTCATTATATTGTATACCTTAAATGTACCAATAAAATTAATTTTGAAAAAAGGAATTCTGAGCTATAACTTTGCAATTTTAAATAGGCTGGTTAAGGGAGGCCCAATGAGAAAGTGGTACACAACACTATAGGCAAGAAGTGAGTCCCACAGAAAATGAATACAAGATCTATCCAGGCATAAGAAATCGCCTCTATGAAGGAACCTGAGGCTGGGAGAGGCCTGGAATGTTTAACGGAGAATAAGGAGGTTCTCCTTGATTGGGCACCAAGTGTCTCAGGAAAAGAGGAAATAACCAAATTGAGTTAAACTAAACCACTAGCTAAAAAGCAACAGGGAGATCTAGGTGTTTCCAATGGTTTTTATTATACTTTATTAATTTAGCTAACTAATGAATTAGCTGGATAGGACAGGAGACAGGCTGCTAGCAAGAGGAGTAATAGCTCACACAGTATACTTTCAAATTGCCATGCTGCTAAGGAGCATCCACCGAGAAGCAGACCCTGCGCCTCCCCAGCAAGGTCCTTCCCTCAGCTCAGAGGCAACAATGTCCCAGGTCTTCTAGGTGTCTTTCCAGAGACCTCCATGGCTGCTTCTAATACACCCTTCCAGTTGAGGTAATTTAGAAAACTAGAGTGAGCCTCTGAGACTTGGACAAAGTCTGCTTTCATAGATGCGACTTCATCTTTGTACTGTAATTACAGGCCCCGGGAGCCGTCCCAGTCTGCTAACACCAATAGGTGGGGCAGCGCCTATCTTGTGAAGTCACCAAGTCACCCCATGAAGATGCTACCTGTGTCGCCACTATTTTTTTTTTTTCTGAAAGCTATTACTGTTCTCACCTCCCAAGGAAGATTCCATGGTTGTCATTACCTGTCGGTCATTTTCTCCCAAGGAAAAGGAGTGATTTCACTGAGTGCTTGAAAACAGGTGTAATGAAGTGAAAAAAAAAAAAAACTGTAGACAACATCAACAAATAAACAGAATAATAATAAAGTGAAAAGCAAATGGGAAGTTTCCATGCTTCACCAATGAGAAGGGGACAGTAAGCCCTTTGTACGATAAAAGTTAGAAATTCAAGTTTTTCCTCTAAGTGCAGCCAAACTATGTGTAATATAGACTTCAGGGTTTCGGGCATTTCCCCTGAAGGTAAACAAGCAGAGAGCCACAAAATCTTCTCTGTTTCTTTGATGTTACAGCCAGTCTTCTATTTTATCATGGGCTGCACATTCTGAGTATGCTCTGAGAGATATTTTGCATAACTGTCTAACACTACAAGGACAAGTATTGTAGAATTAGGACTCTTCTTCTCCAATCTTGGCTAAAGATCCAAGAAGATTCTTATGACCCCTAGCTTTGTCATCACTCAAAAACCTAACTTTTGGAGACATTACTCATTTGCATAAGGTTCCTTCATCTAGATATTTCCATGAAGATACCAAACTATCATCATCATCAGAGAGGATTCTACTGGAGTGATGCGTGTGAGACAATCACTGTATCCAAAGTGACCAGGACTGTGCTTGGCACACAGGTCACAGCTAATTTTATGGGTCAACTCGATAAGAACTGGTAGCCAGATCTTCAGTCAGACATTGTTCTAGACACTTCTGTGCAGGTATTTAAAAATGAACATTAACATTTAAAACAGTAGACTTCAAGTAAAGCAGGTCATGCAGCATTATATGAGCAGTCTTCAATCCATCGAGGGCTCCAAGGGGAAAAGACAAATTCCCCCAAGAAGAAAAGGAATTCTGCCCGCAGACTGCATTCAGATGTAACTTTCAACCCTTCTCTGCCTCTAGACTGGTGGTCTATCCTGCAGGTTTGCGGCTTGCCAAGCCTCTATAATCATGGGAACTCACCCCCCAGTAGTTCACCAGAAAAATAGAACTGATATGATATCGTGTGTGGGACCTACACTCTTCCTTTCACAGTCTCCTTCTTGCGTGCCTCCCTCCACATATGGAGCCACCGTAACGTTTGAGCACGGCCTACTGCTGTGTCCTTTAAAGGTTTACCTACTGTCATGCACACTGATTCTAGAAGGATGTACTGAATCAGCATACCCTTAGTTGATGGCATTTACGTTTTAACTCAACATGGAAGTTCAGTTAGATTAATGGTACTTAAGACCTTTGAGAAAGAAGTCAGAAAATGTATTAAGCATGCTTGGGATATACCTACAGCCCCTCAAAACAAGTAAAAGCAAAGCTGGGATTCAGTGCCAGCCTTCTCTGGAACCCTGTCTCTTTTTCTCAAATTCGTCCCTACTGCTGTTGCCCACTCTGGCTTCTTTTCCCACACAGTCTATCTGGACTGTTTCCATTTACTGTCAAAATAACTCTCTTTTGTCTCATGCTGAGAGCCTGGATACAAAGCTTATATATTCCTGAGCTCATGTGAAGCTAAGGTTCATCTCTGACACTGCCCGATGCTGATGACACAGTCTGCTAAAGATGATCTCTTAAACTGAGCTGTGGAAACTACTAATGGGAATTTCAGCTGCTGAATGATCAGCAGAAGAAATATTTGGGATTGAAATAGCTTTTGGGGCTTTTCAAATAAAATTCAGTAAAATTTCCCACTCATATTTGGAGAGTCCATTGTCATTATAATTTTGTTACATGCTCAGCAAAAACGCTAAAAAGATCAATATAGGACAAACAGTTACTGTAATATTAGTGTCAGCTTTAGGTGACAATTTGTCATTCAATATAATTATTTTACTTGTCATCTATTAGTACTGCTGGCTTCTTAAACTCATTCACAAGGTCATGCATCTGTGGGACCCGATTTCAGAACTTGAGTTATGTGGAGGAAGCTTTTTAAAGGCAACTTCCATGGAGAAAGCAACAGAAACAACTCAACTGGCTCCCTATGTGAGATGCACAGATATCCTCCAAGACTGAAAAAGAAAAAAGCAATTTGTAAGTTAGAAATTATAGCTATTGAATGTCATCTAAGAGCAGGTAGGATTACCCATTTCAAAGATTGTAAAACAAGGGAGAGGTAAAATTCAGCACAAGTTTGCATTCTGGAGAGATGAAACAGAACTTTTTCTAAAGGAAGTTGACGGACTTGAGATTCCTTATCATAGAAGCTCCTGCTTTGGATAGGAAATACATGAGACAGATTTGTGTGGAGAGTTTGCTCTGCAAGCCTCTGGTTTGGGGATAAATAAAAGAAAATGTTGTTGGGTCTCAAATATAATGTTTTACATTTTTTAGCAAGTAGAAATGAGCTCATATAACCAGCATTTCCTCTTTGGTCCTTTGCCTAAACTATTCTTCTAAATTGTGATATTTAGCCACGCCAGTCCCCAGGGCTTCTCGTATTTCTGTCTCAGTAACTGCTCATGTAATAAACAAAATTCTTACAAAAGCATTTCTAGAATGTCAAGTCTATGGTGGCCTAGGAAGATAGAAATGTGGCTATGTCATGAATATATTTATATTTTTAGGAAAAGTATAGTGTGGCAAGTACACAGAATTGGGTGCCAAAGGGGCTGAATTCTAGACCCAGAACTTCTGCTGCCTCTGTGTGCCTTTCTGTGCCTCAGTTGTTCATAGATGAAAAAAAAATAAAAAGGAGATGGAATGAGCCACTCCTCCATTCTCCTCCAACAAGGAGAATCTGACTTTGCGATGTAGAAGTAGCTTGTATTCCACTGAGACTCATTTACACATAACAATCTTACCAGCAATGAATAAGGCAGAGGCACCTTCTCACAATGTGGAGAATCTTGTGTCTTGAAGAAAACCCTGAAAATTATATAACCTTTTCTAGACCAGAAGTCAAGAGTGCATCTTCATGGTTCAAATATGTTCTTCCAAGATAATTTAAAAGATTCTCCCCAAGAGACAAACTTCAAAACTTCTGTTGTACTCTAAGACCAAATGTTCTTCCCTTATGTCTGGCTAGAGTGTCCCTCCTGGGTTTTCAAACTATTTTTATTTATTGTATCCTTAGCAGGCAGGGAATGTAGGTGGGCCAGACTATTCAAGAGCTATGTGTTGTTAATCTAAGTCATGGATAAATTTATTGGTACTAGAGTGTCAATGATCTTGCACTGCATTCCGGTGAAATGGTAGAACCTGCTTCCCTGGTGGAATGTTCTCTTTTAGGTGCAAAACTCCTGGAGGAGAAAGCCTGACAGGCTGTCAGGAATACTGAGCAGTCTCTCTTAGTGGCCACAAGAAAGGACATTGTCTCTCCTTGACTGGTCTTCTGTTGGCCTAATAAATGCACAGTGGCTCTATACTGTGCTCTTGGGAACCCTCGATTTAGAAATTTTAAACTAATTCTTCTAAAATAAAATATGGGCTTGGGAATTGTGCTTTACATAGCTAAGAGGAGGAGAATCTTCTAGTGGTATCCAGTGCGTAATAAAAGAATAACTGGTGAAATGCAATAGATAAGTCCTTTTGGATTCATTGGTCCCACACCCATGGATTCAACCAACTGGGGATGGAATAAAATATATGGGGAAAACCTGTGTCTCAACTGAACAGGTGCAGACATTTATTTATGTCATCATTCTCTAACACAGTCTAACAATGATTTATGTAACATTTATAGTGTATAGATTAATCTAGAGGTAATTTGATATATACAGGATGCTGTACGTAGGTCTTATGTAAATACCGCACTATTTTACATGAGACCTAAATATCCCCTGGAGTTTTATGTCCCTGGTTAGTGTTGGAACCAACTCCCTTACACACCAAGGTACAATAATAATGCTGCCAAGTAGCACCCCCTGCTCTGCATATGGCGAGATCTGCTTATGCCCATTTTATGGTAAGGAGACAGCTATGATGGAACAACGACCCCATCAGAAACGAATGTAGAGCAATAGAAGATGCTAAAAAATTCATTTGGGTTTATAGTTGTTTAACAAAGAGCCACACAGGAGTTTGCATAAGAAAAGCAGGTTTACTTTCCTGACACAAAATGACAAGCTAGAGTTCCTGTGTCCACATCTACCTCCTCCTAGCGGTGTGGGTGTCCTGTGAGAGTGAGGAGGAGGAAAAAAGTAGAGCTCCCTGAGTACGGGCTTTCCCAGCCTCCTCTGGGAGTCCGGGTCCGTGAATCAGTGTCAGGGCTGGGCCGGGCAAGGCTCCCCCTACACCCACACAGGCTGTGATTAAGAAGGCTTCCATCTGTCAACAGAGGATCTCAGCTGCGTTTCCAGCCCAGCTTCCTCCCCACTGACTCATTCAGTGATGCCACATCTCATGTTTATGACCTAACAGTTGATCACCATGGAAGTAGCACAAACCCTAGACTGTTGAGGAGCAAAACCAGCGTAAAAGGTGCTGGACAGTGGAGGTAAAGAGAAAAAGGAGACCCTTATTCCTAGAGACCACACATTAAGACTGATCACCACATTCCCCATGTGGGCTCTTCCATTCGTTGCTAAAACTGATACTTGGATGCTTCCGCGCTTCTTGGAGAACCCTAATAAGGACTGGGGATGACCAAATACAAACACCATAGCGTTTAGAAATGAAGAGCAAGAAGGTGACAGAAAAATGTGTATGCAGGAATTGAATGACGTTTGTGCTACAAACTCAGTTTCCTTCCCTCTTTGCCAGCATGTGGCATTGGGTTAAAAGAGTGGGGAGAGACACACATGTGCAAATACCGAATCGTTTCTCTGGTGTGAAAAATTAAAAGTGTAAAAAAGAGAGGGGAAAGGTGCTGAATGCCAGAAAAAAGATAAAGATCATCCAAAATTCAATCTTACAGTCCAGTGGTGTATTCATACACTGGGAGTGTCAGGATACCCTGGTTAGTCCGTGCCCTCTGATGAAAAGTACAGCTAAAATGAAAAAGAAAGCTAATGGAAATAAATAAGTACTTTTCAGTAAAGATCGTCATGTTCAGTGCTGTGAGTGGCAGGAGACCTGGCACAAACATGGGAACCAGATGAGGACTTCTGCTGTGTGGTCAAAGTAAAGTGAGTCTGACTTCCTGGCCTGCCCTTCCCAGACTAATAATCAAAAAGAGGTGCCCTTCTCCAGCCCTAACAGCCCTGTACGAACAGAGCGTCTCCTGGTAGTACTTGTGGCTTAGAAGTAATGTGAGAGTCTTTTTATAACTGTTGAGGTTTAATTTAAAAGGAAGCTCAGGATCAGTGGTAAAGGGAGGGGAGAGTTGTGAGCTACAGACCATCTGAAATGGGGGAAAGTCATAAATACCAGAGTGTCTGATTATGTGAGCGTCTCTTGAAGTCAAATAATGAAACTTCTTCATGTTCAGTTACTCTGGACTTGGCTCCCTCCGACCAGTTTGCAGGCATCAGGGTCTGTCTGGAATTCATTCCAAGTTGGAGGGATATTTTTTCCCTTGACATTTTGCAGCCGAGACAGCCCCAAGCAGGAAGCTGAGGAGAGTAACATTACCAAATATGTCCTTTCTCCTGCTCGTATATTTTATTTCCACAGGAAAAGCAGGCAGATGCAGGCCAAGGAGAGCTGGCCAATGAGAACACAGCCATAGCTCTTGGCCTCTCCTGGCAGCGGGGGAGACTGATCAGATGCCATTTTTCACCAAAAAAAAAAGGAGAAAGAAGAGTATTTTGGGTACCACCAGCTGAAATTTGTGCTTCACTGGAGGAAGTGGGCTGACAGTTTCCTACAAGTTGCCTGGTTACTGTAGGGCAATCATTTATCATCGTACCACTCTCTGTGCTTGAGAACACATGACTGGAATTAGAAGGACTAGTGTGTGCTGTGTGCCCTTCATCCGCTTGTCCCACCTCCTGGGACCTCCAGTGCTTGATTTGTAAAATGAAGGTTTGGATGCCATGGGTTCTCAGATCCCTCTCTGGTCCCCAAGACTGTGGTCTTCATCCTTTTTTCATGATGTGTTTCTATCCCTCAATTTTGAGTCAGCTTCTAGATATGTTTATGTATTCATATGCGTTCTAATTTACGACTGTTACAAATTAATAAAATACAGATGAAGAAAGCAATAAAACATACAAATTCTAATATTTTTCTCTCTAAACCTCAAAGTTTCTCTTAAATTCACTCCTCTTCGGATATCTTTTCTCTAAGATCATTTCAACTCTGCTTTTCCTTATGGGTCTAAGACATTGGTCTCAAATTATCCCATGTACAGGGGTTGGGAAAGAACACGAGAGAGCAGAGAGGCTGCAGACTGCATACCTTTTGCTTGAATGTTAAATAGGTAGGAAAAGTTGTAGTTTAAAACCTTCTTGGTGAATCTTTTGTCTTCCTGTTTCTAAAAGAGAACAGTTGCAGAGAAATTTCTTTGCTGAGCATTCTGGCAATGGAAGCTGACACTTCCCCTGAAGTGGGGAACCCTGGGGCATGGTAGACATTGGAGTGATCTGTGTACACAGGCCCGTGGGCCATCCATCACGCAGGAAAGGAAGCCTAGTGCTACCAAGTGCGATTTCAGACATGCAGGTAAGTTAATTTCACAAATAAACATTGGCTTTAAAATAACAGTGCCAGGCACCATGGTCCTGCTTATCGTGGTCTCTGATCTGATATTCAGCTGGCACCTCTGTGTGTGTGTGTGTGTGTGTGTGTGTGTGTGTGTGTGTGTGTGTCAGAGAGAGAGTGAGAGATTGGTAATATTGGCATTTTGCAGTCAAACATTCAAGTTCTGGTCAGTGTGATTATGAGTGTGTCAGACAGAAAACCATGAAATCCCATTTCATAAAGATCACAATGTTTTCTCCTCACTAAGTTTTCAAAAGGGAAATTTTTTTCTATCCTTTTAAGGCTTCCCATCAGATGGTGAAATAAGTCATTTAATCATCTAAATGAGGAAAATGTTATATTGACAATGTCATTGTTCATATGGAATTCTCACAGAAAACTATTTAATCAATATTTTGTGTGTTTTATTAGATGAGATTGGCAAACTTTTTCTATAAAGGAGCAGCTGCATAATCTCTGCTGAAACTACACTCAGCTGTTCAGTTCTGTGCAAAATCTGTCACAGACAATATAAATACAAACGGAACTGGCTGCATTCCAACAAAACTTTATTTACACAAATAGGCTGTGGGCCAGATTTGGCCTAGGGTCTATAGTTTGGCCACCTCTGTATTTGATCATAAGTTTTTCTAAGGTGTAAGCTTTGTCTTCAGCCCACACGATCCTGGCACTCCCTGGACATCTGTTAAAATAAATTAGAGGTTGTTGATCTTTGCAGTTTATGTCAGTGATAATTAACTTCCCATTTGGGTAATTGAAAACCCTTAGGAAGGTTTATAGGCTGTGTTCACCCTGAGACTTACATCAGCATTTGGAATCCTTTCAGAACATCTAACTGTTCTGAACAAAGGAATGAAATATTCAACTAGGCCCAAGAAGTAACCCAGTACTTGCCTAGACCTCACACTTAGCCCGATGAGCCAAGGAGCAAGAGCCACAAAAAGTTGCTCATGATTTTACAGAGGCTCCTTTGCAAATCTCTACATCAACTCCTCTGTCGACAACTTGAATGACTGCAAATCAACAGTCTACCTGATTCTTCATCCTGGAACACAATGCTTTCAAAGCCTGATTTTCCTCACTGGGAGAAATTCACTGGAATGTTGTATCTGAGTTTATATTTTATTTATTTTTAGTGCTGGTCATAATTCTCCACATCTATTTCCAGGAAATTTTTCTATGTACATTTTGTAAGCGAAAATTAAACCAGAGATCACCAGGGGGCTGACCATTGGCCACATGGCTTCTCTTTGGTGCTCAACTCTGGAGTTTTTAAGCCAACATTTATTTTTAAAATGCCAGTGAGTGTGACATTTGCTTTGCAAATCAAAGAAGTAGACTAAATTCTTGTCGTTAAAGGATTTCCCATCTAACTGGAGAGCTAAGACACATGTCCACTAACAATTACAGCATACGCCCTGAGATCTGGTAGGAGACAAGTCTCAGCATCTCAGGCCCCTGAGGCTTTTCACTGGCATTTGGGAAATCATAAATGAGCAGTGTTGGTGGTTGAGCCTGGAGCCTTGGCACATGAAAAACCTAGCTAAAGAAGGAGACAGAGAGTTGGAGGGAAATAGTAAGAAGGAGGAAGAGAGATATGAAGAGGGAGGGAGAGATTAATAACTAAAACAAAGCCCCACTGCAGCGGGTAAAGTTTTCAAGGAAAACGGAATCACAGGACACAATTTCTTTTACTCTGATTCCATTCTCAGGACAAATAAAGAGAATATCAATTAAAATTGGGGACTTATCTTCCAGAAAATGAGAAAGCTAGAGACATTTATAGCTAAATGGATGCACATTGAGGCCATACTCTTAAGGGAAATAAATAGGACAGATGTATAAATACCGAACAGCTTCTCTGGTGTGAGAAGCTGAAAGTGTAAATAAAGATCAAAATGTATCATAGACAATGTGAAGTAGGAAGAAGAGGTCCAAGGGGGAGGGGTAGGGGGAGGGGACAGGAAGGAATTAAATATGAGAAAATAAAGAAACACAAAGTTTTTATAAATAGGGAGGGGTGGAGAGGTTGACAGTTTTTGTAACTAGGGAGGGCAGGGGAATGGGGAAAAAAATAAGAACCAAGATATACCATGTAAAGGTACAAGATCCCAATGTTGAATGTCACCATATTGCATACCTAAAATGTACCAATGAACTTAATGCATTTTTAAAAAACCCATTTGGGTTATTTCCAGTGTGTGGTGATTATGAACAGAGCTGTTCTAAACATTTGTGTATTTTTATGTGAATATTAGCAAAAAAAGCATGTGAGACAATTAAAAGAGAACGTGAGAGCAATCTGATTCATTTCCAAAAACCAAAGTGTACTTGTTGAAGTAAATGATCAGAAGAGTAGAATTTCTCTAAATGATGACAAAGGCAAAATTTGAAAACCAAAAATATAGACATGCAGTTACTTAAAAATCATTTTATTTTTTATTAACAATAAGATTATTAAGACAGAAGAATGTACAGCACAGCTTTCTTTGGTCAAAGGCCCCTCGTTTTTGTCAAATGTTGCATTATTTGGGGAGGATAATGAAGAATTCTAAGATAGGAAATTGAACAGTCAAATAGTCCAACAGATTAATTATCTGGATAACCATATTCAAATCATGAATAAAAATGTATTCGGTTACCATTTGGCAGATAGGGTGAGGAAGTAAGAAAGTAAGGCATTTTATTTGACAGAAAGGCTTAGTATTCAAATTTTGTAAACATCAATTTTCATCCAGTGAAATAAATTAGAAAGAGAACTTTCATAGAAATCTCTGGAAGTGAGAACTAATTTAAGTTGGAACCAGTTAAATACAAATACCTATGCAATAGACTGGGACTGCTAAATCAGTGATAAAGGCATGCATATCTGAGCAAATAATAAAGAAGGATACATATATTTGAGAATCAGAATAAAGGGCCATACAAGATTCCTTATAAGACATAGGACATAGAGAAAATGAGGTTCAGAACTGAAATCTGCAAAGGGGAGAAATACTGATTTTTCACTATTGCCATGAACTGGATTTTTTACCCCCATCTCATCATAAATTGAAATCTTAAACTCTAATGTGATAAAATCATGTGATGGAGCTTCTGGTGGATGATTAGTTCTCAAGGCTACAGTCATCAAAACAGGATTAGCACTCTTATAAGCATGACTTCAGAGAGCTCCTGCACCCCTTCTGCCACCTGGGATGACATAAGAATGTGGCTGTCAATGACCTGGATGTGGATCATCACCAGACACCAAACTGCTGGTGCTTTGATCTTGGGCATCCCTGTTCCAGAGCTGGGCAAAACAAAAGTCAGTTATTCAGAAGCCACCCAGTCTGTGGGATTCAGTTACAGAACCCAAAGGAACAGAGACAATTATTATGTAGGATTCCAATTTTAAGGAGAAAAAATCATAACTTCACTGAATATCTTAATTAAGGAACACTTCCACTTTGGCAACTATACAGTGAGGATTACAGTTCAAAAGGATTTTTTAAAAAAGACAAAATCGGAAATAGTAATAAAGACAAACAATAACATTCTGTTATACGAGTGATGGCCATCACATAGCCTGGTTTTGCAATACTAAAGGGAGGGTCACTATAACTTTTTCCCAGTGATGTAAATGTCTCCCAGATTTCTCTCAGAATAGAATTCATTTTAAACCACTTTTAAAAATTACAAATGTTGCCGGGCATGGTGGTGCATGCCTATAATCCCAGCACTCGGGAGGCTGAAGCAGGAAGATTGCTGTGAGTTCAAGACCAGCCTGGGCTACATAGTGAGTTCCAGATCAGTCTCAACTACATAGTGATACCCTGTCTCAAAACAACAACAACCAAAAAAATTATAAACGTTATGAATGAAATATAATGCTACTAAGTCCATAAAAAATTAGACTTCATTGCATTATTGACATACCATGTTTTCATACTTTTATTTAAAAAAAACAAGAATACTATAAAAGCTACATGTTATATTCTCTCTTAAAGGTTAGATGTCATTGTCCAAGAGATTTATCTTGATTTCCCAATGCATGTGTATTAGGAATAAACATAACATCATTGGTAGCAATATTCTAAAACTGATAAGTTTTAAGGCCATGGATGCTTGAGCTCAAGGCTCTGCTCAATTCTGCAACTGTTCTTGAGAAGACAGCGCACAAATCTTTACCCCAAGACTAGTAGTGGTGAAGGAACTAAGAATGAAAGCAAGAAGGAGGATAGATCCAAATAGTCCATGACCTGCAGGAGAACAAGGAGAGGAACCCGATATCAATCTCTTATTGGGAGAGGCACAGCATGTTTGCTGGATGACTCCTTCAAAAAGATGAGCATCTCATCTGTAAACTGGAAGGAAAACATGGAGCCACAGACTCACAATCCTGACTGTTAGCCTCACCTTCGGTGGGCAATCTCTACCTTAAGGAAAATCCACCATCTTCTCTCTACTCTGAGCCTCTGGGCCTTTAGGCCACTTATCTTAATACGTGACTTTTATGTATTCTTACTGAAAAAATTTCTAGACACTGTATCAGCTCCTCATGCAGATGCAGTATTTTTTTGCTTGATTTATTTGCTATGCTATTTTATTACCCCATTCTGTGATTCACGAAATGGTATTTCCATAGTCCTACTCAGTAAGAGGTGAAGTAATTACAAAGTATGGTGAATGGACAGGAGCAACTTGCAAAAAGTGAGCATTTCTCCTAAACCTTCCTCTACCCAGGAACAGAATCATTTTCTATGCATATTTGGTATTGCAACCTATACCGTAGAAATTGTGAAAGAGGCAGAACATAAAAATGACTGATATTTTCTGGAAATGAAAACCTTCTTTTAGAGAGGAAACTACATCCCCAGGGGCCAAGACACCTAATGGTATTTTCTGAGTGAACAAGTAAAATATCGTCAGGTAAGAGGACACCCTTTCCTTTCCTGTTGGGTGCCAGTCCTGGGGAGCCAGGTTACTCAACTCCAGTAGCCTGGGCAGTGCTGGACCAGGTGCAGCCACACAGTCCTGAAACCTAAAGCTGCAGGGCTTAAGATGAGAGTGAAAATTAGCACTAGCCTTAATATTTAAGCTATAAATCAAGCTAACAAACTCGAAAAGCAAGTGTTCTTCTACTGTGAGATTTTGAGCTTTCAAAATGAAAATGATTATAGGTGTATAAGTCAATGGTTTTTATACCACTGAACACTAGCAAAGACAGGTGCACAAATTTTTTACTGTGAATGGCTGGGTGTCCCATTGATGGACCATGGAATCTGAATGACTAATGAAATAAGCACACAAAATGAAGAGTAATGTAAACTTTTAATACTACAGACTTTTCAACAGCCACCACCTATAACTGTTATGGGACAACACACTAGTGTGTGGTGAGTATCTGTGGAGCCACAGACTGGAAGTAAAATACAAAAACAGCTTCTTAAGTAAGAAGTTGCTTAGTACTGCTGGGAAACAATACCTTATTACATAAGAATGAGTTGCATTTGTGTTATCTGAGAGGCAGAATTGGACAAGTTACTTGATATATTTGTCTCTTCCCTACGGGCTTCTGCTCTTCCACTCCTGTCTCTACTTCAAAGCCACCTCTCCCTTCATCATTCAGCACGGGCACGAGCAGTTTTGCTAGGACACGGGGCATCAGACAAGCTCCAGCTTTTCCTTGGCACCTGAGCTCTGTCAGTACGCGAGGCCAGGTTCAAGGCTGCAGGTTTTCCTGTGCTGGAACCGAGTGCTGTACCGCAGCGCACGCACCCGTGTGCTCTGCACTAGAATTATCTGTCCTTTGTTTTTGATACACAGAGCCAACAGCAGGCACCCCTCACCCCTGCATGCAGAAGCAGTACTAGATCTGGCTTGTTACTCGAGAGTTCTCACAGATGTGAAGAATCTAAAAAGGCTTCCAGCCTGAACAAGCTTCAACAGAAAAATGTTACTCTGGGGCTACCTGACAGATTAAGAAATCTTAGATAACTCTACATATGCCTCCTATTGTGGGCCTACTTACTGCTATGGACATAAAGCTGTAGGTTTGCTTATAGCAAAAGCACCCCATTGAATGGATAAAGATAAAGACACAGATGCACAATGAAGTATTACTCAACCGTAAAGAAGAACAAAACATCGCTTCATTTGCTGGAAAATAGATGGAACCGGGGGGTCACTGTGTTAAAAAAATAACAGTAAACTAAACACAGAAAGAATCACATGCTTTCTTCTATATATGCAATCTAGAAACAAAAGATGCCGTGAAAGTAGAGCAGTGCTGTTGGCCAAGAGCAGAAGGAGGGGCGAGGGCGACAGGGGTAGTGGGTCCAGTCGAAGAGCACTGTGCACGTGCATGGAAACATCACAATGAAACCATTATTCTGTACAATTAATATACACTAATAATTATAACTTGAAAAAGTGCTCCATAGAATTCCTTCCCTCATGGACATAGTCTGGTCTATAGCAGGAGAACTTGCCTCTTCTCCGGGGTTTTGTTTTGTTTCCTTGTGAGAATGTCTGGTGCACTTGACCACGGCAACATCTTGATCTTGACCTTCTTCTTGCTCTCATTATTCTATGTTCTCATCTTCATCCCCCAGAAAAACACTCTGTTACCACTGGGTTAATTTCAGTTTAATAACAAGCACTTTCAATTTCTGATCATCAAACGTCTGGCCTTCACAAAGCGTGTGTTTCCCCCTGTAGACTCAATATTTCACAGGCTTTGAACAATGGGTATCTGTTTCCTCCGTGAGGCTTCCAGAAACAAGCTTTGGAGAGCTTCCATGTGTTTATCTTTCTTAACACTCCAACAAAGCTCCCCTCCGTGACTCTCACACACAGAAAGCCAGGCCATAAATGGTTGCTTACTCTCACTGGCTGGATAACCCAGCACAGGGCTCTCAGCAAGGAGAGGGATGAGACAATCTTGGTGCATCATATAGGTTAAGCACACACACAAAAAAACTGCACCAACTTTCACTTGGCTGGGATCCTTTAAAGTAGGTCAGACTTAACCATGAAATTCAACTTGCCATCTTTGTTTTTCCTGGTTTCAGCTCAAATGGGAAAAGAAGGATCAGAACACAGCATAAATGCATACACACAGTAGGAGTTTCTCATTCTGAAGAGCTTACAACACAGTGTACAACCTTAGAACTGACATCCTGTGGAGGCTTAACACATACCTCTTGATGGTTCGATTAGATCAAATTGCTGTTTGCTGTAGAGAAATAAAGATGGACAATCACAGTTTTATATGTGGCTTTAAGAATAGATCAGCATATAGCTCTGTCATCTGATTGTTGTCTCCCCAGTTTTATGGAGGTTTACCTTAAGTAGACACAAGTTACTAATCAGCAACAGGCTCAAGGGACTCCAGTACAGAAAAGTTAAGGTCTTCTTTTCATGTAGCATTCTCCTTTCTTGATATCTTCCCTGAAATTCCAGCTGTCCCTGTCTCCTTAAACTGCATTCTCTCTCTCTCTTCCTCTGTAAGACTGACTTATTCTCTTTGGGTCCTTGTCACACGCATGATGGTCAGGTAAGTGCCTTTAGGCAGAAAACAAGGACACTGGCTCATCCCATTGTTTCGTTTCTTTCAGACATCACAGTTCTGATGGCCTGTTATTCAGTTCCTGTTGCCAATGCCATGTTTTATCCAGCTTTCTCGTTGTTTATGGTAGAAGGATAAGTCTACTGCCAGATACTCTATTATGGATGGGAGCAAGAGTCTCTACTCACAAATTATAATTTAATAATCTTAAAACCAAGATTTTAAAAAACATATCTGTTGACCAAATACATTTTCTATTTTCTCAGATTTACTTACCATGCTGGAAGTAGAGAGGAGTAGGAGCTCAGTTCTGGGAGGAAAGTGTCTTACGCTTAAAGATAATCACAGGAAGAGGAACACTTTTTAATGGCCCAGGACAGTGTCATGAGAATATGAAATCTGGAATTGCTGAACTCAACTTGAGACTGGTGTACACAAGTGGGACCTGTGCCAAAGATGGCCGCATGGAAACATGAAAATGTGAAATTTCTGATGATACGGAGACAGTGAATTATCTCATTATAAAGTACTTTTGAGATACTAAATTATTATTGGAGGTAATACGTTATTCTTATTCCGGGAGAATAATAAATTCATTACAGACAGAGCCAGTGGAGTCAGAGCTTTCCCTTGTTCCCATTAAGGAACCACTTGGGGCTTCATGGAAACAGAAGTGGTTCTCTATGACCTGGTGCAGCCAGATTGTGTTCACTTTGGGTAACTTTGGTTATCCAACGGTGTTTGGGTTTTACCTAGCTTTTGTATTAAAGTATAAAGGAATATAAAAATGGAGCTGTAAAGAGTATAACTCCTCAGAATCAAGAGCAACTTTTATAAGTAGAAACATGTGTAGTCTCGAAATAGCACTCATAATTCTTAACTGCACTTTTGTGAGTTTGACAAGTTTGAGCAATAAACCAAAATTGCAACAGTCTGCTCTTCTAAGAGCTAAGATGCTGGTTAGTTGACGCCAAAGCTTTCAAGCATTAAAGAAATATAATCCAAATTGTCCTTATGAGAATGTTGACTTGCTAATTCCTCAGTAATCTTTCTTTATAATGTGTCTAGATGTAGACTATCTTCAAAACAGCCAGATTCAGAATACTTTAATGACACATCACAACACTTTTAAATAAATGAAATTTTGGCTTGGACTAAAATAGATTTAGACAAAATCATTTTCCTAAACTAAACTGGGGAAAGTTATCTTCTGTGACTATCAATAGCAATCCAATGTCTTCAGCCTTGATATTTATGAACTATAGACTCCATTGATCAAATTCAAACGTAGGATAACTCAATGTTTACTAATTACCTTAAAATATACATGGATATTAGAAAATAAATATTTGAAAATAAATGGATTTAAATGTGAATTGTGGAATTCTTTCTCTTTGGAAATGTAGAATATATAGAGAGACACAAAGACCTAAAGAAAGAATGTGCATAATAAAATACTTTCCTCAATCTCAGCACATGAGTAAAAGAAAAAAACTCTATCTGTGTGAATGTCATTGCACCTAGGTCACTTATAAACACTATCAAATGTATTATTATTATTATTAATACTATAAAACTTCATTTTTGTCACTTAATGCTGGTACAGTCTAATTAATGTCCATAAAAATGAGTCCCAACAATTCTATTTAAGCTTAGGAAGTGAAACATTAATACTCGACAGTGATATATTAATACTAGGCAGCCTTCCCATCCCTGAGACAAGATACTGGATACTGAACCACTTAAAGGACAGGTAGAATCTGGCTCACTGTTACAGGGAATTCACACCATGGTCAGCTGTTCCATGGCAGGAACATCACGGAAGAATGGCATAAAAGCAAAGATGCTTAGTTCATCATGGCCTGAAAGGAGAGCAGAGCACTGTGTCCAAGAGGAAGTAAGGGAGCAGACATAGACCCCAGGCCTCACACACATGAACAACCCAGATACACCTGAAAGTGTGCTTTACTAATCCCCTGGGCAGCTCC
The DNA here is from genome assembly GCF_012274545.1 of Fukomys damarensis. Lineage (NCBI taxonomy): Eukaryota > Metazoa > Chordata > Mammalia > Rodentia > Bathyergidae > Fukomys > Fukomys damarensis. The sequence goes on along the minus strand of NW_022900926.1, from coordinate 12,358,017 downwards.
CCAGCCAATCCAGTTGACAATCTAGTTTAAGGGCTAGCTGCACATATAATGTGGAATCTTAAATCCTAACAATAAATGTTTCATTCTCTTCCTTTAAAACCCATTAATCTGTCTCATATTTTGATAATATCTTTTATTTTGTACACTCGTGCATTGATTATTTGAAACACGTCGGTCTGCTGGGTCACACAGATCTTACAAATGTTTACACATCTCATTATGATGCACTTATACAAACACATAAGTATCACCATCAATCTCATCCAAAGTCTTCTTGTGTTGAAAGCCATCAAAGTGATAGATTCATGTTTACCAACATCCTATTTTCATTTTCACTCTAATCTGTCAGTAACATGAAGAGCTGTCAGTTGTTCTCCCTGAAATAATAGGACCACTTCAATTACTTCTTGAGAGACTGTCTGGCAAACACACAAGTTTGAATGACTATGGTTTGTCTATGAGTTGTTTTTTAAATGAAATTCTGTTCCATAGGAAAGCAGCTAGTTTGGTATTAATAATCCCTGAGTGAATTTCCTTAAGACAGCTAAAATATTTCAGCAAATTTCCTTCATTATACTTCCCATTTCATCACCAAGGATTTTAAAAGGACATATATCCAAACGTCAAAACCTAGCAGTGTTAATCCTTTTCATTTTCATCAAAATCAGTTTTAAGTATAACTGGACATTTCTGGACATTTTATGAACTGTAAGTGCATTGCAATGAGGATACAATTACTAAGAATTAGTACAGTGGGAAGCCACATTCCTTGAGCCATAAAAAAAAACAAACACAAAACTTTTGCCCCCTGCTGCTCTGCACTATAAGTGTGCCACATAATGTAAAAAGGAAATATTGTTATTATTCTGAAAGAAAATGATTTTGATGTTGCAGACTCCTAAAAAGGTCTCCCGGAGGTTGGAGGTTGAGAACTACTACTTACACATACTCTGGAGTGAATTTCTGATGTTTCCTTTCCCATTACTGGCTTTGCAATCTAGCAACTACCTAGAGGATGTTTTCACTCACCTTCATTGCCTTCCATTTTTCTAGGTACCAAGACTATATTAATTACTGATGTCATCTGGACTCTAAGTACTCTACTTTGAATCTCAGCCTACTTTGCTATGGCCATGATGTCTCCACCTACTTTTTCAATACCCATTCATATTGGCCATGGTCCTCCAAATTGATCAGAATCTACCTAAGACAAGAACACTCCCACCATCTGTTTCCATGCACTGACTGCCTACATCCTACTGCTTTAGTGGCCTGCTGGGAGGACAACAGTCCTGGAACATTAACATCTACATGAATGCTGCCTAGGTTTGGATGCAGATTTTTTTTTCTAGCAGTCTTACCTGGGGTTGGTCCTAAAAATAGATTGTGTTCCTTTATCCTAACCCCTTTACTTAATTTATGTACTTCTTACTAGTATGCTTGCATAAGAATCTACAAATCATCTTTTTTTTTTCATTTTCATCATTATTTTCCTCCATTACCATCATCAATGCCAACTTTACAAGATGGTATGAATGTCAGCTAATGTGTCCCCTGGATCCCTAAATGACCTGATGAATCTTAAAAACTTTAATAAACTCTTGAACATTGGTGATTAATAGTGTCAATCCTATTTTTGATACTACCCTTTCTTTTATCTGAAAAACATTACCCCAATTTGAGTATAAAGATGGATGTAGATGAAGGAGAAGATGAGGGTCAGTGAGGCTCTTCAAGGGTTCTAGGTGGGAGAGCATAGTGGCCAAAGCTAGGGAAAAGGCAGTGATGTTATAGGAGCCGAAAAGACCAGCTGACCCCTAAGAAGTAGAATCAATGAGATTTTATTATTTGGCTGTGTGAAGAGAAACAGTAAGAGGTAACACTTTTCTCTTTGATTTGGAATACTGGTGGACTCTTCAGCCATTTTATTATAGACAGAGAAAATGGAGAGAATCAGTCTCTTGGTCGGGATCAGGATAATCTGTGTGATCTAAAAACAGTTAGATAATTGGAGAGATGTACTTTGTAGTCCAGACACAGGACCAGACTGGAAATGCTGATGGATTGGTAGCCATCAGCATGTAATAGATCATAATGGAAACATTCAGAAAGGTAAGACCATCCAGGGAGGTAATATAATGGAAAAGATGATAGAGCCTAGAATCAAATGTGGAAGAACATCAAATTTAATAGATACTCACTAGCATTAGAGCAACAAAAAGATTGAGATAATATGGTCCATGTTCTTTCAGTAAATGTTATTGATGACGCTTTAAGCATTACTCATTTTTTTTTCCATTAAGTTTATTGGTACATTTTAGCCATACATTCATTGGGAACTTGTACCTTTACATGATGTATCTTAGTCCTTATTTTTTCCCCATTCCCCTGCCCTCCATTCAATCTCTCTAACCCTCCTTACTTACAAAAACTTTGTCTCCATTTTTTTCATTTTCTCATATTTTCCTTTCCCTTCTTTCCTTTCCTCTACCCTTCCCACTTCCCCTGCCCCTTTAGACTTTTTCTTCCTATTTCACATTATCAATTATACATTGTTATCCTTATTTGCAGTTTTAGTGTCTCAAACCAGAGAAACTATTCAGTATTTACTCCTGTGAGTACTGTTTATTTCACTTAAGAGTATGGCCTTAATGTGCATCCATTTAGCCATAAATATCTATACTATCTTGTTATGGAGATACCTCAAAAACTAGGATTAGAGGTCCCGTTTGACCAGCTATTCCTCTGCTTGGTATCTTCCCCAAAGAATGAAAAGAATCATGTCACAGTGATGTATGCACATCCATGTTTATAGCGGCACCCATGTTTATAACTAAAGCTTGGAAACAGCCCAATTGCCAATCAACTGGAGACTGGATAAAGAACCATTACTCAAACTTTATCAAGCCTTATGAAAGATCTTTAAGGGAAAAAAAAAAAACACTGAAAATTAAAATGAAATAGACCAGTAATGATGTGATACCTGGAACCCAAATTGAGACATATTCTAAATCCATCTTACTATTTCTAGGTTTTATCCAAATAGATAAACAAACAGGAAAACCACATCTAGTTTAGAATTGAGATTAAACAGAGAAAGGATAAAGAGATGGATGTAGAAACAATAGTACAAAAAACTTCAGAAGAAGGAATAGCAATTAGTTTGAAAGGATCGCAAGTTATGTCACACTCCTTAGAAAGAAGTAGCTAGTTTAGGTTGGTTAATGAGCTGCCAAGTAGCTGCCTCTGTGCTTTCTGAGATGCCTTTTACCTCCAGAAGGGAAGGGATGGCAAAATGTCATGGGAGTGCAGCTGTGCAGGTAGAATAGTTTCACGGTAGTTACTGTAACATCTAAAGAACACTGCTTTCATGATTAGTCTCAACATTTCTTGACTTATTCTTAATACTGGGACTATTAAGGGAAAGGTTTTTCTTGTCTGATAAACTATGATGCTTAAGAAACTACTACTTCTTGATTGCATCAGAGATGAATATCCACAACTCTGGAAAAACTACTACAGTACCCTTCCCTTTTCCAACTCCACATTTTCATAAGGACACATTTTTCTTGATATACTTCAATCCAAGCAACATAAAACAACATATTGAATCTAGATGCAAAAATAAATATTCATCTCTCTTCTATTCAGCTAAATACAGAGGAGATTTACAAAAAGTGTAGAACAATGCTGTTTGTCAATTTTATGATTTTGAAAATAAATTTTCATAAAGATATGTTAATTGTATTTAATAAGCCTATGTTATTTAAAATAAATAACCAATCCAGCTACTCTGCTGAAAGTGTCATTAAGTCTAGAAGTCTTTTGGTGGAATTTTTTGGGTCTTCAATGTACAGTATCATATCACGAGCAAATAATGACAGTTTAACTTCTTCCTTTCCTATCTTTATTGCTTTAATTTCTTTCTCTTGTCTAGTTGCTGTGGCTAATGTTTCAAGAACTATATTGAAGAGGAGTGTTGATAGTGGGTATCCTTGTCTTGTTCCTGATTTTAATGTGAAGCTTTTCAGTTTTTGGCCATTTAATATGATGTTGGCTGTTGGTTTTTCATAGATAGCCTTTATTAAGTTGAGCTATAGACCATCTATTCCAATTTTTTGCAGGGTTTTTCTCATGAATGGGTGTTGAATTTTGTAAAATGCTTTTTCTGCATCTATTGAGAGGATTATATGGTTTTTGTCCTTGACTCTGTTAACATAGTGTATTACATTTATTGATTTACATATGTTGAACCATCCTTGCACTCCTGGAATAAATCTGACTTGGTCAGGATGTATGATCTTCTTCATGATCCTCTGTATTCTGTTTGCTAGTATCTTATTAAGGATTTTTGCATCTATATTAATTAAGGAGATTGGCCTATAGTTCTCTTTTTTTAGTTGGGTCTTTCCCCAGTTTGGAAATCAAAGTGATACTTGCTTCCAGGAATGAATTTGGAAGTATTGCTTCCCTTTCAATTTCACAGAAAAGTTTAAAGAGTAGTGGCAGTAGTTCTTCTCTAAATGTCTTGTAAAATTCAGTGGTGAATCCATCAGGACCTGGGCTTTTCTTTGTTGGTAAACTTTTAATTACATTTTCAATTTCACTGATTATATTTGGGGTATTTAGAATATTTTTATCTTCTTTGTTCAACTTTGGTAATTCATAAGTATCTAGAAATCTGTCCATTTCTTCTATGTTTTCCATTTTATTAGAGTACAGGTTCTCAAAGTAGGTATTGATGATCCTCTGGATTTCTGTTGGATCTGTTGTGACTTCACCTTTTTCATTCCTAATTGCATGGAACTGAGCCTTTTCTTTTCTTTTTTCTTTTTTTTTTTTTGACAAGTTTAGCTAAGGGTTTATCAATTTTATTTATTCTTTCAAAAAACCAACTCTTCTTTACATTTATTTTTTGTATTGCTTTCTTAGTTTCCATTGCACTGATCTCTGCTCTAGTCTTTATAATTTCCTCTCTTGTACAAGCTTGGGTTTTTCTTGCTCTTCTTTTTCTAGGAGTCTAAGATTCATTATGAGGTTGTTTATTTGAGCTAACTCTGTTTTCCTAGTGTGGGCATTCACTGCTATGAATTTTCCACATAGAACTGCTTTCATTGTGTCCCATAGATTCCTGTATGTTTTATTGGTAAAAATCAGCCCTCCCCAAATATAAAGACCTAATTCAAAAATGGGCATCTGAAATGAACAGACATTTCTCAGACAAAGAAGTAAAAGCAGCAAGTAAATATATGAAAAAATGTTCTACATCACTGGTCATTCTAGAGTTGCAGATGAAAATAACACTGAGATTCCACCTCACCCCACAAAGAATGGCTGCTATCAAGAAATCAACCAATAACAAATGTTGGCAGAGTTGTGGGGTGAAAGGAACCCTACTCCATTGTTGGTGGAAGTGTAGACTGGTGCAACTACTATGGAAATCAATATGGAGATACCTCAAAGAACTAGGATTAGATGTTCCATTTGACCCACCTATCCCTCTGCTGGGTATCTTTCCAAGAATTAAAAGAATCATATCACAATGATATCTGCACACCCATGTTTATAGCAGCACATAGCTAAAACTTGGAAACAGCCCATTTGCCCATCAGTTGGAGAATGGACAAAGAAGATGTGGTTTTTCTATAAAATGGAATAATACTCATCCATAAAGAATGAGAAATTAGGCCGGGCACGGTGGCATATGCCTGTAATCCTAGCACTTGGGAGGTAGAGGCAGGAGGATCACTGTGAGTTTGAGACCAGCCTGGGTTACGTAGTGAGTATGTATGTATTATGTATGTATGTATGTAGTATGTATGTATGTAGTGAGACCCTGTCTCAAAAGAAAAAAAAATGAGAAACTAATTAGAGTCATTCATAGGAAAATGGATGCATATTGAGGATATATTCTTAAGTGAAATATATAAGTCACACATGTATAAATACTGAAGTGTTTCTCTGGTGTGAAAAACTATAATTGTACATAAGATCCTAATGGTATAATTGACAATGTGAAATAGGAAGAAAAGGGCTAAAGGTGTAGGGGAAGTGGGAAGGGTAGGGGAAAGGAAATAGGGAAAAGAAAAAAATATGAGAAAATGAAAAAATGGAAATAAAGTATTTGTAAATAGGGGAGGGGGGAAGGGAGGGCAGGAGTAAGGGGAAAAAATGAGAACCAAGACCTGTCATGTAAAGGTAGAAGATCCCAATGATGAATGTAACTGTACTGTATTCCTAAAATGTATCAATAAACTCAATGAGAAAAATAAATAAATAAAATAAAAAACCAATCAATACACATATTCCTTGTTTAACAACCTACCTGTTTAATGACTGCTTGGACTTACAACTGATGCACACTGTTTGGAATTATGACCCATTGCTCAGACTTGCAACTCACCTTTTTTTGTGTAGTTGTGCATATCTTGTTGATAGGGCCTCAATGTCTTTTTTGGCAGTACATCTAATTTATACAGTACTGTAATTTTTGCTTATTGTACTTTACAGTATAGCACTGTTGTTTTATGTTCCACTATACTTTACAATATTTCACTTAAAAATTATACACATAGAAGCAAAGTTATCAACTTAGAGTTTCCTTTGGCCATTTCTTTGTTCTAAATCTTGAAATGGGTATACTGTATACATTTTCTCATTTACTGACCAATTCACTTAACAACCTAGTAGCAGGAATGTGACATGGCCATTTAACAAACAATGTCTGTATTTAAAATTTCTTAGTTTTAAGGCCTAATACCAATAGACCTCACCCAATTAAACCAAAGCTCTTTGGTGCTCTCAGTAACTTTTAAGATTTTTTTATAGGGACACTGAGGCCAAATGTTTCAGTGACATTCCTTTAGTTAATAAAACTCAGAAAAACTAACCACCATGACTGCCAGCAAAGAATGGAGTGTCTCAATTTTAACAAAATGAATAAATTTGAACAAAATGAGGTTAGAAGCCTAAAGAAGCACTGTTGAAAAATCAAAGTCAGACTTCCTGATGATGTGAAGTTTGAAGGACATGCCTAATTCTCCCATCCTGTTGGTACCACCACATCATGTGAAAAAATGGCTTCAGGCATCACAGTGCCACCATTTCCAGGCACAGAGACCACAGATACATAAACAAGTTTCCATCTCCTTCAAGGAACTCAAAGCATGCACCAGAACTCTCATTTCTGTTTACAGGGGAAGAAGGCTCCCTCTTCCTTAGAGGCAAAAGAATTTTGATCCCTGCTAATGGTGCTAAAAAGGGGGGGATAGGAGCTATGCATGAGATAATAGAAGACAACTTCCCCTCCGAAGTTTCAGGACCACACATGGAATGGGTCTAAAAATGGGAAGAGACTAAGGGGCTCAATTTCCCAAGGGGGCAATATTTCAGAGTGCAAAGATATAAAGTAGACTCTAAAACTCAGGCATGCTATGTCTACGTCATTGACTTATACCTTTCTGAACGAAGCTGTTTAATGTGAAATCTGTAGCAATTACTAAAATGAAATGAATGTGATATTTTTATTTTTTACTGTATTTACATCATATAAATTATATTTCTTAGAGAAAGTTTCAGAAACTAGACCAATCTCTCATACCAAATGTCTCACATACAATCACTATTTCTGTATATTTAAACACATGGCAAAGTGTGGTCATGAATCTATTAGGAGCTTAAGAAAATAATGCAAATTTACTGAAAATCACAATTTGTATTCTGTTTCTTCTGTTTGTAAACTCATACACATGAAAGGTCTGATGTGAATGTGAGCTCAGTGACGCACAAGTCAAAACCTGGGATTTGTATTCTAATTGTGAGAACTAACAGGTTTGCCAAAACTTGATTGGCTGAAACTAGTCACTCTTTCTAAGCATCTCAGGTAATTCATGTAACTATTTTCAAGCTTCTGCAAAGATATTTCCAGCTTATGAATAATTAGTTTTCCATTGTAAATAAGGAAAAAAATAAGACTGTTTTTTCAAAATAATGGTAACCCATTAAAATAACCTCAAAATGTAAGATAACAAAAATCTGATGAGATCATTTATTTAAACATCTCCTTTCAGCTATTGGGATGTTTTCAGCATTTTATCCTCATTAGGTTCTTGTTCTCCTGTAGGACTTACTCTTCAGAAGTGCTTGTGTTATGTTTTAGATTATTTTGCTTTTGAATTGAATAATTGTCCCCCACCATGTTCATTTTCTGTGAAGACATGTTCCAATGCTCCTTTGGGTATCTGATAATAAATAGTATATTACATTTCAGAATCCAAAGAAACAAAATTCTTTCTGTTTTTCAGATGGATTAAGAGCAAAGAAACCAATTTCCAGGCCATTTAGAAAAATATATACTTTCAGAAGTATGAAGTTCTCTCTGATAAAGCCTTCTCATTTTTATTCATATTCATTTCTGGATAGACTAAAATACCTCAAAAAGCTCCTCAAGAATGTTATCTTTGACATTCAACTCAAGCATTCATTTCAGTTACCAAGCTCAAAAAGCTCATTTTATGAAAATAAGCTCTGAATGAATGTGATGTATGTATCAAAGCAAATACACTTTAATTTGCCCTGTATTTCTTATCTTCCCTGATTTAACTCTAACTTACTAGAAGGCATCAAAATGAAGAAATTTGAAAATACAGAATTTCAATGATAGATTAATATGATAATATCCAAATGGTTGTTTAGCTTTTATTTTTTGTTCTGATACTTTCCCATAAGCCTAGCAAATCTTTCTTCCACAACTAATTCTTCAGGAACACCATTCACACTGGCACATTTTCTCAGATAATGTCAATGTCTCTCCTGAGGCACTCAGAGGCGGCTGTATCTCCTAGCAAGGAATCCTTTGCAAACTGCCAGCACTTTCCCTTTCAGCAGCCAAACAACCTGAGGCAGAAGGACTTGAGTAAAGGATATGTTAGTAACACTCTATGGCAAGCGTCTCTATCAGTCAGCACCTGGCTTCAGCCTCTTGGGAAATTCAAAGCAGTTGCATTGCCCTCTGGATGGGGCCCAGTTCTAGTTGTTTTCAAGAAATGCAAATGTTTCCCATAAATTCTGTTAGCATACATTTACTAAGCACCCTCCATATCCCATACAGGATTCTGGCTGGACTCTTGGACTAAAGCTAAATAATGAGAAAGCATCTTTTATCTCAAGATGTTCCTATTCTGGTACACAAAGACAGAGTGAAGGCAATAAATATTGGTTCTGAATATTATATATTCTTTCACACATTTGTTGAGAAACACTGAGTTAGTTATGATAGTTTAGAAGGGAATTCAGGGCAAAGACATTTAGCCCAATTCAAAAGTTGAAATTCAATAGCTGAGCTGTTATGGGGATGAGGACGGGGGCAACAGCATTCTGGGTAATAACACAGTCAAAAGCACAAAATGAAATGTCATGGACAATGAAGTGATCTGTGAGCAATCTGCTACTTTGAGAACATAACTAGGGTTAGAGAGGAGACAGATACATTCAGAATTCTGTGATAAAGAGGGGAGCTGGAAAAGTCACAAAGCACCCAATTCACCTAGTAGCCTTTGACTAGAAAGAACTTAGAGAGGCTGGTGGCAATTAGGCTAACATAACTATCACAGAATTTGGATAAGAGATTCCTACTATGTACAGACAAATGAAACAGACTTGATTTATGCCACAGAAATAAACATGAAGGTGAACTTGATTGAAGAATAGAACTTGTCACAGATATACAACAAACACACTTTTCCTCTCTCTTCCTCTCCCTCACAGAGCAATTTATTTGTACAGTATTAGCTACAAAATATTTACTTAATACCAAGTGTGCCAAAAGTCACTACCCAGGATCATGATTACCTTTAGGGGAAGCAAGAATGAAACCTAACCAGTACAAACGTAACCCTGCTCATTTCAGTTCCATTTAGTCTTTCTGTCCTCTGGGACTTCTAAAACCAAACAAACTTTCACTATTGGCTCAGGAGAAGACAGAGAAGTATTACCTATGAATTCTCTACTTTTTCCCAATCTTTTTCTAACTGTCCTTCAAGGGCTGGAGAAAAATCTATTCTGTGATGTGAACTGCATACAAACTATTCACAGTTGACCACATCCACTGGGCAAAACTCATTTACCAATCCCAAGGAATGTATGAACTCAAGTTCCAAAACACAGGCTGACTGATCATTTTGGCCATCTAAATTAGGAACTAATTAAATGTTTTAACTGGAAGTCTCACTGCCATTTTGAAGTAAATATTGCAATGAAACACTTTGTTGGGACCATCCAGTTTGACTGCAAAGAAACAACTCCTGGCTAGCAGCACAATGTATTCCTACTTGATTTTTCCTCCAATATATATATATATACAAAAGCTAAATGTCACTTATGCAAAGAAAGTAGTCACAGAGAGAGAAAGATATTATACCTTATTGATGTTATGAAGGTGACAGAAAATAGTTTGTCCTTCCCCAGGTAGGATTTTGATCCAGTCCACTGAGACTAATGGCAGAGATTATAAATAATTTGAGTAAAGGAACATTCAGAGCTGCACTGAAACATGTTGGGTATTGTTTGGATGTTGTTAAAAGTGGAAAGCTAAGTCATTCATTTGATATCCATTAAAAATTTGATGTTGTTTGAATTATATCTCCTACTTAAATATGTAGTCTAAGTCAGCACAATTCTAAGACAAGAGTTTTAACTTGGGTTTACAGACCCAGCTTTGTTAGAAGAGCCTCTGAATTTGGATTGGCCCATGTAGATCTAAGAAGGAAACCCAAACAGAAATGTTCAAGGCTGAAAAAGAGAAAATTTCTAAGTGTCGCCAAGTAAGCAGTCCCCACTTGGACTTACAAGTGCAATTTCTTCAGAAAATGAGAGGCCCTTAGCATGCTACTGATGGTTGGGGGGTTATTATTCTATTATTTTGATGCAAAAAATAGCATAAAGCATGAAAACTGCTGCAAAAAAACATACAAATAAGACCTCATGTTTTTCAGCAGCTGTTGGGGCACAAGAATTATCTAGATTGAAGACTGCTATAAATGTTGAATGACATGAATACTTAATATGAGGCAAAAATTCTGCAAGGTGCACAAATATGAAAAAGACACATAAGATAAGGCAGATGTGTAAAAAGATAGGCTTAAATTGGGAAGTCAAATTCCAAGTAGAGATGAGCTTAGAAGCCATCATAACCACAAGGGCTTAAGGATGAGATTCTCAAAGGAAAGGAGAACTAAAGTAAATCTGGCACAGTGAGAGTTGGCCAGTTTCCAAAGGAATGGAATGGGCATTCCAGGTAGGAAAAGCAGAGTAGCCAAAATAATATGTGTACAGTTATATTATAAGCAGTCTAATGGTGCTAGAATTTCCTAATGGTGCACATCAGAAAATGAGAGATAGTAAGCAGTGAACAGAGATGATTTCTGTCTTCATTGAAGAAAAAGAACTCTTCTAAATGAGAAAAGGTAGAAAAGTCAGCAGAATTCTTTTTTAAAGTGGTCAAAAGATTTGATATTCAGTGAACATCTGAATATTCAAGAAATATATGAATATTTGGCTGCCTCTTGAGTAACATGGGAAAGCAAAGCAATGCTCATACTGTGATTAGAAACTTGGACTTTATCGTTGGAGCACTGATAAGCCACTGAGTAATTCATACCAAACATCAAGGAGGAACAAATGGATAACAGAAATCAAACCACAGAGGATCTGTATAGCAATACTGTACTTTAAATGCAAATGCAATGGGCCAAGAATAGCTAGAACGTGGAGACTTCTGGGAAGATGGCAGAATGGTGAGCAGCAGAGAAAGAACCTCTCTGAGTCTGGTGCACTGATATTGGAATATAGCAGCACGAGGCGGAAAATAAAGTGGGAAGTGGATCTCCAGGACCCAGGAAGTATCTGAGGAGAGAACTAAAGTCCACAGGGAGAGCAAAGAGAGATTTTAATAAAGAGTAAGAAGGTACCAAACAGCACTCTCTCCCAGATCCCATGTGGCAAGGGAACAGTGGCCTAAACATGCAGATGTTTTGTGACTACTGGCAACCCCAGAGGCCTGCACACAGAGATGCACCAGTGGAACAGAGCAGTGGCTAGTGAGTTATCTGGGTTCAGACCTTTTACCAGAGAGGGTGATTGGAGGTCAGTCATCATGGAGAGGGGCCAACTGAGCTCAGAACTCAGAACAACTAGAACCCATCTAGTGGCTTCAAATGCCTCAGCGCTGGTACTGAATTCATGACAGTGGGAGTCAAGGAAGTGGAGTTCAGGCTGGCAGGAGACACATAGACTGTTGTAGGTTCAAGGAATCCAGTTCCTGCCTCATAGCCAGAAACCAATCTGAACTTCAGAGGAACTAAAGGGAAAGGCTGGCTACAATCATCCACCATCCCAACATGAAGCTGTGGCTGGTTTGCTGGGATTAATCAACTCAGCTCTGTCTCCGCCCATGCTGCCTAATAGTGACAGCAGAGACAAATATTGAATTGGGTGTTTGGGGGTATTTTGTTTTCTTTTTTCTTTTGCTTTTTCTTTCTTTTTTTTTTCCTCCTTTCTTGTTCTTGTTTTTGTTTTGTTTTGATTTTGTTTTTCTTTTTTGGTACCAGGGGTCAAACTCAGGATCTTGAACTTGCGAGGAAGGAGCAGCACCACTGAGCTAAATTCCTCACCCAGTTTTTGTTGTTCTGTTCTTTTCTTCTTTTTTATTTTTTCTTTTCTCTTTCCCACCTGTCTTCTTCACCAGTTTCCTAAAGTTTGTCCTCCAGCCTTGCTTATCTCTTCCTCTTCTTCTATTTCTGATTTTTACCCCCTAGCCCCTTTTAAAACTTCTCCCCTAAGGCTAAAGTTGTCATATTAAGGGCTTATTTACTGCATACAATTTTTATATTTATTCTAGATTTCATTATTATGACTACAAATCTAGTTCATTCAGTTAAAGGAAGCAAATTAATAATTACCACAGTTTGTCATTTTCTAGACTGTATTTGATGATCTTGTTAGTGTTGATTGTGCTACTTTAGCCAAGGTGACATAATTGTGCTCATCAGTTGTTTCTCCTGGTATACCAAGACTGAGATTGCCTACGGGCTTTTAGGGAAAAAATATCTATAGGTCAGTGCCAAAGTACTAGTTGCTGGGCCAAGTAGGCAGAAACTTCTCATTCCAAATAAATAGAAGAGGTAGGATCTTGCAACAGACTAAAAGCCTGGAAGATACTTTTGAGAAGTAGTCATTTACTAACGGTTCTGCATACTGGCAATAAGCTTCTTGGCACAAGCAATTTATAAACATCAACCCAGAATCAAACTTTAATAAGAAGACACTTAATCAAGATTCAACATTCCCCAGACTTTCAGCTCACCAAAGGCAAACCTTGGAGGCAATGAGGTGGAACAATCCAAAAGGGCACTAACCTGAAACTCTCTGAAGTGGCTACAACAGAAATAACAGATGTAACAGAAGTAGCAGATGAGGACCTAGAAAAGAAAAATCAAAGCATAAATAATTTTCCAGATAACTACAGAGATGGTGACCAGAATGAAAGACATGGTTAGTGACCCTAGAGCAGATACAGATAAAAAAAATAGAGGAACATGATGGAAACCATGAATGCCCAGCACAGGAAAGAAATGGAAACCATGAATGTTCAGCATAGGAAAGAAATGGAATCCATGAAACAGATTCAAACAGATATCCAGAAGATTTAAAACTCCATTGAAAGTATATGCAGCAGAATAAGCCAGTGTGAGGGCAGAATATCAGATATAGAAGACAGGACTAAGGTTAGAGATCATGAAAACAAAAATTTCTTAAAAATTGCAAGGGACCATGAAAAATCAATCTAGCAGGTGCTAAATGATGCAAATAAGAATAACATAAGATTGATTGGAGTCAATGAAAAATCAGGAGATAGCACAAAATGACATTTAAAAAAAACTATTCTCAGAAGTAATGGCAGAAAATGTCCCAAACAGGGAAAAAGAATTTGACATGCACATAAGTGAAGCATATAGGACTCCAATTAGCCATAATAAAAAACATCTTCCACAAGGCATATAATAGTCAAGATTCTAGATATTCAAGAGAAGGACAAAATATTAAAACATGTTAAAGAAAAGAAACAAGTCACCTATAAAGGAAAGCCCATCAGAATTACAGCAGACTCCTCAATACAAACTCTCAAGTAAAGGACAGCTTGGAGAGAAGTATTTCAAGCCCTAAAGGAAAACAACTTCAACCTAGATTGATATACCCTGCAAAACTACCTTTCAGAATTGATGGAGAAAAAAGATACTTCCATGACAAAGAACACCTGAAGAAAGTATCACCACCAAACCAGCACTCCAAAGTGTTCTGAAAGATATTCTAAAAGAGGCAACAAAGACTACAACTCCACAAACTCAAACAGGATGAATCCACCAGGAAAGGCAAGAAATTAACCAAAAAAGGAAAGAAGGAAGCCAACAATCAGAAAATAACATGAGAGAGATAAGACAATGCAAACATCAGTTATAACCATTGATGTTGTTGATTTCAACTCACCAATTAAAAGAAACAGACTGTAAAAACTGATGAAGAAGCAAGACACAACTCTGTGCTGCATACAAGAAACATATTTAATTCAAAAACAAATTCACAGATGGAAAGTCAAAGGATGGAAAACAATACTCCATTTGACAGAAACCTGGAATAAAGCAAGGGTAGCTATTCTATTTGCAGACAAAGCAGATTTCAAGCCAAGACTGATTAAAAGAGTCAAATAATGTCATTAAATTCTTGTAAAGGGAACAATCCAAGAGGATGAGATAACAATCATAAATATATATGCATCAAATAGCAGTGCACCCAGCTATATGAAACAAATATTAACAGACATGAAAAATCATATAAGCACTAATACAGTCGTAATGGGGGAATTTCAATATCCACTGTCACAGTGATCAACTAGACAAAAAAAAAAATGCAAGATTAGAATTGAACCAAATTTTTGAACAAATTGACCTAGTTGATGTCTACAGAGTGTTCCACCCTTCAAAATAAACCACACACTAGCTCATAGAAAGTAAATGCAAATGAATTGATATTATCCTATGTATATTATCAGACCATAGTGCAATGAAACTGGAAATCAATGGCAAAATAAACCACAAAATTTCATAAACACATGGAAATTAAATAACATCCTCCTGAACAACTAAAGGGTCACAGATGAAATAAAAGAAAAAAACAGTAAATAAGGATGTAGTAGGTGCAAGGAGGGCAGGAGAATGGGGGAAAAATAAGAACCAAGATATAGCATGTAAAGGTACAGGATCCCAATGATGAATGTAATTGTATTGTATACCTAAAATGTACCAATAAACTTAATGAAAAAAATAAAAATTCTGATAGTTTCTATTAAACAATAATGACAATACAACATACCAGAACTTATGGGACACAATGAAAGCAGTCTTACTAGGGAAATTTATAGTGGTGAATACCCATATCAGGAAAACAGAGGAGGCTCAAATAAACAATCTAATGTTGAACTTCAAGCTTCTAGAAAAAGAAGAGCAAGTCAAGCTTAAAGCCTGTATGAGAAAGGAAATTATAAAAATCAGAGTAGAAACTAATGCAATGGAGACTAAAAAAGAAAAAAAATACAAAGAATCAATAAATCAAAGAGTTGATTCTTTGAAAGATTTGATAAAATTGACAAACCCTTAGCCAACCTTATCAAAAAAAAAAAAAGGAAAGAAATTATTCAAATCTGTGCAATTGGAGGCCAGGAGTGGTGGTGCATGCCTATAATCCCAGCACTCCAGAGACAGGAGGATAGCTGTGAGTTTGAGACTAGCCTGGGCTACATAGTGAGTTCCAGGTCAGTCTCAACTACGTAGTGAGACCCTGTCTTTAAAAAAAAAAAAAAATCTATGCAATTGGGAATGAAAAGGGTGAAAGCACAACAGACCCTGCAGAAATCCAGAAGACCATCAATACCTACTTCAAGAACCTGTATTCAGGGCCGGGGGTTTAGCTCAGTGGTTCTGTCGCCTGCCATGTAAGCACAAGGTCCCAAGTTTGATCCCCAATACCAGAAAAAAAAAACCTGTATTCTAATAAGATGGAAAATACAGAAAAAATGGACAGGTTCTTAGATACATATAAATTACCAAAACTGAATCAAGAAGATATAGAAATTCTAAATAAACCAATATCAGCCAATGAAATTGAATATGTAATTAAAAATCTATCAACAAAGAAAATGCCTGGTCTTTGATGGGATTCACTGCTGAATTCTTTGAAAATTTAGAGAAGACCTAGTGCTGCTACTTCTCAAACATTTTAGCTGAATTGAAAAAGGAAGCAATACTCCTAAATTCATTAGTGGAAGTAAGACATACCCTGATTCCAAAACCATAGAAAGATCCAACCAAAAAGAATTACAGGCCAATATGCCTAATAAACATAAACCTAAAAATCCTTAGTAAGATACTGGCAAACAGAATGCCCCAAATCATCAAGAAGGTTACATACCATGACCAAGTTGGATTCATCTCAGGGATGCAGGAATGATTCAACATATGAAAATCAATAAATATAATACACTATATTAACAGAGCCAAGGACAAAGACCATATGATCCTCTCAATACAGCAGAAAAAGCATTTAACAAGGTGCAATACCCATTCATGAAGAAACTCCTACAGAAAATTGGTATAGTTCGTCTTTGTCTTGATCTGATAAAAGCCATCTATGACAAGCCAACAGCCAACATCATAATAAATGGACAAAAACTGAAAGCTTTCATACTAAAATCACGAAGAAGGCAAGGATGCCCACTGTCACCACTCTTATTCAATATAGTTCTGGAAATACTAGCCAGAGCAATTAGACAAGAAAAAGAAATAAAAGGAATAGGATAGGAAAGGAAAAAGTTAAATTTTCATTATTTATGGATGATATGATCTCTACATAGAAGATCCCAAAAACTCAGTGGCATAGCTGGATACAAAGTTGACATTAAAAAATCAATAGCCTTCCTGTACAGAAATAACAAGCTCACTGAGAAAGAAATTAGAGAAACAATTACTTTCACAATAGCAACCAAAAAATTAAATACCTAGGAATCAATCTGACAAAGGAAGTAAAAGAGCCCTACATTGAAAACTGCAGTACTCTGAAAAAGGAAATCAAAGAAGATATCAGAAAATGCAAAGATACCCCTTGTTCTTGTTTAGGAAGAACCAATATAGTCAAAATGGCCATATGTCCAAAATTGTTATACAAATTTAATGCAATCCTAATCAAAATTCCAACAGCATATCTCACAGAATTAGAAAAAACAATCCTAAAATTCATTTGGAACCAGAGAGATCTAGAATAGCAAAGTCAATTCTGGGCAACAAAGGCAAGACATGAGGTATCACAATCCCTGACTTTAAATTGTATTACAAAGCTACTGTGATTAAAAAAAAAAAAAGTGTGGTACTGGCAAAAAATAGACCTGAGGATCAATGGAACAGACTAGAAGATGCAGAAACAACTCCAGACATACTCAACCACCTTATCTTTGACAAAGGAGTCAAGCACCTTCACTGGAAGAAAGACAGCCTCTTTAATAAATGGTGCTGGAAAAACTGGCTTTCTACATGCTGAAGATTGAAATTAGACCCATATCTTTCACCAAACACTTACCTAAAATCAAAATGGATCAAAGATCTAAATATTAAAATGAAAATACTAAATCTTCTGGAAGAGAAAGTAGGTAGAACAATTGGGGACATAGAAGTAGGTACAGACTTCATGAACAAAAACTCAGACCCAATGGAAAATACGACAGAGAATCAACAACTGGGATCTCATCATTTTTTTTTAATTGAGCTTATTGGTACATTTTAGGTATACAGTACAGTTACATTCATTATTGGAAAATGAAAATACTAAATCTTCTGGAAGAGAAAGTAGGTAGAACAATTGGGGACATAGAAGTAGGTACAGACTTCATGAACAAAAACTCAGACCCAATGGAAAATACGACAGAGAATCAACAACTGGGATCTCATCATTTTTTTTTAATTGAGCTTATTGGTACATTTTAGGTATACAGTACAGTTACATTCATTATTGGGATCTTGTATCTTGTACCTAAGCTGTTTTCTTCCTATTTCACACTGTTAATTATCTCATTAGGATCTTATATATTATTATAGTTTTTCACGCCAGAGAAACTATTCGGTATTTACACGTGTGACTTATTTATTTTACTTAGGAGTATATCCTCAAAATGTATCCATTTTCCTATGAATGAATCTAATTTCTCATTCTTTATGGCTGAGTAGTATTCCATTTTATAGAAAAACCACATCTTTTTTATCCAGTGGACCTTATCTTATTAAAAAGCTTTTACACATCAAGAGAAATCACCACTTGAGTGAAGAGAGAATCCACAGCATGGGAAAACATTTTTACCAGCTATTCATTAGAAAAGGAATATTGTCGCGGCCGGGGATTTAGCTCAGCAGTTTGGTGGCCTGCCTTGCAAGGGCAAAGACCGGACCGAGTTCAATCCCTGGTACAAAAAAACAAAAGAAAAAAAAAAAAGAAAGAAAAGGACTATTGTCTAGAATAAATGAAGAACTAAAAAACAAAATTGACCCTTCAAATTGAAAGACCCAATCCAAAAATGGGCATCTGAAATGAAAAGACACTTCCTAGGCAAAGAATTAGGCTGGGCGTCATGGTGCACGCCTGTAATCGCAGCACTCGGGAGGCTGAGGCAGGAGGATCGCTGTGGGTTCGAGACCAGCCTGGACTACACAGTGAGTTCCAGGTCAATCTCGACTACGTCGTGAGACCCTGTCTCAAAAAGAAAAAAGAAAAAGAAAAAGAAAAAAGCAGAAGAGATGAGCCTTGTGCTCTTATTCCTTAGGTAGATATCGCACATACATCTGGGACCTTGTACTGCTGCCACCAGAATTCTGCCACTAGCCTAAGAATGAAACCAATAATCTGTTAAAATGAGAACCAAGACCTGGAATGTAAGTACAAGATCCCAGTAATGAATGTAACTATACTGTCTACCTAGAATGTACCAATAAATTCAGTTAAAAAAAAAGAATTAGAGACAGGAAATAAATATAAGAACAAATGTTCAACATCACTGGTCATTCATGAAATGCAAATTAAAACAATGCTGAGATTCCTTTTCCCCCAGAAAGAATGGCTGCTATCAAGAAATCAACCAAAAGCAAATGCTGTCGGGGATGTGGGGGGAAAAGGAACCCTTCTCTGCTGTTGTGAGTACAGACTGCTGCAACCACAATGGGAATCAGTGTGGAGATTCCTCAGAAAAACTAAAACTAGAGGTTCCATTTACTCAGGATTTCTGTCTTTGGTATCTTCTCAAAAGAATTAAAAACAGCATAACCTAGAGATATATGCACACCCGTGTTCATAGTGGCACAGTTTGAAATAGCTACATCTTGGAAACAGCCTAAATGCCCATCAACCAATGAGTGGACACTTGGAGGACGAGCTTCCGACATGTGTAGCTAAATGGACGGACCTTGAGACTAAACTGTCAAGTGAAACAATTGTACACACGTTTAAATACCACATTGTTTCTCTGGTGTGAGAAACCAAAAGTGGGAATAAGGGCTAAAATGAATAATAGATATTGGGAAATGGGAAGAAAGTGTTCACATGGGAGGGGAACGAGGGAGGAGGGAGGGAGAGAGAAAGAAGGGACAAGAAAGAGAAGTGAAGTGGAAAGAAAGATTTTATAGACAGCGAGGGGAGGTGGCATAGGGGGAAGAGGGAACAGGATAAAATTTATTTTAAAAATAATAAATAAGCTGTATGCACATTAACATAAAAAAGAATAGCTGCAATGTTCTTGAAGAAGTGGAATAAAGTTGAAGGACTTACTTTACCAGATATTAAAACTTCTTGTACAGCAACAGTAAGAAAGACAAAGTGTAGCAGCAGACGAACAGTCTAACGGGACAGACTAGAAAATCTGGAAACACACTCACACACGTATACACCCCAGAGCAGCAGCGGCGGCAACGCCCGCCGCCTCTTCCTAAATGGTGCCGAGTCTTCTGGGTCTGCATACTGGGGAAAAAGTGAAACTTCACAAGTGAATTATAGGAATCAATGTGAAAGATAAAACTTCTCGAAGAAGCTCTCCTGATTTTTAGGCAGGCAAACATTTCTTAAACTGGACTCACAAAGCCCTACCCTTAAAAGCGACAACTGATAAATTGGCTTACATTAAAACATGAAGCTTCTGTTCATCAACAGACTACTAAGAGAGTAAAAGGAGTATATCTTAGTGTCAAAGATCCTTGTGGGGAAATATCTTTACGCTGAAAAACATTTCAAACTTTCACACTCCGGATTTTTTCTCAATTATTTGTATCTGGTACAAAACACTGAAAATTACATTAGTTTGTATCCAAACAATTTTATTTTCTAGCTGAGCTTTCACCTTCAGAATTAGCTGTGTAAATATGGGCAAGTTTACCTCTGTACACAAGACATGTTGCTACACAACTATAGTCTGGAAGTACAAAGTACTATATATTTGCAGCCTGGTTTGGCAGACTTATCCTTTTTCAAATGAATGTTTCTGTTTTGTCTTGTTTGCTATTATGCTTTGAGAGAGTGTGGTAAGTTGCCTCCAAACAGGCATCTCCGTAATGGACTCTCCGTCCCAAGGTTAGGGAGTATGCTGCTGCTGCCTTCTAGCAGGCCACACTGTGGCTGAGTCTCTTACATTTGCTTCCTACGACCATAAATACTTGTTCTGCTCCGCCTGTGTATGCGGAGTGTCGACATGCTAGCTCCCCACGAGCCGGACACTGGATTTTCCTTGGTCCCTCTCCCTGAGGGTGGGGATACTAGCCTGTGAAAGCTAAAGAGAGGGAAAATGAGCCCATGCCAGGGGTAGCCGGACTGAGAATCACTGCAGAACTTCAGAGAGTCCAACCAGGAACTCTGAGGGTCAAAACAGAGAAAGTTGCTAAGTGGCTAATACAGGGACAGAAGAAAGCACATCTCGGTTACCTAGCGAAGAGTCCTCAGCAAATCCCAAACAGCTCTGGGGATGACAAAACCACACCAAGTATGTGAACCAGGTCTCTGGTTTAAGGAGTGCGCCCTACCCCAGCTCATTCCCCACAAAGCTGGCATTATGTCTGTGCCTTTGTCCTCTCACCGAAACCAGACTTAGGGAGCTGAGGTTTGCCAATGACCAGCGTGCTTCCTTAGCTCCTCAGCGATGTTTACTGAGGTGTGGTGTTTTTCAAAGCCTTTAATAAGCAGTACGCTATGTCCTCCGTACCTTTATTTTTCTAAATGTGTGGGAAGGACACTGTTCCTTGCTCTTCTGCCAGCATTCCAAAATATTCATTCCTGTTGCTGCGAATTCCAAGCCTCCTTTAAAAGTGGGCAGCATGACCAGAGCTTTGTACTGCAACATTACGTTCAGGTTTTCCAAGCAAGAGAAAATGAAGTCTGCGCAGAGTCCAAAATTAAGGCCCATCAGGGATATGAAATGGAACGTTTTGGCAAGAGGTAATGTACATAGGAATAAGAATACAACTGATGCTTGCTTTCAGGACTGACAGATAAAAACAAACAAAAAAAACTTTTTAAAAAACCTCATGTCACTGTGATTCATCCCAGAATTAACTAATTAATTACTACAATACACCCAGACCACAAAACACTGTATCAGAAAGCACTTTTTCCCCCAGAGATAGGATCTCTCTCTTTGTTGTCCAGGGTGGCCCCAAATTCCTGGGATCAAGAGACCCTCTTGGCTCAGCTTCTCAAATAGCAGGGACACAGCCATGCGTCACCTTGCCTACCTCCAGAAAACAAAATTCTAAATTTAATGATGTATTTGTTTTCCTAATGTGAGTGCTGCAACTTCTAATGATTTTTCCACTATGCACCAAACTCTGGAAAACTCTTTTTGCAGAACTAACCTGCATAGGGCTTCTACTCTCTGCACACTAAGAAAGTATGGAAATGCATTTCACCCACCCAGACAACAAGGAGGCTAATCAGACAGAGGGGAGAAGGAAAACCACTTCCTTTTTGTCCTGTCATTTGAGGGATGGAAATTTACCAAAAATACACACAGGAGGCAATTCTCTAAAGAAGAGTTTTCAGACTCTCCCAAAACACTCCCTAATCTTAAAAAATATGAGACATTCTGAACTCCATGAACCAAGGGTACTGTGTTTTGAGAACTAGTTGGCATTCGGTGTTGGATGTCTTCTCAGAACATCCCACAGCTGCGTGTACGCGGGACTTTCCAAAGTGAGACAGCACAGTGCGCTGTGATTCACGTTAGCAAGGGTTAAAGTCTGGGAGGTGCAAGTGGAAGAACACGCCTGGTCCTTGTGGGGAGCACTGCAATCCTGGGACTGACTACAGCCTTCACAGAGAGGGTGCTGTAGGAACAAAGGTGAAGATTTCAATTCTGAAACCAACAATGTGATGAAAAACAGACAATAAGGAGCAAGTTATCAAAATCGTTTAAAGTAGAAGACCTGTAACTTTACATCTTAAATACCTACCTAATGTGAAAATAAAACATAATTATCTGTGAAGAAGAAAAAAACCGTTATTATTTTTTCAAAAAAGTTAATGAGGGCCAGGCATGGTGGCACACACCTGTAATCCCAGCACTCAGGAGGCTGAGGCAGGAGGATCGCTGTGAGCTCAAACCAGCCTGGGCTACATTGTGAGTTCTAGGTTAGTCTCAACTACATAGTGAGACCCTGTCTCAAGAAAAACCAAAAAAAAAAAAATTTAATGAACTACAATAGATATAGATAATTCAAGATGATAGCTTGCTTTAAAAATAAGCATGCATTTACGAAAAGGCAACTCATTCTAAATGGTGTATTTTTGTTAAATTTTTAAAATTCAGTCATCTATTAAATTGGTATCATGAGGTCCATTTTATCTGTAGGTCCTTAGAGTCCAGTGCCAATGGAGACTTTTTTAAATGTCTACAAGAATTATTAAAACCTGAAAATATGAAATATTGGCTCCAAGTTACAAAATGGA
Source organism: Fukomys damarensis (assembly GCF_012274545.1). NCBI lineage: Eukaryota > Metazoa > Chordata > Mammalia > Rodentia > Bathyergidae > Fukomys > Fukomys damarensis. Next base: position 12,334,944 of record NW_022900926.1, on the reverse strand, counting down.
AATTATTAAATGCTTAATTGCAAAGTCAACAATAAAAATTCCATCAACTAGTCAACTGCAGCTCTACTCTCATAATTTCAGTATAAATTATATTCTATGTGGGAGATGGGTGGATTTTGATTTGCTTGATATATTATATGTGTGGAGTAGCCAAAAGTAGAAGTGCAAGGGGCTCAGTACTGCCCTGAATTACAGCAATATGATCAAAATGGAAATCTGTTGGTGATTGTCAAACGAGGTAAAATGGTGGCATTAGGAATGTCACTGTTAAATGCCAAAGCAGGGGGCCTGGGAACAAAGACGACCCCTCCAACCCTCGAAGAGCAAGCAATATTGGTTGAACTCCTTACCTCAATTCCTCAAGATTGGGCATTACTGCATAATAGTGTCCTGGTTTTTTTTTTTTTTTTTTTGGGTGGTGGTGGGGGGTTCTTTCATTCCAAAATAGATAAATACACTATTAACATCTCATTGCAAATCTTGCTGAAGCTACCAGCTAATCTTCCCTAAGCCATGCCATCTAGTGAGGAGGGAAGTGGAAGACCTGGCTCACAGCAAGCCAGACCCTGACTGAGATGTGGAGTGAGGAATGCAAACAGGGTGGGAAGTTTAGTCTGGGGCTAACCCTGGATTTAGAGTTCCTTGTCTGATCTCCCTTCCTGAAGTAAAACGATCTTCATATTGTTATCTTCTAACCATCCAAAGATACAGTCATACATTAGTTAATATCTTGGTAATATTATCTACATTCAAAGGAGAGAGAGAATGGAGAAGGCCTCAAATAATACTTTCCTGAAAAGACTTAGTTATCTGCCCTCCCATGCAGAGACAGAGAGACAGACAGAGGCAATCTTCAGAAATTAAGCGAAGGTTATACTGTGTTAACCACTGAATCAGGAGCTATAAAGCTAGGCTGGGGGGTCAAACACGAAGATAGTTCAGCTCGTAACTAAGCCTTTTGTCATTAAAGATGTAGTCTTTTATGTAACATAAAACCATACAGACTGTCATGGAACAAATACTTTTGGAGTTTCCATTCATTACTTACGAAGTTGCTTCTGTACCTCTTAACCAAGATGGACAAAATTAAAATCAGTCCAAGCAGTGAAATTAGAAACTAGAGGAGCGGCGCATACAAAGCAGGGCAGGAGAAACAGAGAAGGGAGTTACTCAATTAATTTAATAATCACTGAGACTGATTTTCCAAAAACTCCTTGTGTTCAGCTTTGTAAATAACTGTCCTCGGCTTGGACTGGTTTTGTTAATTTGAAGAGAAATTAGAATTGAGGTTGGTCGAGAGGTAATTTAACTTAAATTTACGTTTTCTTCTTGCCTGTTTAAAACATGGATTCTTTCCACAAGTTCTTTCCTACAACCTGAAGTTTTCAGAAACAGCTCTTTAATTAAACTTTTTTTTAAAAACCCGTAATTTCTCTTGAATAAATGAAGCCTTATGATTTTCACCAGAAGAATACAGAGAAAACGTTGTTTCCCATGTTTATAATTTTTTGATATTTATTTCACATTGTTAAATTGATAACAGAGCTGGATGTGGTGGCACAAGCCTAAAAATCTACCACTCAGGAGGCTGAGGCAGGAGGATCACTAGGAATTCAAGGCCAGCCTGGGACACTTATTGAGACCCTGTTGCTAAAAAAAATTCTTTTTTGAAAAGTTGGTAACGGAGACTTCTGCTTCTGATAAAAGGGAAATACAGTCCTGTCCTGGCTACCTTAGAATAAATTATTTTCTCATATACTTGCCACTTTTCCTCTGAGCTGATTTTCTCAAGATGCTGAAGAACATCCTAAAACAGGCAGCATTTTTCTATATATAAAGTAACCTTCTCTTTTGACTTCGCAACTGGGAATCTCTCCCACAGAAATCCTTACATATGTGCAAGACAGTGTGTCAGCACTGAAATTTGGAAGCAATCTTGAGTGTCTGATCAGCAGGCACTAAAAAGCCATTAAAAGAATGAGATGAATTTATACATGATGATATGGAAATATGTTTTGTTTAATGACAAGAAAAATGACCTAGTAAGTGCCTAAAGCAAGTTACTGAATATGGATGACATAACCACACACATCCCCACAGATGCAAAATGAAACCATTTTATTACTGCTACTCCCAAATTTTTCTATGTATTTACATACACAGGTAATCTAAAGGCAACACATACTATTTAAAGAGAATTATTTAAAGAGAATTAATCTTAGTATAGAAAAGATTATTTTGTATACCTTTCATCACTTTGATGAAACTGAAAGAGTAGCTTTATTGTATCCTCTAGGATTCATGAGAACAGGATTTTAACAGATTGTGTTACTCATATATGTTTGCAATGGATAAGAGATCCATCATAGGGATCGGTACAAACACATGCCACATACTGATCTTTTTATTTCCCCTTCCCCTCCACTCCCTCCCAACTCCCCTCATCCCTGGGTCCCGTTTCTCCGTAAAGTCTATCTCCCAGTTTCCTATCATCTTCCACTTACTGAAGACTGGGATTTTCATCTCAGCTTCACCGGCAGTGCCTGCCTCAGGACCACAGTGAGTGAGTTCTTATAAATACATTAACTGAATGAGCAGACTTTTTGCCTCCCAGGTTAGGAAAATGCCATTATGATAACAGTTGCTAGATTAGGCCCAAAGGGAGGAGGGAAGGCAAGGACTTTAGCTATAAAAAGAAATTCTGTAGATTAAAACAGAGAGGAGTCAGAACAGCGAGGAAGAGGAGGTGAGGAAAGGAAGGGAAGACGCTCTGAGGGGAAAGCGGAAGGCCGCTGCATGACCCTCTAGTCCGGCTCTCGGCTCCATGTCCACAGGGAGGGCTTTCTGCTAGGCAGTCTGCGTTCACTTTCTCACAGTAGCAAGAACAGCACAAAGCAGAGACCGTCGTGTTTGCCTCTAGATTTAGAAAGACACCTTTGAGACTGAAGAACGATTTCAGTGTTGGCAACGGCAAAAAGGTGGCCCGGAGAACAATGGTTGACCTTTGTCTGGGGCTGGAGGTTCAGCTCAGTGCTAGGACGCATGGTTGTGTGAAGCCCCAGGTTCAATCCCCGATACCAATAAACCAGTAAAAATAAATCAATAAACCTCTATTCTCAGTTTTTCATGAGTACTTCTTTCTTTTGCTTCTATTGCTAGATGACTTTCTGGACTTGAATTATAATTGAAGAAGATAAAGCATAGGTCAAAATAAGTAAAATATATGGAGAAAAGGTAGACAAGCCATGAATGAAACCCACCACGATCTACAGTGCTACCTCAGTTCACGAACTTAACTTTTTCTACAATTCTGGTCGCAAAACTGAGTTGGACAAGAACTGAATCAAATCCAATGGTTAGGTTCAATATTAACCTGATGGGGAAATTTTAGTTGGTTCTTGTTCAGTTTGGTTTGCAATAAGAACTTCATACAAAAAATTAAGTTCATGAACTGAGGTACCACTCGCGTTTCTATCTTCTCTGATAGTTAATGACCTGCAATTTAACGGTTTTTGAGCAGATTAGAATGTTTGTCATTCACGAGGCAGTTATCTCCTTATAAGTCAGTGTCTCCTATGACTAATGAAACTTAGAGAGCAGAAGTCTGTATGCGAGCTCTTGGAACTCTCTGTGGCTATTTCACAATGACTTACTTTCACGCATTTTTTAACTCATAAATTAGCATTTCTGATCAGATCAGAGAGGTACGGGGCTTATAAAATAGATATTCTCATAAAGACACAGTGCTGAAGCATAAGGAGCTTATCTTTGTACAGGTTAGATATACTTTTATTTAACTACTGCCAACATTAAAAAGCTAAAGAAACTATGTATTAGACTTGGAAATACAATCCTGAAGGCTAAGCTGACATTTGCCTTGGATAACTCCTACTTATTCCTGTTTTCCTGACTTAATTCTTAACAGAATCCCCTTTCAATTCTGCCCAGGTTTGAGATTAGATTTCACAGTTACACTAAGTTATATCCTACCCTCAGTTATACCTTATGCCATGGAAAAATAGATATCCTTATCCCAATTTTCCATTGTTACCTTCTTCGACTCCATTTTATGTCACTCTCAGATCCCTAAACGATAGGATGTGGATAATGATTGAAAAGCTGATCTCAGACCCTTCCTCAGGACATTAAAGGACACACATGAATTTCAAAAACAGCAGGGTTCCTATCTGTGATGTGGTGGAAATTCAGAACAATTCTCGGAGGTTGAAGTGACAGATATTTCATACTGAAAGGAGACAGTATGTACAGCCCTGTCTCTGCCTCCCCAAATTGTCCTACTTGGGACAAACAGCTCTGTAACAAGAAAGAGAGTGATCCACTCCCTGACAGGCACAGTGGATGAACTAAAATTCCAAAGCAATGAAATAATTTCAACAATTTCATGAGATAGCTTCTAACCTGGCCAACAAAAACTTGATTCATATTATGAGAACTGAGTCTAAAAATAATCTTAACTTTATGTAACATTTTGGGATCCACACATTATTTAACTTTACCTTATTAATACCGATTTGCCATGTATGAAGTTTCCATTCATTTTAGGGAGAAAGTACATGTACATAACACATCTTGATTCATTTTTATCCCCTTTCCCCTTCCATCTGCCTCCTGTCATTAAGTAAGCTCACTTATCTGATATTATTTAAAAGCTCTTGACATTCTCAGATTTTGTTTTTCTATTTTATTATTTTTTTAGTTTATTGGTACATTTTAGGTAGACAGTACAGTTGCATTCATCATTGGGATCTTGAACCTTTACATGACAGGTCTCGGTTCTCATTTTTTCCCCTTATCCCTGCCCTCCCTTCGCCCCCTTTCTAGCTTCAACCTTAGTTTGATGTAGTCAATTAGCTAACACATTTTAAATAGGTGGAGGCATGTATTTAATTAAAGGTCAGAAGAAGTCAACTGTGTTGGAATGTACCATAAAAGGTGGCTCTACAATTCTCTAAAAAATGGTAGAGGCAGCAGTTAAGGACTTACTTTTTTTTTTTTTTTTTAAGTTTTTGTTTGTTTCTAAGTGACAGTTGTTATCATGGCTCCAGATCTGGTACGGTGCACTTGAAAACAACCTCTTCCTTTTCACAAGCATTCAGTAAGCAGCTGAAACCCTTGCACAAATATTTAAAATGAAATATTCTTTCAGTCTCAGTGCCATTGTTGTATTCATACTTCTGTTTACTTTGGCATTTCAAGCCCAAGCATGAACAGTTTAAAATTCATTAACTCCTGCTTTATCTTCCCAAATAGGCTCTGCATTTCATCTGAGTACAAGTGTCCTCGTGGATAATTCTGCCTTCAAAGAGCCCAAATTCTCCCCCACCCATGTTCACACTGCCCTTTGGGAGCATCCTGCCCCTGCAGCCTCCGGAGGGTCATCTGTGGCAGTCTCGCCTGTGCAGAAAGCCTGGCCATGCTTATTGCACTCTTGCAAGTCCTCCCGCGCATCTCGTTGCTTCCGTTCTCTTCCTTCCTTTATTCCAAAGTCCTACATTAATACGACTGCTTGATATCCTTTGCCATCCTTGCAGTGACAAGATGCCCAAAGACGACTTATACTGAGCAGGGACACTTGGCACTGATGGAAGATCCTTTCTTAAGAGCTGCCCTCTTCACACTGTCGAACCCACCCATCAGACAGTTTAAAAGGGATCAGGGGACAGTGGCGGTGTCTCAGAGCAACAGCCAGAACTCAGCGGAAGTGCTGTGTAGATTTGCCCTCTCATTCCAGTCCCCGAGGCTGCTGCCTTCTTTCTTCATCAGTTTGAAGCTGGAGCCTTAAGCTCACATTCTGAGTTGTTACTAGTCTTCCGTAGAGCAGTTCACTCGTTACTAAATACTTAATGATCAGTGGCTGGGCACTAAGCAAGACAGATCTGGTCCCTGACCTGGTGGAGTTTTAAATCTACGCAGGCCTATAAAATGTTAACCACCAATTAAACGGTTTTCCATCGTCGTAAATCTATAAAAGGAGAAATACAGGCAGCTGTGTTTGCACATAACAAGGGCTTCTTACTTCATTTCCCTGGGGAACTCTAGCTTCATTTGTTTTTTACTCTTGTTCAACTTGAATCCTAGACCTCATGCTTCGTATTTCCTCCAGTTCTACCCTAAAAGACACAGAGGAGGACAATTCTGATCCTCTCTTATTTGTAAAATCAGGAATGTGCTTTATTTCTCACTTCCTGGTCCATTATGAATTGTATCTTCCATCTTTTAATCTTTTGTTATATTTTTATTTCAATTCTCCATTGATAAACAAATAAATTAGAAAAGTTACTTAAATATAACACATTCCTACAAGAGGAAAAAGCACCTGGAGAAAGCGATGTATTCATGTTTACTCCCTAAATTTTTTTACTTTTACTCAACACATATATATATATATATTTTTTAAACTCATTCTTCCAATATAGTGAAATAACTGGTTAGGTTGATGTAAAATTTTCCCTTTTCCTCGGGAAGTGTTTTCAACACCAATTTTATTTTCATAGATAGATGGATGGAGGGAGGGATGAGGGATGAGAAGGCTAACCAAATCATGGAACATGGAAAGAAGTGGTTGCTGGTGATAGATATAGATCTATATATATATATATATATTTTTTTTTTTTTTAAAAAAAAAGCCTTGTGCTCATGGCAGGTGCAGCTATAATATTTAAACCATAGAAAAGTTTAACTTCTGGGACTCTATCAAAATGAAAGTTAACATTCTCTTCCAGCTTCCTCCTGTCTATGCTGTGGCTCCTTTTCCACATTCCAATTAATTTTCTAATTAATTTGTGGGGATAAAGAGAGGCACAGCCACATTTACCGTCTGATCACAAGAATGTGAAAGATAGATCCAGTTTCTCTTAAATCTTTTATTTTGGTTTAATTGATGCTTTCTGTTGATTTGTTAGGAAAATAATCTTCATTTTCCTAGTTTCTTAGTTTGTTTTCACATAAAAACCATTTCTTAAAAAATAGTGTCTCTTAACTACAGTTAATAGTTATTACTATTAGCTCAGCGCCTATACCTTTTTTAACCAGGTTACTCAGAAATTATCAGGTAGCTCAGTGAAAGATGACTTCTCTATCAGTTTTGATTGAGTTTACTTGGACTCCTTAATACATTATTTAACCCAAAAATGCAGACAAAAGACTAATTTTTTATTATCAAAAAAATTAGAAGGTGAGCTGCTATTAAGGCTCTACCTATACTCATAAAGCAACTTGAAAAAACTTTTGTTTGTCTAAACTCCATCAAGAGACTGGTGATGACCTTTAGACTATACAATCCACCCTACCTTATTGTAGGGCAGCAAATGAGTACCTAGAGATTGGTCTGGGGTTAGTCACATTGTTTTCATGGAAAGAGAAAACCATGGCTCTTCTCCATATGAAACAGGAAAGCGGACACTGAAGAGCCTTTGACGTGGGTCCTGGCCTCCTGTGAGCCACCACCACACAAGGTGAGAGAATAAAGACAGGAAACTAGACTTAGAGTGAAGCTGGGTCTTGGGGCATGATCAGTGCTGCTGATCATGGCAGCAAAGACAAAGGCCCCAAGCACATTAGTTACTGAATACAATCGTGGGAAGGAATGGGGAGCTGGGTATGCTTTGAAGGCATCTAGTGAAATAGTGCTGAACCCCTGGCATGGCGGCTTCAGGCAGGGCTGTGAGGGAGTAGGCACTGCTTATCTTGCTTGGATAGAACAAACCGGTACTGGGACTGGGTACAATTAGTAAGCAACCCAACAGGTCAGTGAGAAGCTGTAATTCAGGGGAAAGGATTTTAATTGGGGTCACACTGACCTCTACACGTAGAGCTACACGTAACTCAGCAGAGCACTGCCACTTCATAGACCAGGGCCTAGGTTTCCACGGCAGCCATTGGGGGAGGGGCTATACTCACCCAGTCCACCGTCTGACATGCCCATTTGAGTCACACAGAGCTCTAGTCTGACTCCTGATATAAAACATACAGCCAAATTATGGAAAGTAAGAAGCAGGTGCCACTTATAGCCTGCTAGTACTGGGCTGGGATGTCTGCTACACTTTTCCATGGAAAAATGGACTTCCTCCTTTAGGGAATGAAAAATCAGTATGGTAATCACAATTCATAGTTCCACCTCATTTATCAGTATATTCCTTTTCTTTTTTTTTTCTTTTTTTCAGACCTGTGACATTTTCAACCAGACACAGTTCCACTCAACAACACAATTTTAATTTCTCTCTCCGATCTAAAAGTCAGTGTTATTTACATATTTAATCTGTTCTTTTTTCTCATATTGAGACCTTGACTATCCAACATAAATTCTATAAATATGGTAATCTGTATCTCAAAGTAATTTATTCTGGGAATAACAAAACATAAGGAAAAAATATTTTAAAACTTGCTCTGTTTTGCTAGCATCTCAACTAGGTATATAAATAGGCGTATGATTTGGGACATATTTCTTGAGAAGGAGGGATTTAAAAATCAGACAATGCATTAGTTACACATTGTTGTATAAGAAAATACTCCAGGGCTCAATGACGTAAAACACAAAATATATTATTTTTCATAATTCTAAATGTTGGTTTGGTGGTTCTTCTGATGTGGCTAAATTCAACCAAAGTACTGCCTGGAACCATGCCAGCGAGGCTAGATCCTGAGCCCTTGCAAGATGGTGATCTTACAGGGCTCCAAAAGAGCGAGTCCCAGTGTATCAAAGGTTTCCTCCTCCCGGAAGTCCTATTCTTCCTGCAACTGATTACAACACGGATGAAAATCTGGAATTAAATGCAAATACCTTGACCATAAAAAAGTTCACATAAAGCACAGGGAAAAGAAATCTAGGTCCCTGAAATAAATACTCTTTTCCAGCCCCATACCACCTACTTAGACTCACATAAGAAAGAAAGAAACTCAACTTACTTTATGTAAACCATTGGATGGCCAATGCAGAAAAATCTAATCTTACAAAAAACTGATGACCTATCCCACAAGCCAAAGCAATGCAGCATGCTTCCTTGGCAATAAAATATAATTAACAAATGACATTCTCAGTAAGTAATGAAATTTAGTTTAGTACTCCTTCATACAGGAAGCCAAAACTTGACAAATGAGGAGAGCAACATCATTAATAAGATAAATAACTTTATAAAAAATCTTCAGCAAATATCACATGAAGATATCATCCATTATCTCTTTTAATCAATAATATAAGAGGAGCCCGGCCTGGTGGCGCACTCCTATAATCCCAGCACTCGGGAGGCTGAGGCAGGAGGATCACTGTGAGTTTGAGTCCAGCCTGGGCTACATAGTGAGTTCCAGGTCAGTCTCAACTACATAGTGAGACCCTGTCTCAAAAAACAAAAAAACAAAACAAACAAACAAAAATAAA
>NW_022900926.1:12232235-12325363 GCF_012274545.1 Fukomys damarensis | reverse complement strand
TATGAGGAATGCTAGCCAATCAAATAGCTACAATCAGAGAGAAAAATATCTAAAACTTTTTTTATGAGTAAAAGTTATGAAAATTTGCATAGAAAATCCAAGAATATCTACAAATTATTAGAACAGCCAAGAAATTGAATTTGTGATTTGAGGCCAGATTGAATTCAGATAAGTATACAAAATCCAAAGGTATTACTGCACAAAAACAACATCCATGAAGAAATATAATAGCAAAAATATATGTAATAACAACCCAAACTGGTGGTGACAGTTATTAATAAATATCTGCAAGATAACTACGAGGGTGTGTAAGGTATGACATCTTGTATACTACAAACATAATTGAAACAATGTGACCATGGCAAGGATAAACTGACTAATAGAAGAATAAACAATGTAAGAACAGAGACACACAAAGATAGAAACTTCTCAGAAGACAGCAATGGCCTTTAAAGATAGATGGGGAAGATATGAAACAGTTGACAATCCATATGGAAACAAACAAAGGTATCATTCCAGTTGATGGACATATCTATCCAGCCCAAAGTTTGGATATGGTGAATAAAAATGATATGAAATTTTTACAGAACATATATTCCTACATTATATAATTTAGATGTAAAGTGGAAGCAAACTTGAGAATTGATAGAAGAAAATATAAACTACTATCTATTAAGGTAAGAAAGAATTTTTTAAAAGTGAAACCCATAAAGGACAAGATTCGTGGATTTCTCAAAATTAAAATTTCAGAAAATCCATACAACAAGCATGTGCGCATGCACACACACACGTGCACAAAGGATGTGCGTGCACACACACACACACACACACACGAAGGAATTAAAAGGAAAGCTAAGGATTGTATTGTTGTGCAATACAGTTGTCCTTCCTTATCTGTGGTTTTACTCTGTGGTTTCAGTTTTCCTTGGTCAACCGCGGTTGAAAGTACTAAATGGTAAATTCCAGAAATAAACAATTCATGAGTTTTTCAATTGCGTGCTGTGCTGAGGAGCATGATGAAATTTCATGCCATCTCCCTCCCACCTGGGACATGAATCATCCCTCCCTTCGTCTCACACACCCAGACTGTGCAGGCTTCCTGTCAGTCATTTAGCAGCTATTCCAGTTATTGGACTGACTGCTGTGCTGCAAAGTGGTTACCGCCAAGGAACCCCAGTGTAGCAGCCTAGTGCTAGGCGGTAGCACCTGCATCCTTCACCTGACTTCATCTCATCACGTACGTGTGGGGCCATCTCATATCAGCACAGGGTGAGCTCAGACAAAAAATATTTTGTGAGAGACCACATTCACATAACTTTTACTACATTATATTGTTATAATTTCTCTTATATTATTTTTGTTGTTAATCACTTACCCTCCCTAATTTAGGAATTAAACTTTGTCACAGGCACCTTTGTATAGGAATAAATATAGTACATTTGCGATTCAACATTGCCCACAGTTTCAGGATTCACTGAGGGTCTTGGAATCTCTCCCACTTGTCTTAGTTACTTTTCTCTCATTGCTGCAACAAAATACCTGACACCCAAGGTTAAAGGAGGAAAGGTTTATTTAGCTTGCAGTATGTAGAGGTTTCAGTTCATAGTCTGCTGCCATGAAAGGTAGCATGGCAGACAGGCATCTCAGAGGAGAAAAATAGTTCATGGAAGGCAGAAAGTAGCAAAGCAACAAGGGAGGACCACAGCTCTAAAAAGAACCCAGAAGATAGAAGCCCCTTATGTATTATCCAGGCTACCTGCCCTAAGGGCAAACACCACTCACACCCTTAATCCCAGCATGGTCCTCGCATTGCACCATGAATCAATCCTAGCATCACACACTAGATCCAGCCACCTCTGAAATAGCACCACCTATGACCACATGAGGCTTTAGGGGGACATCTAGACACAAACCATGACATTCTGCCCCTGCTCCCCAAAGACTCATCCATATGCCTTTATGCAAAAGTCAGTTAGCCCATCCCTAAGAGTTGCCAAAGTCCTGACAGTTTCAATACTGCTGCAAAGTCCAAGTCCAAAGTCTCCTCTGAGACTTAAACTATTAGCTGTAAGTCCCTGTATGAATGAAAAGAAAGTTACACATTCAATGGCACAAAATAGACATTTCCATTCCAAGAGTTACAAATAGGGAGATAGTAAAGAATGGGAACAAAGCAAATCCCAATTCCAGCTGGGAAAACATTAAATCCCACAGTTCCACTTCTAGCACCCCTGGCAATGCGTGGTGAGTTGTGAACTCCAAAGAGCTGTGATGATCCCTTGTAGATTTTCTATCTTCTGTCCACCAGGAACTGTTTCTCCTCTGCAATGCTCCTCTGCCATCCCACCCTGCCTTGGAGCCGCCAACTATGAGCTGAAACCTCTAGAAACTGTGAGCTAAATAAACCTTTGCTCCTTTAACTCTGGGTGTCAGGTATTTTGTCTCAGAGATGAGGAAAGTAACTAAGACACCACTCAAATGAGAAAGGGACCGCTGTAATTCTCTTTTTAGTTATTTGAGGAAATTTCATACGCTTTTCCAATGGCTGTATTAATTCGCATTTCCGCCAACAATGTATAAAGGTTTCCTTTTCTCCACATCCTTGCCAAGACTCGCTATCTTTAGTCTTTTAGTAAGAACCATTCTAACAGATGTGAAATGATAGGTCATTATGTTTCTGATTTGCATCTGCCTGACAATTGGTGACGTTCAGCATTCTTATACCCTGGGCTGTAGATAGATGTCCTCTCTGAGAGGACATTGTCACCCATTTTTTTAATCAGGTATTTGTTTACTTGCTACAATGTTGAGTTCCTTAAACATTTTTTGCATTAGTCCCTTATCAGAATATTGTTAAATATCTTCTCTTCACTTTGTTAACAATTTCCTTTACTATGTGGAAAGTTTTTAGTTTGAGGCCATGCCATTTGTCTATTTTTGCTTTCATCATCTGTACTTTTGGGACCATCTACAAAAAAACACTTCCTAGACCAAACGAAACTTTCCCTTTGGATTTTCTTCTAGTAGTTTTACAGATCCCTGCTTACATTTAAGTTTTTAATCCATTTTGAGTTAATTTTTGTATACTAGACAGTGTGAGGTAAGGGCTCAGTGTCTTTCTTTTGCCCAAGGATTTCCAGTTTTCCCAACATCATCTGTTGAAGAAACTACCTTATCCCCACTGGGTGTTTTTGGCACCTTGGTTAAAAATCAACTGACCATTGATGTGGGGTGTATTTCTGGTCTCTTTATTCTCATTGTTCAGTGTATATGTTTTTATACTAGTACCATGCCATTTTGATTACTAGAGCTTTATAATATATTCTAAAGTCAGTTGATATGTTTCCACTTTATTCCTTTTTGCTTGAGATCTGTTTGGCTATTTGTGGTCTTTCTGGTACAATATGAATTTTAGGCTTGTTTTTGTCTAGTTTTGTGAAAAATGATTTTGGAATTTTGAAAGAAATTACACTGAATCTATAGATGTCTTTGGGAAGTATGGGCATTTTTAAAATGTTAATTCTTCCATTTCATGAACACAAGGTATCTTTCATTTTCATCTTGTCATCTTCATTTTTTCCCTCAGTGTTGCAAAGTTATGGTACAAAGATCTTTCACTTCTTTAGTTAAATTTACTCCTAAGTAGATTTTGATGTTAATGTAAATGAAAAAAAAAATCACCTTCCAAATTTCTTTTTCAGACAGTTTGTTCTTAGTGTGCAGAATTTGAAAGGAATAGTATAGTGACCAAATGAACAAAAAGCAGCTAACACATAGTAGGTACTCAGTTATTCAACACTATACAATTATTAAGGTTATTTGTAGAGATGAAGTAAATGCTACATTAACCTTTTTGGAAAAAAGAAAGTAACCAGTAAGGGCAATGCCAGGATAATATGTCTCCCAGCCTCCTCTAGGTGTGACTTCAGTAAACTTTCTTCTGTGAAACATAAACAAAATGAAGAGCATAGAAAAATACAGGTGATTTACTATGAACTATATGTCCTTTGCTCCAATTCCCCAGCTGATTCATCTCTACCATAGTGAAATCGCCTGAATTATTCATGAGCTTGGAGACTAATTTTTCTCTTGAACCTTAAAAACAAAATCACTCTTTTTTTTTACTGTAAAATACATTTAGTTATTCCTGAAAGTTAGCAGTCAAGACCTGTTAAAGAAGTTTTCTTGATATCTCTGCTTTCAGTTGTTTGACTATAATGCTGCTACGTTTTCATCATTTTACTTGGGTTTTATGTTTTGTGGACATAAAATTGATACCACTTATTAAATGTAGAAACTTTTCAGCCACTAGATCTTCAAATATTATTTTTCCATCTCATTCCAACTGCAGCTGTTGAATATAGTTCAACAGACAATGAAGGTTCTCTAAATTTTTCAATTTTTCTGTTTCTCAGATTGGATAATTTTATTGACAAGTTCCCTGACAATTTCTACCACTTCTAACCAGTTGTTAATCCCACACAATGACTTTTTCATCATGCTTTTTAGTTAGACAATTTCAATCTGATTTTTTTCTATATCTAATTTCTATGATGAAATGCCTTTATTTTGCTCATAAAGCCATCTTTTCCTTTCTGTCTTCAAACATTATGTATTATAGTTTCCTCAATGTTATTTTGTATGAATACCATTATCCATGCCACCTCAGTGTCTGTTTCTATAAAACAATCTTCTTTTCTTCTTTATTGTTACATATTCTTGTTTCTTTGTAATTCAAGTAAGTTATTATTGTATGCTAGACATGTGGGTCATGTGTTGTAGACAGCCTAGACCTTACAGTCTTTGTTTAAGGGGGAAGTATTTTATTCTAGCAGACCATTAGGTTACTGGTAGAATCATTTGCTTTTCTTCGGTTTAGTTTTATTTTTTAAAGATGAGTCTATTTTGCTTTGGACCTTAGTCTTAGAATGACTTACACTATAATGTGATCCCTACTCAAACGATGTGGCTTTTTTAGGATCTCCAATAAATGCTCAAGGCACTCAACAAAGACTCTCCACCCTGGCTGGTTGGAACTCCAGTGTTTTCCAGCCCTGCAGGAAATCCATGGTCAGCCCTTCCACAGTTGTTGTGGTAGGCCTTGCTCTTGGTTAAAGAGCCAGAGTGAACCTCCCCGTAGATTTCCTTCCTTGCTCCTCCCATCTCACACATTCAAAGCTCACCCTTGGTTTGGCTTGTTTATATCCTATCTTGCAAATTTAGCCATGTCAAAAGCCTCTCCCTAACTCAGCTCAGCTAGACTGACACTCTACTTGGCTTCTATCTCTTGGTTCATAGTAGCAAAAGTATGCATAGGACGAGTAGGGAAATCCTACTAATTCAAGAAATCCTGAATCCTGGAAAAAAAAATATATATATACTTTTATAGTTACTTTCATGTATGTGTATATACATATATATATATATGTATATACTTTTATAGTTGTTTTATAGTTACTTTATAGATAGATAGATACTCATAGTCACTTATAGTAGGAAAGCAAGTATCGTAACAGGTACTTTATTATAGTCAGATATGGAAGTTTTTTATTTTTATTTCTACTATACTATTAGCATGAGATGACAGTACACAGACGGTGGTTGAGATGATACAAGGTAGTCTATGACTTATTCTTCTGCAGGCTCATGTTTTCTGTTCTTGGCTCTATCCTAACCTTGCTTTGTCTTTCTGATTTTGCCATTACCTGCAGGAGATAAAAGAAAGTAATATCTAATAAACTTTGAATTCTATTATTCAGCCATAGTATCCCTTAACCTGAGCATTCTATAAAACAATATATGCTAAATCTCCTACAAATGCACCCATGTGGTGTGTTGTGCAGTGGATTTTTTTAAATGAGTAATTAAGCTCAGCTACTTTAGTATCCAGCTGCTTGGCTACCCAAAATGTCCAAGTTATATTTACATTGATATTTGCTACCTGACAACGTCTTAGTCAGCCTAGCTACCATAACAAAATACCATAGGCCGAGTGGCTTCAATGACAGAAATTAATTTCCTCACAGTGGTCCAAGATTGAGATCAGGTTCTGTTTATGGTGAAAACTCTCTTCCTGGTTTGTAGCTGGCTGCCTTTCCCCATGTGCTCCTGTGGAGGGAGAGGTGGAAGGACAGAAGGAGAGAAGAGGCAGCAGTCTGGACCTTCTTACAGGGCATTAATCCCTTGAAGGAGGCCAGACAGTAGTGACTGCATTGTGATCTAACTATCTCATGAAATCCTCATTTCTACAGACCATCACATTAGGGTTTAGGGCTTCAACATACGGATTTTGGAGAAACATTATTCAGCCCATAGCAACAAGTCTTCATACTAGCATTTTTTTAAAGTTTTTTTTTTTCATAAAGTAAATGGAATAAGGGGAAAAACATTTATTTGAAGCTTTCTCCAGTGATTAAGGTGGGTTTGTGTATTTTCCAGTTATATTTGATTCATATACAAAGATATTTCCTCTATAAATAACATTGAACTCATTTGCCCACCAGTGGATGAAAATATTCATAGTTTTAAATGGCTTGAGGGAAATATGGCAAGACTCCTTTTCTCTTTTAAAAGAAAAAAGAAACACACTAGGTAGATGTCCTCCACCTGTGCTTTTGCAGTCTTGTGTCCTGCAGGTATTGGTGAAAGCAGAAAGTGACTCCAGGTTCCTCAGTCAGCATTTATGGAGCAACTCAGCCCTGGCCTCGTTTGGATGCTGATGAGATGCACCTGCCGGGAGTGGGCGCCTAGACAGGATGAGCAGAAATCCCAAGAAAATAGTCAAGGTGGGAAAATACACCATCGTCTGCTTCTGAATAAAAAACTGCCTCCCAGTCACACCCGAAGCCATAGACTAAATAGAAATTTCCTGTCCTAAAAATGAAATGTGCACAGAATTCTTGTTGAGTGATATTCAGTTCAACATCTACACAATATTATCATTATTTGCAGAACTTGCTTCACTACATATGGCTGCTCATGGGTGAGTGGGATACATCGTCCTGAGGGGCAACAGGATACACGACAGCAAAGTCGCACTCAACATTCATGCTGGAGAAGCCATCACCTTGGCTCAGTAACAAGACAATCGTTCTGCATAAAGAATCAGAGATTTCCAAACTTGATTGACGGAAGTCATCTTTTTTTTTGGTACTGGGGACCGAACTTGCACTTGTGAGGCAGGCAGTGGTCCCACTGAGCTAAATCCCTGGCCCTGACTGAAGTCATCTTAAAACACTCCTGGAAGACTGTCTAAAGATATAGGAAAACTCTAGATGCTTTAGGAAAGTTTACTCTGCATGCCTGTTTCTTAACTTTGTATTTATGTGTGTATTGAAAAGAAGAAAATGTGATAGCCTTCATTTGCCTATTGACCCTCCTGACCTCATTACCTAGCAGTGATGATATATTTTAAAATCCTAAATTAGGGCAAAAAAGATTGGGCAAACACAAAGTTCCAAAGCAAAATATACTTGCATTCGACCCACACGGTACTATTTAAGCCCAAAAATATACGATAAGTTACAAGTTCCATGTCTACACATGCCACTGTTGTGTTAAATTAAAATATTTCAAAGTGAAGTATGTTGTTCTTTAGTCAGTGTGCCATTTAGTAAGGATGTGGGCATCTGAACTCTCATTCTGCCAGTGCCCAGGTGATCAGGCCAGAATGACTTATCCTCTTACCACACAGTTTCTGCCTCTGCAAAACAGGAAGTAAAACTGATGGAAGCAGGAGAGGAGTCTGCAGAATGCAGAGTTGGAAGGATGGGCAGAGCGCCTTCTGCATAATGTGAATAATTTCTGTCCTGTCCACCCGCACTAAAGCTGCCATGGGAGACAGTGCTGCTGGAGAGAATCGCTATTCCGACCACAGTGCTTTCTCCACTAGGTAAATCTCTTCCCACAGCACTCTGCCATTTTTTTTTTTCCCACACCAGAACCACTACAAACCTTTATTGTAGGGAAAACCTGCCGGGTTGTCTCCAATCAAAGGAGAGAGAGCCACACTCTGCCATTTTTAAGATTATTTCATGGTACATATTATATTTTTACTTTAAGTTGTATTTTAGTCATCTTAATGTCAATTTACTACTCCTGCTTTTCTGAAAAATAATGTTCCAATGGATCATGGTACTCTTAAGTGTGACTTTTTAAATTTTATATACATGTATATTGTTTTTAGTAGTTTTATTAATGACTTACTTAGCACAACATTCACCTACTTAAATTATCCAAATCCGTGGCTTTTAGTATATCCAGGGTTGTGCCACCATGACCGTAGTCAGTCACAGAACATGTCTTCTCTCTAGTTTGAATAATGCAGGTCTTAAATAAACAATGCCAGGTCTTCAGAAGATAGGCTAAGAGAGCTGTAGAATTTCAGAGCCAGAAGGCATGTGTAGACGTTGTATTCCAGAAATATAACTTCCACATGTCCCACAGTCAGATCACGGCAGATTCCGATCTCCGAGCAGTCAGCCCAGCACCCTCTATCACCAAAGATAAAAGCCTTTCCCATGACTCATGTTCGCCAGTTGCTGGCAGCTTATTTGCATTTGCTTCCTTTGTGGAGAATGTAGAATTGTTTAAGTCTTCCGAGTTTTTTATTTAAAATTAAATACCTAGCCAAAAAAAAAAAAAACTTAGACATGACCAGTAGAGTTATAAAGTTATCTATCTACTAGGTGTTCCACTGGTATAATGAAAAATCTAGCTTTTATTTCAGGTACTAGAATCAAAAGCTAGAACATGTATTTTGAAGTCATAAGTCTGTGGTCCCACCACTTATCAGTTGTATGATTTTTTTTTTTTTAGCTTTAACTTTCAAATTTAAAGATGGAAACAGTAAGAGTTAATCCTCTTATAGGGTGAAGCACATGCTAAGCTCAGGGCCTGCTAATGTAACACATGTACCCTTAGGATAATTCCCTGGTAAATATGTATCCTTTTATATATTTTAACACTATCAATTAAAACAAATTTCTTCAAATTAACATTTAACTATATCTTTAACTTATACAGCATTTGGAAGTTTATCAAAGTACTTTTATGTGTATCATTCACTTGATCCACTCCAAAATCTGCTGAGATAAAACCCAGAATAACCAAAAGTTTGATCGAGATTTTCCTTTCTCTTCACTATGATGTTTGTTGCATCAGGGGAACCTAAGAGTGACTTAGGTTTAGGACTCAAATTTACAACACACAGTGACACAGATTCAATAATTCATTGTTCTCTCGTGTAGATCAGGTGGCCTAGCAGTGCTGAATTAGAAGAAAAGTTCCTCTCTGGGAAAAGCAATGCTATCCCTACTGAGAATTGCTCCTTCACACTTTACACTTCTGACTCAGTGAGAGCCAGGTGGGCATGGCAGTGTTTCAACCAGAGAGCTGAAAATGTCAATGTAAGTACATACTTGCGTAGGAATAAATCACTTCTCACACTTAAAAGAAGGTGCTATATTAACAGGCCAGTTCTCATTGTATCAAATGCTTTCATAATTCAAAGAGGACATCTCGATATTGATAAAGGAGAGAAGTTAAAGAAGCCAGAAAGTAAAGAAGCCCCACGTGGCTGCATGGGCCACAGAATCATTATGTCAAGGGACCAGTATAGAACTGATAAGATTGCACCCACCCCATGTAAACAAGGCTTCTTTCCACCCATAGCTTTTGATACTGATTTGCATTTCTCAATGAAAAGCACCCTTGGGCTGGGAAACTGGAAGCCAGGAAAAGTGTTTCCAACTCTTACAATTGGCTAAGTTGTTGAGAAAGATGTTTTAGTTTCTGTTACTTGTTCTCGTCCTCTACAAAAAAAAAAAAGCTCGAAATAAGGGCATCAACATCTTGTCGTTAGGGTTTTGTCATTTGCTTTCTATTTTCCTTCAGTGTTTTGGTCGTGGCAATGCCAAGGAACACAATGTTAAGAGAAAACTTTTCTCCTGGATTTATGCAAGCAGGTCAGTCTATCTGCACCACAGAGGGCTCGGACACACAGAGGGCTACAGAAATGTTTTTTAAAGCCAGAGTGAAAGCTAAAAGATAACTGGGTAAGAGATACAGCCTGGGAAAATTCAGAGGCTCTCATGTACTTGGACATTATCTGCCTGAGGGCCTCAAGCTCTATTTATTCTTCAGGCACTGAAATAACCCCAGCATATCTCAGACACAGCTTAAGAAAGAGTAACTTTTTGACTTCACCATGTATGGTTTCAGTCCAGCTGTTTCTAAGTTCACGTCACTTTCAGTTGCTGAGTTAGACTCTTTCAGGACTAACATATAGCTACATAGCCCTCAAAGGGCAAGGATCTTGCTAGGAAGAGTCACGTAGCAATTCCATCCAATCCCTTGAAGGTTTTATTCCTAACACAGCACTGAATAGCTTGATATCTTTTCTTGCCTGTTATAAATAGGTCCTGATGGCAGCATCTCTAGCTCACTGGGAAAGAATGCAAACAGTCCCAGGAATGAAATACTCAGAAGACTGCTCTGCCTGGTAAGAACTATTTTCTTTTAAATGACAACATGATTCTCCCAAACCCGAGAAAGCCTTACATTTTTCACCTGTGAGTTTCTTGACCTTTAGAATGATATGAGCCGGGTGCGGTGGCGCATGCCTGTAATCCCAGCACTCGGGAGGCTGAGGCAGGAGGATCACTGTGAGTTAGAGACCAGCCTGGGCTACACAGTGAGTTCCAGGTCAGTCTCACTACTAGTGAGACCCTGTCTCAAAAACAAAACAAAACAAACAAACAAAAAAACAAAGAAACAAGAATGATGTGATGCTTCATGTGAGAAAAAAAGAAAGAGGGAGGAAGCTACATCAAAGTAAGAATGTACAGAAGTGTCTTTCTTCCTCAGCGGATCTTTTAAAGGAATGCTCACTGCTTTGACCAAATCTGTCATCCTCCCCTCTCCAGCAACAAATGTCACTCACACAAACGCTTGTTCAAAAGGCCATCTAGACACAGAATAGCATAATCCAATACAAGACAGTAGATATCAAGTTGGATCCATAGAATCAATTAAAAATTCATTCATAAAGTTTCAGAAGATGAACTCTTTCCATGAATGGAAATGTGGCTTGAGAACTTACCTATAATTGTTATATAATTATTTTCTTTGAATTGAAAAGAAAACATGAAGCCAGTTACAACGGTTACATTTTCTGGTTTAGTTATCAGTAACCTGTCAGTATTTGCAAAACAGATTTTAGGTTTCAATTTCTGAACTAGAAATACTTCTCATTCCTACTATGAGATAAGGAGAATACACCTGATAAATTTTATGGCTCTTGATTTTGTTAACCAAATATGATTCTAAAGGGTTTCCCTGCTTCTAAACTTAAGATACATTGCCCTTCACCAAGAATGTCACATCTCAAATCCGACTGTGTGCAACAGTGGCCCCCAGTTTATGTGTGGCTTCAATTCCTTTGTTCACTTAAATCACTAGTGCTGCAGTTAGAAAATTGAATGCTGTGTGTATTTCTGGATTTAGCCAGTTTTAACGATTCTGGATCTTTTGTAGAGTTTTACAATAAAGAAGTGTTCAGAGCTGACATTCTCTATGAGTATCTGAACATATAAAAATGACGCTAAGTGATGTTTGACTTTGAACAATATACTAAATAAAAGGCTTTGAATTCTAGTCTGGTCCATATTTATAGTGCAAATCAGAGTGCTTCTAATGGCAGCAAAAAATAGCTTGTGTCTGTAATGTGTAACCAATGACATGTTTCCTGAAATCAAAAGTAAAAAGTGATTGGAAAAATTGTCCTAAGAGTTTTTTAATTGACTCTTGGCCTAAGAAGAATAAAGCTCCCCCAAATCATGGAAACACAATGCAGCAGTAGTGCTGGAGTTGTGAAATATTGCAGAAAACAATTTACTAACTTTTCACTAGCTAACTTTTGACAGTGTCAGTCAAATCCTAATGACTTCCTTACAGAAAGGCTTGATTTCAAGCCCTTGAAACTCTCATGTGACGTTGACAGCATGTCTACATAATGTTTTTCATAGAATCTTCTAAGTGGTTTTTGCTTTCTTCCTCCCACTTACTGAGGGTGTCTGTGTAAGTTCTCATCTTAGAAAAGGTTAGCAGATGTCCCAAGGGACTATTAAATGTGTATTATATTGCTTCTGCCCCTGTAAGAATATACACATTACTGTCTATGTTTTTTCCAATTTCAATGTACTCTCCAAAGAATTATTTTTCAGGGAGATTCATTTCAGCTGCTTGGCATATGGAGCACTTCTCATAACTCACACCAAGCTAACCCTAAGGTCATCTTTCTCTCAGCCGATTAATCATGAACTGAGGCTATGGTATCTGTCACTGAAATATTCAGATAAAATAAAAAATATTGTAATTGCACAAAGCATAGTTAATCACAGTATTTGTGAAGTTAACTCATGGAAGTCTAAGCCTAAAGAACAGAAAATTAAAAATAAAACCATCGACCAGCAGTTCAAAGAGGAGAGTAGCTGTAAAATCGAAAATGTGAAGGTTGGGTTTTGAAGTGGCCCAGAACCATGATCAGGACTTAGCCTACTTTTACAATTTGCACATGCTTGGGAGAAACAAAACAAGACATCTTTAGCCTATTCTCCTCATCCAAGTAGTCAGAGATGATTTACAATCGGACAAGGATTCTTCTTGGGGTTTAAATCAACAAATAGAAGACTCACAAGATGCTAATTTTTGACAGATGGCCAACAGAATAAAGCATTTTAGAAGGTGCAGGTTAGATGGGTAAGTGAGCCTCTGAATACACCAATCTTTCAAGAGAGTAGTAAAGAAGTTCAGTTGCTAAGCAAAGGCAGCTTAATGCTAGTAATCATATTACCAAGTTAAAAGAAAAAGTTGATAAAATATACCTCCTCAGATACAGACACTTCAATGAAGCTGTAAACAGGAGCATGAGCCACTAGGAAGTGGAAAAAAATTGAAAATTTCTCTTATATTAAAATTAAAGCAACCCTCAAGCCCTTCTCTTACTTTATACTTGGAAATGATGAGCTTTGGTTTCAGCTAAAAACCACCATCCCAGGTTCTAGTTCCCTTTTCTTCACAATTGAAATTTTTTTCAGATCAATGTCAGCAATTTTACACCCTCCTTCCCACCTGCAGAAGAGCTATTTCAGGCTCACAGCTTTGCCTTGAGCTCCACTCACTGGTCTTCTTGGCTCTAAATGAACAGTTAGGAGGAAAATGTTCTCTCTGGTAAGAACTTCTCCAGCATTCTCCTTGTTAGTTTATTTCACTGGGCCCAGAGATTTTCCTGGATTTATGTCACCCAAAGATGTTAAAGTTGTGAAGAACCTCAACTAACAGACTGCGTTCTCTGCATGCTCAGAGCAGGAAACATCAGGGAAAATCCTTCTGAAAGAACCATCAATGTCTGATGGGCAGAATGTAGAGCAAAGTTCCAAAGAGGAAACTAGCAAATACGTTTGCTTTCATCTGGTTAAGACGTGGTATTAAGATGTGGCAGCTCAGAAAATGATTCAGATAAAAGAATTTTAATTTTTAACTTTTATGAGTACAGTATGCAGTGCATAATGGTTCCAATCATGAGGACTTGGCCCACGTGGGCCACAGATTTTAATTATTTTCACCTCCTCTTCTCCCTCTCCTTCCTCCCTCTACTCTCCATCTCTTGGTCCACTTCCCATTGGCACAAGATCTGTATCCCTGTTTCTTATAATCTATCTTTTGTTTTGTTCTTTGATTTATTTATACCTTTGAGTTTCTCGTATAAGAGAAGCCATGCAGAGCCAGGGATTTAACTCAGCGGTTCTACTGCCTGCTTCAGAAGCACGAGGTCCCGAGTTCGATCCCTGGTACCAAAAAAAAAAAAAAATGAAGAAGAAGAGGAAGAAGAAGAAGAAGAAGAGAAGCCATGCAATATCAATATTTAAGCTTGTCTGTCTGATTTATTTCACTTAACACTGTGGTCTCGAGGTGCATCCATTTTCCCAGGTGACTCAGGTTTATCCTTCTTGATCGCAGAGTAGTTCTGCTGTGAACATTATCAGTAAAGCAGGCTGTGAAACACAAAGTAGTAAACCTGTGCTCTGCTAACAACTGAGTGCCTTTTTACACGCCTGGCCTTTGATTCGGCATTGCAGGGGATTCAGAAGTTTGACACAACCAGAGAGTTTACATTTGGGGAGAAATTTAATGAACACGGATAAGGTAAACATGAAATAAAATTGTAATTGTGGTACTAACGTGTGTTTGAGGGACTGAGCAAAACACAAAACTGAAGAATCAAGAGCTGTTGGAGAATAAAGGTGTAAGTAGGATCCTGAAACTACACAGCAGCTGAGGCGTAGGACTGAGGACCAGGGGAGTGTCACAAGCATACGGGAGGGCGGGAATCGCCAGGGCCGCTCAGGGCCCAACGTGTTGGCTAGAAGATCACTGAGGATCCTGGTGAGCATGGAGAAAGGCTGTATGTCCGGAGGCGAAAGGTGCTCGGGTAGAACAGAGGATACAGAATCCTAAAAGGATGATGAACCTGTTGATAAGTAAAGAAAGGTAGAAGGCCCTGTGCTTTCTTTAAAAGAACATAAGCCATGAATACGAAAAAGCCTTTTTGGAAATTTCTTTAAGTCAGTATTGACTTACAACCTTCCTCCTAATTATTCCTCCTCTTCCCTCCTTTTCTACTTCCTCTTCCTCGTCTTCATTTTCTTTCTCTTTGTCCTCATCTTTGTCTTCTTTCTCCCCCTTCTTCCTCCACCTTCTTCCCCTTCATCTTCTCCCTCTCCTTCTCTTTCTCCTTCCTCTTTCCCCTCCTCCTCCTCCTCCTCCTCCTCCTCTTCTTCCTGTCACTGGTGGTGCTGGAGATCAAATCCAGGGCCTCACACATGTTGCTCTAGTGCTCTACCACTGAGCTACACTTACAGCTTTAAGACCTTATTTGTGTTAATAAACAGGATGATTTTTGCTTAAGCTAGTACCTTAAGTCCAGTAGCATAAATGGTGCTTCCCTTCCTGTAGGACACTTTCCAATGTTCCATAAAGCTTGTTGGAGATTATCCTGCACATAGACTCGACACAAATGTGCTCACCTACCCCTCATGAATGCTTTCATTGCACCTTTTCTGACTACTCTCTCTGTAACACGCACTCTACTGGACACTGAGGCTACAAAGACAAAAGAAACAGTCCATCACATCGATGAGTTCAGCAGACAAAACAAACATAAAAAGATTTTGAAAACAGTGGGACACATAAAAGCCCACCCACCACAACATCTCTTCTAATAGGCTGGCTTTATTTTCACCATCTTCTTACCAAAAGTCAAAAATAACACAAATCACATAGGTTTCCCAGATGTCACACAAAAGTAGCATTTCTATAAAAGCACCTCCTCAAGCTGCTCGCCTAAATGCACAGAAGCTCTGAGCTGTTTGTAAAGATTCTGTCAGGCAGGGACAGTGGGAAGACGTCTCCTCCACACTTGTTCAAGTCTTGGAAAAAATGTCACAGTGGTGTCCGCACTGTTCCAGAAGCTTCAGGAACCCCTGGAAAGCATCTGCCACAACCAACTGACCACTGTCAGCCTTAGCTTCACCAGAGGAGAGTTGCTCTAAATAATCAAGGAAAACCAGCTTAGTCTCATAAGATGATGCAAGTCAGGAAAGTGTGGCACTATTTCAAGGATCTCCCTCTCAGATTATCTTCCCACAGTTATTAAATGATGACATTTTAATGGACTCAAATCCTTCCATAAGAGATAAAACCAAAGGCTTGAGTGAAGATGTGTAGAGACACAGTGCACAATTGAAATTCATTCCCAATAACTTAGAGTGGGAGCCGTCAATCACCACATAAAGGCTGCAGTCGAATCCTCTGTTCTCTTCCCAAGAAGGGAAGGTTACCGAGCGAGGCCAAGAATGTGGACACTGACTGCTGTGAAAAGGAATTAGGATCTCATTGGCCTCAGAGTCTGAACTGGGGATGGCTAAGTCCCAGTGTGTGTAAAAAGCTCTATCTGTGGCAGGTGCCACTGTGGGCAGGTGGAGCCCACCATGTAAGGAAGGGCATGTCAGTGACAGGAAGTGGCCCTGTTATCCATGGTGAGGATACTTCATTTTTCTATTTAACAAAGGTATGCTGTTCCTTTGAGGTTCTCTCTAGATGAAGAATGTAGTCAATGTGTAAAGGTGGGACCTTTAA
This sequence comes from Fukomys damarensis, assembly GCF_012274545.1. Taxonomy (NCBI): domain Eukaryota; kingdom Metazoa; phylum Chordata; class Mammalia; order Rodentia; family Bathyergidae; genus Fukomys; species Fukomys damarensis. Next base: position 12,309,166 of record NW_022900926.1, on the reverse strand, counting down.
GGAGGACCACTTGAGATCAAATCTTGTACCCCACTTGGGGGCCAGGGGGTCAAACCCAGGACCTTTGCACTGAGCTACATCCCCAACCCTACTTTTTTTTAAATTTTGAGACAGATTCTTGTTAAGCCACTAAGTTGCCCAGGCTGAGCCCGAACTTGCAATCTTTCTGCCTCAGCCTCCCTGAGTGTTAGGATTGCAGGCATAAACCACAACGTCCAGCTTATCCTCCTCTTTGGAGCTGAATAACCTTAAGGATGTAACTTGACCACTCTGTACTCTACTTCCCATCTGCAAAAACGAATAAATAATGATAATGCAGAGAATTGCTGTGATACTTAAAAGAGATACTACGGAATGGGCCCTTATAGAAAGAAAGTGCTGAATTCCTATCAGTTAAAATGATTGTGTATTGGATTAAAAACATTAAAGTCACTCAGTGGATTTATCTGGGACAAAACTAGGCACGCTCTGTTGTGAAGGAGGACTGAGGAGCTCAGCAGAACAATCGTGATTCACACCATGCTCTACAGCCAGCTCCAGATGCTCTGCACATGGAAAACAGCCATGGGTTAAGGTGACTGCGATGGAATCCTGGGGACCCCAAAGATGGGGCTACCGTCACAGGAATTCTCTTGGGAACCTTCAGAGACAGCTGCGTACAAAATTATGTCAAAGTGCCTGAACAGGAAAGGAGACAGAACACCTAGGGTCTTGGGTTGGGGTACAGCCCAGGGGACCTGGGGAAAGTGTGAATTTCCTTTGTCTCCTTTGTGTCCCACATTAAAATGTAGCAGTAGAGTCTAACAAACATTCAATACCAGATGCAGGCTCTGGGAAGCTCACCTGGCTCATCCTGGAGGACTGAGCACTTGCGAGTTGACACAGGCTCCTGGAGAGCCTGCTGCTGCACCTCGAGAAGCACAGCGGCAGAGACACGAGCACAGTTCCAGGTATCACAGTGTCACCAACATAGGAACACAAATTATTCAGCGCACAGTTGTGAAATAAGCCCAGGAAGGGCAACTCAGGATATTTTAGTTCTCTGATGACAATATGAAAAGATTTTAAATGTAACTGAGTATATTTTTCATCTATAGAATTTAATTTTTAAATCTTACTCAAACGATATATCTAATTCTCATCTTAAAATAATGTCTCCTTTCTTCAAGTTACTCCTACTAAAAAGTCTTTCTTCCTGTATAAAGATCATTTTACAGTACGCAGTTTTTAAATGTTTATTTCTTCTTTAGTATTTTTAGTTGATCACTTGGGGTCATGGAAAGGACAGGGAGATATGGGAAATACCTAAAAGAAATAAATCCAACTAAGGTTTAACACTCTTCTACAAAACAGGAGGGGGCAAAAGACCACAGGAAGCCAGTAATAGCATAATAGCACAAAAATCTAAATTATCATTCTCAAACAGGAAAAAGCTATTTAACAAAATACTGATTATAACAATTTAGGCATTTATTCAGTTCTTTTCATGGATCCCTCTCATACTTCTCAATGATGGGCTTTAAATATCCACTCTAATTTGTTAGATGTTTTCCAATTCCTTGTACTATTGTACGGGGTTTTCAGTACCTCTCTTTGGGCACATAAAAGCTCTTGAGTGAGTACCATGACTCTTTCCAAAATACTAAAATGGACTAGTTTAATTACAGAGAAGTTAATTCGTGGATATCATGTTGGCAGTGGCACAAGGATAAAAAATAATCTCTCCCCACGGAAACCAAATACAACAAGGAAATTCTAATTGAATCACATGTGTTACATGGATACGCGCCACACTGTCTAGATCATGGGCATTTATTTCTACCCACTTCGTAAAAATAAAGCTTCCCATTACAGTAAAATTCCAAAGGAGTTCCTTCGCTGTAAATTAAGTCAGTTGCTTTTTTACAGAAAGTAAATTTAATGTTTTTATCAGTACTTTTGTCGTACGCAGTGTTTACATTCCATGTGAGGATTTCCTACACGTGCACAGCACATCTTAACTCCTTTTTCTAACCCTTCTTCCTTCCCTCCATCCCCTCCCACCCATTTTTTGATGTTGTTCCCTTTTTCCGTACGTGTGTGCAGTACATAATGTTTCTCTTCTTGTGTGGAGGGGGTACATGTACACCGCACCTCTTCATTCCTTTTTCGTCCCCTCCCTTCCCTTGCACCCCCTCCCTGCATCTCTCAGTCCCCTTCTTACTTGAGAAAGATCTCTCTCCCTAGTTCCTATCATCTTTTATTTCGCTCTGTATCTATACTTTGAGTTTCTCATATAAGAGAAACCGTCAGATATTTAAGCTTATGCGTCTGATTTATTTCATTCAACATGATGATCTCAAGGTGCAGCCATTTTCCTACAAGTGACTCGTTTATCCTTCCTTGTGGCAGAGCAGCCCTCCATTGTGTGGAAATGCCACAAGGGCTTTATCCACTCATCCGTGGATGGACTTACAGGCTGCTTCTAAGATTTAGTTATTATGACTTATGGTGCTATACATATGGGTATTCGAGGATCACTGTAATATGATGTCTTTAACTCTTTTAGGTTGATATCTATAAGGGACATAGCTGATTCAAATGAAATCTGTAATTTCAGTTTTTTGAGGAATCTGTACACTGAAAAAGCAAATTTTACTTCTATGAATAAAATTAGTTTATCAGGTAAACTATGTAGATATCTAAATACATATGTTGGATTGAACCTACAAGTTTATTATCGTCCCAACTAAAAGCCCCAATACACTATCACGGAAGAAATATAACAAATCACAAAGCACTGAAAACTGAAAAAAGAAGAGATGGGGTTTACATGCATGAAAGGTGTTATGGATTACAATTTCTCAATCAAAACTTTTGCCATTATCCAGGGCTCTACCTGCTCTTTCTCTAACACTAATTCCCACTAAATTAGTAAGTCCTGTTAGGCCTACTGATAGAGAGAACTTTTGCAAATAGTCTGAAGCCTACAAAATGTTAAGGAAATATAGAATAACTGCTGTTTTTTGCTCCTGTAATTTGCTTTGCCTTGCTTGTTTCTCAGAACAAAGTATCAGAAGTTTCACCATTAAAGCTTAAAGGCACGTAGCCCTAGTTTAAAATTAACAGATGCCAGAGGTGCTTAGCCTCATCCCAGGATGAGACCATAAGTTCAAGCTAAGATAACATTCACCGGGCCCTAAGCCCTAAAACTTTCTGTAAATCATATGACTATAAAGGAGTCAAGATGAAAGGAATGTCACCAGTCCTGCTTTCCTAACCCTGACCCCCACTCTTGTGAGCTGGAATAGCTAAAGATAAATACCCTGAAAGAGAATGCTACATTTGAGTTGACATTAACTGTCTTGTGACCATGATTTGTGATGGGAACTATGGGAACTGGAATGTCTTATTGAGCTACCTAAAATGAGGTCATAATTGTAAAACTCCTATAAAAGGCAGGCTGTAACCCAGCCCAGATCGGTCCTTTGGCACAGCTCTTGGTGCAGGCCAACCCTTTGCTAGCAAAGTACACGTTTTTTGTTTTACCCACTTTTGTGTCTCTGTGTGTCATGTACCAGTCCCTTTCGCAATGCTATCACCAAGAGGGAATTTAGGTACCATTCATTCTTCCACTGACACCCATCCTCAACAGTTAAGGTCACCATCAACTCCTGCCTGCCTCAGTTACTGCATAACCCATTCCTTGGTCTCCACTGGCTCACCAGTGCCATTTTCAGCAGCCGGATTACTTCTCTTTTTATTATTCATTAAGTTAATTGGTACATTTTAGGTACACAATATGATCACATTGGGAATTTGTACCTTTACATAATATATCTTGTTTCTTATTTTTTCCCTTTGCCCTATCTTTCCTTCCACCCCTCTACACATCCCTATTCACAAAGAGTGCCTCTATTTTTGTCTTTTTCTCATATTTTTTCCTTTACCATCTTTCCTTTCCCCTACCCCCCCCAACTTCCCCTTCCCTTTTGGATCTTTTCTTCCTATTTCACATTATTATATATTTTGGTCCTCATTTATACTTTCAGTTTCTCACATCAGAGAAACAATGAGGTACTTACACATGTGTTCTACTTATTTCACTTAAGAGTATGGCCTTAATGTGTATCCATTTAGCTATAAATGTCTACTTTCTCATTCTTTACGGCTAAATAGTACTCCATTATATTAAAGACAACAACAACAACAAAACACATTTTCTTTATTCAAGTACCAGTTGATGGGCACTTGGGCTGTTTCCAAGTTTTAGCTATTACAAATTTTGCCAATATAAACATGGGTGAGCCTATATCACTGTGGTATAATGCTTTTAATTCTTTGGGGAATATAGCCAGCACAGAATAGCTGGGTCAAAAGGGACCTCTAATCCAAGTTCTCGAAGGTATTTCCACACTGACTTCAATAATGGTTGCACTAGTTTGCACTCCCACCAACAATGAAGAAAGGTTCCTTTTCCCCCACAACCCCTCCAGCATTTGTTATTGGTTGATTTCTTAATAGCAGCTATTCTTTCTGGGGTGAGATGGAATCTCAGTGCTGTTTTCATTTGCATCTCTCAGGTGGCCAGAAATTCTTTCAAGAGTGTCTTAGCTTTGGACACAATCACCACGATTTAATGCTGCGCCGTCTTCATGCTGCACTCATAGAAGCCTGGTTTTCACAGCAGCTCTCTATGCCCTATCTTGACTACACTACCAATTTCATCTTGCCACTCTCTTCTTGCTAATCCAACAGGGCCAAGGACTGCACACCCGTGCCTGGGCATCTGGCCATCCACTTGACTAGGAGTGTGTGCACCGCTCCTTTTGCCTGGGACACACCTCCTCCCACACTTACAGAACTCAAATTCTTGCTGTAATTTCACTTCTGATTTAACACCCTTTCCAACACATCTGAAGTAAAATCCCACTCTATACACACCTGAAATGCATTGGCCTACTGTATTTCCATAGCATTGTCTACACTCCAACATACTATATGATTGACTTGTTATGTGCTATTTGTCCTTCCTAATAGAATGTAAACCCTGAGATGGGGGGTTGAACAACTTTTGCCTATGTTACTTGTACCTACAACAATACTTAACCCAATAGGTGTTCATAACAAGGTTTCTAGACAAAATACAGAAGACTAGATTTGAATTTCAGATGAAGAGTGGAGAATTTTAAATATGTCCCATTCTTTAAAAATATCTCTTGTTTATCTGGAATTCCAATTTAAGTAGATGTTACATAATTTTATTTTCTAAACCTGGAAGTCTTAATTCAAAAACATTTATCAACTGAATAAAGAAGAATTAGGGAGGCTGGAAAGCAGAAGTAACTATGATAATTGATTTAACAAGTTATAGAGAATTAAATATTAGGCATCATCAGAGATGGAGTAAAAAGAAGAGGAAGGAGAAGCCAAAGTGGGACCTAATTCATGACACAGAATAACGGAACTGGAGAACTCACACTACCCGATTTCAAGATTCATTGGGAAGTTACAATAAAAAACCCAGTGTGTACTGATGCAAGAACAAATAGACCAGCAGAGCAGAAGAGAGAATGTAGAAGCAGCAGATCAAACATGTGGCTCCCTGACTTATGACACTATGAGGAAATCAGTTTCTCATGCATTGTGGTATGTAAATATGAAAGTCAAAGCAGGAGATATTAAGGATGGCATGAAAGAATGTCTTCATGAATTGGAGAGAGATTTCTAAAACAGAACAAAAGAAAAGATTTATGTGAGTGTAGTAACGGATTTTTTTACCACAAAGGAAAGCAATGAAAACCTGGACTTCGTTAAAATTGAGAAATATTTTTCACCAAAAATAATTATAACAGTGTTGAGTCACAGTGTGGGAAAAGAGTTGGAAATACTTCTCTTTGAGAAAGATCTCATGGCCAGAAGAGAAAAGAAACTCCCCAAGAATAAAGAAAAGACAAATTCAATCATTGTTCACTAAACTAACTTCTCCACAAAGAGAATAATCAAATAGTCAATGAGTATACAGAAAAATGTAAAATAATTAACCAACAGGGAGACATAATTAAAACAGCAAATTTCTGACTCATCAGAATATCTAACATAAAAACAAGCAGACAAACCAACCTGATGATAAAAGCCAGAGAGGATGTGGAGCAATATCAACTTTTCTACATTTCTCATGGGAATATAAATTAACATGAACACTTTGAAAAAGTACCAAAGAATATGTGTATAACCTAGTAATTCCACCACAGTCATATACTAAATATGGATAAATATGTTGTATTCAAGCACAAGGACCTGAGTTCAATCCCCAGTACCCCCCCAAAAAAAATGTTGTATTCAAAAAGAGATATAGTGAGAATGTTGACAGTATTATTAATAATAGCCCCGAACTAGAAACAACCCAGGTGTCCCCCAACAAGTAGAATGAATACATTGTAGTATATTCATAAAGAGACAAACAAAACACTACTACTACATACAAAACCTACGTAAGTCTCACAAATATGATGCTGTGCAGAAAAAGAGAATAATCATAGACAAACAGTACAAATTGTATCACTCTATTTCCCTAAAGCAGGAAAGCTAACCTATAAAGGTAAAACACAGGTTAGTGGCTATCCTGGTAGAGCTAGGTAATGCCTCTTACAGGAAATAGGAGATTTCTGAGTCTCATGATATTGATTTAGGCAATAGTTATTTGTGAGTTTGGTTTTCTTGAGGAGGTTGTTTTGTTTTGTTTTGAGACAGAGTCTTGCTACCCAATTCAGGCTGGCCTTGAACTCACTATGTAGCTCAGGATGGCCTCAAACTCACAGCAATCCTCCTGCCTCAGCCTCCTGAGTGCTGGCACTACAGGCATGTGTCACCATGCCTCGCTTATATGGGAGAGTTTAATTTATGACAATTTATAGAGCTATACAATTATAATGGGGGAGTTGTATAGGTATTATATTTAAATAAATATTCCCAAAATAAAAAAAAGCACTGATGAACAAGAAAGGAAAAAGAGAAATCTCCATGGTCCAATAGGAAAAGAAAGCATTAAGGAGAGAGACATGTAAGTTGAAATTAAATCTACCTGAGGATGTTCGCTGAACCCACCAGTCGATCCACATGGAGATGGTGGTCAAAGAGTTGGATCCTTGGCAAGAGGCAGGAGAGATATCTAGATAACATTTCTCTCTCAGAAAAGAGAAGTGTCAAGAAAATTTCTTAGTCTTTATCCTAACTTTGTCAAAAGATAATCAAAACTTCAGGTTTGGGGTTCATACTTAAAATTACCAGTAGAGTCTGAGAAAGCCCAATATTATGCATTAAAGCATCACTAGATAAATAATATCTCAGGATGTTTGGGTAAAATAAGCAGTGTCCTGTCTGGAGAAACACAGTTCTCGTTCAGGTGTAACAAAATTATCACACCTTAAATTCCAAGATGAACTCAAAATACTAAATATTTTAAAAGACATGAACAAATAAACTACCATACATTTTAAATGCCAGTTTTCCACTTAAAATAAATTTTAAGTAAAAAAATTTAAGTCTAAGTTTGACAGGTAAGTTCCAATTACTGATGTTTAGATCTTTAATGCATGTAGGTGGGAACTACTATGTGCTATTTTTAGGTGGTATATTGAAACTAATTTCAGAGCTAAAAATGGAAAAAAATGAGTCTAATATACAAGCAAGTAACACAATTCATATCTAACACATTCTGATAATGTGAATCCTTTCAATTAGGCATACGGAATTTGAAAGACCTTGACATATTACAGCTAGGAATATAAATACTTGGCCAAAAGAAAAGTTCATCAGAAAAGCCACCATCCAATAGAAGGTAAAAACTGTATATTCCTGGTTCCCACATTCATCTTTATAGAATGTATTCGCGATAGAAACCTGAGAAATCATTGTGAATGACTGCGCAAGATGAGAAGCCACTCTGCATGACCCCTCTTTCAATGCAAAAGGCCTTGCAAATGTCTGAGCTAACAGAAAGTGGCGAAAAATAGTACCAGTAAAGTTGCTTAGATGCTAGGAATAAACATGCATAAACTGTTCTCTGTTCAGCTTGAATAACCATAGCTACACGCACTGCAACAAAGAAAGCTAAAATTGTTCATCATAAAGATAGCAGGACTTTTGAAAACTCCCAACAGGTGTGCAGCACACTTAGCCACTGGGTCACTGCCTATTTTATACTCTGAAGCCTTTGTGTTTTGCTCCACTGCTAATGATTCAAGATGTGTTTGTCTTCTACCTATAATTTGCATTACTTTAATAACATACACAGTGTAGCCATAGTAATATCACTGGAAATAAAACACATAATAATCTTTTATTTACCAAAGTTTGAAGATGTTTGAGGACTGACTAAAGCCTTCAATTTAGGAATGTTATCATTTTCTACCTAAGCTCAAGACGTTCCTGAAAATCTTATTTCTTTTTGTTCTTGATTTTTAAAACTGTTTTCAATGTTTTAAGTCTATATCAAAGGATTTGTATGCAAAACGATAGAACAAAACAATATGTCAGTGCAAAGCAAAAATCAGGCTGATGATTTCTCTTGAAATCACAACTCACAAAAATTAAAGCTGAAAGTTTACTAGTGAAAGATTCAGGAATTGCCAAACCCAAATCAATTTAAAAATAATTCAGTAGTCTGAACTCAAACCTCACCTACTTTGACTCAGTACTAGATTGAGATTGTTAAATTTTGAATCAGGTAGTCTCTGGCAATTTCCTATTTATTTCTTTACAAATTAATTACAGTTTTGTCTGAGAAACATCTGTTTGTTTCAGATACCCATTTTTGAATTGGGTCTTTAAATTTGGGTGGTCTTATTTTAAGTTCTTTATGTATTCTAGATAGCAGTCCTTTGTTTGAGGAACAGCTGGTAAATTTTTTTTTCCCTTGTAGGTTGTTTCTTCATTCTGTTGGTGGTTTCTATTGCAGTGCAGAAGCTTTTTAATAAGATGAAATCCCAGTTGTTGATTCTTTGTGCTAGTTTACATGCTACTGATATTTTGTTCATAAAGTCTTTTCCTATGCCAATATCTTCAAGAGTTCTACCTGACCTTTCTTCCAAATCATTTATTGTTTCTGTTTTAATATTTAGATCTTCGATCCAACTTGATTTTAGTTTAGTGCATGGTGAAAGATAGGGGGCTAGTTTTAATCTTTGGCAGGTTGAAATCTAGTTTCTCCAGCACCATTTATTAAAGAGGATATCTTTCTTCCAATGAGGGGGTTTGGCTCCTTTGTCAAAGATGAGATCATTGAATATGTTAGGAGATGTTTCTGCATCTTCTAATCTATTCCACTTATCCTTGGACTGTTTCTTTGCCAGTACCATGCTGTTTTTATAACAGTGGCTGTGTAGTATAGTGTCAAGTAGGGGATTGTGATGCCCCCTACCTGTCTTTGTTGCCTAGAATTGCTTTTGCTATTCTAGGTCTATTCGGGTTCCAAATGCATTTTTGGATTGTTTTCTCAAATTCTGTGAAATACACTGTTGGATGAAGTAGAAGCTGCAAATACACATATGAAAAAAATATTCAGCATCACTGGTCATCCAAGAAACGCAGACAAGAACAACACTGAGATTCCACCTCACCCCACAAAGAATGGCTGCTATCAAGAAATCAACCAACAACAAATGCCGGAGGGGTTGTGGGGAGATAGGAACACTTCTTCACTGTTGGTGGGAGTGCAGACTGGTGCAACCACTGTTGAAATCAACATGGAGATATTTCAAAGAACTAGGATTAGAGGTGCCATTTGACCCAGCTATCCCTCTGCTGGGTATTTTCCAAGAGAATTTAAAAACTCATACCACAGTGATATATGTGCATCCATGTTTATAGCAGCACAACATGTAACAGCTAAATCTTAGAAACACCCCAAAAGCCCATCAACTGGTGAGTGGATAAAGAAGATGTGTTTTTTTTATAAAATGGAGTACTACTCAGTCATAAAGAAAGATAAACTTGATACTTTTACAGCTAAATGGATGCACCTTGAGGCCATACTCATAAGGGAAATAAATGGGACACACGTGTAATACCAAAAATACCAAATCACTTCTCTGGTGTGAGAAACTGAAGGTGTAATGAGGACCAAAATGTGTAACAGATGTTGTGAAATAGGAAGAAAATGTTCAAAGGGAAAGGTTAATGGGGGGCAGGGGAAAGGAAAGAAGGGAAAGAAAAGAATTGAAAGAAAAAAGAAAAAAATGGAAACAAAGCTGATGTGTATAGCGGGTAAAGGAGTTGAAGGAGGGCAAGGGAATGGGAAAAAATAAGAATCAAGATATATCATATACAGGTACAAATTCTCAATGATGAATATGAACATAAGGCCCACCTAAATGTTATCAATAAACTCAACAAAAATAAATTTTAAAAAAATTAATTACAATTTCATAATTGTAGGACTAAGTAAGCCATAGTGATTTCTGTTACTAAGAATTGCTTCCGCAAGACCTGAGAAGATCCACACTTCCATATAGACAAATTACTTTCTGTTATTTTAAAAAGATGGGTGGAGGACTGGTAGTTTAACTATGTTGCCATAACACAGATAGACATACAGATACATATATTTTATTTGTTCTCCGTTTGAGCCAGAACTCCAATATCTCTCCGCCCTAAACAACATCTGGCATCACTGTTCCTCTCTGTTGCAGATTCCCCTGGTAGATTTCATGGAAAACTGCCTACAAAAGCCAAGCCAATCCCAAGCCAAAAGCCCAGGGTGAATACCTGAACTTTTGGTTACCCACTCTGGGCAGCCTCCTCTTCTCTGAATCACAAATTCCAGCTACTTCTGGGACACTCAGCCCCCAAACTCTACCCCCAAAGCCCCCAAATCATGCATCTGTTGAGGCTCCTCACCTTTGGAAGAATCTGTCTCAGACCCCTCCCCACCCAAAAACCCCAGGAAGATAGCTAGGCTCACCTCATTGCTTTTCTTTATCTCAATAATTTCGGTCCTACTGTGACTGTTCTTCGGTGCTTAACAGCATTTTTCTCACCGAGTTTCTTTAGTTTATACTGAGGCACCAAATCCAGGATGGTACCGTCATCCGGATGTAAGAGTCAACTATGTTTCTTGATTTTATTATCATGATATGAATTTATAATTATAGGACTATTTGGGTTTTATGAAGCTTCTCGAGTCAGAAAGCTTTCTTTTTTTATTCAGGAATTTATTTATTACACCTAGCTTTTCATATTTCCGAGGATAAGGTTGCTCATGTAACTTCTTGCTTTCATTTCACCACCTACAGCATCCATTCACTCCTATTATTATTTTGTGTATGAAGCCCCCGTTTTTTACACTAATTTTATCAGAGGTTTTCAAATTTATACCCCTCTCAAGGAGCCAATTTTTGACTGAGTTGGTCCTCTTAATACCAAATACTTTTTATTCTTTTATTTTCTCTTGTTTCGTACCTTTTATTTCCTTGGGGGTTCTTTTTGCTTTGTTTTGGTTTCGGTGTTTCAAGACTACATAGAGTTCACTAGCATGTCAGTCATTCTTGGCAGCATACACTTTCATGTGAAAACCCATGTTGACACCAACTGGATATACGAGGGCAGAGACGTGATCTGTTTATGTTTGCATTTTTAGTGTGCAATGAATGTCTAATACAATAATGGTGAACATTTTAGAGAATGAAACTGCACCCAAACTGCAACCTCAAACCCATTTATTTATCACAAAGTGCCAGAACTGCAATTAATCCTGAATACTGAGGTTTTAGTTTAAAAAAAAAAAAACTCATACATTTGACTCACGTGCCAACGGAGAGGGCTCTGCATGCCCACTGCAGCCTTGGGCCATAGGTCTGCTACCATTGGCCTAATACGTAGCAAGCCCCCAAATCATTCTTGGTTTTTTTTCCCATTAAGTTTATTGGTACAATTTAGGTATACAATACAGTTGCATTCATCACTGGGGTCTTGTACCTTTATGGTACATGATGCATCTTGGTTCTTGTTTTTTTAAGGATCTAGAAAGCTACATTTCACTATGATTTATCCTTGGAAAAATATAAACCATTTGGTCTAAGTTATTAAATTTATTCACAATAATCTTCTAAGACTATAAATCACTGAGGTTGTTTCGAGCCATGTGGTGAAATAGAACAAGGCACCAATTCTGGCCAACTCTAAAAACACTGTCCATGTCTGTGGAAAAAAGCATCAGTGTTGAGTTTTAAAATAACAGCTCTAATTTTCTCTGAAATATTTCCAGAGTTCTCAAAAGGTACAGGCATTAAATAGAGCAATTTTAATATATGTTCCCTTCTAACCTTCCACCTGACTTCATTTAGATATTTGGGCTATATCTGATAAATCAGGGCTCATAAGTAACTTAACTGAAGTTAACATTGAGAAATGAAATCATCTATCTTCTAAATAGGTCATTAAACAAATCAATCTGTTGTCAGACTCATTTGTTATGAACTGCTTTTATCAACCAGATTTTTGGTTGTCCCAAGAAGCCCTCTATAAACTCACCCCACATGTTGTCTGTATATCACTCAGGTCATTCTTACACCAAGCACCATGTAAATATAAAATTACTCATTTTTGAAGCACTCTAGAGAGAGAAGACTGAAAGCACAGACCACACACCTGTGACTCATATATCTTCTCTTGTCGATCTCACTTCCATTCCTTATCTGCTAATGAATTCTGAGACCCACATGTGCCGAGAAGAAAGCATGGGAGCATTCAAAGCTGTGAAGGTTTACAGAACTATGAAGACCTGGGAAACAAGATACTTCCAATCCCATCAACACTGAACCCAATAGGTGACATTAAGATCTCAACTTTACCTTCTACTTACATTTTGAGTTGAATAATATTAAAATAAATCTGCATTAATTAAACAACAATAAAATCTGCCCTTTGTGACAAGTTTTGTATGAAAAATTTAAGTACTGAGAATCAGACCCAGTAGCAGTGATGCAAAACTAGATGACAACACCTGATTTTAAATGGCTGGGAAGGGGCTACTGTCCAAGGTCACCAGGAGTGAATGAAGCATGGTTGGCTTTTGGTTCTTTTCTGAAGCCTGCAATATTTCACTGGTGCTAAAATAACTCCTAAAAATTTCGTGTTTCACTAAAGGTATTTCAGAAAAGAACAGTAGAAAACAACATCCTGATTTTATGTACTTTTGTGATAACTTAGTAAACAAAGCTGTACATTTAAAAAAGGGAATTAAAATGAGTCTTTAGTCACATAATTCCACATATGTTCTAAGTTACCTAACTATAGAGAGCAACTCCGTGAGATGCTGAATCCCCAGATGTGACTGGGCTCACATTTCTTTATCCCTTTCTACAATTTGGTCAGACAAGTGTTTCTTTTCCAATTATGAATGTGGAACTGGACAAAGACAAGCTCAAAAATTCACAAACATTTGATCAAACATAATATTCTTTTGATTCTGCTTTTAAAAAGTGAATATTTATAAGTGTACATTAAATGTTAGTGTAAAATAGAATACTATAATGAAATATACAGTGAAGTACTTCTCGAGGATTAGCTAATTCGGGAAATAACTTTACAAAGCTAGAGGTTTAAACTCAGAACAATGCTTTGAGCAGAAATATTATTTTAATCAATGTTTACATCATTCTTATCAAATCTTCCAGGTCCCATATTAGTAACATGTATAAATCACATTTTTTAAATCTTCTAATGAAAATGTGGTCTAGCCTAAATAATTTGCACTCTACATTCAGGAAGAGATATAAACATGACAGCAGCTATACTCAATCAGTGACTGGTATCTCTGAGATCTGCCTGCTCCAAATCCACCACATACAGAACCTGGGCCTGCTGCCCCACCAGAACGCCCCTGGGCCTCTGTCACCCATGCCTAGATCGTCCTTCTCATAAATCCTAGCTTTCCTTCAAGGTCCATCTGGGACTGATCTCTGACCCTTATACTCCAGAACCAAGGCTGAAGTCCAATCTCAAAACCTTTGCAGTTCTTTTTCTCACCTCTTGTCTACTTTGTTGTGCTTGGTTTTTAAGTGGAAAAAGAATAAAGTTGACCAGGAAACACAGAAGCGCTGAAGGAATGAGCACAGATCACACAACTAAAGGATCTGCACTTAAAGGCTCGAGCTCCATACCCTACCAGTCTCTTCTTCAGATGTGAGAGACCTGCACGGACAGGATTGTATAAGGAAGGGCCATCACCGCCACAATAGTCAACTAAATTCTTCCCACCAGTTTCAATAGAACGCTCCACTGCCACAAAGGCAGCAATACGAATACTTTATTTCTGATCAAGAACATTTCTGGGCAAAAACAAAACTGACCAAAATAGTAGCTTCTGCCATTATTTTTGTGCACCTCCCTCATCCACTAAATCTCTCACCATACTGATGTCACCGTAAGGACTCCATGAATGTTATTACACTGAGGCATTTGACCACCTCCCTAGCCCCTTTCATCCTCTTACACCCCCTAAACCTCTCTGAACTGCTGCCTCTTAGACAGTTTGTTTGCTCATTTGATAAACTAACTTCAGATAAACATTTATAAATGAGGAACTCAGTGTTTTATCTACAGACAATAACACAGCATACCTACTCCACATATCACCCAAATGATAAGAATACGAATGACTGTGTTTGTGTGACAATTTCAAGTCTGTGCTATGTTAATCTATAGTTTGTGTGATCCAAATCTTTAAAGCAAAAGAACCTAAATGCCTTTGCTGAACTTCTGTCTGCCCCCAAAGAACAAAGGGATATAGTGTCAATACCTTTTTGAGAAGTGGAACAAAGACCAGGACCAGAAAGACTGATTACCCAAAAGATTTTTGTCAATACTTGAAGAAATAAACAAACAAGTACAACAAATAAATGTGAAATCCCAAATCAGTAAAGGCCCCAAAATTTTAAATGTTTTTGTAAAACGAACGATTCATGGAAGAATGTGTTTCAGATTTCCCAAACAACTAAGGATGATCAGAAAAATGATTAGCTATTGCAGCAACTTTTTAACATCAATAAACTAAGTTTGTTTGAGTAGCGAATGCCTGAGATTTTTTTATGAACTGCGATTTTAAAATAAACAACATACACACCATTTTTATTGCTTTTCCCACAAAACCTGTATTTTCTTTTAAGTCCTCAGACTTGAAATCCAGTTTTATACACCACATGCTTTTCCAGCAGCACACCACTCCAGGACTATGAAAGATTATCCTACTTCAGGCAGTGCTGTACCCAGCCTGGCCTGTGCAACCCCTGGTCTGACTGTGTAACATGTTGCTAGCCCTACATCTGAGCAGCAGCTGAGAGATGCACAATTGCTCTCAATCCGCACACTGTAAGAAAACCCATTGTCCTCCTCTCTGGCTTAGGAATAAAAGGCCCTTTTCTTAGTTGTGTGACATCCCTACACATAAAGTACTTTATTTTTGGTAAGAGAAGGAATGCAACTTGTTCTTAAAAATTAATGTGCATATTATGTTAAAAACACTTCCAAAGTAGTTCTACAAACACTTAACCATGAACTTGATTTATAAGCACTAACTGTTAAGATGGATATTATTGTTGTTTTATAACTGAGCCTCGTATCATACAGCCACAGGAACCGATCTTTGGTTCTACCTGAAATTAGAATCCTATCTTTGGATCCCACACACAATTATTTTTTTCCATTATTCTCTTATGCCCCAGCTTACTCAAATGTGTGCTGTTCTCTATGTGTCCTCAAATTAGCACTGACCCTAACACATGGATAATATAGAAAAGAACTCTGTTCTCTCTGAACAGCACATCGCATAGTTTAACCAATATTTTAAAATTCTGTGTAAAATAATGAAATCAGTGAATTGTATTTCTTTCAGAAAAGGAAAAAAATTTTCCTGTAAATTAGCCACTGGAATTTATCAACCAGCTTCCCAAAGAAGGAAATGAGAAAGGAAAGGGATCTATGTAGTGCCATCCAGGAGCAAGAACATAATATATCTTAATGCTGGGTAGATGTATTTAATTGATGAGAAATCTGAGACTCAAAGAACTTAAGTATCTTACCCAGCTCACACTGTGCATGGGGAAATGGGTTTGAACTGAAGTCCACATGCCTTGGATGTCATGGTCTCTCCATTAAATCACCATCTCATCGTTCAGGGTGGTCTCTGGCAAATTCTACCAGAATTCAATCCTAGCCTCCCCTGATTAAAAGGTCAAGCACTGTCCTGTTCAGGCAGTAAATCCCAGACGCCGTGTGTGTGTGTGTGTGTGTGTGTGTGTGTGTGTGTGTGTGTGTGTGTGTGTGTCCAGCATTTCCTGCCTCCTTCAACCTGGAGATTTGCTACAATAACATTCACCACTTTGCGGGGCGTCCAACTCTTTAGCCTTCCTGGCTCAGTCTGGGATGACTCAGGTCAGACTGCAGCAGCTCCAAACAGCCCCTTCTAAACAAGACCTTCAGCATGTCAATGATTCAGGTCTATTGTTCTCAGATGACCTTGGTCGGGGGCCATGACCACTCACAAGAATGAAAAATAAGCAAGGCAAGATGGGAGAAATTAAACTCAGGGACTAACTGCTTTCGAGACCCAATTTTTTTAAAAAAAATCTTAATGTACTTACTGACTGCAGGACAACCGGATAAATGGAAGTCTCCTCTAATCTTGTTTCTTCCTCTTTGGGTTGAAGGAAAATGAAAGATAAGACATAAATGAAGTTGGCTTCTGAAGCCCTACAGGAAGTGTTTATTTTGTCTTACATATAAAACCATAACTAGTAGCCAAAAGAACGTGATGTCTCCACCGAGAATGAAAGAGACCCTGATAAACAGCTGCAGGGAGCCGATAGCATGCTGCACTGTGTGCATTCCTTACGGGCTCCTCAAGTTGCTCACTGCAAAAAAGAGAAAACATTTCCTGCCTCAGTGCGTAACAGAGGAAGATGCATGGTCTGGAATGACCTCAGAAGGCTTTAGCAGCTTCCCAAAGAGCTTACATAGAATTGGCTCAAAGGTTCAATCAACTGAACCTCTGCCACATCACTTGGGAAAATTTTTGCATTCAGAAAGAAGCAAGATCCTCGCCATAAGAGGTATTCTCAACAAGAATCATTAAACCACTGAAAACCTTCCTACTGTTGATGTGTATGAGTGATGATATCAGAATGTTGGGTGTGTTTCTTTCCCCTATTCTCTTCTCTCCTACCCAACTACAGAAACTGAAAGCAACATACTATGTCGCCTGCAGAATTGTACATTCACTCATCTACTC
The DNA here is from genome assembly GCF_012274545.1 of Fukomys damarensis. NCBI lineage: Eukaryota > Metazoa > Chordata > Mammalia > Rodentia > Bathyergidae > Fukomys > Fukomys damarensis. The sequence continues at coordinate 12,291,900 of NW_022900926.1, read as the reverse complement.
GTTCGACAGGCAGTTGTATTTAACACTATAGTAGCGCACTGGGGATGCCAAGACATTTGCAGCGTAGATGTTTCTGGAGCAACTGCTGTGTTTCTGGCACAGAACTGGAAAATGGGGTGTGATTGTGAACTAGGCAGTCAACTGTCCCATCTTCACAGAAGTTTCAGTCTAGCAGGGATCGATGTGAACTGTGAACTAGAATCACTGGGGACCTTTTAAAAGAGATCTAAACCCAGGTCCTGCCTAACACCAATGAAATCAAAGAACCAGGGTTAGAAGTTGTGTACAATAAAACTGAAGATCACAACACGGAAAGATAAATGCAATGAAGGAAAAAAATGAGACATTTTGAAAGGACATGATTTCAAGATTCAGATCTTGAAAGTCCCAGATTGAGGACCGAGTAGCATGTTTTAAATGATGGCTTATCAGTTAGCCTAGGAAATTAAAGGAGTGGGCCATTGAGGATTAAAAACGTATGAAAGGCAGAGAGACACATTTCGGAGGTGGTGCAGTGATGCTGCTGTTCCTGATGTAGGATAGTGAATCTGGGACACAAGATTCAAGGAGAGAGACAGCAGTCCAAGGACACTGGGTGCATAGATAAGGGGCCAGAGCAAGAAAATCCCCACTCCTCGTAAGGACTAAGCAAGTCCTCATGAAATGGCAGAAGCATTTGGTCATTTGTAGGAAGATGGATCTTACACGAGAAACCCAAAATATAAATAAAGAGCAAAATAAAAAATGAATAATATGACATAGAGAAATAGAACTTTTGCAAAGGGAAAGGGACAGAGAGGCCGAGGGAGGGGAAAGGCATAAAAAAAGAATGAAGATGAACTATGTACATGCACCAACTCCCCACAAGGAATGTAATCATTATGCACTGCAAACATGTTCTAATACACATTGTAAAAAAGGAAATAAATGTAGTGAAAGGGAATAGTGACGCTCATCAACTAGGCCACACACACACCGAGAGGTCCGACTGGAGATTTTATCCAGGGAGCGGGAGCAGAGAGGGAGAAGGGGCAGAAGAAGAAGAGAGAGAGAAGAGAGAGGAATAAAGAGAGGAAGGTCCTTTTATCAGTTTGGGGCCGGGCTATTGCTTATTCATGAGGAGTGGGCTACTTTTAACCTATCACAGGCCAGGTTGCTTTTATGGGTCCAGCCCTGCAAAAGCAGGTTTCAACTTCTCTGGACCACTGTGGACTAGGGGAGAGGGAAACCAGAGATAAGGGCATGAGGTCATTTTAGGAGCCAAGAAGCACCAGGAGAAGGCAGCCTGTGATGGCGGCGTCACAGCGTACTTTAACATGATCAATTCCCTAACATGTAGTATTATCCATTCTTTTACTTTCTTTACCCTGGGTCACGGGTACATAAATTTTGCAGATCTGGAAGACAACAATACAGAAACTAAAAATAAGGTCATTTCTTAATCCCTGGGGGATCAATTACTGATCTGCTAGAGCTGTCATTACATCACTGAAATTTGTGACCAGCTTTCTCTGCCTCTCTTCCAGCAAAACTAATCCTTTGTTCTTAAGACTTTCCCAAGCCCAAGCCTGGGTGATACTGAGGACACCTAAAGTCCTTGTTCCCCAGAAGATAAGAAAACGCCAGGCTGTGGGAGGAATCATGTGAGCAGTGAGCACTGGGTTCTGGTGGCTGTGGAAACTAAGTATATTATAAATAGTTTTTGCAGCATTCTGTTATTTGCTCATCTGTATGGCAACAAAGGATCACTTATTTTTCTGAGGATGAATGGTAATTTAAATTTTTTTCTTCAGACTGACCTCTAATTGCCTCCTAGTTTGCATGAACCCGAAAATATGTTTTTGTTACTTATAACCCCTTATTTTCCCCCACTATTCATAAAACAGTGAAAAGTGGTTGTTCAAAATAAGGGAAAATTCATGCACAGTGCCCATTTGTTTGATTCAATATTTTGATTTGATTTAAAAATCAATAATTTATTTTAACTAAATGACAGACATTTCGTTCCTATGTACAAAGAACTTGGAAATTCTGCCCCACCTTCCACATCCCATTGGGTCACAAGAGAAAATGGTTTCATTGACAAGAATTATTTCCAGTTCCTGTCAAGGGTCATTTCAGAAAAAAAACTCAAGCAAAAGCCTCATACTATTATTTTACTTTAAAAAGTTTAAAAATAAATAACTGGTTACTGGCCTCAAGGGTCTTCTTGTTTCTGCAAAGGAAAACCTTAGGAGGAAGTAGTTTTATGCTGGAGAAGCACCAGATTGGTCAGATTAAAAGGGACCAAAGACAAGAGCCCAAACCTAAACCTGAGTCCCTGGGGCTACAATGTAATGACTTTTTTCTCATTTGGTTTACTAGTGGCTTTTGGGGGTCAGTCACATTAAACAGATATTCTCACAAGACTTATCACATATCAATGTCTTTTTGAGAAGAGACAGACAGCAGAACACTGCATCCTGTGACTGACAGCCACTACTGTTTAACATCTTACTCTGCTCTAGCAACTGTGCCAAGAGTTTCATATCCATCCCATTTACTTCACTTGTACAATGACCATCCCAAAAACTCTAGGTACATAGTACTGATAGGGAAAGAGGCGTAGCTAATAAATGGGGCTAAAAGCTTAGAATCCATTTCCTCATGACACAGAATTGAGAGCTCATGATCACTATGTGTTTCTGTCTCTTGGTATTAACAACTTTCCACGGAAATCACTGTTGTTCAGTATGTGCAAAATGTGCATATAGGACACCAAGAAATGAACTGATGGCTGACTCATTACATACATGTGTGTGCCCCTGAGCCACCTTCCATGAAACTGCAAAGAACAACAGCATTTACATCTCCGACAAGAAGCAGTTAACCATGAACCAGCTGGAGGTCACTGACCTTGCAAAACAAGTCAGTCATAAACCCATGGAGCTTTTTCCTGTCAGGGAAAGGAAAGGAAATATTATGGATGATGTTTTTGCTTTAGATTTGTTAACCTTGAAGTAGATCGATCATCAACTGAAATATTTACTCTTTTCTTCCCTGATAACATCAATTCCAGTAGCTGTTTTTGTATGGCTAGTACATTGTCACTGCTACTTTTTGCTCTCTTGATTCTTTCTTTAGCCATCAACACTACTGACTCCCTTGCTTTATCATGTGCTCTCTGACCTGTCTCCTTGAAATCAATGGAAGTGATCATCTCCAGTGATCACTTACTATTCAAATCAGTACTCAGGAAAGCAATGCTTGGTGTCCAGAAGCTGTCTGTACTAGAATGACACCATTTCCTTTCCTGGTGTCGGTGCTCATGAGTCACTTAACCTCTGTGGTCTATGCAATTCTTATTTTATTTTATTTTATTTATTTATTTATTTATTGGTACCAGGGATTGAACTCGGGTCCTTGCGCTTGCAAGGCAGGCCTCCGAACTGCTGAGCTAAATCCCTAGCCACCCCCCCAACCTTTTTTTTTTGTACAATTCTTATTTTAGTGTGCAGATATTAATGCCTAATATGTCAACCTATTGAAAGGATTAAATTTATGATATCTGGGAACCAAGAATTTTGCATTTCAAAATAAGGGGTAGATTTTTTTTCTTTTAAGAAATATATTTTTAAATTGAAACAATACCATATACACATGGGAAGCCAACAAAAATCTCTTTAGACACTGACTTCAAGTGATATATCTTTGTTATCTAGTTCAGTCCTGATAACTATCACATAATTGAACCCCCTTTTATGTAAACGTGTCTGAGACGATGGCTTCCAGAGAGCCATTTTAAAAACTTTTTCACAATTTTTTTCATCTTTTAAAAACTTTACACAATTATGTGTAAAATTCCTTACCTCAAAGAAACCTACTTGCTTCAGCAAATGCTTATGAACAGGGTACTGGCCTAGACAATGAGCTCCAGGAGAGGTTCAGAGTAGAGTGTTCGCAGCTCACGATTTGGAATCACCCTTGACTTTGCCTTCGAGCTGTGACACATAAAGTAGCTCGATCCTCCTGAAAAACTTCCTTCTCCATATGATTCCTTATGCAGAACGCCTCTTCTTGCAGTGTTGAATTCAACAAGCCTTACAGAAATGCACACAGAAAGCCCTCGATAAATGTGTCTCCTAGCCCATCTCCCTGTTTGTCTTCATCGACCCAACATTTCCACTCTTAGGTTAGTTAAAACAAATAGATATTGTCTTAACACATGAGTTAAAAACACTTTACAAAACCCAACTAAGTACACTACTTTTCCTCTAAGTAGGAAAATATGTCTCGTCTTGTGTCATCCTCCAATAAAGCTGTGAGTGCAGATTTGCACACCTGCACACATAAGAACACTTCTCACACACACTGGCATGGGAGTTACTCTCCCTGGTTTGAGGTGATAACAGTAAGCAGAGTCAGGCAAAAACAGTACATGCAGTTTTATTTAGAGTCCTCCAAGGTCCAAATAGTTAAAAGCAATGTCTTATATTTTAATTACTGGTGAACAGCAAAGCAATTTTCAGTGCTACCATGGAAACTGTACAATTCCCCAGTGAGCACAGGATTTGCCAGGTTAGATAAGAGGAGCCTCTTATCAAATTTGTGGCTCAGACCAAATCATAACATCCTCTGAGGTCAACATCAGTCACACAACTCCCGACAGAAAGGTAATAATAAAGGAATTAAGATAAAGAAAAGCCCAGTGTTTATGCCAATGTAGGAGAATCTCCAGATTCCATAGATTATTTTAAATCCATTCTGCTCTCCGTGGGGGAAAAAAAGAAAGAAAACTAAGTAATTTTTTTAAGCTCTTCAGACAGGAGATTCATGATGGTAAAGTCCAAAACCCTGCAAAAGCAAAGGAAAAAAACAAACTAAAACAAGAAACATGAAATTCCAATGATGCAACCTATTTATTTATTCTTAAATATTTCCCTGATCTGTTATACTAGCAACCAAGCAAGTTGTCTTAAATTTCCAAGAGTTTTAAATGTGTGAAACTTGTTTGGTTGCCAAAAAATTACCTATGTTTATTAATTTCCAGTTTCAGGTCTTTCGTAATAAATTTTGCTAGTAATGAAGAGCCCCTTCTCACACACACACACACACACACGGGGCCTCTACAGGAGGCTACCAATAGTCAGATGTGCCCTGTTTTATGAGACTCTGCCCCACCAAACTGATGATGCTATAACTCACTGGTCTTTCCTATTACACTAGTTAATTCTGGAAATGGAGAATTTGGGGATCACAAATGAATCGTAACATGGTACAACCATTGCAAGGTAAGAACTTCATGTGCCTCAGAAATTATTCTACTTGGTTCATATTTTCCACTTGACACTTTAAGAGTCTCAGTTTCTGAGGTTTCACTCAGGATGCAAAAATGCCCTAACAGAAAACTACTTTAAGTTTTTCCCTCTCTGTTTCTCAGTGGAAACAGAGAATTTTTATCCCAGGCATATAAATGAGACAAACAAAATTCTGATCCTCCAAATGTTGACCGTGTAATCTACACCACTGGGTACAAACCATAAGGAGCTTCGTGCATGTCAAGTCTACTTAAAATAGAATTACCAGTTCAGTTTTAACACACCAAGACATTGTTAAAATATATTACTTATTCACTGATGGAAATTTGGCCTGAGCCACAAGTCACCATTTTTCTAAAGAGCAAAGATTGAAGATTGAGCCTTTCCTTGGGTTGATAAAGTCACCTAAGAGCACAGTAAAGGATGTGGGAAGGGAAGGGTGGGTGAATCTGATGCAGCATGACTTCCTCCAATCCAAATAATCAACAAGAGACAGCACATCCAACAATATCATGTCACCTTTTTATTCATTACCGAGGATTTTGCCCAGAGCCTCAAGGAAGCTAGGCAAGTACTCTGCTGCTGAGCTACATCCCCAGTCCTCACGTTACCTCTTTAAAAAAGTATTAATAAATTAGTTAAATTTAAAAAAAGAGCATCTCAAATGCTCAGAGCTGTTTTAGAAATTTGATCTTGGACCATGTTATGTAAATATGAGAAGTTAGATCCCATTTTGGGGCTCTTTTTAAAGACTCTCAGTTTTCTTGTTTCATAAGAAAATACTGAACCCTTTCTGAGGGTACTTAACCAAGTTTTATTGGACTCACCATTTTGCAGATCAGTGGTTTGAGATTTGAGTTGCATTCAGCTGGGCAGCTCTGGTCCGAGACAGATCACTCATGTAACCTGCATTGAATTCCTGGGTTGGTGAGGTACTGGCTTGCCAAGGACAGCGAGGGGAAAATAAGGACAACCATCCCCACCCCTAGAAAAAAGATGTTCCCTTACTAGTCACTGGAACCTGTGAATTTGTTAATTTACATGGCAAAGGGGAGTAAAGATTGCAGATAGAGTGACAGCTGCCCATCAGTTTACTTTAAAATAAGATAATCTTGGATTATTTGGGTGGCCCGGTATAAGACAATGGCCCTGAAAAGTGCAAAGGGAAGAGGAATGAGGAGGTCAGTGATATTTAAAATAATAATCTTGGATTATTTGGGTGGCCCGGTATAAGACAATGGCCCTGAAAAGTGCAAAGGGAAGAGGAATGAGGAGGTCAGTGATGTGATGTGAGGATTCCACTTACTGCTGCAGGCTCTGCAGACAGGAAAGAACCAGAAGCCAAGGAATGCAGGCAACCTGCAGAAATTTAAATATTGTCCCCCAACACTCCCCCAAGCATACCCATTTTAGTCCAGTGGGACCCAGACTGGTCTTCTATCAGACCTGTGAGATAATAAACTGAGGTTTAGGCCACTAAATTTGTGGGAGTTAACAGTAGCAGCCACAGGAAACTAACACCGATGGCCTCACCTGGAACAATTTGCTGTGCTGTGTAGTTGCTCATCTACACGCAGGCCAGCTGGGGCCACCCACAGGAACAGAGGCACCGAGAGACACAGCAGGCAGCGTGTGAGGCTGTGGACATCCAAACCCCAAACTGGCCAACCCAGATTTCAGGAGTAGGGAAATCAACTCCAGCCTGTACTGACAGGAGCTGCAAAGTAGCTCACCTAAAAGGAGGGAAAACCGAGTACAGTTTTGCAAACAATCTATCACAAATACGGAGGCCTTCACAGTTCAGTTTTGTAACGTTTTACAAATTAGTTTTGATCAACAGAATTATCTTGAAAATAAAAATAGTGTGCTATGGATGTGGAAAGTAATATTTTAAATATGACTATTACTTGCCTTTTCTAAAGGCTTAAAACTTATTTTTCATTTAAATGAAATTAAGATTACTGATGGTAACTAGGGAACCTGGTCATCTATGCTGTTCATTATTTTTCTTTTTGGTACCGGGGATCGAACTCAGGATCTTGTGCTTGTAAGGCAGGTGCAGTGCCACTGAGCTAAAACCCCAGCCTACCATTTAATATTTTTGATGGACACCTCAGAAGAGGCAAAAAGACACAAATGAAACAAAATTTAACAGCATATTTTATTTGACCAAATATATATACATACATTTTTAAAAGCAGGGTTTTTTTTTCAGGTCCAGTTAGCGTAAAATAAATCCCTCGTTTTAACGGTGAAATTTAACAAATTTCACAAAATGTATATGTATATCCATGAAAAGATCACCACAATCAGGATAATGAATACATATTTATCACCTCCAGAAGTGGCTCCTTTAACAAGGGAAAAAAATATGAGAAAGGGAAAAAATGGAAATAAAGTGTAAATGGGGAGGGGAAGAGGGGGTGAAGGGAGGGCAGGGACAAGGGGAAAAATGAGAACCAAGACCTGTCATGTAGAGGTACAGGATCCCAGTAATGAATGCAACTGTACAGTATACCTAAAATGTACCGATAAACTCAATAAAAGAGAAAAAAAGAGTCCTCTCTTCCATCTTATCCTGGTTCCCCAGCTCCGAATCACCAGGGACTCCTTCTCTTTCACTATAGATCAGTTTTCTCGTTCTGAAACTGTGAGTCAATAGAACGATAGCGGGTATCCTTCTTTGGTCTGCCTTTTCACATTCAATGTGATTACTCTGAGATTCATCCACATGGTTTTGTGTATTCTTTTTACTGTACGGCTCTTTGGTATGGATGTGGCACAATTTCTTTATCATTTACCTGTAGAAGGACCTTTGGATAGATTCGGAGTGTTTATTAAAAATAAAGCTGCGGGGCCGGGGATTTGGCTCAGCGGTGCCACGCCTGCCTCTCAAGCACAAGGTTTTGAGTTCAATCCCCTATACCGCAAAAATAAAATACAACTGCAATGGACATCCGCACACAGGTCTTTGGACAAATGTCTGCACTTCCTTGGTAATATTCAGGAGTGGAATGGAGGGATCATGTTTTCATGTCCCTGTCTACTATCTATACAGCTTTTGGGGTGAAGTGTCTGTTTAAATCCTTTCCCATTTTAAAACTTGGTTTATCATTTCCTGATGGAGTTTTGAGAGTGCCGTATATAGTCTGGATACCAGTCCTTCATCAGATAATTTGCCAGTATTCCCTCTTAGTGTACAGATTGCCCTTTCAAATGTATCTAAATACTGTCATGCAACATGTAATCGATATTAAGATATCAGCAAAATATTTAACATTTTTTTTCAGTCAGTCTTTAAGCTCCATTGTCCATTTTAAGCTTGGAGCACATCTCAATTTTTAGTGGCTTCTTCTCAAGGGCCCTGTCATCCACCGGGGTAGAGGTTCAAGTGTATCAGAAGGTTTCAAGGAAAGTGCCAGGAAAATTATAAGGTGCTGAAATCTTAGCCTTAATGCACCTCTCCTCTCTTTTTTCCACGGCTTCCCTTCTCAGCAGCTATCAATGTCTGTCTCATGGCTCAGGAGGTTTTACGTGGTTCAAATGCATGATGTGTGAAGGCCTTTGGCACAATGCTAGAAGGTAAAGTTTGCATGGTAAAGCAGCTACTATCAGCTTTCCATTTCAAATCGTGTCTGTCAGAGGAAAACAATGATTCCTCAGTTTCTTAAACAAATTTCTTATACAGTTTCAAACACCAATTACCCACAGGAGAAGATATACCTTTGGGAGAGGAGAACAAATCAGGGATTTAGTCAGATGGTAGAGGAAGTGTCAGAGAATAAGACTTCCTACCAGATTCCTGATACTTCTTGACACTTATCTCCTCCTGATAGCATAAAAGGAAAATAAAGAAAACATATTGCAAGTATTCACTGAAGATAAGATAATTTCTGGTTATTTTCATTATGAAAACCTTAAAATCAGAGTCTGAAATAAACTGTACATGTGGTTTATATTTTAAGTAAAGAAGCAGGCTGATTTTTCAAAATTGGGTAAATTACATTCTAACCAAGTATGAAAATAAAAATCAGGAAAAAAGGAAAAGTCCATGGATAATGGACAGTTGTTTCAAGCCCTGGTGAGTTTTCCCTACAAGATGGACAAATCTAAATACGGTTACATGATCCTACCGTAGTTCAGACAGTCTTACTGAATCACCGGCCTTTCAAAATGAACACAAATATACAATTTTTAGCTTCCCAGAAACTAAATACAATGTTGGCAAATTTAATAAAATAATGGCTGTATGAGTCACTGTCAGGTTGTTATTCAATATTTCTAAGATGTACAGAAGCAATTACCGACATTGTCCTTGTCCTCCAGCCTGCAAGGCTGAGTATCGTTTTGGATCTGACAAAGGTAAAGCGGTGGAGACGGGAAGTCCACGAGGTGCACTCAGGGCTACGTGGGCATCTGGTCAGATGCTGAGGTGTCCGAGGTAGGTGTATTCCCCTCCAAGGGCAGCTGCAACCAACGCACCACACACCTGGTGACCTAAAGCAGCAGAAATGAGTGGGCTCACAGCTCTGGAGGCTCCGTTGTCCGCAGGCAGGGTTGAGCAGGGCTTTCCTTTCTGTGAAATGTGCAAGGAAAGCCTTCCCTGCCTCTTCCTGGTATCTGGCGGTTGCTCTGCACAGTTCCAGCGTGTGTCTTCATCATCACCCTGTGTTCCCCGGGGGTCTGGGTCTTCAGGTGACCTCTTGTATGGACATGGGCTGCACGGGGTTAGAAGACCACCCTACCTGAGTATCACCTCTTCTTAGTCCCTAATATCTGCGAAGACCCTATTTCCAAGTAAAGTCATATTTTGAGGTGCTCCGGATTAGGATTTCAACATATTGGTGGTGGGAAGGCCCAATTCAACCCCTAATAATTGGTTCTCCTGGCATTTGAATAGATTGGCTAAGAAACAATGTGATACAGTAGCTACAGGTAGAGATTCTTGAATGCTTAGCCTCCCGGATGAAGCTGGGTGAATTCAAATCCTAGCATTGCTGCTTAGCTGTGTGAGGCCAGTTTCTTAATCCCAGATGCCTCGGTTTTGTTTATCTGTCTGACGGGGGGACTAATAAGAATGCCTAATTCACAAGGACGTGGTAAGGACTGGTTAACATCCGAAATGTCTACACAGCACTACGCATGTGGTTACTAGTTGGTATTTGTGTTGTTTTGTAGCTTGGATGCTCATGGCTATTCCTTTCCAAACTTGCAGCTCTGTCCTTCACAGAAGCAGGCAGGCTGTCATTCTGTTTCATTTTCTTTTGGTTTGTTCTTTAGTGTACTGCTCCTTTGTTTTTCAAAATCAACCAATAACAAATGCTGGAGGGGCTGTGGTGGTGTTGGGGAAAGCCCTTCTCCACTGTTGGTGGGAGTGTAGACTGGTGCAACCACTGTGGAAAACAGTATAGAGACTCAAACTAGAGGTTTCATTTGACCCAGCCATTCCCCTTCTTGGTATCTTCCCCAAAGAATTAAAAGCATCAAACCACAGTGATATATGCACACTCAGGTTCATAGCAGCACAGTCTGTAAAAGCTAAATGTTGGAAACAACCCAAATGCCATCAACTGATGAATGGATGCAGATGTGGGTTTTTTATGCTATGAAGTACTACTCTGCCACAAAGAAGGTTAAACTTGAGACGTTTCTAGGTAAATGGATGCACCTTAAGACCATACTCTTAAGTGAAATAAATCAGGCATGTGTGTGTAAGCATCGCAGGGTTTGTCTGGTATGAGAAACTGAAAGTGTAAATAAGGACCAAAATGTATAATAGATACTATAAAATAGGAAGAAAATGTTCAAATGGGAGGGGAGGGGGGAAGAAGGAAGAGAAAGAAAAAACAAAAAAAGAAGGAAAAAGTAGAAACAAAGCTTTTGTAAATAAGCAAGGGAAGAGGGGTCAAAGGGAGGGGATTAGGAAAAAAAGGAAAAATCAAAATATATATCATGTACAGGTACAAATTCCCCATGATGAATGTGATCATTATGTATATCTAAAATGTACCAATAAACTTAATTAATTAAAAAAGGAATTAGATCAGACTTGATAAGACTTAAAAATTTAAAGAGGAATAAAAACATTTAAAAATTATTTTTTAAAAAATGACCCCACCCCCACCACTGGGCCTGGAAAGATAAACTTTCTGAAGAGGAACTTAGCAACATCTTAAAAAACATCTGTAACATCTAGGCACTTCATTTATGTTCTGTACTTACTCTAAATAATTTAAGATGAGAACAGAAATTCTGCTGCAGGGTTTTTTATTTTTAAATCACAGTCATATTTTCACTAAGTTACAAAAAACTGTTTTCGTAGTAACTGATTTTTTTTTTAATCATGGTACACACTTTGAGACCAAAATGTTAAGTGAAAGAAATGAGACACACAAGATTAAATATTGCATGAGAAACTCAAAATAAAAGTAAAGAGGAAAACAAAAGATAATCAGAAATGGGTAGATAGATCTTTGGTAAAAGAGGAGGAAACCAAGAGATGGAGGGAGAAGGGACATAGCGGAAGGAAGTGATTAACAAACAAGATGTGTTATGGACACGGGCAAATTCCCCACGGGGAGTATGATCATTATGTACTGCAAACACATACCACTGAGAATGAAACTATTAAAAATCGCCGTACAGCCAGGGATTTAGCTCAGTGGTTCTACCACCTGCCTCGCAAGCACAAGGACCAAAGTTCAATCCCCAGTAAAAAAATAAAAATAAATAAAAATCACAGTACATTAATATAACCAAATACTTTTTAATCATTTAACAGTTTAATGTGAAGTCACTTTTGACAAGAGACTACAACCGCTATCTTCTGTGGGGTGACGCAGGAACAAAATATCCCCTACAGCAGTGCTCTGTGAACTTGCTGCAACTTAAAAAGCTCTGCACTCACGATGTCCAACACGGTAGTCACTAGCTACTCGTGGTTACCAAATACTTGAAATATGGCTGGTGCAACTCAGAAACTTAATTTTTAACTTTATTTCATCTTCATTAGTTTAAATAATCAGCGGGGCTCAGCGTGGACATGAGGAACAGCAAAGGTCTATTGCAACTTCTGTGTGTTGACCGGCTGCCCCTTCTTTCTTCTCTGTCCTTAAATCCCTACTCTTTCCAGCCTCTACCCCTCTCCCTAGACCCCACACTGCAGGAGGTGCTCACTTTCTTCTCTCTATGTTTTGTACTCAGCACCATCTGTTCTCAGGAGACAACCAACCAAAAGAATCCACTTTCGTGGATTGTGAGATTGTGAGGTTAGTCTACCTCAAGGCATAAAGAGGCAGACCATGCTGCAAGTTGAGCGGCCCTTACCTGATCTGCTTAGAACCAGAAGTGTTTTTGAACTTCAGATTTGAGGATATTTGCACATAAATAATGAGGCTTTTCCCATTTTTATTTTTTATTAGTACATGTTCACAGTACATTATGATTATACTCATCATGTGGAGTTGGTATGCGCACATAACATGTGAATTCTTTTTTTCCTTCTCCTGCCTCCATCCCTTGGTCCCTTTCCCTTTTGAAAAAGATCTATCTCTATTCCTTCTTGGCCTTTTGGCTAAGATCAAGTGTGAAAAAGATCTATCTCATTTCCTGTTGTCCATCTTTTCTTTTTCTTCTTATGTATGAGTTTCTCATATAAGGGAAATCATATGATATTTAAACTTGTGCATCACATTTATTTCACTTTATATTATGGTCATAAGGTGCATCCATCTTCCTACAGATGACTCAAGTTTATCCTTCTCTATGGCATAGTAGTACTCTGTTATGAATAAATAGCACATTTTCTTCTTCTATTCATCTGCTGATGAACATACAGGCTGCTTTCAACATTTAGCTACTGTGAATTGTTTCTTTGGGGAAGATGCCTTGAATGTGAATAGCTGGGTTGAATGAAATTTCTAGTTTTAGTTTTCTGAGGATTCTTCCACTGGTTTTCATTGTGGTTATCATCTTGGGGATAAGACCCAAGATTAGACAGGAAATTTATTGATGCTCATATACACCCTGTACACAGAGCTTGAAGGCAATTTCATACCTGTGTTTTGACAGTGACCTACCCCACGAGATAAGGTATAGAACTGTCTACATGTGGGACCATATTGGTTTCAGATCTCGGAGCATTTCAGATTTTAGATTTTTGGATTGGGACACTCAACCTCCTACACTCGTTTTATAAGTATTTTGAATTTTACCAAACTTTGACATAATGTCAAAATAATCTCATGAGAATTTTCTGCTTTAAACTGACTGTAGAAGCAGGGTTTTTTTGTTTTGTTTTGTTCTGTGCTTTAGGAGATCTTGCATAGCCTGATTTGAAAACATTCAGTGTTGCTCTGAGGACAAACCATGAAAGGTGGCACTATGGTTGGTGTTCAACTACAGCAAAAGAATGGAGCAACTGCGCCACCCCTGAGTTTATTAATTAGCTCTAAATTTTTACTGTGGATTCCTTAGTATATTTTATGTATAGGATCCTGTCATCTGAAAAAGAGACAGTTTTCCTTTCTCCTTTCCAAGGATCCATTTATTTATTTTGCTGGTCTTTATTTTTTTTAATTGAGTTTATTGGTACAATCTAGGTATACAATACAGTTACATTCATCATACCCCTGAGTTTATTAATTAGCTCTAAATTTTTACTGTGGATTCCTTAGTATATTTTATGTATAGGATCCTGTCATCTGAAAAAGAGACAGTTTTCCTTTCTCCTTTCCAAGGATCCATTTATTTATTTTGCTGGTCTTTATTTTTTTTAATTGAGTTTATTGGTACAATCTAGGTATACAATACAGTTACATTCATCATTGGGATTCTGTACCTTTACACATTAGGTCTTGATTCTCATTTTTTCCCCTTGTCCCTGTCCTCCCTTCACCCCCTCTCCCCATTTACAAACACCTTATTTCCATTTTTTCAGTTTCTCATATTTTTTTCCTCTCCCTTATTACCTTTCCCCCACCCTTCCCACTTTCCTTACACCTTTAGCCCTTTACTTCCTATTTCACATTATTAATTATCTCATTAGGATCCTGTGTACTATTATAGTTTTCACACCAAAGAAACTATTCGGTGTTTCAGTTAAAGAAATCTCTGTATGAACATTAAAAATAGGGAACCCTAAAATAAAACTGAAAAGGAAAGTAAAAGAGAAAAGGCAATGATGTAACATTAAAATAATCCTTAATTCTGGAGATGAAAATGGTCCCTGAACATATTTAAATTGCTTCTTGCTCTTATAGTCTTATCTTATTCTTTTTTTCATTATTTAGATAATACTTTATTAGTTTCTGTAATCAAACCCACGTAGATATGACCTTACATATTTAGTATGATGTGTTACCCCTGTACACATGGAAAAAAATAAAAATAAAAATACCATACATATTTAGTATGATGTGTTACCCCTGTACACATGGAAAAAAATAAAAATAAAAATAAATTAACATTTCTAGACCAATATGGCTGTCCATTTCTGTACAATGCCAACATATTTATTTTGATTATCTAATAGCTTTGGCTAGAATTTCTAGAAAAATGTTAAGCAACAGTGATAAAAATGAGGGGTCCTATCCTGTTCCTGGTTTTTATGGGGAAGGTTTTTAGTGGTCTGCCAATAAGTACAATGTTAGCCGTGGGTGTGTTTTTGGATTTGAGGGTTTTTTTGATAAATGCCTTTTACCATGTTGAGGAAGTTCTCTTCTGGTGCTATATTCTACAGGTTTTTATAATAAAAGGCTGTTGGATCTTGTCAAGGTGAATTACTTCTACGTCATTAACGTCCTATTAAGAGCAACTAGCAATGAGCTTTGCAAGTCAATAATTCAGTAAGTGTTTGCTGAGTTAAACTGACTTGAAAGCAGCCAATACCAAAAGTTGAACTTTCATGTCTAGGACATTCTTTGAATAAATTATCCTTAGAGATTTATATGGAAAGTTGGCTTTTTTCCCCTCCCACACAAGCCATATAATTCACATAACAATAAAAAGCAAATGAACTCTTACACCTAAATAAATTCTAAGATATAGAAAAGGTTAACTCTGATATCTACTCTCATTAGTAAATGTGTTGTCTAGGAACATTCCAGAATGTCAATAGGCACAGTCCAATGGAGCAAGAACATTCCAGAACTTCAACAGACACAGTCCAGTGGGGGTGGGGGGCAAAGCCTCTGTCTTTGTACAGAGGAGGATTTGTAGTCTCAGCAGCCTAGGCCAAATACAAGGTTCCTCGATAGCCTGATTTCAAATGTGAGTATCTGCGAGTTTCCTTTCATTAGATCACAAGACATACTTTCAATGTCTATCAACATCAGAGCAGCATCTTGCAGAGAGGCCCTGTGGCCTCCATCCAAAGTCTATATTTTTTCTCCAGGGTACATCTGTGGCATTTCTTGCTAGGTATGATGTCCCCAGGTGTGTTATTTTCCTTTCAGGCATCTTAATTGGACTTTGCTAGTGAAAAAAAAAAATCCACAAGGAACATGCAGTACAAAATAATATTTGTCACTGATGTGGTAGAAATAGAAAATTAAGCAAACAACTTGGGAATTATAGGTTCATCACCACTGAGGTGAAAAGTTATAGACCATTTCTCACCCTCAGTTATCCCCTGGTTCCCTGCTACGCCTGAGCCAAATACTTGGTTTCTCTGCATACTTCTCTCACTTCTATTGGCCCAGATGGAACGCCCGAGAACACTGGGCAGGAATGACACCGGCCAGGGGCTCAGTACACACCCTCGAGGGCAATAATATATGTTTAATGTAACTCATAAGTAATCACCAAACTTCCTTTTGAAAAATAAAAACACACCTTGGGATATATTTTACTATCTGAGGGGCAAGAAATGACAGGAAAGGAAAGAGAAGCAAGTAAGGGGGAAGGGGACTGAAAACATTTGACTTGGCTTGAACTAAAAGTACATATTTCACACATATTTTTAAACCAACCCCAAAAGACGGCCCGACTTCGAACACGCTGAACAGGAAGCCATTGACTGTTGGAATGCATGCCGAGCCCGTCCAAAACACACACACTCCTAATGCTCCTGGGCTATCTAAAAAGAGTTGGGGTGAAAATATTTAATTTAAATGTGCAATCCTGCTTCCTATTTTATTTTTTCCTCATTGCCAACTCTGTTTTTTACACTTCATGAAAAATGATAAGGAAATCTATCCCACCTCCCCCCGACACCCACCACTTTTTATTGACCCAGCTGTGCATTGTACAATTTATGGCTCATACTTGGCCTGGAGACCAAAGAGAGAGTGAAAGGTAAAGATGAACGTTAAGCTCTCCTGCTTACTGTGGCTCTGAAGGAATCTGAGTAGAGGAAAGCTGGTCATAGTGTCCATACCACGAGCCCAAGGCTGTGGACCAAGGGCTTGCCCGAGATGTCATCATGTGTTCATTCAACATGGGGAAAACAAGATAGAAAGAAGAGAGGGGAAGCAAAGGATTTTCTGAGTATCAGAAAACTAACAACATGTGAATCCTATTGAATTTCAAAGGAACAATGCTAGTTATCGAGAAGAATTTGTAAATACTCTGGAGAAGAAAAAAGACTAAAATAATAAAGAATTATAATTCAAGCAAAAGATTTTTCCAAAATGTAACAATACTGGAGTGCTTCGCACTTGATTTAGCATTAAAGATATGCTGTCTTAAAATAAAATGAGTTCCAGATGGTGTACTTTTCATAGCATACCTGTTGGCCTTCTTATGATATTTGATTTCTTGACACTGCTGAGTCAATGTGCAATAAAACATTTGAAAGGAAATTTAAAACCAAAAGGAAATCCAGCAAGTTTGAAGTTCAGATTTCAATATTCTTGAATTCAATCTAATTTTTCCCAGAAAACTGACCACACCTTATGGAAACCCGTCATAGGAAAGATTTTACAAATGGAGTGGTTTGTTTTAAATACTTCAAGAGAAGAAAAAACCTGTAAATACCTGAACTCAAATAAGTATTTCAACATCACCTCTTGTAGCTATGCTTCAGTTTTAATTTCACATCAGAGTAACACTAAAGTGGAACATTATCCTAAAATATTCTACCTGTCACCACTGGTTTTATAATGTTTTAAAACATTAAGGTAACTAGTTTACCTTCAACTTGATTTAAGAAGGTAAGGCAGCGTAGTGCTGTAAGTGGAAATATTCAACTGCATAGCAATATGGTTCTACATATATGCATATATAGTTTTGTTAAACCAGCTCTTGAAGCTCACAAGAAATAACCATGATAACTTCAATTTCAACTTTGAAAAGAAAGCCAGGCTTTCTATTGACCCACTTACACTGTGTGGCCACAAAGCCCCCTCAGTCAAGGCTGTGCTGTTTCATTAAAGTCTGTATTACTGATTTTTACCTTTGTAAAATGTTTTTTACTATAGATTTTTTAAAGATGGAGATGAGAAATTAGAATTCTGATGCTTCCGAGGTAAGCAGGAATGGGCTGTCAGCACTACCACGTAGTACAAACTTCGCACCAACCACTAGGGTGACAAAACTCCTAGGAGCAGCTTACACCATAAATGTGTATCTCCTGGAATTATGGACCATTGCAATATTGTGTCCAGTCACCTATGACTTTTGCCAACCAGTGTACATAGTAAACTAGCCCTCTGAGTCAGAGGAGGTAAGGTTAATTGCTGATTTCTATGGTATAAATGGTTCCACCCTAGTCAACTTCAAGGTACCAACTTGATGAGGTCACTGAACACAACTACAAGATGGATCCATATCACCCCTTAAACCAACCCACCCCAGCCCCAGCAGTGCACGTCAGAAGGGGACAGCCCTCCCGTTGCGTATAGCTGTGATCCAGGGCTGCATGTTCTTTGTCTAGTGACCAAAGGGCCCAAAGAAGGCTGCAGCCTGAGGCACTGGGATCAACGTGGGTGAGCAGGTTCTCGAGTCTGCCTTGGAGAGGCTGATGACCCTAAGACGGGTCTCACTGTCCATGAGAGTCTGGTGCAGGCTGGCTCTGCCTTGCTATTTCCACTACGCTTACCTGAATTTTCATTTTCAAAGGCTGTATCTCTTGGTTGACTTGGAAGGATCTACAGCTTTTCCTGTCTCTACCTCTTCCTTCTGTGAAGCTCAGTCCCTTTCAGCTCCTCCCCACAGCCCAGCTGCAGTGTGACCTTCTGGGAGCAATTCCTGGTAAGGAGTGTGTCAGATGGAATAATCTTCTCTACCTAAAATATTATATAAAGGTCACTTTAAACTCAAAACATTATTCAAACCCCTCCACACATAACTATGGTTTTAATATATTTGTCACTGGGTGCCAAGACCACCCTGATTAGGAAACTGTTTAATTGAATGTATATTTTTGGATCATAACAGCCCCTGATACAGTTGAGACACTGTCCATTGATGACTAAATTAGATGATACATGTGTTGCCTCACCCAAGTCCAGTGTATAAAAGCACTGAACAATGTTAGCTGTGATTACCGATGCTGACACTGTCACTCCGCATATGAAATCTCACTAGACGGCTAAGTCATCTTGCTTCCCCTCATGCCCTTCTGCAATGCCACACACCTAAATGTGGTAGGGCCATAAAACACAGATTTGTTTTAAGTTTTTCCTGTCACATTGGCTTTTCTACGGCATTCACTGTCAAGTGCAACCTGGCCTTCACTCCAGTCACAGAGGTATGAAAGCCTACCTATGCCTTAGACATCGCCAGTGATAAATCTCTTCCCTGCTTAAGCATCTGAAAGCCTCCTTTTACTGCGTTCTCTGAAGCATTGCTGAACAGCATCCTGCTATTGCTGCAAATAAAACCTCCAAGGCTTTAGACCTTGTAGTAAGAGAAAGAAAGATTTATGAGGAGAAAATTACTCTTTCCTTTCTTTCTTTTTTCTTTTTCAATTTATTACTGGCAAGGACATGAAAACATTCCTGTCTATAGCCCTTGCCATGCTTCTTTCAACTGTCACCCATTACCACGAGAAGAAAGCCAAATCATCCGTCGGTTTCCTCTATAGAATTTAGGTATAATTTGGGCTTCGAAGTCAGTTGAAAAAATCTCACTGTGAAGATCTGCGTTTCTCTGAAGCTTGGAGCTATTAGAGACAGATGAAACACAAGCACTTACACATACAAACCACTGGCTTTATAACAGAAACTAAACATGCTTTAACGTGTACTATTTTACTTTATCCTCACAACACCCCTTTGGGGTAATAAAGATGCAATTCCTTAGGCCATTGGAAAGCTTTCAAAACAAAGTTAAATTATGACTTACTTACAAACAAACAAAAAAAAAGCCTGAAATATTAAAGCTATTTGCATACCACCAAGTTTCAAAGGCTAAAAGCTGACCAGGAGGAATTAAAAAGCAATGCACAAGTAAACAAATGCAGGAATTATGGTTAAGGCAGATTGGAATTTGGGGTCTGGCTGAAGGATAGGCAATAAGGCACCACCAAAGCTAGAATGAGCTTCTCCTCCTAGCAGGGGGCATTTTTATATGCATCTTGGGTGCAAATTATTTAGTTTTTCCAGAATCACTTTGTCCTTGTCCTTGTCAAATCCCAATTCCCTTCAAGACCACCCTCTCAGCACCTGAATATCTGGATAAGAGATTTAAACCAGCTAAACACAGGCTTAGGGCTGGGGACCCAGAGAGGCGACCAGGTTGCAAGTCAGCCGATCACAGGCCCACCGTACCCAGGAGCAAACAGAACTAAGAGCAATGGATCAGGAATACAGAAAGCAGAGAAAGGTTTAGAGTTCCTCCCTTGCCCTTAAAAAGGAAGACCTAGCTATGCAGCAAATCAAAGGAGGAAAGAAGACACAGAACTTGATTGTCGTCTTCTTGTGAACACAGACCCATCTGGTCACTTCTCCCGTTTTTGCTGGTTTCTCTGTTGAATGGGGTAGGAAGCTGGACTCCCCTGTCCTGCACAGCCAAGGATGCGCCACAATCTGATCTCTCACTCCTTTCCTGCATCAACCCACTACCCCATAGCAGCTTTAACGCAATTCCCATGCATCCTGGCCCATCCTGGCCCCGAGCCTCTGCTCGTGGCTCTCAGGAAGTTCTCCCCCCGCCAATGGCCGTATAGAACAAAATTACCAGTGATCATTCATTGAGCACCTGCTATGCACTACCCACTGTGCTTAAAGCTTAACGTCCATTATTTCATGTGAACCTCAAAGTGATTTTGTATTATTCTATCTATCCCTATAAGATAATAGGGATATCTTGCTAAGCAAGATCCTGCTAAGCAATAGAGCTCCTGGAACAGCCTGCTCTTTCTATTCCTAAACAAGAAAAAACAGAATGAAAAAGTTGAAAGTGATGTTTTCTCAACAGCCATTCTCCATAAACTTGGGGCACCCTGTGTGCTTTGTTTTGGATTATAGCATCTAATGCAGATTTTTTTTTCTCCTGTGGTAATATTATACTATGACCTGCAATGACCTGAAAAGGCCAAAATTATCCTTTCAAAAAGGAAAGCAAAGATAAGGTGAGCCATACTTAAAAAGTGGATGAAATAAATATTCACAATTACGTGGGGTATTTAAATACTCCTGAGCCATGTAATCTGCTCCAAAGTATCTTCTATTTCCTTCTGTCCATTAGAAATACAGGGTTGGGGCTGGGTCTGTCATTTCATGGCAGAGTGTGCGTTTAACTTGTGAGACACCACTTTTGTATTTTTATAGATATGTATATAGGCTGTTTTAATAAAGTACTGAAGCCTCATTTCAATGAAATAAAAATGTTTATTATTAATTTACAACTCCTTTGATCTTCTCATTAATCTCTAGATGAATGCTATCACTAACACACCAGATGCGTAATTTTAATACATATATGCCTGTTATACGGTTATTTGTTTCATGACCTTCACATCTTTCTCAAATTACAGAAGTTTATATGTAAATTTTTATAGCATGTATTTACACTGGTACATAAAGACATGAACATAAGTATACTTTTTGCTGTGGATGATGTTGTTAATTATGCTTATTACCAGTCTACCCTTCTCACCTCCACTTAAGTCTTTACTTCAAGTGTGATCTTCATTATGCTGTACTAAAAAAATACTGGACTGAGAATTTCTTCGCTCTTTTGTTTGGAGGAAAGGGGAAGGATGTGACATCTTTCTTGAAACATACTTGCAGAGTCCTTGTTTTTTAAAGAAAAACCCTAAACTCACAATTTCCATTATCAAATCTCATGTTCACCTTTCACGAAGTTGTTCTTTCTTGGTATTAAGATGCTTTGCTCGTCAGAGTTTAGAGAACTTTATTACATCCTTTCAATGCCAAAGTGTAAGGTTTTATGAAAACCATTACTAGTGATGAGTCCACAAGACTTAGAATGAAACTTGAATAATTCGTAGCCTTTTTCCAGCTAGATATATGATCAAGTCACTTTGTGACATTAAGAGCTAGACTTGATCCATTCAGTTTTGCTCAACAGCTGGCCTTGAAAATTAGACCTTATTACTATATATGGAACCAAATAATCTATTTGATAATTGACCATGACAGCAACATTTCAATGACAGCAACTCAATGACTAAACAAATGACACAACTCACAAATGAGGCAAGGACTGGAAACAGACATTTCTCCAAAGATTTACACATAGCCAAGAAGCACAGAGAAAGATGCTGAACATCAGTAAATGTAAGGGAAATGCCAACCAAAACCACTATGAGGTACCACTTTACATCTATTAGGAGGCTGTTACCCCTCCCCCAAAAAAACACTAGAAATAAAAATTTGTGTAGATGTGGAGAAGGTGAACACTGGTGCCTTGAAAATGGGAGTGAAAATAGTGCAGCCACTTTGGAAAGCTGTGTGATGGTTCTGAAAAACTTAAATATGGAATTCCATGTTTGATCCAGAAATGCAGGAATTCAAATTCTGAGTATGTCACAAAAGCCCTACAAACAAGGACTCCAGCAAGTACTGTACACTGATGCTCAGATGAGCATTTTTCATGGAGACAAAAAGATGAAAACAATGTTGGGCGTGGTGGCACATGTCTGTAATCCCAGCACTCGGGAGGCTGAGGCAGGAAGATCACTTGGAATTCAAGGCCAGCCTGGGCTACCTAGTGAGTTAAGGATATCCTGAACTGCCTAGTGATACTCTGTCTCAAAAGAAAAAAAAAAGGTGAAAACAATACAAATGTCCAAATATGAATGAATGGACACACTCAAGTGTAGAACACACACACACAACAGACCATTACTTGGCCTCCAAGGAGAATAAATGTTACAAAGTGGATAAACCTGAAAAACATTACACTCAGTGAAATAAGCCAAACTAAAAAGTACAAATACTGTATGATTCCATCTATATGCAGTAACTACAATAGTAAAATGCATAAAGGTATAGTGATTCCCAGGCACTGGGGAGCAGGGGGCAATGGAGAGTCATTGCTGAATGAATACATACAGAACTTCAGTTTGACAGTTTGACATCATCAAAAGAGTTCGAGACCTAGGTAGCACTGACAGTTACACAACAACATCAATGAACTTGATGCCCTTCTACCCACACCACCAACAGTTTTAAATGGTACTTTAGTGCTACTAGTAATTAACCATTATTAATAGTATAATGGACAGCTGCCTGCCTCACAAGCGCAAGGTCCCTAAGTTCTATCCCCAGTTCCAAAACAATAAATAAATAAATCTTACAATGCACAGAAGTCTCTTAAAAATAATAATAATATGAAGGAATACCTCTTCACTTTTGCACAAGACCATAAGTGAGGTAGGAGTATACAAATCATCTTATTCATATATCTTTCACGCCACATAGGCCTCTAAAGTCACGTAAATACCAAGAATCTCTTGGCCAGTACAGGGTTGATCTTGCACCTTAATTTTGACTGGAAAGGAAAACACTCAATTGAAGGCCAATCTTTATAATGAAAAGTGAGATGGGAAAAAATAAATGTTTAAAGATGTGTCAGAATAGCAAGGGAAAGAGATAAGTTGCTCCTGAAGGAACAATATACAACTTTGTGTGGCAGTCCACACTAAGAACGGGACACTAGAGCGTGCAAAGAAATCCAGTATTAGTATATGACATCTCAAACACAACCCATTTATATAAATACCTACGTGCTTTATTTCAGAGTTTTTATTCCAGTGCCTGATCCTGAGTAAAGCAGAGATATAAAGAGAATATTAAAATTTATTAATGATGGACTTTCAAAGGTTAAAGAGAAATGTGTCCCATATGCTGAATGGAAGCTGGGACTTATTTTTTCCAATTTATTAATATTATTTTTTATTTGTTCCAATGCACATAATATAAACTAACTGATGATACTTGGATAAATATGTCACAAGTTTTATTATTGTTAATTATCTAGTACTTAAATAGGACTAAAGATTCAATTCTTTATTACTTTGTATCAAGATCTTGCCATTTCAGGTTGGGAATGATCTTCTTTCGCTAATTAGAATTTTTAAAAATCAACTCTGAGGTCCAGCATTCCCTATTTGTTCACACAGTCTAAATTTTATGTAAATTTTGGAAAAAGACTCTCAGATTTGCTCTAAAATAACTCACATTCAAAACGTCTTTTTAAAGATTGTGCTTGATGCAGATACTCAGTATTTTATGCTGATACACATTTGCAGACAGAAATGTAGAGGTAGGCGTCTAGCTATACAGTTTATCATTATGCCCTTGTGTTCATCTTTCCCTTAGTCTGTAGACAAAATGAGTATCTAATACTCAATGTTCAAGCGAGTATACTTGAAACTACGTGGAATCTTCTGGTACCCTCCATCAGCCAGTGAATGCATTGTTGTCTCATCAGATTAGATGAGTAACAACCATCACATGGAGATTTGTAGTTTACCCTTTTCTTGGATAAAGTAATATCATCAGACTTAGCTATTTAGTAAGGAATTTCCCTGCTCATGAAGCAGGTCCCTGATGCCATCCCTCTGACCTTCTCTAGCTATCCTAGTGTTCCCTGTTCTGCACAGACTATACATATAGTCATCCTTCTACGTGTACTCTCGATTAATCTTAAATTCTCTCCCTCTTCTGTGGACACTCTGTGTAAAATAATGTCTATGAAGCATTAAAGATGTTCTACCAACACTGTTTCTCAGCAAGTTGGGTTTGGATTCTCATTTGCAAATGTCAGCTCCCTTTGGAAGCTCTTCTAGAGAAAACAAGAAAATAAAACACCCCAAAACAACAGACTCTGAGATGTAACTGAAGAAATCTAATGAGAACATTTTTGCACATATATCACGCATTGTTTTAAACATGATGGTAAGCTTCATGATCCTATTAGTACAGTTCTCCTTATGAGAGCATAATAGCTTTGCCTTTCTAAGCAAGGGAGAAGAGCTAATAAAAAAGTTCAGTTTTCACCTAGTGGCAACACCACTGTATGTGCTCTCAAGCCAGATTCCATTTCATTTTTGTGCCCTCTATTTGGAAAAGTTATTTAATCTTCTCATGGCTGACATTTTATAGCTATAATGAAAGATATATCTACTTATTGTGGCCATTTAAAGGGAACAAGGAGTGAGCAGATCTTAAGAAGTTAGAACTGCACCTGGCTCAAGGTGAGCGTGAAACAAACATTGCTACTATCGATACTATTATATTTCTACACAGATCTCAATTTCTAAATGCCTTTATGAATTAAAATCTGGACACAAGTTGGGAACACCTATAAATTCCTTTGACAGGAACATATTGAAATTTATTGAGTAGAATAATATTGTTCTGTTCGTGTACAGTTAGTAAATAGTAAGAAGTTAGCTTGATTTCAAAAGCTAAGATTTTGACATCATACATCTTTGAAGGCCAAAGCATGAAATTAACTTTCAGAGGATTATGTGAAGATTTCCCTCTGGAAATACTGAGACAAGAAAAACTCTTTCTTCTGGATGACTTAAATTTCGCCAGCTTAAAGGCAAACTACTAAGTGGATCTGAAGAAACCTCTGTTAGCCCTCTTATTCACAGGGACTGTTGGTACTTGTGACATAGGTACTACGTGAGTCTCTTAAGAAGATATCTCTATCGCCTTTCCTGTTTGAGATTCAAGGAAGGCTTGATCTTCGCTTACCTTGCACTCTACCTGATATGATTTTTTTTCAGGGAATGGAAGAATGGATAGCATTTAAATAAAGAAACGACTGGTGGTTTCCAGGCCTCTTGTAGTTAACAGAATGTCATTATAGCAGTCTAGGGTCACACTTTCTAGAGCTACATGGCGGGGAGAAAGAGACCACTATAATATGTTACCTTGGATACGGCAAAAACAAATCATTATATGGGAATAGATTCTGTGAGTGCTAACAGACCCTCCTCCCAACCTGTTGGTCCCAAAGGTAAGAGTCTGCATGAACTCTGTTCAAAGAAGTAATGAAACAGGGCAATGTCATGGTGCTGGTGATCTAGCACACACATTCATCCATGACTCTGCTGTGCCACATCCGTATCTTTTTCTGTTAAACATTCAATGCTTGGTTTGACAGCAAACCATACAGAAGGAACTTGATAAAAAGAAGCTCTACACCAGATTTATTCTTGGTTCATCTGACTTCCTTCAATCGTCATGTGGGGATAAGGATGCATTTGGCTTTCCGCCAGTCCAATCCGATAGTCATTTAGGATTCAGAAAGTAACATGTGGTCCCGTCTCTGCCATGCCATTTAAGTAACTCTTGAAGAATGTTAAAAAAAAAACAACAACTGGCAAAAGCAAGCTCTTATGCTGCTATCATCCAGGCTCTCATATGTTTAGGAACTCTTTCTCTGGTAACACTGATAATCAACAAAGGCCAACTCAGTTACCAGAAATCATTACCTTCTTTTAATCGGAGAACCTCTCTAAATTTTAAAGATGTTTTCTGCATCCATGAGAAAAAAAGAAAAAAAAAAACTTCCCTATCCCAAGTATATCATGTATTCAGTAGAAACTATGTGCCCAATTCTATAAAAGATATCTTATCCTTCTGTACTACTTATGGGGTTGACAGTCTGCACTCAACTGGCTGCATAGCTAGAAGCTGTCACCTGAGATTTGTCTGCAGCTGGAGGTAGGCCAAGAAGCAAACCTTTCCAATCAAGATTGTTAGTCAGGGCCAGCAACATTTCCTTGAGAACATTCATGCAGGTGATATTTGACCATTCTGGTGATAGCACAAAGGAGATATGATACAGAAGAGAAATCCCAAGAATTCCACAAATGCTAAGAGACTCAGAGAACCTGCCTGATCACCTCGAGAGAGTCACAGCCCAGAGTCCGTACCTTGGGTCGTGCCTCGTACCTTCAGTGGCTCGTGTCCCTGAAACCAAGCCCACGATGCACAGGGTAGTTACACTTCTGTGGAGATCCAGAGGGCAAAACCCTAAACATCCCACCCCCTAACTTCCCCCCTTTTTAATTTTCCAGAAGAATGAGAAGTGCTGCTCAGGGTGTTATTTCAGATTGTCTCTCTCCCCTTGCCCTCTCCCCCAAGTTGCAAACATGGAATCTCTGGCTCGGGGTGCTAACCTGATACCCTAGAGATGGTTTCTTAGGAGGCATTGGGTGGTGGAGAGCCTGCCTTTGCTACAGATCTTGGCAACCTGGAATTGCTGAATGTTCCTTTCATGAAGGTGGGCCTCTCAATGCCATCTGGACGTGTCCACAGGTGTAAACGTTTTTTCCTTAAGAGAACCCTGGAAGACACATGGCATCAATAAACTTCTTGGATGACAAACAAAGCCATCCCAGATGTTGGGACAGCTAAATCACATCAGGGTTGCTGCAGCACATGTCCATCTCTAATGGCATTGCTTCCAGACAGGTGAAATTAAATGTTTGGTTTATATACCCTTCAGGTTTTTTTGTTTTTTGGTGTTTTGTTAATTTTTTATTGTTGGTTTGTTTTTGGTTTTGGTTTTGGTTTTTGGTTTTTTGAGACAGGGTCTCACTATGTAGTTGAGACTGACCTGGAACTCACTACATAGTCCAGGCTGGTCTCGAACTCACAGTGATCCTTTTGCCTCAGCCTCCCAAGTGCTGGGACTACAGGTGTGCGCCATCACGCCCGGCTGTTACCCTTCAGTTTTATCCATCAAATGTATGAATTAGGTTGGGAAAGAGGTATGCAGAGATATGCAGAGTGAGGGAGGAAGATGTCACCGTAACGTGAAAGACCGCTGAATCCGGCTCAGGAATAACACTGCTACCTCAAAGAGCTCAGGGAAGTCTATTCATTCCTCACCAGCATTTCTCCAGGTGGAAACCCAGAGTAGAATTCTTGACTTTGGCTTGGCGAAGTAAGGCCGGCACTCACCCCATTCAAAAGCATGCTAATGTTCTTCATAAACAAACATTACAGATGAAATTCTTAACATATTTATAAGAGCACAGACTTTTTATTTGACAGGGATGGCAAGGAGAAAGATGTCAACAGGGGCTCCATTATGTTTTCCTGTGAACAAAGTTGCTACAAGCTTGAATATCAGTCATAACAGTTTTACACTTAACAACTCAACATGGCTCCTTTTTTATTTGGATGTTATTCCACTGTGGTGTGAAACAATGTAATTATTTATTAGTTTGTCAGATAGGACATCTTGTACATGTCGATATCACATCACCCATAGATACAGAAACCAGTAAAATATACAATTCTCCTAACACTTAAGATTATATAACCAAAATAAAATTGCTCCCATGAACCACGATCTTTCATATGAAGAGATGAAGGGAGAGAAATCTTAGGACAACAAAAAGGCAATATTTCCATTATAGCAGAAAAGGACAACATAAGAATAAGAGAAAAAACTATGGTAGGGGCCGAGCAAGTATCAGTTTTCCTACTTTCGCCACCTGTCAAAAAGAAAAGTCTTCTGAAAGTCCTTGTGGGCTGATGAAAGGACCATGGAGACTGCCAGGTACATTTTCACCAAAATTAGCCTTCCTAACACCCTTGCCACAATTACAGATGAATCTGCTCTCGTCTCCAACATAACCTGGGACAGGCATGGGAAATACGCAGCAACACGTCTCTCTACCATAACAAGAAGTGACATTTTTTTCCTTCTTTGTTGACAAAGCTTTCCAGTTCAGTAAAAAAATCTTTGTTTCCTAAATATAAAAGTGATCGTTTTCAAGCTGTTTGGTTGACCTTGGGCTTTCTCTTCTTCTTCTCCTTCTGCCTTCTGCCTTTAAAAGTTCAGCACATCTCAAACAGTAACTGTTACACTCTGTCTAGCAAGCCTGGACTGAGGACAGTGATCTAACCTCTTGGAAAAAACATGGAGTTCACCCAAAAACGGAGAGAGACATTCTCCCGCCCCAGCCGCCAGCTCATCAGTTTCAAAGCCCTGGGACACACATCATGAACTGCCCTGGGCTCTAGCATGTAAGCTGGCAGTGCCAACTCAAACACAGAAAGCACTTGAGCAGGTACAAACATCAGCCATACAGCAGGCCAGGCCCAGAGGCAGGCAGGGAGGGGGAAGCAGCCCCTGTCTGCGTCACTGTCCCACATGGAAAAAAAAGTCAGACAGCAAATTCAGGAACTCAGAAAACTCAGATGAAGTGAATACAAAAATATCTTTCCCTTAAAAAGGAAAAAGGTCTTGCTAGTGTACACACACACACACACACACACACATCTTTGCAGCAGTAAGTCACCTATAATCATTTTGATTTGCTTGGAAGCAGCAAAATTGGCCTTTGGTGGAATCTATGATAAAGAAAACTATTTGTTTCTCTATGGAAGATTTTGCTCTTTTTTCTTAGAGTAGTCTCAGGGTCCAACCCTCATGAAGAGCACTTGGCTTTCAATATATTGACATCCATTTCTGGTTTCTGCTTTTAGTCCTGACATGGGCACTGATTTCAGTGGTTCCAGATCGATACGTGACTGGACATTTGGAGGACAGAACAGAGTCCCCACCAGTGAGAGCAGCCTGCCAGACAGAGATGTGGAACTTCCTTGGAAGCATCCTGCCTACCTACTTAATTTTTAAAGCGAGAAAACCAAGCTGTGCAGGTACTATTCATTACATAAGAAACAATTTTCAACAAGAAGGAAGTGCATCCCACTTCCCTCAGATAATTTGCTAGCTAATAATATTACAGAATGTTATACTAACAACAACCGATAGACACATGCATCAACATTTGACAGCCAAATCATAAATGACCGGATGGGACCTGCCCGAATTTTAAAAACTATGTAAGGTCATTCAAAAACCATTCTGATCCTTGGCCTTGATGAAGCAAAGCAGAAGATACAAATTCTTGTCATCCAAATGGTGATCCACTCCTACTCTTCTAAGTTATGGAAATCCACAACTGTATAAAGTACTTCACAATAGGTTCATTGGCTTCCATGTTAACTCTGTTTATTAATTTTGCAGTAAACAATGATCCATAAATCTTTCTAGCTAACGTGACCTTCACATTGATTCTGCACACTTCTGAATGATTTCTCAAATGTGGATGAAGCCAGGGGGCCCTTAAAAGGAAAAGGCTTAGAATAATGAGATTCCTTCACACACACACACACACACACACACACACACACACACACACACACCATTATAGAGAGAGAGAGGTCATCAACTTCATAAAACTGGAAGAAAAAATTTTTTTCCATTTACTTTATTTATAAGTTATAAAATTTTCAAGCTTAATAGAATCACATATCTGATGTACTCTTAATTATACTGTGGATCTAGCTCTGAGGATTGCATAAATAATGTTGCAGTAAAATGCAATGTACTACACAAACTCTGTATTGTGTTTAACAGATACTCATTTTCAAGGAAGGGTTTGAGGAGTGGAAGAATACAATAGTTTCTTGCTACTTTTACTCAAGTCTCTGTGGCTCACGTCATCTGAGAGCCTTGTGGAAATTTATATTTAGTGATTCCACACTGTATCAGTTTACCAGCCTACTGACACATCACATCTTTCAAGACTCGTAAGAAACAACCCTATTATTGTGTGTGCTACCTTCCTATTTCTGATGCAGAAATTGGCTCACAGTGGTTAAGTATTATTCTCAGTGTCAAGCTGCTAAATGACGGAGGGAGACTCCCACCTGCTCATTCCAAGCTACGGGGGATCTTTCCAACACGCTCTGTTCAATACCTTGTTACAGACTTTGATATACCCGATATAACACTCCTGTATTAAATATATGTAATTTGTACCTGAGTATAGTGTAAGAATTATCCACTAATGTGCTAGTCAGCTCTTTGTTACTACAACACAATATCTGATATAATTAACTCATAAAGAGGAAAGGTTTATTTCCACTGAGTTCTGGAGTTTCCAATCCATAGTTGGTTGGCCATGTTGTTTTTGCTAAAAATAGAGAGAATATTTGAAGATAATCTTCTTGAGTTCTTAAGGAAATAAACAAATGTATATTACTGCCTCATAGTATAAATGGGCGCTGATTTTCTGGAAAATAATCTGATAAAAGCTTTAAAACTCAAATAGAAAATGAATTAGTAAAGTAGGAGGGTACAAAACCAATAGACAAAAAAAATAAGTAGCTTTTCTATACCCCAATAATAAATTTGCTTAGAAAGAAATTGTGACAATCTCATTTACAGTAACTATGAAAAAAAGAAGTGAAGAACTCTACTATAAAAATTATGAGAAATTGATCAAAGAAACTGAAGAAGACACAAAATGATAGAAAGGCGTTCACAAATTAGAAGAATTAGTATGGCTAAAATGTCCATGCTGCCCAAAGTAATCTACAGAATCAAACTATTGATGACCTTACCCTTACCCTAACCCTAACCCACAAAAATCCTAAAATTCACACAAAACACAGAAACCTTGAATAGCCAAAGCAACCTTGGGCCAAAAGGGAAAATAATGGTAGTATCACAGTACTACATTTCCAGACTACTGCGGAGTCAGAGTAACCAAAACAACCTGGTATTGCCATTTAAAAAAAAAAAAAAGACACATAAACCAAGGAAACAGACTAGAGATACCAGAAGAAAATCTTCCCATTTACAGTCAGTTTACTTTGAAGAAAGGTGCCAGAAACATACACTGAGTGAAAGACAGCTTCTTTGATAAACAGTGCTGGGAAAACTGGACATCCACATGCAGAAGAGTGAAACTTTGCCCCTGTCTCTCACTCTGTAAAAAAATCAATTCAAGCTGGATCAGTGACCTAAATTTAGACCTCAAGCTCTGAAACAATTAGAAGAAAACACAGAGGAAACACTTTAAAATACAGTAATGGTATTGGCACTGATTTTCTAGATAGGACCCAAAGCACAGAAAAAAATGTCAAAATTGACAAGTGAGATTTTATCAAATCTGCTGCACCTCAAAAGAAACCATCAACAGAATGAACAGACAACCTACAGAATGGGAGAAAACATTTGTGGATTATTAATATTACAGCTGCTGAATGAGCAGAATATATCAAGAATTTAAAAACTTAATAAAACAAGTAATCCAATTAAAAGATGAGTAAATAATATGAATAGGCACTTCTCAAAACAAGAAATTAAAATGGTTCCCTCAAAATGAAGAAATGCTCAATAGTGATGTAGGATTTTGGGGGGGCAGGTACCAGGGATTGAACTCAGGTCCTTGCACTTGTGAGGCAGGCAGCAGAACCACTGAGCTAAATCCCCAGCCCTTGTAATGTTCAATATTATTGTGTTAGGAAAGTGAAAATGAAAACTCCAGTGAAATACCACCTCACCCCAGTTTGATGACTATTATCTAAGGGAAAAAAAAAAAGTAACAAGTGTTAAGTGACATGTGGAGAAAAAAGAATTCTTATACATTGTTGATGGTAATATATTCAGATACCGCCCTTACACAGAATGGTATGGAGTTGTCAAATAAAATGCCTAACAAATCCATCATACTATGACACAGGTATTCCACTTCTAAGTATATATCCAAAGGGAATCAGCATACAAAAAAGGTATCTGCACACCATGCTTTTGTGTGACATACTTCACAACAGCTAAGACACGGAACTGGCCTAAGTGTTCATCAACAGATGAATGGAAGCACAAAACATGGTGTATATACATAATGGAGCGCTCCTCAGTGATAAAGAAGAAGAAATCCCATCATCTGCAGCAAAATGGTTGGAACTGGAGGACGTTATTTTAAGTGAAATAAGCCAGACACAAAAAGACAACTACTACATGTTCTCTCTCCTAGGTGGAAGCTAAACAATGTCTATTTGAAAGAGAAACACAGACATTCCTCATTTAATGATCAAGTTCAGACCTGTGACCAGGTCATTAAATAAACTGGTCATTAAATGAGGAATTGCATGTACGGTGTTCATTATAATATTCAGAACAGAGAAAAGTTCCAAGGAAGCTCCACTCTGATGACTTTGCTTTTATTTGCATAACTCTTATGTGCAATACTGTAATGAACACAAAACTACAGTGCTTGTACTGTACAATCAACAAAAATTACAGTACCTTATAAACAAGGTGTATCGTACAAATGAAAATACACTGAGCCTCTATAAACAAGATGTACAAAACTGTATCCCAAAAAAGACAGGTAAGAAAGCTGAGCAGCATATGGTAAGTGAAAACAGTGCTCTTCAGCAGTAAGTCTGGACAGTCATTACACAGGTAGGTTGTTTAATGAGGACTAATTTGTAGTGCTTACTAAAAGATTAGGAAGGGTGTGGGGAAAAGTGAAGGATGGAAAAGGAGAGGCTGGACTTCATTAGTGTGGATTATATACTTGTATGAAAATATCACACTGAACACCATTAATATGTGCAAGTAATACACATCATTAAAAATTTTTAACTCAAGTAGACATATGCTTAGACCAAGTGATCTTCTTTTTAATAGTTCTTAGAAAAATACGAACAAATATGTTGAGTTTCAAGACAATGCTGTGGGTGGGGAGTGCAGTTCAGTGAAAGAGTATTTGCCTAGCATGTGAGGCCCTGGGTTCAATCCCAAAAGATGGAACTAAAGAACCGCTAAAGAACAAAACAAAACAAAACAAAAATAATAATAAATCGGATAAGACAATATTGTGATTCCTTAAATGCTGGTCAACAGGATAAGTGTCAGAAAAGTAAATTAAATATAGTTATGGAATCTCCTGTAGCAAATAAAAAGAGTGAAGATGGACTGGGGTTGTAGCTCAGTGGTAGAGCACTTTCCTACCATGCATGGGGCCCTGGCTTCAATCCCCCGCACTGAAAAAAAAAAAAATGAAAAGGATGTATTTGTAGGAACCTGCACAGGCCCTAAAAGAGAGACAGTATGGAAAAATATATACCATGTTTCATTCAAGTTTTTAAGAAAGTACATTAAAAATAACATCAGACTAGTAGTCAACAGTGAAAAAAGACATATATCAAACCATAGAAAGGTCTGAAATGTTTAGAAAAGGAGGTGAATATTATTATTTGGCTTTTTTTAGAAAAGAACATACCCTAGAAATAACATGAAAGGTTTAATGCTGATTTTCCCCAAATCATCAAAAAGTATAATGCAATACCAAATAAAACCCCACTGTTTTCTTCTTAGAGTTTGACAGGTGATCAACTGGGGGCAAGTTCTGAAATGTAGCCGATGCATTTTTGTAAAAGAATAAGGGAAAGCTTGTTTACCAGACCTTAAAAATGTACCTTGAAGTTAAGACAATTAAGATAATGTGGTATGGGTACAGAAAAAGCCTGTTAGATCAAAGGAATAGTATAGTAGTCTGGAATTAGACCCATGCATAGTAGGCAGGACCCTTTCAGTTACTAGAAGAACTTTAAATCTAATCTGCTTATGAAAAAAAAATCAAGAAAATGAGCAATGGGAAAACAACCCATTCATATCAACACTATTGCTGCATTATTCACACCAGCTGAAAGGTGAAAGCATTCCACATATCCTTCACAGACGAACGGTCAACAAAATGCAGTATGTACCCACCATACGACTGAGCCTAAAAGAAATTATGGCAAGCATTGCCACATGGATAATGCTCAAAGACATCATGCTAAGTGAAACAAGTTAATGACAAAAAGGCAAATTCAGTTTTGTGTGATGCCCTTACCTGAGGTACCTAGAGTAAAGATATTCATTAAGACAGAAAGTAGAAGGGCAGCTGCCAGGCAGTGCAGGCTGGAGGCAGTGCGGAATGACTGTTCAGTAGTTATACAGTTTCAGTTCTGGAAGATGAAGAAACTTCTGGAGATGGGTGGTGTAATGGTTGCCGAATGTACTGCCACTCAACACTCAAAAGCGGTTAAGATGGACAACTCTGTGTTATGTACATATTTCCACAGAAAAATAAAATGATCCATGGAATACATAAGAGATACACCAGGAAATGCTAAATAATTAGAATCAAGATCTCCAGCACAGTTAGATTTCTTTCCGTATCTATTTATTGCATTTCTCTACACACTGGTTTTATTGATCTCCACTTTCCCAGATGGTGGAAAGCGCAGATGTCAAATAGGCCCCGGATTCTATACCTGGAGCTTTACATCCTCTCAGCTTCCCCATCCAAAAATCCCCAGAAAAGGACCCCAATGATGCAGTTCTGCTAAGGTTTCCACACAGGAAGCAATCAAATGTGGCTGAGAGGATGGTGTCTCATGGAGCCAAGAAAATGGCTGTCATTTAATTTATGAAGACAGTTTACTAATTCCTCCCTTCCTTCCTTTTCCTTTTCTTTTTCTTTTTTTTTTCTTTCTTTCTGGCTATCAAATTCACAAATAAGAGTAACATCCAATCTTTTATCAAAGTCTGTAGAAATGCAAAGGGCCAAGAACTACAGAGACACTCTTCTAGAAAAAAAACAGAGTAAAAGGCTTTCACTATGAGGACTTGTTATAAACTTCTTAGTTCCAACAAAAATATAGATAAGTGGATCAATAGAACAGAGTTGCTTAGAAAAGCAATCGTACCGCCGCCTGATTTACAACATGGGTGCCAAAGCACATGTCAATAAAGAGTGCAGAGTTTGTTAAATATGCATAAGGGGTCCATAAAAGTATTGACTGTTTTCTTACATCACAAAAAATTTATTTAAGGTGAATTGTAGATCAAATGAAGAAAGGTGAAACAAGAAAGCTTCTAGTAGAAAACAGAGGAAAATACCTCCCCCATGTTGCATTGCCCATTTTCTTAAGAGATACACAAAAAGTACTAATTAAAAATGAAAGAGAAAAAGTGAACTTTGTTAAAACAGGAATTGCTTATTTAAAAACACAATTGAGAAAAATATTTATTTCTATACATGAAGATAGATTGATCGATCAGTGTGGTCTTGGTACAAAGAAAGGAAAAAAAGAAAAGTTTAGTTGATTAAAGGAAGAGAATAGGGGTCTGGAAATACATCCATGCATCCTAGCTGAAACTCTTCTGGTACAAGTAATAATCTAAGTCTTACTTGCTTTAGTGAAACAAAAAATGTGTTAAAGAAACTAACACTACAAAAACAATTCATATATACCTGTGCTCAATGCAGCATTATTCAAAACAACTGAAAGGTGAAAGCAAGGCACACATATCAAGAAAAAAAAAAAACTACAAATAAATAAGAAAAAGATAATCCAAGTTTTTAAATGTACAAAAGAAGGCCGAGGATTTAGCCCAGTGGCACCATGCCTGCCTCGAAAGCGCAAGTCCTGAGCTCAATCCCTGGTACCAAAAAAAATAAATAAATAAAATAAAATAAAATAAATGTACAAAAGATTTGAAAAGGCACTTCATAAAGGAAGACTTCCAAATGATCAGTAATCCTATGAAAATGTACTAATGAAAGCCCTCATGTCAGACCACTGTGCATGACCAAAATTTTTTACAATGACCAACATTTTAAAAGTAAACAATCCCAAGAGGCGGCACTGATGTGCGACTGGTACTAACTTCCATTCCCGGCACAGTGACAAATTGCCAAAATTACTTTGAAAACTGGCACATTATCTTTTAAAGATGAAGGGGCAGTTATTTATGAACTAACAAATCTACTCATGTCCAACCAAAATGTGTCTATATATGCACCAAAAAGCATGTGGGAAAGTCATAATAGTGTAACGATCAAACACATAAACTGATATTGTGGGTGCCCATCAATAGTACATGGATAATTTATACCCAGTTCCTACACAAAACACCAGACAGAGGAACAAACTATTGGTATCTGCAACATGGACAGCCACAATCATCTAATACATCACATTGAGCAAAAGAAGCTAAACATAAAAGAGTTCAAAATCAACCCACGGTGCCAGAAATAAGATGGTGCATAGCTGGGGAGGGAGAAGCAAATAAGAACTGGGTAGAGATTCACAGGAGGCTTGCAAGGTGCTAGAAATGTACTGTGTCTTAATCTGGTTACACAGCTGGGCTCACTTTGTCCAATCAACACCTGTAATACACGTGCACTTTTCTACGTCAGTGACAACTGATTTAATAGGATGGAAAAACAAATGCTTACTCCCTGATGAAAGAACAGAACTTGATAGCATCTCATGGGCGAGCAATCTGGTCGTATTTAACAACCAAGTAATTCCAGTTCTAGGAGTCTGTCACATGAGCATATGTGTTGGTAATAAAGAAAATAATAAATTTGTAACTTTTTAACTTTGCTTTTTTTTTTTTTTTCCAGTACCTGGGCTTGAACTCAGGACCTTGTGCTTGCAAGGCACACAAAGTGTCACTGAGGTACATCCCTGTAAGAGCTTTATCTCTGCTTTTTTTTTTTAATTTGTAACTTTTTAAGCCTTACATGTCATGCCTTCTTTTAGACACTTTACATGTATCACTGTATTTATTAATTCACCATGAACCTAGAAGACAGGTACTGTTTTCCCACAGTACAGAGATGTAAATAGCATTAGCTGTAATAATAAAAATGTGAAATCAAAGCAATCTGAATGATGAAATAGTTATCTAATTCAGAGTGTATAATGAATGAGATAAATACGTTAAAATTTTTCATAATTAATTAACAAAATGAAAAACAGAGGCAAAAACGATTATTTTAGAGCTCATTTTGTTTTAAAAACTACAGATATAGACATGGGAGGATACAGACTAATCTGCTGTTTGGTTATCTCTAGGAGGTTGAGGGACTTATTTCTTTTGGGGGGTGGTAATTAAGTTTATTGGTACATTTTAGGTGTACAATACAGTTATATTCTTCATTGGGGTCTTGCATCTTTACATGATGCATCTTCGTTCTTATTTTTTCCCCATTCCCAGCCCTCCCCTTACCCCCTCCACACTTTCCTGTTTACAAAGACAATGTTTCCATGTTTTTCTTTTTCTCATATTTTTTCTTTTCCCTTTTTTACCTTTCCCCTATTTCTCCCACTTATTTCTGGCCCATGCATTTCTATATGGATGGGACATTTTACACTAAGCAATGTACTACATTCATGTTGAGGAATAAAAATGTAAAG
Source organism: Fukomys damarensis (assembly GCF_012274545.1). NCBI lineage: Eukaryota > Metazoa > Chordata > Mammalia > Rodentia > Bathyergidae > Fukomys > Fukomys damarensis. The sequence goes on along the minus strand of NW_022900926.1, from coordinate 12,254,156 downwards.
CCATTTCTCCATCAAAAGTGATAATAATACATCTTAATTTATCCATTTAAGCTCAATCAAGAGGCAAAACTATATGGAATAAACTCAAGAAGCACATCTTAAAATATATCCAATAAAAGGATAAAAGGGCCAGGGATTTAACTCAGTGGTGCTGCGCCTGTCTGACAAGCCCAAGGTCCTGAGTTTGATTCCTGGTACAAAAACAAACAAACAAACAAAAACAAAACAAAACAAAACAAAATATATATATATATTCCTGCATCTAAAGCTCTTCATATTTTAACCAACTTTTAATAGTGATCTTTAAATCCATTTCCTCTTAACACCAGCCAACACCAAAAAATTCCTGCATCTAAAGCTCTTCATATTTTTAACCAACTTTTAATAGTGATCTTTAAATCCATTTCCTCTTAACACCAGCCAACACCAAAAATATATATAATAAGGAATATTTTACTCTTTTCTTTTTGAGAAAACTCTGTATTTCTTGCTTCTTTGTTTTGGGGGATACTGAATGAAAAGTTACACTTGAGAGTAAACTCAGCAAAACAACACAAGTGTAAAAACCATTAGTGGTGAAAGCACTTGCTAAATACTGACATCTGACTGTGTGATAGATCAAGTTTAGCTGCTTTGGGGTATCTAATTCAAAAGATGAAGGTATATGGAAGAAAAATAAGTCCTTGGCAACCAGGCTGACAGAATTACTGACAGTACTGGTTTTCAACCTTACCTAATCACAAAAGAATGTTTTCAAGAGTTGGATTGCAAAACTCTGTGGAACAAATTACAAGATATAAACAGTGTATTTATATGTATACAAAGAATTTGGGGAATCCATAGCCAGGATTTCTTTTTTATTTGTCAAACCAAAATGTTAAAGTCTCTCCTTTTCTCTGTCATTATTGCCTTTTAACTAAACAATTTATCAAGAAGATAGATTGCAAGCCCTTTAGTAGTCATGCCTAAAAGGTAAGAAGACACTGGCAAGAAGAGAAAGAAGAAGAAAGAAAGAAACAAAAACAAACAAGGGACTTGAAGGGACTGTGAGCATCCAAAGTCTGGCAGATTTGGCAACAGGTGAATTTTCTTTGGAGGGTATTAATTTTGTAAGTCAAAGCTATTAAAATCTGACTTCCCGTTCAGGTTTGGAAGGTCTCTTGCTTCAACTCTCCCGAGGAGCTGTATTCCATCCAACTAGGCCCACCCCTCACTGGCTCATATTTTAAGTGCAAAATCTACTGGTCAAGACCATTCATTTATCTTGCCATGTACCATGTGGAAGTCTCTGTCAGTGTTAATCTGGGCTTCCGGATAAGTCTACATGCCCCTCCTAAATGCACAAACCTACAGTTCCCAGAAATGTCTCATGATCCTTTTCAATACAGTTTCACCTCACAACTCAGTTGGAATCAGACTAGCTGCCACCCAATGAATAACTCTTTTTATTTTCAGCTTACTCCTTCAAGATGCCTGACTCTGACAACTTGTTGACCATGCTGAAAGTGATCCATCGCATTTCTTTAGATTCTCTTCCTCTTTCTCCTAAAGATCATTTTGTACTTTCTCCACCCTTCTTGAACCTTGATTCGACCCATACCCTCTGCCGACAATTCCATTAAAAGAGATCAATCCGTGACCCTCTGATGCCAGCCCTTCCATTGTGCCCCAGCTCCTGTGCCCTCTTGCCTAAGTCTCCCTCACTCTCCTACATAGTCCATTTTCCCCTTTCACTCACTGTAACTGAAAGGCAACACACTGCTCTCATCTTTCAAAACCCTCTCTTGCTACCACCGGCCCCTGCAAGTGATGTCCTATCTCTTGCCCCTGACACAAACCTCTCCCTAGTGCTACCTGTACTCACTGCCTCTGATACTTCTCCCATTCTCTCTCTGTTTCCATCAGAAGTTTCCCTTGCCCCTCCACAGGAGCTACTTTGGTCAAGAACCCTGAGAGCCTTCAAATTGCTCTATCTCCTGGTCATCTTCACTCCACACTTACACAGTTGGGTGTCAACAGCTGACTAGCTCCCCCTGGAAACAAGCTTTCTTGTTTAGAGGAGCTCTACAACAGAGCTCTTTGTCTGGCTTTCCCCCTATCTCACTGTCGACTTCTCCTCACTTTCCTTTACTGGTTCCATTACCTTTATCAACCAGGACCTAGTCCTGGGTTCTCTTCTTTGAGTTTACCCAATTGCCTGGTAATCTCATCCAAGCTCATGGCGTTCAAAATCGCCCCTCTGTTGGGCTCTCCCCAATTGTGTTTCCAGAATGACCTCTTATCCAGCCTCTAATATCCAACTGGGTACTCAGTACCTCCAGCGGATGTCTAGTAGGTGTCACACATCTAAGTGCTATACACTGAGCTTCTCTTCACCTGCCAAAAATGTTTCTCCCACACTCTTCCACTGCAGAAAATGGCAATTCCATCAACTTGCTGACTCAAACCAACACATTCTGGAGTCTTCTTCTGCTCCTATTTCCTTCCCCTCTCTTCTTCCCCAATCTGAGCCCATCAGAAAGTCCACCTGGTTCTAGTTTCAAAATACATCCACACTCTGACCAGTATTTATCACCTCCATTCTTATTCCCTGGTCCACTCCACTCTCCCTTTTGTTTGGATTACTGCAGCAAATGCCTTTTCTCCAGTGCCCTTTCCCTCATGTGGCAGGCGGCCCTTGTTGAAACATGGTACTCTATATGAGATCAGGGGGAATGGACGTCACTGGAGACCCCTGCAGTAGGTCCCAGCTGTGAGCCACCACAGCACTGGTTGCAGGTTAAAGAATAGACAGAAAGAGACTTATAGTGAAGCTGAGTCTTGGGTCCTGATCAATGCAGCTCTAGGCAACAAAGACAAAGGCTCCCAAGCACATCCAATATTTATTGAACACAATCATGAGATGGAATGGTGATCTTGGGAGCTATGGAGTCATCTAGTGAATTATTGCTGAACACCTGGTGTGATGGCACCAGGCACGGGTATTAGGGAGTAGGCGCTGCTTATCTTGCTAGGATAGAAAAAACTGGTACTGGGATCAGGTGCAATTAGCAAGCAACCCACAAAGTCAGTGAGAAGGGAGGGAAAAGGAATTGAATTGGGGTCACATTGACTTCAGCTGCATGTAATTCAGCAGGCCCCGCCACTTCACAGACCAGGACTTAGGCCTCCGTGACAGCCACTAGCAAAGGGACAATACTAACCCAACTCTGCTACCTGATACGCCTATCTGAGTCATGCAGGGCTTCCGTCTGACTCCTGATATAAAACAATACAGCCAAATTAGGGAAGGCAAGAAGCATGTACCACTCATAGCCTGCTAGTACTGGGCAGGGATATCTCCTATAGTACTTCTTTCCCAAAAATCTTGAGTTGGCTCCCTGCGTTGCCCAAAGTAAATAGCAACGTCCTTACTAAGTGACCTAAGAACTTCTCTGCCCTGCCCTCTTCAACATCCAACTTCCTTCTGTCATCTTCTGTCCCAGTATTTCACCCTTCTCTGACTCTTCTCCAGCCACACTGACCCACTCGCTCTTCCTGGAAGAAGCCAGGCTTACTCCTACCCAAGGCCTCTCCAACTGCATTACCTCTGCCAAGAATACTCTTCATCTGAGACAGAAGACTCACTACCTCAGCTCCTTTAAATTCTCACTCAGTAGGAACGTCCCTTCTTTTAAAAATCCAACTTTTTGCCAGGCATGGTGGCACATGCCTGCAACCCCAGCACTCTAGGAGGCCCAGGAGGATCACCTTGTGTCTTAATGTGATACTATCAGATACTATCTCAAAATTTAAAAAAATAAGACATGGGGATGTACCTCAGAGTGAAGAGCCAGTGTTCAATCCCCAGTACCATAAAAGGAAGGAAGGAAGGAAAAAAAAGAAGGAAAGAAAAAGTGCAACCTTCTAAACTCTCCTATGTCCCTTTCTTGTGTTTCTCTGTAGCAACTGCCATCACAGATAGTTTATGTGCAATGTGAAGTTCCACGAAGAAAAGGGTATTTATTCAACGTATTTGTTGCTGCATCCCCACAACCGAGCTAGGACTTTACAAAGTTAGAATGATCTGAATGAACAAATTTGGCCAGGAAGTGTTCTAATCACTACATCCAGTTCTGTTTCACTCTGACTGCACATGGTTTCTCTAAGATTAAAATTTCCCATTTGGATATTCTTTTCAGAAAACTATTCTTTCCAGAAAACATACCAAGTGCAACCTTTTTCATTCACAGTTTTGTTTCCTGGACACCTGCCAGATGACAGCCCCTTTGTTGATGATCCCTCACCAATCTGCCAGACAGTAACAAGAAAAGCATGTTGGGGCTGGGGATTTAGCTCAGAAGAAAGAAAGAAAGAAAGAAAGAAAGAAAGAAAGAAAGAAAGAAAGAAAGAAAGAAAGAAAGAAAGAAAGAAAGAAAGAAAGAAAGAAAGAAAAGAATCTTGTCCCAAAAGTATTTTTCCTAAGAAAACTCTGTAAGGGAAAGTGACAAGCCTTTTCTGTTTCCTTTGTCATTAAATCAAAGAGCCACACTATGAAAAATTCACTGCCAGTTTCTTAATTTTTCAGTGTTCATAAATTTGGTTTTTGTCTGATTTGTGGCAACAGGATACCTACATTTGGTGAGCTCCTTGGTAAAATTACATGTGATGCTTTTAGAGAGAGTTCATCCTCTAGACTTGTTTGGTTCATTTCTCAAAGTCCGAAGCAAAAAAAAAAAGTCATTTGTAATGAAAGTAGAAGAAACAGAACCGACAGCCAAGAATTACTCAATGAGCTACCTTTTGCTGATTCTGAAGTCACATTTCCTTAAGTAAAATACTGTTAAAGCTAATTGCTATTGAAACAGGTTCGACTGGCGTTCCAGATCACATTATAGCTGAGGCTGCCATGTGCTCACTAAAACTCTTGCTCTGCTCCTGAGCACATGGAAGCAGATGGGGACATTGCTGCTCCTCTTGCACTTGGATGGGGCTGTACAGCTGGCTCTTCACATGTGCCTTTACTCTGTGGTTCAGTGTGAAGAGTTAAGAAAAACTCCCACATGCTTCTCTCTGCTCCCTTACCTTCAAGGTGGATGTAGATCACCAAGCAGAAGATTCTGGTCTCTAAATATGATGTGAGGACCCTGACAGACCACAGAACAGACTGCTCACTGGCCAGGAACATTCAGTCTGGTTCTGGTGTGAACTTGAAATACACTTTTATTGTGTTAAGGTATATTCTCCAGATGTCTAGCAAGGGTGCACACATAAAACAAACATCCTACTAAGCTTCAAGAAAACCTTTCATCTGTAATACTGGATAACTACCACAGTATGGTAGAAGTTGATGAAGGCCTTCCAAAACCAAAGAATGAGTCCTTAAATATAAACTGAAATGATTTGGAACACCATCGTTAACTGAGTAAGACCTATCCTCACTCTTTGAGTCAAGGTTCAGACTAATTTTCAATTTTTATTCCAGTGGTAATGAACCTAATAAGTATGTCATAATATCTTTCCCCAATCAGGATCTTCCAAAGAGTATTCTAAACATCACTCATATCACGGCATACTTCCTCTTAAAACTGTTAAATAAATCCATTTACACATACTTTTGAACGTCTACTATGTCTAAACCAATGAGATAATCTTGTGGAAGAAAAAGAAAATATTGGGTGCCTACTTCTACCCTTCAGATTAACTTAGATAATTCAATTGCTCCATAATTCAGTGTTTTTTTAATACTGGAATATATGTGTGCATGTTGACCAAGAAAGGTAAGTTGGGAAAGATGAAAATGTGGATGACATCAGATGGAACAACAAAAAGATGGAGCCACAAGGGATGGGGCTAATGAGGAAAGTGAGGTAGAACCAGCTATTTAAGATTTTTCCCTGGTTTTGAGTTGGAGATATTTCCCCACAATCATCCAGGTATTTCCCACATCCATACTTAAACACTCCAGCCTATTTCTCCAAAATAATCCAATCTATGGCCATGACTGTTGACTACACTCCAACCCAGGAATTTCTTGGAACAAGGCTGCGTTTACAGGACTGAGGTCCTAAGAAATGCCAATTATCAAGAACATCCTTGGACCAGAGTCTGGGGGAGGGGTGTAGGCTGGGCTTGTGAAAGAATCTGGGTCCCGGTATTCTTGGAACATGGAGCTGAAGCCCAGCCTGTGGTTATTTTACAATTCCTCATGGTACCAGAAGAATGGAGGTTTGTATCCTGTCCTGTTATCTATGAGCTGATATTATTTATACGCCACTTTACCTCTCTGAACTTCCAGTTTCCTCAGCTGTAAGATGGGAAGGAGAAAAAGGTCATATGCTGCTATAAGAACTGAGATGCTACATGCTAAGACACAGCACAGTGTTCGGCACGTAGGAAGCATGCCATAGTAAACATGTCACTTGTTTCATTATTTCCACACCGTATGTTCATAGGATTAGCAAGAGTCTAAGACAAAATCTTTTTGCTGTCATTAAGAAGGAATCTCGTTATGCTGCTGAGGCTGGTCTCAAGCTCACTAGTTCAAGCCTTCCTTCCACCTCAAGCTTCTCAAGTAGCTGGAACTATACACATGTGCCACTAGCCTCACTGAGAGAAAATCATCTAATTTCATCTATCCTTTCAAACCAACTAGAAAATAAAAAACAACAGAAGTCCTCCATTGTGTGAATGACATAGATAAGAATACACCTGAAGAATGCTCTCAAAATACTTTTAATACAATAGGAGATACTTCAAAGACTTGATGAAAAGTTTTCATAAACCATATGGCAAAGGTGAGTAAAAATATATTTTCCCACCACTTTATGGTCATTTCCAAACAGCCTGATTCACTGAAAGAATAGATCCTATAGGTTGCCTCAGGTGGCCTAAAATAAATTTGTTGACCAAAAGCTCCAATGATTTTTGCTAGAAATTAATTTTCAGTACCCACACAACTAGAAGAAGGTGTTTGATCTTGAGTTGCTCTGCTATCATGGAAGTGTGTGTGTGTGTGTGTGTGTGTGTGTGTGTGTGAAGGGCAGAGGCAACCAGAGACATAGGAAGGGTGAAGCAGGGAAGAGACACTCAGAGGCTCAGATAGTGGCTAATTACCAATCAGCACATAGCCATTTCATTGGTTTCCCAGGCTGCCTGGTTGTTAGGATGCCTTCCAACTCAATGACAACCCTGTTTATCCTGACTCATATCCTACAAGGAACAGTGTGCAACACATGAAGAGAATTTGGGACTCTTACCACTTACCTCTCATTTGCAACCTAATGCTACAGAGGTGTATGAAAAAAATGGATAAAACCTTAAACTATAATCAACTTTCAATTATTTATGTACAAAACTGGTTCTTTGTCAGATATGTTACATAAAGGTTTAAAAAATGAAATAAAAGACCCTGCCTAGTTTTCCTGCACTACATAAACAGCTCACTGAGAATACAGTCGCATTTCAGTGAGTTCTATGTAAAACCAAAAGTATAACCTCCTGTCAAACAAATCCCCTCAAACATATTAGCTATTTGATCTGGATTCTCTGGGGCTTCTTTTCCTCCTCTGAGAAGTGAAGGAGCAGGACTAAACAGTTTCTGGAGTTCTTTCCAGATATAAAGTCTGAGATTCTTTCTTGAAGCTGATGTCTCCATCAGCAGTGAATCACAGGGACTTCCAAGATAATCTGGACAAATCTTATACAATGCTGGAATCCCTCGGAAAGTATTACCAAACTATTTCTACTGGCAGAACATTTACTACCTCTTCAGGCAGTTCAATCAAGCTTCCAACAGCTTTTTTCTATAGTGGGTTCTTATACTCAGATGGAAATTCTTTGTAGTAGTCAAGCAATTGGCTCACAAACTTATGGAGTCCAGGAAACCCCACAGTCTGCTATCTGTAAGGTAGCGACTCAGGCGAGCCAGTGGTAAAGTTCCAGTCCAAGTCCACAAACATGACAAACAGCTGAGCCAATGTTGTAAATCCCAGCCCCGGGGCAGGAGAAGATGGCATGAGACAAGGGGTCCCAGCTCCAGCAGGTACAAAGGAAGAAAAAGAGCAAATTCCCTCTTCATTCAGCTTTGTTTCTATGTAGACCTTCAACAGATTGGATAGCGCCCTTCCCAATCAACTTCACTGGATTAATCATCCCAAATGAAACATCCTCCCAGACAATACCCAGAAATCATGTTTAACCCAGGTACGGGGTAGCACAGTTAAGTTGATGTATAAAATTAACCATGACTCTTTCTCTGGGAAATTTTTGCATATGAACCATAAAAATGAAATATTCTACATAATTATACTTTTCCATGTCAGTGTTAGATATTGAAGGTAAGGGCTTACTTTTCAAGCACTAAAGTGCATATAAGTAATAAAACTTTTGTATGTGGCTATAACTGAAGAGTGAATATATCATTTTGAACTCCAGTCCATATACCTCTCCATTCTCCTTCCTACATTAAACTTCATTTCAACAAGTAGAAGGGTGATCACGCAGATATTCTGGGGTCAAAATATCTGCATCTTCACGTGCATTTTGTGTAGACTTTACATTTATTTAATTAAAGTATTTATTGCTTTATCTTTGATGCAGGATAACAAACCCAGGCCTATCATTCTAATCTCCAAGATATACTCTAAGTGAAAGTTATATGACATATGCATATATTTGAGGAAGATGATATTCAAATATTTGGAAAGAATTATTAGGTTGGTTCAAAGGTTTAATCAGGCAACATAACAATGTCGTGGAAAATTTATCACATTAAAAATGAGCAAAAGAGTTCTAACATACCAGAGTTTAAGCTCTGCACTTGGATTTAGTTAAAACTCTTTGAATGATAAAATACCTATTTTTTATTTCCTATGGCTATAGGCATTCACAACGCTGTATATGTTATACATCCAAATCCTTCGTTGTAATCATAAACTTATCACTAGGAATTAGCATTAGTCTGACTGCTACTATACTTTATTAGCATTTTTTAATGCCGAGAGCATTTATTTATTCACCTAGAAGGCTGCCCCTAAATTTAAATATCAAGCGTGGGGCCCTCGCCTTTTATGGCCATGGATGGGTGCAGGGGTGGGTCCTGGAGTCCTTATCCAGGACACTGGAACCCAGGGACAAAGGTGGGACAAGGAGATGCCAAGGATTGCTACTGCACTTTAAAAGGAACAGCAGGACCGGGGATTTGGCTCAGTGGTTCTGCCACCTGCCTCACAAGCTCAAGGGCCCAAGTTCAATCCCCTGTTCCAAAAAATAAATAAATAAAAATAAAAAATAATAATAATAATATCAACATCAAATTTAATTTCTTACAATGTCTGAAAACAGAACAATCTATTGAATATCTGGATTCCAGGAAACTGCACAGGCTGAGTGCAGCAAAATGTACCATTGAACACATATTTTTTACTCTCTTCTTAATAAAAGGAGGTGCATTGAAATCACAAATAGTACTAGCAACAGACCCCTAAACTACGGTGTTTCAGAGTATCCTTGATCTCCAAAGAGATCAAAAAATGTAAAGTCTGTATGAGTGACTACCAAGTAAATGCAAAAAAAATAAATAAATTTTACTAAGAGCAGTGTGCTTTAGGTTTCTTCTTCGTAAAATTAAAGTATCATCACCAAATGTGTCAGCCTGCTGGAGTGTTTGTGGCCATGAGAGGAGAAAAAGTGTAAAAGATCATCAAAACCTCTAGAAGGTACCACAGCGGCGTGAGGATATTAAAATAACTGCAATCACTGTTCTTACCCACATCGGTCACCATTCTCATCTGAATACTAAACTAAGTCACATATTTAAAACACAAAACAAAAAAGCCTTCAAGCTAGAATTTTCTGGAGAACAAACTTTTTCAAGACATTTTAGAATTTCCTGCTCCTTCTACTGCTAAGCTAAAAGTACTGCACAGCCACTTTTGAATATTTTCACACCTCTGTTTCCAATCCTGGCCAAACTTTCACATATAAAAAAATGCTGTGTCAAGATAATAAGGAAAAAAGTTCAGCGCATGCTACCGAACCTCTAAAACAAACTTTGGAACAAAAATAATGGTGGTTATGTTTTCAGCTGTCAGTTGTCACTGACAAGCTATATCTGTCCTGATTTCTAGAGTTTTCACAAATGAACATTTTAATTTTTTCTTATATTTTTAATCTTAATTCTCAGAACTGAAACCTTATATATTGCTAAGGCAATGGAACATATAGCAGCCTTCCAACTCTGCCAGACTTGAAAACAAGTCAAGGCCACAAAGGTAATACTCAATAACTTTAGAAATGGAAGTATTTGATAATAAAATTGTATGTATTTCTTTATACATCTACTCTAATAAGAATTCACGAGAGACTCAGTAGACTTCAGCCGAGTGTGGGAAGGGAGAGTCATTACCTTTCTGATAGGATAATCTCAGGGTCAAGTGATTTTCCTCGTTTACATCATCCCCAGGGGGAGTGTAAACAAGTGTGTATCAATCTTCAGGTAGAAGGAGACAGAGGGCTTTCTAAGATAGAAAAAGGGTAGAAGAGAGAGGGAATCACACCAAGAAAAAATTGAATAGCATTTTTATAGTGATAAAGCCCCAAAACAAATGGAAAGTAATATTCAGGCAGGTTAATTACAGAGTGTTTTAATGATGTCATTATTTAAAGGCCCATTAGGAGTCAGTGAGTTATTTTAAGGAAAAGGTTAGAAGGGCTCAGGGGAACTCAAACCCCACAATTTCCAAGAAATACGAAGCACACACACTGACCCTAGTCTGTCTTTAAGTGCATAAATAAAAGAAATAAGCCTTCATGCTTTCCGAGTCATGGAAGCCAGGGCACAAGTGCCTTTTTTTTTTTTAAACCTAAAAGAAGAAAAACAACAACAGTAAAATTAAAACCACTAAGTTCAATTTCACGGGCCAGTTCCTAAAAATAGGTCAGACTTGACTTTCTGACGGAAAGAAATACAACGTAAGAAAAAAAGAAAAAGAAGCTGAGACAACCTGAACCCCTTTCGAAGGCATCTGAACTGAATGCCAAGTCCACAAGGAGGCCTGATTTTCATGGATCTCTAGGGAGCTGTGCTGAGCTTTGTCCACCAGGGACTGAGGACACTAACATGACAGGGAATAAAAAGGTTATGAAAAAGCATGCGTGCTTAGTTCCTTCTACTTGTAGATTGTTTAAATACACAAATTCAACCATTACAGAAGCTTCACTGTTTCAAGTTTTATATGTTATTTTTCCATAAACTCACACATAAAATGGTGGGATAAAGCTATAATACAGCTCATACTCTACGCTTGGAATATTGCATTCAATATTTTTTTCTTCACATATCATAAAGAGTATGGTTTATTAAAAAAACAAGAGTTTACTTTATCTTTGTGCGCTATATGCATAAACATCTTAGGATCGTGACTTAGAACTTTTCTTGTCACTTCATTATGCATTAATAACCTCTTTAGAATAAACTCCAACAAAATTTTTACTTTGGAGTACTTTTCCCAATGAATCAATTCAGTCATAATTTTCTTAAAGATGATACACATCTACTGAGATCAAGAGAGGACAATCAAAAGTCTCAATAAATCAGACACATAACCTTAAATATTGGATGGTTTTTCTTATATGAGAAGCTCAAGTTATAAATAAACAACAAAATAAAAGATAAGAGGAAGAAGGGAGATAGATCTTCCTCAAAGAGTAAAAAGATCAAGAGATGAAGGGAGGAAGAGGAAGGGAAGGGAAAGCAATGAAAAAAGAAATGAGGACATGTTTCGTACATGTACCAACCCCGCACACGGAATGTAAATATTATGTACTGCAAACATGGGTTAATAAAAAAGTTCACGCTTTTACACGCATTTTACCTTCTCGATGCCCCTATCAGCAAACACTTACTGAACAACCATACCTGTGCCATACACTGTGCTGCCCGCTAAGATAAGTAAGAACATGAGCATGTATTCGTAGAAATATTTTAAAAATAATGTATGCAGCACGGGTAACTCATTCCCTGGCACAGAATAGACAGCACAATGTCAGGGAAGACTCCTTTAAATATGAGGCATCCCCAAAATTCTATGCTTTCAGTTTACACTAATATACTGTGATACTAATTTTTTTAATAAGAACAAGAATTTTCCCTGCCTTTTACAATGCAGTGCTGGGGAAAGAGGGTCAGACAAGCACACAAAACTACACAGCACGTTGTGTTCTGTCATTAGTCAGGTATAAACAAAGACATAACAAGCAATTATTTTCTCAAACTAGAATGTGGAAATAGAGAAAGACTATATTCATGCTGGAACTCACACTTGAGCTGGGGTTTCAGAAAATGGGAAGGGACTCGGTACAGAGGTTAGCTGGATTATAGGACCCAGACAGGGAATCGTTAGACCAGCCCAAGGCCAGTTTTGATTACTAGAGCAAGAGCTTACTTCAGATTTTATTCACCAAGGAACAAGAAGCCAGTAAAGGCAATTGAAGAGGAAAGTTAAACATACATATTAATATGCATACCTATTTACCGGTTTACACATGCATGTATTTATAGATCTCAAAGTATAAGACCACTCCAAAATACCTTCTTCCTAGGCAGTCATTTTACTCTGAAAAATAATGAAATCTTGACTCTTTCTGGGCACTGAATGATAAGGAAAGCATTCCAGCAAGATGGTAAGTGTCTACAGAAAGTAAGGGAGGAGAGCCAAGTGCCCATGAGGTCCTGGGGTGTCTGGCACTGTGCTGGTCCGTGACAGACTGGCACACAGACCCGCATGGGCATCTGATGCCCTGGATGCCGTAGCCCTGGAGAAGACCCTGCCTCATGACACCTGTGCATGCCCCTGGGACAGGCTGGAAGTGGCCTGGGTGTGTCCCCACACAGATGTCCACTGTTCTCAAGCCCTCACCTGGGAAAGGTGACACTGGAAGACGAAAACGCTGCCCCTCCTGGAGTCTGGGACAGATGGAGGGGACTTGGGAGCAGAAGGATATCCTGTTTCCATCATGTTTCATGATTCCTTTTCTACTCATGGGTGAATGTATTCCTAATTTGTTCCCATAACAATGTGGAGGGCAAAAATGACAGAAATTTACACTCTTGCAGCTCTGGATGTCCACATTCAAAAGCGTAGTCTTCACTGGCCATTTTGTCTTTAAGGTCTGTAACGGTGCTTCTTCGCTCGTAAGTACATCACTGTGATCCCTGCGTCCATCTCTCTAGCCTTCTCCTCTGTGTGTGTCTCTGCAACTGTTCCTCTTATTCTAAAGACATCAGGCATTAAATCAAGGCTTCATTTTATATTTATTACATCTGTCAAGACAATTTTCAAACAAGGTCACATTCGGAGGCTCTAAGGCTTAGAATTTCCAACATATCTTTGAGAGGGAACACAATTCAACAAATAACAGTTGGCTTGTAGATCACTAAAGAAAAAAATGCTGCATCTCCCACCACTCGAAGGCCTGTCTAGTCAGGTGACTTTAGCAGATTAACAAAGCACACACAGAGGCATGACAGGCCCAGGTCCCAGGAGGTGGCAGCACAAAGCCCCATTAAAAGGCCAGCCTCCGACCTCTCAGTAGTCCCCATGACCCCACCAACAACTGTCTGAGTGTAGCCTCAAGAAGCAAAAGAGGTACAATCAGAAGCGATGATCCATCCAAAGGCATGAAACCCTTAGGACAACTTGCCCTGCATTATGTCCCCATTTAGCTGATCCCTTGGGATGTTCTCTTTGGGACACTGCTGGGACTTAGCCAAATACTTCTCCAAAGCTCGTGCAGATACCCATCAGTCGGGGCTCGCATGCAACAGCAACGTGGTTAAGCTGCTTGTCCAGAAGAAGCCACGAGAAACGGCACCAGGCGGGAGTGTGAGGCCTGTTACTGACAGGTGCAAAAATAGAAATGTGGATTGATTTCTTTTTTTCTTTCATTTAATACAAAATCTGTTTTAAAAAGCAACAGAAATGTTGTTGCCCTATAAACTAAAAAGAAAAAAAGGCCAGGTTTTATTATGGATTTTGAGTTGCTGGCTCAGAATCCATTAGAATCTCAACATGTCACACAGAGCGATGAAAGTATTACCAGTACTGAGTTCAACTCTATTCTTGGAATGTGTTTATGTCCACACTGACCCAGGACGAGTAGTAACAGCTGACAACAGTTACCGTAATTGTATAACTTGTAAGAATTATTGATTTCATGTCTCCTTCCCTTACTACATTCCAAATTCAATGAAAATTGAGCCTCTCTTTCATTTGTTTCACATCCCTGGTACAATGCCCATGATATATAAATATATATACATACATACGAGGTTCGATAAATATTTGGGAAAAGCTTATAGGCCAAAGCAATCATAGAAGCAAACCCGTACATGGGTTGAGGGTTACCCACAGAGGGAAATGGAAAGGAAGACCATGAGTCACTCCGCAGTTAATGGACGTGTGTGTCACTGACTGACCCGAGTCACAGCCAGCCCCCGGGATCATTAAGCGGGGAGACTGCTAACCGCAGAGTTGGCAGGCAGAGGGCTGGCTTGATCCCTACCCCACCAAATAGGGCACGGAATTCCAAGTCCAAAACTTTGCTCATACCATGAATTCAAATACAAAGTTGTTTAAAAGAAGTAAACTCTGTATTCATATAGACTTACATAAAACTCCTAATGGAAGAAACCAAATTATAGACAAATTACAAATAAATCTACCACAATTACACAAATTACAAATAAATGTACCACAGTCTAGCACTAACATACAGTGGCCAAGTGTTACTGATTTTATTTTTTTATCTTAACTTTTTGACATTTTTAATTGATAAACTTACAGAGTATAAGTTCATGTAAAGATTGGCCGATAAAATGTGGAAAATTAAACCAAGCTAAATAACACATCCATCGCCTTCAGTGATGTACTTTTCTAGTATTTACTATGCGCCCATGAGAACAGATTATGCCTCCTAACTCAGAACTCCACAGATAATACAAATATAATAATTGTTCATAGTTTTACTCACTAAAATTGGCAGATATGTGGATATTCACTGTATAATTTTTCTCTTTGAAACTTTTCATAGTAACATTTTCAAAAAACTATATTAGGAAGAAGGAGTTGGACATAGGTCACTACACTGTTTGAAAGAACAGTAGGAACATATAATGTTTGAATATTAAATTGCTATCTATAACAGATACATAGACACACACATACACACACACACACACACATATATATATATATATATATACACATATTTCTCTGATCTTCTTCTGTATCATAAGAATATGTTACACGTCCAAAGGCATTTGCTTGAACCAGATGATTTCTTAGTATCATTTCCTTATAAAAGCTTATAGGCACACGTGGAGTAAAAAGCTCAGCCTTACACTATTCATAAATGCAAATGTATGTTGTGTGTGTCCATAGTGAAGCATAGGAACTGGACAGAAACTGTAGAATATCAGTGTCTTAAGGTCTAATCTAAGATAGATGAGCCGTATGTGATACACAAGGTAATTCTATGTATTTAACCTAAGCACTTGGCACTAAGATTGCATGAGGCCCTATACCAATCTTTAGAGCTATAAACACAAACTGTTTGCACACTACAGAGCACAGAGTGCAGCCCTTCTGTCCCACCGTGTGTGCTCTCACAGGGATGTTTAACAAAGGCCACAGGAAGAGAGAAGACAGACAGCTAACCAAGACTGAGTCCTGAAGCGGCCTCACCACAGACAGGACAGGAGTCTGCGGAGGAAGAGGACACCCTTGTGGAGCGCACCACCGCGGAGAGGCTTGTTCCACGGTGACCAGGGTGAGAAAGGTGAGTGCTGGGGGTGAGCACGGAAACTGAGGCCGAAGGTATAGACTGGCTCCTGTTGTAAAGACTGAGCTAAGGTGTTTCATATTTTATCTCAACCGTAATTCGTTATCAGATTGGATTCTGAAAGCCTCTGGTGATGATGTGGAGGCTGGACTGAAACAGAGAAGAGGCCTCGAGGTGACAAGGTAAGAGGTATCGCCGCTGTCCTAATGATGGCCCGGGAGGCCAGAGAAAGAGACTGGATTCAGAGACAGGTTTGGCCACAGAGCTGACAGGACTAGGCAGCCGCAAATGCCTTTTGCCAAATTTGGAAACTTTTCTGTATCTATTTCCTCATACCTTCATTCCTCAAACCATTTTCTCTCTCCCTTCCTCTTCAAACTCGTGTTGTACCCCTGCTAGACCTCCTGATATCATCCAGGAAGTAACAAAGGCTCTATTCATTATTGTTTTGAATCCTTTTTTTTTTTGACAGGACTAGGCAGCCGCAAATGCCTTTTGCCAAATTTGGAAACTTTTCTGTATCTATTTCCTCATACCTTCATTCCTCAAACCATTTTCTCTCTCCCTTCCTCTTCAAACTCGTGTTGTACCCCTGCTAGACCTCCTGATATCATCCAGGAAGTAACAAAGGCTCTATTCATTATTGTTTTGAATCCTTTTTTTTTTTTGCTTTGTTACTTAAAAAAAAAAAAAAAAAAGGCTCTATTCATTATTGTTTTGAATCCTTTTTTTTTTTTGCTTTGTTACTTAAAATGAAAAAATGTTATGTACCTGAGTTCACTAGCTCTTTCCTCTGACATCTTCAACTTGTTCTTTAGCCCATCTGGTGATTCTCTTCCTTTTTCAGGTATTTACTTCTCAGTTCTACAATTTCCTGTGGATTAATTTAGAATTTCTCTGTTGAAATTCCCTCTGCTGATAGAAAGTGAGAGTATTCTTTTTCATTTTTGAATAGTTACTGCTATTTGAAATCCTTAAAATCTCATCAGCTAGCTACCATCTTATTACCTGTGCTCTTGACTATGAGTATCACTTGCCTCGTTTCTTCATATACTTAGTAATTTAGCTTTGCACCCTGAATCTTGTGGAGAATCTGCTCTATCTCTCTGAAGAACATAGATGTTTTGTTTATTTCAGCAGGAAGAGAACTTGGCAAACTCAAACTCCAAACTTGACACGGCAGTGGCCAGTAGCTGAAATCTCTGTTCATCTCCCGCCGCCTCAGGGAGACACTGCCTACCACTCATTCCTACCTCAAGTACTACCTGGACAGTGAGCAGGGCCGGGGACTTTCTCTTGGTGTCCCCTTTCTGAAGGACATAGCCTCCCTGACCAGTTGCTCTAACAGCACTGAGTATAATGTAGACTACTACCTGCCCTCGTGTGAAAAGTACTAAATATGCAACATTCACTCAGTGCTATTTTTTCCCCTCCTCCAAGTGTGGATGTTTGTCCAGTTTACTGTGGCCTTCCTTTTCTTCCAGTAGCTTTAGAGAACTGTTTCATATATGCTAAACTGTACACATGTATGGTTGCATCTGTGTGTGTATGTGTATACAGTGTACATACTGCATTGTGTATAATTTTTATCATTGTGATGGCTGAGCTGATATAAACTAATCTTTACCGCTGGAAAAACCAATTAATATCTTACATAAAACTGGTTGTATTCTCTGTTTAAAAAGTGGTTCTTTAAAATCTATAAATAATAAAGTCCCAAAATGAAAATGATATATTTTAAGGAGTTAAAAGCCAAAGAGCTCAATAGAAAAATGAACAGAAGAATAACCAAACATTTCACTGAAGGGGGAAAAAGCCAATGGTTAATACACATGCAAAAAAGATGGTAAGCTCTAGCAATAGTCAAGTAATTTCAATTAAGGACAAATCCTGTTATGTCTGTTTTGGTGAAACAAAAAACTAGGAAACCAAATTTTAAAAGAATGAACATACTTGCACATATTTACAAAAGTTAATGTTATTCAGCAATAAATATAAAGGACTTGCATCTACAGATACTAATATTTATTCCTAGAAACACCAAGTATGAAAAACTATATTAAAATAAGGAACTAAAATGTACAGTATTTAAATTCCTAGGACTGTATGGTAAACTTTGTGGTCGTGCTTTCTTTTTTTTTGAGACAGGGTCTCACACTCTAATCCAGGCTGGCCTCGAACTCATGGCAATCCTCCTGCCTCAGCCTCCTGAGTGCTAAGATTACAGGTATGCACCACTATGCCCAGGTCTAGTAAAACTACTTTTTAAAGGGAATTACAAGTGAAAAATTCAGAATAGAGTTACCTCTGGAGAGGAAACAGAATAAGGAATAAAAATCTTGGTGTTTTTGTAATTCTTAAAGAGATGCTATACTCACAAGTGTTCTTAAAATAGGATTCATAAATTATTCTTGTTTACATATAATCTTTTATATGTACAAAATAATCCATCCGTGAAAAGTGCAGAAATGGGGGACAGTTTGGAAAAGACAACAAATAGCATAGTTGCAGGAAGGATACTCTCCATTCTCATTTTCAGCCAAGATGCACTTATTTGCCTGAGTGTAATTTTGGGCAACCTTAAGTAGAGTAACCTTATCCAATATTTATTTATTTAGTACACATTTGCAGTACATTCCTTGGGTACAGTTGGTTCCTTACAGAATACACTAACAATTCCTTTTCCATCTTCTTTCCCTCCCTTCCCTTACACCTTCCTGCATCATTTAGACACATAACCAACGATCTTTTAGAATCAGCATATTTTTAGTTTTCAAGGGTCAAATGTTCAAAATGATATCCTAACTACTCATGAGCCAGTAGTTTGTATAAAACATATTTTGATGAAAGAATTTTAAACACAATTTTTCAATTTTATGTAAATTATCCTAGTGCTTGCAACTTACTGATTTAGGTATAATTTAAATGGATTCCCCCCTAGGATTTATAACTACTTTGACAGTTCTAGTTCAATATCCCTAATCCAAAAATCCCAAATCCAAAATGTTCCAGTTTTTGAAACTTTCTCTCAAAGATTTTCAGAGTTTGCAGCATTTTAGATTTCCGACACTTGAAATAGGGATGCTCAGCCAGTCGAGTCTGTGCAAATACTCCAAAATCTGAAGAAACATTTATATTTCCAAGCATTCTGAATAAGGGATATTCACCCTGTGTACAGGGAGTAATTACTGTAATTGAAGTAGAAAACACTAACCTGTAGCATTCCCACAATTTTAGTTCAATCCTCTCCTTCCTTATCCTATTCTTCCCTGGTATGTTGTCTAAACTGATGTACGCTTCTTTTCTTTTCAAAATGTAGACCCTTCTAAGATAGACCCTTCTAAGATAAGAAAGCTATACATGTTTAATGCTAAAAGAGAACCTAAAATTCTGTGGAATTCTGGCATCAGATATTGAAAAAAAAAGGTACTGGGGATCACACTGGCGATTTCCCAAAAGGCCACCATGTCTTTTTCTAGTGGTTTTATAGAGTTCAATTTAAAAACAGCTGGGACTATTTGAGGAAACCAAGTCTAGAACATAATGAGATGTTCAGTAATTAGGGCAAAGAACATACCAGACAACAATCAATAAGCCAGGCTCTCAGACCAAAGACAGAAAATGAACTGTAAATCTTGTATGGTTTCCAGAGGGGAAAATTTGTCATTATTTGTGTCTTCCCCCAGTGTGTTTTCAGTTCTAATGGGTCCATTTTCTCCAATCCTATGATGCTATAACTTTGTAAAAGCAGAAATGATTAAGAACAGGGAAAATGTTTCTGTGACCCTACTCCTGTATGGTCAGCATACCATCTGGGAGCTTACTGGAAATGGAGAATCTCAGACGCCCTCAGATTTGTGGAGTGAGAATCTTCATTTTTACAAGACCCCCCACACACACTGATCTATGTGCACATTAATTTGACAAAATCACTGTCATAGATTATTTCAAATAAGGATACACAAAATCCTTTGCTTTTCCTACAGTCATTAAAATACCACAGACATACATAAGGATAGTAAGGAAAGATTACAGAGAGATGCTATTGTTTTCCTTTCATCTTCCTTCTAACTACAAGAACAACATTCTATTATTTATTCTATTATTAGGATATTTATTTTGAAAAGACTAAAAAAGCAGGAGTTTCCTTAGGTGGAAAAACATCCAAATCTCAAGGGCAAATACTAAGCAAGAATGATTGTTCTGCTAAAATTCCTTTCCTCTACGATATTTAGGAACATTAAACATTTTTTATTTTAAAAATTATTTTGTTCTTTAAATAAAGAGAATACTAAAAAATTACCCCTGTAGATACTAACCTTTTGATTTGCAAAAGTTGAGCCAAGAAGATGCACTGGAGGCCCTTTAGTAGAGATGCTGCCACGAGGGTTTGCAGGTAACACAAAAGAGGAAGCTTTAAATGCTCGGAAATGAGCCTTTTCCTTGCTACCTCCAGGCCTACCACCAGCAGGCCCTGTCAGCTCTGGCCCCTCCGTGTATTTCCGGTTGGTCCCGGCTTCCTCTGAAACTTCTCTCTCCCAGATCAGTACCATCCCTCCCCTAGGTCAGAGCAGTAGCTCCCTACGGATGTGGTCTCTCTCTAATCCTTGTCTGGTGGCAGCCAGAGAGGCCTTCGTAAAGGTGAACCAGCTCATCTCCTGTGCTGGCTTCCACCAGCTCTGTGACCGCGGGTTCTGCGTGCAGAGGACACTGCCTCCCTCCCTCCCTGCAGCTCCCCACTCCCGCCTTGGCCATGCACAGCCAGCTCAGCCCTCACTTCCGGCCACTTCCGGCCTGGGTCTCTGCACCTATTCCCCCTTCCCAGCCTCAACACATCCACTCTGGTTTTTTCACGCCCGGCTCATTCTCACCTTTCCACTTTAAAGTTACTGTGTCTGTCCATCTTCTCTGACACAGCGCCCAGCCCTCGAGTCCTTGTCATTCTATCACATTACCTGCTTAGTTTCTAGGAGCCATGAAAGTCTAGTAAGCATCGTCATGATCAATTTGGCAGCTCTAACAAAAATACTGCAGATGGGTGGCTTATGAAATAGACATTTATTTCTCACAGATTTAGAGGCCAGAAGTCCAAGATCAAGATGCCAACATGATTGCGTTCTCCTGCCTCCATAGAAATAGAATTTAGAAAAGAAGGGAGGGAAATAGGCAGAGGGAGGGAGGAAAGAAGACAAAACTGGTACAAGAAATCTGAGTAGAAGAGTTATTATGTATGTGAAAGAAATTAAATCTCAATTTTATCTCCCAGGAGTAAAACCTCAGCCCCAGCTGATTCATCAGTGATTCCTACAAAACATTTAAGGAAGAAGTGACAATAATTTTACACAAATTCTTCCAGAAAAGAGAAAAAGGAAATATTTCCAATCTCACTTTATGAGGGCAACATAATGTTGACACCAAAATCTGATGAGAATTTTACAAGAAACATAAGCCAGTCTGTCTCGTGAACACACATGTAATACTCATACACAAAATATAAGCGAATCAAATTCAGTGGTATTAAAAAGGAACAAAACACTATAACCAAGATGAGTATCCTCCAGGAATGCCAAAGAGATTTAATATGGGAATCTATGAACAAAATTAAACAAATTTGCAGAAAAAAAATCTTATGACATCTCAAAAGATAGCAGAGAACCCCATGATCTGATAAAAACCAGCATTCATTCATGAACAAAAAGCACTTTTAACAAAGAAGGAAAGGAAAGTAACTTCCTTAATCTGACAAAAGACATCTTTTTATTTTTTACTATCCATATATGCAATAAATTCTTTTTTTTTTTACAAAAGACATCTTAAAAAAGAAAACATATAGCAAATATTATAAATCATGGTAAAATTCTGGGCCATTGAATATAATAGATATACAAAAATATTCTTTAAATTGATAAACCAAACCAGAGAGAGTCGAGAAATAACAAAACTGACATTCTTACATAAATAGTTGATATATATAGAATAGTGTTCCAAGAACAATTGTTGTCATTATTTCATTAAAAATGCTCCAAAATTATGATATTCTCAAGAATCAGGGTAGTTCCAATTTTTTTTGTTTTGTTTTGTTTTGTTTTGTTTTGTTTT
>NW_022900926.1:12209157-12232206 GCF_012274545.1 Fukomys damarensis | reverse complement strand
TCGGGTCCTTGCACTTGCAAAGCAGGCCACCGAACCACTGAGCTAAATCCCCGGCCCCTGCAATTTTCTTTGTTTAAATTTGGCCCACTAAGTTAAATGCAAAACTGAGGCAAGGTAGTAGCAATCACGCACTTATGATTTATATTATTTGTATTCTTTCCCCCATGTAGAACTCTTTAGTATGTCTTATAAGCATTTAGTTACTATTATTGTTTTTTATCACTGTATTCTTTTATTCATTTTCTTTTGTTACCTCATGTCATAGTGGAAATAACCTCTGAATGCATAAGTAAAAGCAAAACAAAACGTGGTCAAGGTAGGAATTCGGTAACAAGGGAATTTTTGTGACCGCGATCTTTCTTGATGTAAGAAAAAAATCTAGACAATATCAAATCCTAAAATATGCTCTCTTTCACATAAAAATACAGTTTTCTGGACTGGAGCTGTAGCTCAGTAGCAGAGTGCTTGCTTAACACAAGTGTTCCCCTGGGTTTGATCCCTAGTACTGCAGAAGGGATGTGTGTGTGTGTGTGTGTGTGTGTGTGCATGAATAATAAACAACTCTCCTCAAATGTCAATATTTAAATTATAGAGAATAATTTCCTGTAGACACTACATGGTTGGTAGACATAGTGGGAAGAGCATGCAAAAATTGCTTTCTAAGGCAATATGACAGTTACAAACATTGGACACTACATATCTGTGTATCTGTAACAAGATTCTGGATTATTTAAAGCATAACGAAGTTGCTGGAGAAACTTAAACCTAAGAGTCTACATATATAGTAGAAAGAATGATATCTGGCATGCTAACATCAGATTATAAAACAGAAAGAAACAAACTGTGTATATATTCTGTTCGATCTTTAAAACATCTCTTTTGCTGATATAAAAATGATTTCCAAGATGCAGTTGCCAGGATATCATCCCTTTGTGGGAAGAAGTTGTCCACAGGCACAGAGTAGGCATGCCATAAAGAATGGTTCATTAATGAATCCGTTTTATTACTTTTAAAATAGAAACACCAAGATACAAAAAAATTTCCTTAGATTATAGTTGTTTCTACTAAACATTTCCAAATTGTCTGTTAAAAGTAAATAAAACACCTAATAACAGCATTCATTTGGGGGAAGTTAGACTTTAGACTTTTACCTTATTTAATTCTTAGCAAAACCCTCCAAGGGAGATATTACTACCATGCAAATCCTACAGGTAGAACACAGATACAGAATTGTGTAACTTGCCTAAGTCACCTAGCCACTAAGCAGCAGAGAAAGGATTAGAACTAAATCTGTTTGAACCACTATATATCCTATATCTTTTCATTTACTGTATGTAGTCTTTGAAAGCCAATAAGAAAAAAAAAAGTGATCATGGGGAAAGAAAGCAATAATCAAGGCTCCTACTTTCTAAAAGGAGATACAAAACATAATGAAAGTGCTTGAAACGGCACATGTTGGAGCCAAGGTGGTGGTTTTTAATAAAATTGAGAAAGGGTAGATTGCTTTCCCACTGAAATTGTGGAAACAGATGCAATCCAACCTTAGAAATGTAAAATTGTTCATGTTTTTGATCTTGAAACCAAAGGAAAAACTACAAATTCCACTGTTTGGAACATTCAAGGGAAGAATTTTAAAGGAAATCATTATTATAATCATGGTACCCAGAAACACTATGAGAATCCAACCTATGTCAACGTTTTCTTTATAAATTCACTGTTAGGACTTTCTAACTCACCCAGTGCTGCAGTGGGAACCAGGAAAAAAAATCTGAAATGTAAGATCTTAAAGGATGCGTGATAATCGTCCAAGAACTAAAGAGGAAAATGGATATCATGTGATTCAGACGCAAGAGAAAAATGTTTGGCTTAAGCAGCATTTTCACTGATATTAGCTGTCTTTTACTTTATTTTTCTTGCTTTGGAGAAGGGAGAGGAACTTGACCTTAAATGGAAAGCTGTATCATCAACTATAGGCAAAGTTTTCCAAGTTCAGAATTCTATATACAGTTTGCTAAAATCTTTAAAAATGTCATCTCTGCTTGCTGGGTCTGCACAAAGGCTTAGAATCTCATAAAGACAGATTACTTTAAAGAACTCCGGCAATTTGCTTTCAGTCTAAAACCATAAAAATAAATCTAGAAGAACACCATTTCTAATCTTGTCCAGTACATTCCAGCTAAATGGAAGCAAAAAGACATGGAATAAAAAGAGCTATTCAGTCTCCTTAGAACTTCAAGAAATACTGAATTAAATTCCTTTTTCAAGAAGGCTTAAAGCTGAAGGGATCTGATTGCTCGGAATTTGCTTCCCTTATCACTGTGCATGCCCCGTCTCCACACTGTGCTCTCACTGATGGCAGTGCCTGTTCATCTGCCTTGAGAGAAGCAGATTGTGTTTTTCAGGGACAGGTGAAGTAACTGTATTTAACAACTCCATCTTGAATTATATTTCACCTTGCCATGTGTCATGCCTCAGGACCATGGTAAATGGTGTGTCAGATCACAACAGCTGGCTAAATCAAAAGGGAACAAATCAAACAACATAATGCATTCCGTTCACTACAGCTAATTCACACAATCAAATAATATGGGAGAGATTAAGGTGGAGGATGCTGGAAAACAACACGATGAAATACCCCATGCCACTTTACTTGCCTGGAATCAGGTAATATAACTCGTTTATTTTGTTAATCTATCCAATTAGAATTTTACATCCATGGATATAAAAAAAAAAAAAGAAAAAAGAAATCTACATGAAGTTCCAACTTTAAACTCATTGTACCTAAAATTACTAAAAAATATTTCAATTAGAACACAAAGCAATTTATTTTCTAGGAAGATCTGGCCTTCCCTACCAAGAGTTATCAGACAATCCTACCTAACCCAGAATTTTTGTTTTGGGATTTACTTTAAATAATACATTTTTGCATTACACATTCATTTAATAAGTAAAGCTTTATAATAACTAATCTATTTTAGACAAAGTATCCAAAAAATTAGCAGTCCTAAAACTATGAAAATGATAGCTCTAAGCTTTATATTTTAAAATTCACACAACTTTATTATGTCTTTTTAGCTATAAGTATATCCTGACATTAAATAAAAATGGCTTGAAAATAAAGCGATTCATTTGTCAGCATAATCTAAACATGGCCGGCATCTTAGAAGCAGGTGTTGTGTTAAAATCCTGAAGTTAGAAGGCTTACTGTAAGGAAGAAGCCAAAAGTTCAGACATTCAACCAAAGTTGATCCAAACCTCTTGGTTGGAAATATAACAAAATGGGCTTTTCCATGAGAGGACCTGCACTTCCTGTTTTTAGCTAAGCCGTAACTGCAATAGGAACAATACTTCTGTGGCATGTCCTTGAGCAGAGAGGTGTTCTGGGCTGAGAAGAGAGTTAATAGGAACAGAATTTCCGAACTTGACCACCAGTTAACCGTAGCTTGGACGCCCAAGGTGCTGTGAGTCACTAGCTACTTGCTCCAAAATAACACGAGAACATTCTGGGCTTGATCACTGCTGGAGCATAGTGTTGATATTATTTCCAAAAAAACTTAAGCAGAAACAGTTACTCAATGGGTAAAATAGTACTTGTGCAAATTTTTTGTCACAGAATAATCTGGAGATGAGCTAGCACAAACAACCCACTAGACAAAAGTCTGATAATGCTATTTGCCACATTCATTTAGAGATTTTAGGCAAAAAAAAAAAAAAGTCACAGCTACCATCAAGCAGAATGATAACTTCACAGAAAAAGTACAGAACTGCTGAAGACAGAACACACACTGAAATCTCACAAGCAAAATCTTAAGAGTTTAATAGATTGTGAATACAGGAGTACATCTCGTATTTTCTAAAAGTTCATTTAATGGTACTGTCTCCAATGTAATTTCCTAAAATAAGAGTCTTCAGAACTTGTCTAATGAGCTTAAACCACTAACATTCAACCATTTAGCTAATACTTTCATAATATCCACATAAAATTGATTGTTCATACTCAATCAAGAAACCAGTTTTATTTGATTATGTCATAAAGAGCAGTATGTGAACTCAGAGAAGTCATTTAATTGTGAACTATGGAGATGTCCTCTTCCATAACCTAGAAAAATTACTTGCCCCCTAATATAGAAGTTCCAAAGATAAAGCACACCCTCCCTCCCCCAAAGTAACCAAACACAGGAGAAAAAGAAAATAGATATTTAGGATTTGCAGTCAAGATGAGAGAGCCTAAACCATATAAAACATAGTCATCCCTGTGGGCCGCAGGGAGACCAGTTCCAAGACACCTCAGGAATATCAAATCTACAGAGGCTCAAGTCCCTTACAAAAGATGGTGTCAAATTTTCATGTAACATCTGGTATATTTTCAACCACATCTACATTACTTGTAACACGTAATGCAATACTGTGTGAATGGTTCTTATAGTGTTTTTTGTTTTTTGGGTTGGTTTTTTTTGTTTGTTTGTTTTTTGAGACAGAGTCTCACTATGTAGTTGACTCTGACCTGGAACTCACTATGTAGCCCAGGCTGGTCTCGAACTCACAGAGATCCTCCTGCCTCAGCCTCCTGAGTGTTGGGATTACAGGACCACCACGCCCGGGTACTTATAATGCATTTTTTAAAGGGAATAACAACAAAAATGTCTGTACCTTAGTGGTATAGACATAATTTTTTTCCAAATATTTTCTAGCTGCTGTTAGTTGAATCTGTGGATGAAAACTCCGTGGACACAGAGGGCTGACTGGATATGGATACAACCTGCTGTAGGAAAGTTTGAGAGTAATCAAAAACAAAGAAATCAGTGGACAGGGCTGAGTCACAGATCCCCATCACTCCATGGAGATCTGTGCGGGGAGGAGCAGACCAAGCAGCCTGCCGCTCAGCCTGGACACCGGAGACTTGGAGGTGCCCTGACTTAGACAAGAAAAACCAGAGGAATAGCAGGCCTGTCACTCAGGACCAGCCAGGGGCAATTCCTCCACCAAAATCAGAGCAGGCAACCAAGCCGGCTAGGAGTCAGAAAATTCTGAGATAGGGAACAGCGCCCAAACCAGAAACCAAAAGATAGCTGGGGGCCCTAGGTCTCTGTAGAGTGGAAGGGTGAGAGGCCTGGAATGTGCTTTTGGTGGGTGCAGTCAGTGCAGGGCTGCCTTAGAGACAAGGGCAAGAGTTATTTGAGAGTTTTGTTCTTTTGGGGGCAATCGCCATTTTGCCTCAGCCCCTCTTGTCTTGTTTGTATCCTTGCTGCCTTATCTGTGTGTGACTTCTGTGTACCCAGGAGTTTGGACTCTGGTTCTGAATAATGCTTAACATAGGAAGAGATTAATCAAGTGCACAAATGCGCTGTGTATAATTCATTTTTCGGGTAGATTCGAGATTTAGTAATTTTAGTTAATGGCTTTAAAAGAAGACTCCATAATAATACAACTCTTGTTTGGAGGGAGTCGGGCTTCTGTCCCGGAGCCAGGCTGTTGGCAGACTCAGAAACAAGCATGAGCTCCACTCTGAGACCATAACGGGGGAACGGGAAGATGGGAACAGCGTTGCTGGACTTGAACCCAGCAAACTATGACCTAAAAGACCATGCTTGGTTTCTTGAGGAAGACTTGTCTCGCTGAGGGACTCTCAAGACAACAAAATTCAAGCGATGTAAAATAAAAATCAATACATAAAGAGTGCCTCTGCTGGTTTATACAGTACAGGACAATGAAACCCTTCTAGTGAGCTCTTCAGCGGGGGCAAAGCCTAGGACTCACTCATTTTTTACTTCCCTGTGTCTAAGCACAGCCCTGGCATATGGCAGGTGTTCCATAAACACCCTGAATTCAGCTGAACTCAACTGAACTGAACTCAACTGAACTGTGTTGCTGCACATCCTGCCCCATCCCCTTTCATGGGAGTAACAGCTGCTCTCAACGTGGGCTCAAACACCACTCCCCCAGAAAGAAACTCCCGGACATCCCCAAGTCAGCGACACCCCGATGCACTTCCTAGCCTGGACTCCCCTTCCAAGCACCCCTCCCAGCTATAATTAAACACTTTACAAAGCTCTTTGGTACAAACAATACAAGCCACAAACAATAAATTCCAAGGAGAGAAGGACTGTCCATTTGTTTTCGTGTATGCAGCAAATATTATTTTTGTTGGCGCTTGGTAAATATTTGCTAAAGTAGTGAAGCAAGAACCCATAATTTCCAAGGTTTCCTCTCATTCTAATAATACTCACAGGCCTTAAGTAATATTAAATAAATTATTCTGCACATATTCACTTAGGAGTCTGTGCTGGGAAAGCAGTATTTTGTGAGGCAGGCCATCCAGAAAGAATTCTGATAAGGAACTAGAAAAACGCAAATATCATTCATTAGGGCCAAAAGTTAGTCTTTGTCCTGTGGCATATGATGGAAATGTTTGGGGGAAATGCTTGTTCTTTTATGGACATTTCAGTTGATTTATGTTTAAAAAAACCTAATCTATTCAGTTTAACCCAAAGAACTTTTTTTTATAGAAGATTAAATTTAACCTCTTAAATATCATCAGCTTCATTAGGTCCACTTAATAGTTCAGTCAGAAGTACACAGTTTTTCTATGACCCTGTTTGCTATCTTGGGAGTAACAAAAGAGAAACAGTATTTGGATCTCAAACACAATACCAAGGAATACTAGATCTGGTGAAAAATGAGGTTACTTTTTTGGTAAAAGAAAAAAAGAAAGAGCAGAAATTGAAATTGGTCACATTTAATCTAATACAGGAACATTTATAATTATTATTTATATTATAATAATTATTATTTCGGTCAACCACTTAATAAGCAAAATTTCAGGAGAATGAGTAAGGCCAAAAGGCACCTCCAAGAGAACTGCTGCTTTCATTCATTTGACTGCCTTTAGGAAGAAAAGCAGCAGTGGGAGCCGCCGCGCCTGCCCCTGAACGTACATCCTCTTCTCCCTCTGCATGTCCACGGTGAGCTCCAGCCTCAGGCGGGACCAGGAAGGAGACTCATCTTCCCCTAAAGACAATTACTTCTCCTTTCTTAGCCAGAATTCTTCAGGGACAGTGCCATATGCCAAGCCAGGTGTCAACAAACATTTTCAAGATGAAAGAAAGGAAGAATGAATCACCCACCGACTGATGGGAGAGGTAGTCATAATGATCACTGGGGCTGGGTCGCCGACGGCCGGCTTTCATCCACACTTGCCTACTCTCCAGAATCTCGTTCTCAGTTCTCTTTTCGGAATTTGTCAAATTTTGGCAAAAATATTACTTAAAAGAAAGAAATTCTTCCACTAAAATTAAAGGGGAAAAATTCTCAAGTCCCCAAATTCCCTTGAAAACTTAAATGCTTTGAATCAACACTGGAATTAGATTCATCTAAGTCTGTTTCCAATAGCATCAATGGTCTAGAAAGAAATGACTCAGGAAGTTAAGTATGAAATCTCTTTCCAGAGAATAATGAGTTCAGAAGTCAGTTTATGTTTATGTACCACACATCTTTCAGGCTCTACTCTGTTTTTCTATCCTTTTCTTGGCTTCATTGTGACCTTCCAGTTCCCTCGTCCTGTGCTATGACAAGTTCACTCCACTCTTCAAGATATCCAGATTCTAAATGTTAAATAACCTATTTCTCAGTCCTAGGATGCCTATGACTATTCCAGTTCTCTGCTGAAGTTCTCCAACTTATCTCCTCTGTCTGTTATTTTGTTTTCTTGAGCATGTTAATCACAGTTATTTTTAAGTCCTTATCTGAAAATTAAAATATCTAAATCATCTATGCATTTATTACATTTATTGACCTGGGATTCCAGTAATACCTTCCTGTTTTATAGCATGCCTTGCAATTCTGCATTGAAAGCTGAAATTTTTCCATGAAATACTGATATGAAAGGTATCTTCCTTCAAGATGCTTAAATTTTCTCTGGCAGTTGGAAAACAAATAGTGGTGTGTAACCTTGATCTTTTCTAGGTCCGACTTAAGGTCCATGAGGCTTGTCTACTTTAGTTTTCCCAGGTCCACCCCTCTTCCTTGGAGTTCCCAGACACGGTCTGTTCTGAAAGCCTGGAGTTCCTCACCAGCGCCCCTTTACCCTGAATTCCTACATCTTCCCTCGGCACCATGTAGCTGCCCAAACAACCTCAGATCAGCTCATTGACCGGCCAGATGTTTTTGTGCTGGGTTTCTTGGAGCTCCAGCCCTACACAATCTACTTATGTACAGAACCTCTTGCTAATAAAAACAGACAAGAGAAAAAAAAATCCAGGTAGGTAAGAGTTTTGAGTTACTGATGCTTTGTGAAGAAGAAATAGAGTACAATCAAAAGATGAGAGGTAGCAAAGAATATTGTTCAGTGACTGGCTCTCCCATCATCCATATGGGCTGTGCCCTGAGAAAGGTGCCCACCGCCTAGGGAGCCTTCTCCCTCGCCCCGCAAGGGAAGATGTGCGCCCACCCCTCTGTAGAGCTCAGGGGCTCAGAGACGGTTCTTCTCAAGTCTTATGCAAAACTGCATTTGTGCAGTAGGTACTGTGGTAGAAATCTGGAAGGCATAAGACCACATAATGCCAAAGGGTTTTCCAACTCTACACGTTTCTGCTTCTATGCATGTGTTTAACTAGATGAGACAAAAAGGCCACCAGTTCTTATGTGGACCAAAAATGAAATGACTTGCACGGAATTTCATCTTCAGCGGATTTTCTAACACAAATTCCCAAGACCTTCATCATTTGTTAACTCACATACTTAGTGAATACTTAATCCATGTCTGAAATTCATTTACCCAGGATTCTAACAATGCTTATTTCCTAAGAATTGATGACATATCTGACAAATACTTGACAAATACTTTTAGCATGAAGCCTGTTTCACAACAAAATAATATAATTTAGTAACTGAGCTGCTAATTAATCTGGTTTATGAAGGTTTGGCTAATCAAAAATATTATTCTGCAATTTATGATTTAATGGGCCTTACCATGAGCTAATAATCCTTATAAAAGAGATCACCAGAATACTGAGATGCCTTTCTTCAGAAAGTGAATTCCTACTTGATTCCTGATTCTTTAGCATTTTAATTTGCAAGAGTAAATCTTGAATTCCTTAATAATATTAACTATTAAAGTAAGTACATTATCTAACATTTTGGAGGTGACTATGCACATCAATGCTATTCTCAATGTTTTCCATAAAGTACATGTCATTAAATTGCCAGAATAATCCCAAATTCACCATACTCCACAGAGACAAATGAGACACAAGTGCTCACAGCAGCCAGGGGCAGAACCAGCCTCACCTGGGGTCAGATTCCAGACCTGGGCCCCGGTCTGGAACTCACTGTTCCAAAGGTCTCATTCAACACCATGAGAGACAGCTCCTATCTTGGGAATGCGTAACAGAGGTGTTGTAAAATACTAGAACAGACAACCCTAAGCTAGAATTCAACTTACTTTTTTCCAATTATTTTACTAAGAGTATATTTCACCAGATACGTAAGATGGGATGATGAAATTAGAAAGGAAAACAAATAATAAAAAAAACAAAAAGTGAGGAGAGGACAGGAGAAGAAAAGAAAAGAGCATAGGAAAGCAATAGACAGAGTTTGAGTCGGAGAAATGCACTTAGAACCAGTTCTGCCACAAACTAGCAAAGTGGCTTTAAAACCACTCTAATTTTATCTCTACAAAAATCCGTAAGAGTTTTAGGGAGTATGGCAATTGTATTATTAATCACCAAATACTGGTGCGTTATTATTATTCAATGAATAACTTGCAAATAAGAATGATGCTTTAATTTCTATTATACTGTCCTAGACTGAGATAAGTATAACCTAGACTAAAGGGGAAAAAAACCATTACAAGACAGTGTGGAAATTGTTTCTTTCTTTCGTGGAACAGTTCCTCTAACTAAGAGAAGAACTGTCAAGGGTTTCCTGTATGACCTTTCTCCTCCATTACTCGGCAGCTTTCTGAAGGTGAACCACAACAGATAAACACTGGAAGCCAAACTTAGAAGATACGATAATCTAAAACACCTTTTAAAGTGTACTCATTTTACAGGACAAATGCCCTTCCTTTAATTTCAAAAAAGAAAAAAGAAATTTAAAAGTTCTTTTTTTGTTGTTTTGTTTTGTTTTTTGAGACAGGGTCTCACTGTGTAGTTGAGACTGACCTGGAACTATGTAGCCCAGGCTGGTTTGAACTCACAACGATCCTCCTGCCTCAGCCTCCTGAGTGCTGGGATTACAAGCGTGCTCCACCACGCCTGGAAAAAGCTTTTATATTTTGCTGCACTCATGTCCAGTACAAATCTACTTTACAAATGGAAATACTGAATGGTAGAATTTGGTCAGTATGTGATCGGACGTTAGAATTTTTTCAGTTTCTCTCATGCCTTACCTTTGTTCAGAGCAGAAAGTCAAGTTCAGGCAGTCCCTTCCTCATTCTTCTGACCTGAAACCAAAGGACATGACATTGACTTTCATAGCGAGATAAAAAGAAGCCTCTTATTCCCAAACGAGCTGGTTGTATGTTCAGAATGGAAGTTATGTTAGGCTATGTGGACATACCCATGTAACATTACCTGCTCACATATGTAGAATTTTACCATATTTTGGTCAACTCAGTCTTAATAAATCAACCCAGTAAAATGTGTGTTTTAAATACTTCTAATTTCCTTTTAAGTGGAGGAAAGGTAGAAGTTTGACCTCATTTTTCAACTGATTTTTAATTTTTCTTTAAACATAAGCTTTGAAAATAGTCCACAAATCAAATGATTACAAAATTAAAAGAAAAAGAGACACCTATGTCAACAAATTTTCAGTTTGATTTACTTTCAATTTAATGACTTAAATCTCTCTCTCTCTCTCTTTTTTTTTTTTTTGGTACCGGGGATCGAACTCGGGTCCTTGTGCTTGCGAGGCACGCCACCAAACCACTGAGCTAAATCCTCGGCCCCTCTCCTTTTTTTTTTTTTTTTTTTTTTTTTTTGTGACCAGGTCTCACTATGTCCTTCAGGCTGGCCCTGACCTCACTATTATAGGCTGGTCTGGAACTCACAATGCTCTTCCTGCCTCTGCCTCCTGAGTGCTGGGATTACAGGTGTGCACCACCACACCGGGCCCCTAAGTCTTTTTTTAATACACCCACAAAGCACTGACTCTGCATTGTCTCACCCACTCATCCTACCGTTCCATTCCTGTTTTCTGGTAATAATCACTGGCCTTTGTAATACTCAGTTATCAGATTATCCTATAAGGCTCTCAGTGAAAGTGACTTTACTACCCCCACCCATACAAAGCCATCACACAAAGGAGAAGCCATTTATCTAAATAATTCTATAGAATTTAGGAACAACATGTCTCAGAGTTGATGGGCAACTTCGGCTAGTGTCATTTGGGCTACAAGGGACCAGACATGACAAAGGAGGCTTCTTGAGCCTGCAAGTCCTACTTTAAGGCCCAGGTGTTTTTCAACTTTTCCACGTAAATCTCTAGGAGTTGTAAGGAGGAGGAAATAGCTCCATATGGTAGAGAAAAGGAGCGCATTATCTCTGCAAGCTAAATTCACTTCACATCAATTCCTACATGGTAATGTGCAAAGCCTGGGCTAGGAACATGAAGAAAATAAAGACAGGCATCAGGTAGAACTAAGGACTCTCTAGGGAAAATAATACACTCCATAAAAATCTCCTTGTGAGACAAGAGGTCACTTGTGCTCAGTAAGACTACCTAGCTTCCTCTTTTATTTTCTATTTAATTTTTCTTCCAAAAAGCAGGAGGACCAGAAGGCCTGGATGCTCCCACCCCATCCAAGACAGGTGGGTTGTCTCCAGCTTCCACAGGCATAAAGGGACTCTTCACACGGTGATGACTTTGGCTTATGTGGAAGTTCTACCTACTCTCAAAAGTTCTGAAGGGAACCAAAAGCTCACAATCAATTAAACAAGTAGTGGGGCATTTCACAGCATTTGTTATGTACAACAGCACTAAGACTTGGAGAAATATTTTGAAATTTAACAGTCCTCATTTTTAACCTAAAGATAATAGCAACTGCCTATTTTGTTCTGGAAGTATTAAAAAAGGTTTTTCCCCCCAATGTTATTAAAGTTTTTAAACACAGTAAGTCCCCGACTTATGAGCATTCGAGGTGCAAACTTTAAAGATAAGAATTGACTTCGCGTAGTGAACATTGGTAGAGGGGAACAAAGTGCCGAAATAGCTCATGAGTCGGCCAGACGTTGTCACAGCTGTACTGCTGGGTGCTGGCTGTACAGGGTGATTAGTGCACAGTAGCACAGTGCTCACTCAGAGTCCAGGAGGTCCGGAAGCCAGAGGAAAAGCAGTGGTGATGTGCAGGGGGCTGCTCAGAAGCACAAAGCAATTACCATAGAAACAAATGTGAAAATCCTCTTAAGACTCACTTTCTCCCACTTTATTGTTAAGAACAAATCCAATTTACCAATGTTCTCCCAGAACGCAACTCATCTGTAAGTTGGAGACTTAAAGCAGACAATTTCTTACTAACTTAAACTGTGAGCAAACGTCATGCCTTCATTAACATTACTTTTAATCAGGGCTTTTAAATATAGGTGTCTCTAGTAGATTAATGCAAAAATAATGAGGTGGTAGCATTTGGGCTGGTTTCAAGGTAAGTACTATATATATTA
The DNA here is from genome assembly GCF_012274545.1 of Fukomys damarensis. Taxonomy (NCBI): domain Eukaryota; kingdom Metazoa; phylum Chordata; class Mammalia; order Rodentia; family Bathyergidae; genus Fukomys; species Fukomys damarensis. Next base: position 12,219,550 of record NW_022900926.1, on the reverse strand, counting down.
TTTAACTGCCATACTTTCTTCCCAGTAAGCTTAACCAGAAGATATTTGTCTTTTTTTAGTATACAACCAGATAAAAATGTATGCTGTGCTAAAGGATATTTACTAAACAAATTAAAACAGCCCCAAAACTCTCAGGTTAGTTTTTCACTGTCATATGTCCATGAAATTCTAGGTTACTATAGTGATTTTAAGTCTGTGCTGTTAACATGATGCCTTATTTCCTTTTAAGAATTGTGTACTCTTTCATGTGTTCATTTATCTAAGAATAAGCTGGTATTTAAAGGCTCCTGAAAGCAACAACGCTAGCTCCTTCTTGCCATGCCACATTAGTGGGCAAATGCTGACAGGCCATTATCTTCTCTTTATAAATGAATGGTGTCGGGAAAGCCTATGAAATTTGGGGAGTTACAGAGGTCTGGAGAGAATCCTGACTTCACCACATCCTGGCTTTGTTACATGGATCTGATGCTTGACAAATACCACTGAAACTCCCATCCCTCCTATCTGTAAAAAAAGAAGTAAATGCAGAAAACACACAGACTTTGGTAAAGATTTCGCCTAATCTAGTTAATCACTGTAGCAGGTCATCAAGGAATGCTGCTGCTCCAGGCGGAATATCCCTCATCCAAATGCTTGGGACACGAAGTATATTTTTTTTTTTCTTCTCAGACTTTGGAATATTTGCCCATGCATAATAAGATACTGGGGATAAGACCCAAATTTTGTTTGTTCTTTGTGTACCTTATAAATACAGCCTAAAGGCAAGTTTAGATCATGATTTTAAATAGTTTTTGTGAGTGAAAAATAGTTTCTTGGTGTGAATTTTCCACTTTAGTGTCGTGTCAGTACTTAGAAAGTTTCAGATTCTGAAGTATTTTGGATTTTGGTTTTTCAGATTAGAGAGCTTAATCTGTATTATTATTCATACACATGAGGGTGAAGCTTGTCAACTGTGGGGAAACCTATACTCTGGCTGCTCGTCTCTTCTTCCATCGCAGAGGGATGACTAAGGAGAAACTGAGAGTTCAACAAGGAGCCACACACCAAGCTTCCCACAGCTGCTTCCTGTACTTTAGGGGCTGCTGAGAAAGCAGAATGTTATAATGGGAAGACTTATGTTCAGAAGGCACAACCGCTACAAGTTACCAGGGAAACCCACCTGCCTGTGTACATCTGAAATGAGCAGTTTCATTTGTCTGATTAACCAGAATTGAGACCATGTAACCTCTAAGCTCCCTGCTGCCCTGCTGTTTCGGCAGCCGGAGCATGCTTCCAACGCTGTCAATCAAGTTACAGTAAAATGTTCAAGGCACTGCAAAAGTTTACCCCAATAAAAATGTATGTGTCCACAATAGGAGAGTCCGTGAATGACAACAGACATTCCAGCTTCGTTTTAAATTGTACTTTTGTGATTTATAATTTTGGCTTCTTTTTAACTCATCTTTTGACTCTAATCTTGGAATTGTAGAGGGCTCTTTTCCATTTTCTGATGCAGTATTTAAACGCCAAACTGCCAGTTCAGTCACATGTCTGACAACACCATCACTTACCCAGGACACACTCATAAGGCGACGTCTCTAAATGGGGCACCGGGCTTGCACTTGGTACAAGGATGACAGGCTCCATTCTGCTCTTGCAGCCTTCTGTCTGGGGAGCCATAAAAACAAACCACTGTGAGGGAAAGGATGACCGCCGAACCAGTGTGGAGAGCCACAGATGGAAAGGCTGAGAGTGAAAGAATGGGTAAGAGTTGGGCAACCTGCACAAAAGCAGACAGGAAATTCTTGCTAGAATCACCATTAAACCAACTGTCTTCACATCAGTACAGGGTCGGGTGAGTGTTCCTTCTACTGAGTTAACAAAGGAAAGAAGTTCTGAGTCAGCCTGACCAAGTACTGGCTTTAGTCATGTTGCTCCTCACCCATGTGCATATTTTCAATACTTTACAGCTATAAGATGTACGCTGTGTACAAAGCATCATAGTAGAAATTCAGAGAGTCATAAAAAGAATAAAAAATATAATCTCTGTCCCTAAGAAAGGTACGTTATCAGTGTGTCTATTGTGCTTTGTACTTTTTTCATATACCTGGCACTCTGTAGGTTGAAACAAGAAAAAAATAATAAACAAATATTTATTAAAGTAAAAAGAGAAGTAGAAGCATAAAAAATTTGAACATTTCTCGTTCTTAGTTTTGAGGATCTCTTAATTCTACCCCATAAACCAGTAAATGACATCTCAACAGTTGCTAAACCCTGGAAACTATTATAAAGCAATATATACATACATATCCCCAACACGAAAGGACTAAAAAGGAAAGCCACTAGAGTGAAAAGAAAGAAACCGGGATTAGGACTTGGACCCCTACACTATAGCCTTTTCTCTCATCTTCCCAACTCATCCCCATGCTGCCTCAAGTCGAAGCATCCGTTTCCTCTCCACCACAGCCGCCACGGTATTCCAAAGTCGAGACTGTCCATGGCCATTCCCAGGGTCTGGACTGCGCATGCTGTTCCCTCTTCCTGATCCTTTAACCCAGCCTGTATCCATAAACAAAGCCAGGCCACGATTTTCCATTGTTCATGTCTCCCACTTCATTCATGGGACACGTGGGGCTCTCTCCCTCCGTGGCCCCTCACAGGCTCCCCACAATTCACTGGCCATGGGCAGGAGCTCTCTAATGATCTGTGCCTTAAAGCTCCACAGAAGTTCCAATTTGAGGGCCATGACACATTCTACTGCATTCATCCTTAGAATTGTCATTGGTTTGCTTTTAATCCGTGTAGATTTTCTTTTTTGCAAATAGATGACAACCTCTTCAGAAGCAAGAAGCAGTTGCCCTTTAACATCTCACCAGGTTTAACACAATGTCAGAAATACAACAAATGCTCAAAATTATTTATTTCACTGAGATATAAACAACAGGAAATGATTTACTGACTTTTAATTCAAGGTATTTGAATAGATTTATTAATTAGAAAGAATTTCACACTAAAATATTCTTATGCCTAAAGTTATGCAACTTGGATGACTGCATTAATTTTTAAAATTCCATTGGTCAATTAGTGACTTTTCCTAAACACCTACTAGTGCTACTATCCAATTTTCTACAGAATCATTTACTTAGTAAATTATCGCCTGTGCAAAATAAACACTGTTCTCTAGAATTCCGAAAAGCTAACCTCACCAGATATACATACATGAACCTGAGAAACTGTATTTATGTAATCAATAAATGCAAAATACCTACCTATAGACTGTCACAGATATGCTATAATATACATCATCACAGTTCCTGAGACATTTGTAAATATGTAATTTTAGCTAAATATGGACCATTTTTAGAATATTTTAAAGTTCAAGTTAGTTCCCAAATTTTATATAAGGAATTCATTCAATGGTGGATTTGTTTATACTCAATGCTGTGTGAGAGGTTATTCACAAATCCTCAGAAATCAACTTCCAAGAAATAACTTAAATGGCCTAGAAACTTACAAAAGACAGCAATTTTCCAGTAAGCATCCCTATGGTCTTTGATATCTCCAAACGAAAGGAATTTCTAGACCTGTTCCCTTCCAGAACTTTAGAGCTTTCAGAAAGCCCCCCAAAATGCCAAATAAATGTTATTTTCTATATTTTCTATTGCTTTAAAAAAAAAAACTAGGATGTATCGCTGTATCCTAAAACTATGATTCAATTAGAAAATGCTCTAAGTCATTTCATCAGAAAGCTTAGCGCAAAAGTAAAACAATCTCTCTCACATCAGGAAGTCTAGATCAGACAGGATAATTTGTAGTGTAATGCACAGTGCCATTTTTTTAAGATAAGAAGATACCAGAGAATGGAAGAAGGAAGAAAGGAGAGCCTCGGTGTGACAAAGAAGCCGGCTGTGGTGGTGCACACCTGTAATCCTAGTGCTTGGGAGGCTGAGGTAGGAGGATGGCTGACAATTCAAAGCCAGCCTAGGCTACAGAGATTTCTTTTAAACATGTACACATGCTTGCAGCATCTTCTTTTGGAATTGATCCTTTCATCAGTATGAAATTTCCCTCCTCACCAAGCGTGGTGATGCACATCCATCCTCTTAGCACTCAGGAGGCTGAAGCAGGAGGATCCTTGTGAGTTTGAAGCCAGCCTGGGCGACATAGTGAGTTCAAGGTCAGCCTGAACTACAGAGTGAGACAACCTGCCAAGAAAGAAAGGGCGGGGGGAGAGGGAGAGGAGAGGGAGAGGACATGTGTGCATGCAGTGTATGAGGACATGTGCGTCCATGCACGCTACACACGGGTATAGAGATAGACCTTGTTTCCCATCTGTGGGTTCACTGAGATGGTAAAATAACTGGGAGGTGAAGACAGATAAATAGATAAGACTTTTTTTTTTCATTGCTGCAAGTTGAACCCAGGCTGTTATGTGCCAGCAAGCACTCAAAGCCTCTACACACCCTCTATACTGATCACACACCCCAGCCACTAGGATTTTTTCAAATGGTTTAAAATACCAAAGTTATCACATACAATAGCAATTCAAGTTGTTTCTTTTTTTTTTTTTGTTACTTCGCATGTGATCATGTAAGGGTAGAGGTGTGATCAACGTATAGAGTGAATTTTTTTTAAATTATCACCATAAAAGATGCGCCATTCATGGCCTTCAAACTACTACCCCTCATGACCTGGGGATGTAGCTCGGTGGTGCTGCACCTCCCTGGCAAGCACAAGGTCCTGAGTTCAGTTCCAGGTACCAAAAAACAAAAAGTCCCCCTCATTTTGAACATACTTATCCCATCATTTTTGCTACTTTCTGAAGCAATTTCTGAATTCCTCTTCCAAGAGCATCATAAACATTTGCTCTAGGAGCAATCATAAAATATGGTAAAAATGTTTAAATTTTGAAATTTACTACAGTAAAAGACATCGTCATTAATCCCTCTCAAAACAATCAAAATTGCTCCCTCACTTCAAATGCACTTGTCTCATTATTGTTGACGTGACTTTTACTGTAGTAAGGATTGTTTTTTTGTTTTGTTTTTGTTTTTGTTTTTGGTACCAGAGATCGAACTCAGAACCGTGCACTTACAAGATAGGCCCCCAAAACGAGCTAAATCCCCAGTAAGGGTTTTTTTTTTTTTAATTTAAACATTCACTGAATCTTTTACCACCCCTTTTAAAAGTGCCTGACCAATAAAACAAGCTTCCAAATGCAATCAAAAATGTACTTGATGTAAATAAACAGTAATGTGGGCAGATTACAAAGGGATGCACCAGTGTGATAAAACTGTAAGTTATTTAAATAAACAAAGTAGGAGGCAGAACAAGAAGAAGGGCAGGGTGGTGAGTAGTTATGGATATGAATGGAGGATATAAGAGCCACAGGGCGTTCTCTTAGAGGCAGTGGGAACCGTGCAAAGGTTTTAAGCAGCTCCATAAGTACTTGGCACTGATCGGTTCTTCAGGCAGCAGTAGAAAAAATGAACTGGAGAAGGCAATATTGTTGGCAAAAAAAACCGTGCTAACAGGAAGACTAGCACAGAAGGCAGGCAAAGACGTTGGGGAAATGATACGTTGCTAAGATATGACGAGAAGCAGAGCCCAGGGAGGTTTATGACTGAGTAGGTAGAGGAAGTGAAAAAGAAAAATAGTGAACAGGCTTCAGTGTGGAACGACTGGAAAACTGGTGGTTCCAATCACTAAGACTGGGAACACATATGAGGGGGATATGAGGTGTGATTGAAAGCTAGTGTTTGCATTTTAAAATTTACTACAGTAAAAGACACATTGCCGTTAATGCTCTTCAAAACACTCGTTCACTTTGAACACACTCATCCCATCCTCCCGGCCACTTTCTGAAGCAGTTCTGCAAGCCCTCTTTCACCGGTATCTTTTGTTGTGCTGTCTTGGCTGCCTCAACGTCCTGAATTAATTCAAAATCATTTTTTACCTTAGGGGAGAGCCCGAAGTCACACAGTGCCAGATTCAGTAAATAAGGTGGATAAGGACACACTGTTTTTGTTTTTATGAGCCTGCCTGTCCATCGGATAGTACTTGGAAGGTACTTTATCGTCCTCCGTAGACACTCATGAAAGAGGACTTTTAGAACTGCTTCAGAAAGGGGAAAACACAGTGGGGTAAGTGTGTTTGAAATAAGGGGGGCAGTATGAGGAGGACAAATGGCAACGTGTCTTTTACTGTAAAAATTCTTAATTTAAATATTCACTGCATATTTTGATCACATATTCTTAGAGGGCCCGGGATTTAGCTCAGTGGTGATGGCACCTGCTTTGCAGGCACAGGAATCTGAGTTTCATCCCTAGTACAAAAAAAAAAAAAAAATGTCCTAAACACATAAGGGGACACGGGAATAAGCATAAAAGAAACAGGCATTGAAGTGGGGGATGAGTTTAATTTTGAATATGCTCCATTTAGGACCTGTGCAGGACATTCATATTAATGTTTACTCAACAGCAGGAATGAACCCAGAACAGTTTCTGGTCATGATCCAGAGAGCAGAGAACCACCAACAATGGTGCAGCTAAAGAACAGGACCCGAGAAAGATTCCCGTCACCCACATCAAAGAGAGAGATAGAGAAATGAGTCTGCAAGGGAGACCATTCGCGATGGTCAAAGAGATAGAGAACATGACTCAACCAACCACAGCACGCACAGGGAGATCGAGCTGAAAAAGACCAGTGCATGCGGCCATGAAGAGGTGAGCTGCTGGCCACTCCCAGTGCTTGGAGCTTCATCGCAATAGGGTGAATGGTAACTTCAAGGTGAGTATCTAGAGACACAAAATGCAGGGTGTGGGTGTGGGTGGCTGGGTGGGTGTGTTTGTGATGGTGTGTGTGTTTGTGTGTGATGGTGTGTGTGTGTGTGTGTGTGTGTGTGCGTGTGCATTTAGGAGCTTCTGTTTGAAAAAAGCAGGATTTAGAGAGATGCACAGGACAAAGTAAGATTGCTTTGGGGTTTTTTCTTTTATATTTGCAAGAAATGTAACCACATTTGTAGGCCAAGAAGAAACTAATACAAAAGAATTGTTGTTACGAGGCCCAAAGTATCCATCCTTCAAGATCCTCCTTCGTGCTCCCTAGGACTCTTGTTGTGCTTCTCTTTCGTCAAGTGGGCAGAAGTTTTGGGCTGTGATTAGTATTATAAAATCAGGCCCTGGCTTTTGTAGCTACTACGTGTAATCCCCTTTTCCAAGGGATGTTTCATGTACTACTCGTACAGTTCTTCCCACTTCGGAGTTGTCTTCTATGCCTGTTGAATTTAATGAAGCTAAACGCCTTATCTATCAGTAGCATTTACAGCATGAGGCTGTAAGCATGACGTCATTGTAGCCCAACCATCCTTAACCTCACTGTGTTTAAATTAGTACTTTCCCACTCTCGTACTCTCCCCTTTTCTCCTCCTTCTCCTCCCCTCTCCCTCTCTCTCTGTCATGACTTTAGCAGAACTGGAAACTTGCATTTTCTCCTGTACACGATACCCATGTACACAAATACTTAACCTTCCATGCTGCACAGAGACATTTTTCAGACACTGCTTTTGCAACGACCACAAAATTATTTTACTGAAAAATGGTCTCATGTATTATTTTACCAAAAATATTTCTACTTTCTCCTAGGCATTACTAGAACTTGTTTAGATGCTTTCGATATGAACATTTTTAGTAAAAACTGGTATTAAATTATTTAAATATGTTTTCAAATTCCTTTAAATGTACTCTTAGCCTCTTTCAAGAACTTATACTCCCCCCTGTGGCAATCCGATGACAGAAAAAAAAGAGAGGCAGAGAGAAACAGAATCTTGAAGACGATCAATTAATAAATTGTTCAGATGTTGAAAAACAACAGTACACATCTTGCTAAGAGGGGGCTGTCATCATGGGCTGTCACACTCTGGTCCACGTGACACACGACTCTGAAGGCTACGGGAAGAAGAGCTGGCAACTGTGTTACGGCAGAAATTGAATATCTCAAAGTACTTAAGAGATAAACTTAGAGGAAAGCTTTATTTTACTTTAACAAACATTTATTGAGTGCTCATCCTATGATAAGCTTTGTCCTAGGCAATTTGTAAGATTCTTGTTATTTAATCCCTGCAAATTGTCAAAACAATTTTATAAAATCTTTTGAAGCAGGTGCTACAATTATCTCCAAGAGACGCCAATGAGGCTTAGAGAGATTAAGTGGTTTGCTTAATGTTACACATTTAATAACATGGCAAAGTAGTGAAGCTGAGCATAAAAGGTCTTTCTTAAAGTAGGGAGAAAGGGAAACACAAAATCTAAATTGTTGGCTTATTTTATGAAATGCTTTAAGCTGCAAAATGAATTTAAGTCGTAATATGTCATCCTAGAATGTCAACCTTGAGTTGTTAAAACGTTTTATCTAATCATGAGTCAAGTTTATTTTGTCAGACTTTATTCTTAAGATTTTAAAAACAAACTATAAACAAAAACCAATTTTATTTTGTAATGATCTTTTGGAGCCAGGTGCAGTGGCAAATAAATGACTGTAATTCTATCTGCTCAGAAGCCTGAGACAGGAAGATTGCAAGCTTGAGACCAACCTGGTGAACTTAGCAAGGCCCTGTCTCAAAAGAAACGGAAAGCCGGGGGTGGTGCACGTCTGTAATCCCAGCACTTGGGAGGCTGAGGCAGGAGAATTGCTGTGAGTTCGAGACCAGCCTGGGCTACGTAGTGAGTTCCACGTCAGTCTCAACTACATAGTGAGACCGTGTCTCAAAAAACCAAAAAAAAAAAGGAGTTAAGGTGCAGCTCACTGGTAGTATGTATGCACAAGGCCCTGAGTTCAATCCTTAGTACTGCCAAAAAGAAACTAAATAAAATATAACCAAATCTGTCGGTGTTGAGACCCCTCCTCTGTGCTCTTCTAGGCCTAGGTTGATTGAATACTGGTCCATCCCAAACAGTAAGATTTCCCTACTGCCACAGCTGCCGGGAAAACTGAGGAACCCCAAGCAGAATGCCCTTAGCACTACTTCTCTAGGAGCTGCAGGTGACCTGAGTGTGCTTGGCACATTACTGCTGCCTTGTGGCTGCCCTCACATGCACAGTCTAAGCGTTTCCTCAACTTCAGCCCTTACTGTAGACAAAATGGCTTCCAGATGGCCATTTCTGCTCAGCATAAGGTCGTTTTCCTTTCTTGGAAAGTTGGATGTGAGACATGAGAAACACAGGAGGTTGGAGTTCTTGCATCTGCTTTAGATGAAGGCCAGGCTTCAGTGTGTAAAATGAGAACACACCAGAGGCAGAAGCGGTCCCACCACCGTGCTGTGGTCCCTCCTCTGACAGCTCCTTCAGAAGCTGGCCAGGAAAAATCTGCTTGACTGGCAAAGGAGGGGCCTGCCTGGAAAGTGGTCAAAGCCAACACAGGATGATCTGGCTGCGGCAGTGCTCAGCCCTACTGCAAAGTAAGGTTGGTTCAAAGTCTATCTGAAGCTGGACAGGAAGTTTACTTGCTTACCTACTGGGCTAAAAGCAAGCAGCTGGAGCCTCAGGAATCAACTATAAATGGAAACAGCAGGGCAAGACCATCAAGAACACCCAATATAGAGATGTTGGAAATGATGAAAATGCCACAAAACAATCATTTGGACAAAGTAAGCATTCACCATGTACATGTAAGAAATAGCTTAATGTGAAATCTTTCCAGACATTAGTAAGCCTGTAGTTATACAAAACCCCATGCTACAGTTGTTAACTTTCACACACATGCATGAGTCAGTAAGAAAATTCCCTGTGTAAGCCTGCCATTCCTAGACAACACCCTCAAGGTCCACCGTATATGGTTACTACATACATCACACTCCATTAACTATATGAAATGACTTGGGATTCAAACCAAACCACTCCATGCCTAATGGAGAGAGAGGGAAAGCTGCAAGCCTGAAACAAAGCATGAAGGAAAACACATTTCAGTGAAAAAAAGTTCATAACACAAACACTATGTCAGTGGAACGCAGTGACATGTTTATTTTGGGATATTTGTGAAAATTGATCTGTTTATAGTAGACGTTGCTTCAGTGCTGCTAGCCTGTCCCAGATTCCATCATGATATTTATTCGTAAGGGCAGCTTATCAGTGAATGATGCAATGATTCAAGAAGACTTTTATGATGTCTGTGGTTGGTCTCAGTCTCAGCCTAAACAAGACTGTGTGGCATTAGACACGGAACCTTCTCAATGGGGACCAAAGCTGAAGTCACAGCAGGGCGCACCCTGATAGGAGGAAGCCCAGAACACAGCCAGCATCTTGATTCATTCTTCCTTTATTAGCCGCACTGGTTTATTAGTAAGTAAGAAGCAATCTGGCCACATAATAAATTCAGAAAAATCTTACTTGCTAAAAAAAAAAAAAAAAAAAAAAAATTT
>NW_022900926.1:12203618-12209147 GCF_012274545.1 Fukomys damarensis | reverse complement strand
AAGCTCAGGTTTTTTTTTTTTTCCTAATACAGGTGACTAAAATTATATCTCTATGTCACTTTTATCATGTTTATCTCATACCACAGCACAGCTCTGATTGCCAGTTGGCTCAGTAGTATTTTATAAGCCTTCTAGGGGTGTGCACTTTTAGAGATTAAGAATATCTGGGATCATTTTCTTAAGAAAGATATGCCATGGTTAACAGATCACTGTACAGGCAATGTGAAGAAAAGTAGTAAAGTTTGGAAGCAAAGGCAAGAGTTCTTTTTAAGCCCTCCCTGGTTCTCCTCTAACTAAGCCTGTGCTATGTTAGCATGGACCTCAATATCCTCATCTGCAAAGCTGGAGAACATTAGTATACCTCATAGAGCTGTCATGAAACAGAAGTAAGATAGTGCATACAAAGGAATCTCTCAATTTAAATTTTACATAAACAAAAGGTGACAAAGGCAAAACTGGGTATCTTTCCATGCACTGAGACAGAGCTCAAAGGAGCATTCTTTCTAAATGGGTCAGATAAAATCACCAAGTGCACTCTGATGTCAAATTAAACAACACACTCGTCTTTTACTTTGATACTGATGTCAAGAGTTTAAATAGAACATGACTTACTTCTTCAACATATGACAAAAGCTGGCCTTAAGATGTTATCTCAAAAGCTTTATCTGTGTTTAGATTTCAACATGTGATTCCCATAGGTATAGTTACTTAAAAATTCACACAATTGGAACGACTTCGCTTTCAGCATTCTAGAACACATTAGCTACCAGTTTGCCTCTGATTTTAAAACTTATTTGTCATCAGCACAGTTCACATTACAAAACAAAATGAGGAAAAACTGTCACCCAAATATATGGAAATTGTAAAGATATGTAGCACCATGTTAAAGGTGTCTGAGAAGATAAAATCTAAGAGGAACTCAGGAATACAGGCAATAATAAATTTTACTTTGTTATTTATACACCACATTCTTCTTAGTGTAGATTCTACACGTTTCACTGGAGAAAGGAAAACTAGGGTCACCCTGACACTCTCCTCAAAAATTAAAAAAAAAAAAAAAGAATGAAAATCACATAATGGAAATGAAGGGAGAGTAGCTATGGGGTGACAAAAATTAGCTGTGTAGAGAATTTCTTTCTACACATCCTAAAAACTGACCAAAACAGAAACATATTGCTGTATTTGTAGCATCCTGATGACAAGTAAAGGATGTGAGAGGCATGAGATAGATTTAAAATAAAAGATTTCATTGGTTAAATGTCCCTATCAATTTGCAACATCTGTTCTTAAAACAGTGAAGAAATGGCATTTGATTTCCATTCCCATTCAGCGTCCGCTTCCTCATTATCTTGGGTGCCATGGAAGGGACCCTGCTCACTCGGTGTGGTGAGACGGAGGGCTGTGGCTGCACCTTGCTGCTAAACTGCAGTGAGTCTGAGTCTCCCACCAGGGAAGTCCCCGCCCCCTCCACGGCCGGTCCAGAAAGGCAGCGCAGGGGCCCATGTCAACCATCAGGACAAATCTAATTAAACCAACAAGTGAGACAAATGGAGGGCTATAGGAAGCATCTTATTAAAATAAAAGCGCCCTTTCCTTTCTCTCTGCTCAAGCCCCCAACTTTACCCACAAGCAAGGGAAGGAAAAAAATCACATAAAACGCAAACCACACTGGGCAGCCTCCGTACGCCGCACATGTGTCCTGTGTCCCTGCATCAGAAAACATCCTTAGGGAGTCCAAGCAGGAAAAGCAAGGAGAACAAAGCAGGAAGTAGTGAATGTCATTTGCATGAAGCTTTCTCCCCACCTTTCAACTCACAAGCCCATGCGGTGTCCTCTTTACCCTTCATCTTAAGTAAACAAGATGCAGTAAACCAAGCCAGGGTCTCTGGAGATTTCACAATATTTATTATTATCTTACAAAACTCCTCTGGCAACCTTTTTGGTGGAATTCATTTACATGATTGAACCTCAGGCAGGCTAGAAATAGGGAAAGCCCACTCCTCAGCCGCCAGAAGGACAAACGGGCTACGTCCAATGCCCTTATACGGCCAGGCTTCTATAAGTGTGACAGCTTGGTGTGTGCCTCGCGTATGGCTCTTGGCTGAGACTCACATTCCTCTGCTGTGCTTCCCCGGGAGCTCTGATTTCCGCTTTGAGGGTTGGCACTGGCTTCTGCTTGCTCTTATAAGAAAATGTCTGCAACTAAAAAGTTGAAAATGTGCAAGATTCCTTCTTTAAGTACACAAACACTCCAAGTCTGGCTGCTTTCCTGTAGTCCTGCCAGAGTTTCTCCCTGTCTGATACCTGATCAAGGAACCTTTTTTTGAGGTGGGGGAAAAACAACAAAGAACACAAGGGAAAGAATGCAGTACACCCACAGCCGAACATCTTACAAGACTTCACCAAATGACCTGCAAAGACCGTGCCTGGGAGACACGCACAGTCCTTATCTAGCTTGGGAAATAAATCCGCGTCCAGCTTTGAGAATTCTATTGTACCAGGAAACGCATTTGCTAGCTAAACACTTGCCTACAAATCCAAAAGGGTGCACCTTTACCATCATGCACATAAATTCAAAGAGCTGCTTCTCTCCCAATTCTGACCTGCTGTCACCCAAAGGGTTGGCATAAGTCAGAGCTGGACGAAGTTATAAGAAGCCACTATTTCCATTTTTACCGCCCAGGTGGACACAAACATTTGCTGAGTCACTCATAATAGTGCAAGAATTCATATGCTGTGGCATGAATTGAGGACAGAGTGTCAGCCTTTCCTCTGAATTTCCTGGCACTTGATGGTGTGTATCACAATAAAAAGATACTTTCGAGTCTGTGAATGTCTTGGGTGTCTTCTCTCATTCTTTGTGTGTGTGTGTGTGTGTGTCTGTCTGTCTGTCTATCTCTGTGACTCTCTTAATAATGATCTTTTAACTTTCAAAAGAGTTTTGGTCATAAAGGCTGAATCCAAGTTTAAAAATGTACTGCATATTTTCACTTTATTGTGACATTTCACGTGTTCTGTACATTTCAACGTGCTTATTTTCTTTCAGCCAATCTTAAAATCATCCCTTTGGAGCTAACTATGAACTTACTGGGATTGGAGAGACCATGTGAATTTTCTAGTGCAGCCAAGTTCTTTTTATAATGCCGTGACATTTTTAATAATACCACAGAATGGTAATACTCTTGCATGTGTAGAGAGAGAGAAAAAGCTAAGAAAGTTGAAGCACCAATTCCCTGAGAATTTCAATCTACTTAATCCTCAATGAACACTATGAACTGAAAAATCCTTAGTGTCTTCCTTTTATAAATGGCAGCCTGAGAAGATGGCTCCTACCTCTAACTTCCCAGAGATTTGTGAATGGCAGTTCTAAGACTGTAACTCATGCTACCAACTATAGCCCAGGCCAGCAACTTCTCCTCTTCATGAATGGGTCTCCTCGCTGTATGCACAAAACCACTGGTGCTGGCTGTCAGACTCTCCTGAGGTTTCCAAAGTCCCCACTGCTGGCTGTGCCATGTCCCTCACACTGCAGGCTAAAGAGCTCACCATGAGCTGACGTCCCACCTTAGGTGAGGCTCGTGATTTCTGTCCCTCCCCTTCCCCATCCACCCCACCTTTCCAACCATTAGTGGTAGCTATAATTGGAGGTTTAGGTCTTGAAAGATTTCACTGTGGCTTCCCACATATTTTAGGCTTTTAAAATCATCCACAGGGGAAGTGAAGGTTGGGGCCAAGTTGCCTTTAATACACATGTGGCTATTAACATGACTCGGAATGTTCCTTCTTTAAATAGGAACTAACAGGCCTCCTTTCCTTGAGGAATGCTTGGAAAGAACATTAAATAACAATGAGGAAAATTCTTCCTGGGCTTCAGAGGCCCTTCACTGGCCATTTACACTGGTGGCTTGCTGAGGAAAGTAACTATGCACAGATGATGTGGTCGGTGCTGAAGTTGGTTGTTTTTGTTTTGTTTTGTCTTCTTGGCCATTTTCCAATAGGATGAACTGAAACCTTAAAAATATTGGTCAGTTTTTGCCTACTCTCAAGTTATCAATCTATATATTGTTCCCTCCTCGCTTGGTCTTCCCATTGGAAACAGGTACGCTTACCTTCAAGCACAGGCTGTGAAGCACCAACAACTGAAAGGAACTCACTCACCGGGACACCCATCAACTAAGGGTGGCCTAACAGAGGCAACAATGGCATGGCCCTAGAATCGCTCTCCTTGCCATAAAATGGTAACTGGCACTGCTAACAAAAAGCCAGTTAAACAACACAGATGCCAAATGAGCGCACAGCTAATTAACTGAGTCCCCAAAAAGCCTGGGAGATATGTCACATGGAACATCCACACACAGCAGGGGGCAGAGCCCATTCTCCCGATTTCAGTCGACACACCTTGGGCAACCAGAGGTCACAATCACTATTCACCTACGTGTGGTGAGTCACTAAGAAGACGTTATTCCCTGACTGTTTATAACCAGGCACAGCAGGGTGCACCGTGCTTTTTATATGATCTTCCTCCTCTTCTTTTTTTAACTTCATGACAAACCAAGTCCAATCCACATTTGAAGAATACAGCTTTTGGTATAAGTAAAATCACTCAGACCTCAGCCCAGCTGTGTTTAAAGCGCCCCAACTGAGCTCCAAGATTCTGGCCGCCCCACCCCGTTAACCATCCTGACACCCACAGCTTGTGCCTAGCAGAAGTACAGTCATTTGCTCTGACATCAGTAACAGACCCATTTTTCCGGAACACCGAGTGCCACTGGCCCCTTTCCCCCCCACACACCTCCAACATTACAGCTGCCCCCAAGCACTAAAAGAACGCAAAGCAAGCGTGCTCTGAATCTGCCCAGGGACCCCGGACCCCTACCCCGACCCGGGCTTTGTTCCCTTTCTTGTCTGACTGTGCCGAACCTATATCTCAAAGGACAAAGGATCAAATTCCTCTACTTTAGATGCAGCATTCAGGATTTTCCAGGTAAGCACCCTGGAGGTTTCAATGGTTCTAAGCACTTCCTTCTGCTTTTCGTTGAGTTTCAAAACTCTACAGCCTCTTAGACGAAAATCACTACAAAAACAGTAAAAAAGCCAAACGTTTGGAATTTGTAGGAAGTCCTTGTTTGCCTCTTCTGCTACCCACCTCCTAAAAATGACTTATGCCAGAAGAGGGCTCAACTATTAAAGAGAGAAAAGTCAGGAAAAAAGAAAGAAAGAATTGCCAGTGCGATTTTAAACGACAAAAGTTAGAAGTGGTGAGAAGCAGAAGGCATAGGAAAAACTCCTGTTTGATGCTGGAAATACTGAGCCTCTTTTTTTTTTTTTTTTCTGGTGAGCTGGAGCGTGCCAGCTTTTTCAGACGGAGGAATGCCGAGAGTCAAGGGGTCAGGATCAATCCGCTGTGCGCTGCTGCGGCAGGAAGGCGGGGAGGAATGCGAGGAATGTGCCTGTTTGTGTGGGACTCCATTCAGCCCATTGGCGCGCCGGGGCGCGGGAACGAATAAAAGGCCGGCGCGCGCCGCAGCC
>NW_022900926.1:12155838-12202717 GCF_012274545.1 Fukomys damarensis | reverse complement strand
GCGGAAGTTGACTTCTCCGGGCCTTTTACCTTGGGTTTGTGCGCTCTGCCCTCTCAGCCTACCGCCTGGAAGACACGTTTGGCCCAGACCCAACGATGATGCGAGCCAACTGCCTGGTCCAGACCACAGAGTGGAGCGCCTGTTCCAAGACCTGCGGGATGGGGCTCTCCACCCGGGTCACCAATGACAACGCCTACTGCAGGCTGGAGAAGCAGAGCCGCCTGTGCATGGTCAGGCCCTGCGAAGCCGACCTGGAGGAGAACATTAAGGTTCGTGTCGTGCACCTATGAACTCATTTCCCTGGGATGCTAATGCAAAGGACCAAAGTGAGTTCTCTTGCCACCCTTGTTATCAAAGACCTGTTATCTCCCAAAATATCGAACCATGGAGCTGCTTTGCCCGAGTAAGAGGTGGTGTGAAAGGAGCCACCCCGTTCCCTCCACAGGCAGGGTCTCCGCAGCTAGTTAATTCAGGACATTCCAAGAGAGGCCATGGCAATTTTTGGAAAACAGTCAAATAAAACTGAAAATTCCTGTCCTCAAAATGTAAACAGAAATCAGGCAGCAGCATAAGCGTTAGAACACAGGCTGTTGAGACAAACCACTCCCCCTTGTGGTGATTGGTGCCTCCCTTCTCCCTTGTCTTCCTTAGAAGGGCAAAAAGTGCATCCGTACCCCAAAAATCTCCAAGCCGGTCAAGTTCGAGCTGTCTGGCTGCACCAGCGTGAAGACCTACCGGGCTAAGTTCTGCGGGGTGTGCACGGATGGCAGGTGCTGCACCCCGCACAGAACCACCACCCTGCCGGTGGAGTTCAAGTGCCCGGATGGCGAGATCATGAAGAAGAGCATGATGTTCATCAAGACCTGCGCCTGCCACTACAACTGTCCGGGAGACAACGACATCTTTGAGTCCCTGTACTATAAGAAGATGTACGGAGACATGGCCTAAAGCCAGCGACTGAGAGACAGTAACTCCATTAACTCATAGTCTGTAACTTGAACACATTCACATCTCATTTTTCTGTAAAAATGATTTCAGTAGCACATGCTAATTTAAACGTGTTTTCTAGCTGGGGTGGGGGGGACAGGGCGTGGTGAGAGGCTCCCACCCAATTCAAAACATTGTGCCATGTCTTACAAGTAGTCTACCAACCCCAGACACTGGCTTGAAGGACGTTAACACTTGACGGTGGGGCTACACAAGCGCACAGTGCCAGAATGTATACGGGGTGGGGGGTGCTGGAGGGCAGTGTGGACACCTGTAGAGAGGCTAGTGCCGCTTGGAGTGTGCCTGGGAAGAAAAGGTCGGCTCCAGCAGCAGCATGGGTGTGCATTCTCCAGCCATCCTGAGGCTGAGTTGAGCTGTTCTTGAAGTCAGGACAGCAGATTCAGCTGTGACATTCTGATTCCAGTGACAGTATTGGGGAATCAGAATCCTGTCTAGTAGACTGGACAGCTTGTGGCAAGTTAACTTGCCTGTAACAAGCCAGAATTTTTTATTAATATTGTAAATATTGTGAAGATATATATATATACATATATATATATATATATATTTGTACAGGTATCTAAGTTAATTTAAATTTCTTTGTGCCTTTTTTGTTTTTGTGTTTAATGCTTGGATATTTCAAATGTTAGCCTCGAGTTCTGAACACCGTAGGTAGGGCAGAAAGCTTGTCTGATAATTCAGAGCCTGAAGGGGACACTCGATGGAAATTGTAATCAGAGTGACAGTCCATCCAAAGAGACGGCTTGCTGAAGGTGAGGTCGCAGAGTCCCTGCATATAGGGAATGTGGCATCCTCACTTTCCGTGAATAAATGTCCTTTATTCAAAAATGACTAGTTCTACACAGCTGGTCAGTTTTCCTCCTGGAAGCATGTGCTTGTACTTTGACTATGACTGTTTTTCGGACAGTTTATTTGTGGGGAGTATGACCAAAAGTTACATGTTTGCACCTTTCTAGTTGAAATAAAGTATATATTTTTTCTATAAAGAGCTGGGCTAATCATTTATTCTTGTAAAGCTTTCTGAATTTTCGTGGACATAAATGGGAAGTTTTTGTTTATCATAAATTTACCCATACTTCCTAAATACCTTTGAATATATATACTAATAAATTGGTTAATCAATACAATTTTATATAAGTAACACTCCACACAGAATTAAGTGGCACACACTGGCAAGCATACTATTCATAGTATTTTAAGAATGCTTTAAATGTAACTACCTGTGGATGAATTCACTTTCCACTGACCCTGTGGTATTAGACTTGGTCTTTTTACATTGTTTTTGGCCACTGTAGGCTTATTTCCAGCCCTTCATATCACAAATTAGTCTATATCCTGTATATAGAAAAATGTTTAAACACTTAATTTCTATGTCCTACTGTAGGTCTAAAAGTATATGATGAAATATATATTCAACTGGAGACATTTAATAAGTTTCTGCATAATTCTATTTCCGTGGCCCAATCAAGGTCAAATGATGATATAAATAGAAAAGAGAAGAAAAGCCAATCTATCACTCACTGATGGAAATATGTCTTCAAGGCAGTTCCTTGACTTTCCCAAATCCCGGCTTTGTTAGACCTCAACGTTAATGTACCCTGTTACCGAGTGGTTTATAAGTGATAAAATAGCTGTTGAAGATTCCTGATGTGGGAACTATTGGACCTACCCCGGCTTCTGCTGCAAAGTGAGCAGAAGTGGATGGCAAACAAAGAAACACTCCCAGGGCAGCAAGAAGCCCCATTTTTTCCAGATGAGAATAGCTTTGGATTCCAAGTGTGTGTGTTGTGGGGTGACAGGGGGACGTTGCAGACAGACTAACCTGTCCCAGGATGATTAGCAATGCTGTAGTCATCCTGAGAGACAAAAATAGACCTGAAAATAGTGACTAGTCTACAAACTGCACACCACAAACCAGCGGAACTGCTTCTGTTCCAAATGCGAGGCACATTTCTGGTCCTAACAGTGGGCTCCTGACACACCCATGTGTGTAGGGCAGCGCTGTTAGAAGCTAAAGCGCTTCACTTTGCTGAATAAACACGTGCGTGTATACAAAGCACACTGTTAGCTCACATTTTCTTCCTGTCAATTGACCACTGGCTGAAAAGATGAGGGCCGTGGCAAGTAAGCCTCACTGTTCTGAAAGAAATCAGAGAATTCCAGAAAGATAGAAGCAATAGTGGAAGCAGAGAGCTCACGTTTGCCAAACTCACACACACACAAGCGCATGCACTGCAGAGTAACTAGACTGTGTATCCAAAAGCCCGTGAGCTGTATTTGCAACAAAATTGGGAGCAGAAGACCCCTTGACTCTCAAAATATGCATGAAGACAAATCAGCCCCACCACAGCCTCCCGGTGTCAGTCAGCCCACGCGTGGGGAAGCAGGGAGCAACAGGGAGCCTGACTCTCCTGAGGCAAAGAGCTGTCCTGGATACAGGCAGCCTGTCTGAGAACAGGGTGGAAACTCGTGGGAATTCTGGCGTTTCCCACAAAATCAGCAGGCCAGGGCTTCTTTCCAAAAGAGGACTGAGGAATGGCAGTCAAACTGAGCGGGTCAAGGAGAGAAAGACACTGAGAGAAAGTTCAGATAAGGGTGAGACCAGAGGGTCAAAGGCTCCGGAAGTAAAGCGCCATCCTCTTCATATTGCCTGAGAACATCCAAAGTGTGGGCTCAGTAAAATGTAAAAGCCCTCTACTCAAGTTTCCTTGTTTCTCTCCAGTATCTGTTTTTCTTAGTGTATATCAATTATACAGAATACTGGGTTTTGGCATGGTATCTTCACATATGTATTTCATATTTCATATATAACAGACCATTTATAAAAGATACTTCATACACAAAAGGCTATTTCATGTAAGTTAGGAAAACAAAATTATCAAACCAAGTCTCATACAAAGTTATATGAAGAAAAAAAAATAGAGGGCAGAATGCCTCTATAGATAAGAAAAACAAGCAAGAAATGCATGCCCATAAAACACCAAAACTTCCTACACTTGATCTTAGCCAAAAGGCCGGGAAGCAATCCAAAACTTTCTAATTCAAAAGATAATTAAGAAAATGGTATTATAAGGGCCAGGGATTTAGCTCAGTGGTGCTGCCACCTGCCTCGCAAGTGCAAGGTCCTGAATTCAATCCCTGGTACCAAAAAGAGAAAGAAAGGGAATAGCATTATACACAAACACAAACAATAAGGAAATAAATTAATGACACAAAATAACAAAAATTGGCCAAACTTAGAAATATCATGAAAGAATTAGGAATAAACATATATATCCTACTTGAAGGAACATGGGAGTGAATACTACACAACAGATGGAAGGAAGAAATTAAAACGTTTCAAGAAAAAGTAACAGACTGTAGATGGGCAAAGAAGATCCAATATATTGATAGTAGAAGTTATCGAAGGGAAAAGAATCCATAAATCAAGAAAACTATTGAAATAAAAAAATAGTAAAAAGCACATAATGAGAGCTTGGCATGGTGGTGCATGCCTATAACCCCAGCACTTGAGAGGCTGACGCAGGAGGATTGGCACAAGTTCGGGGCCAGCCTGGGCCCCATAGTGAGTTTAAGGTCAGCCTGAACTACACAATGAGACCTTGTCTCAAAAATAAATTTTAAAAAGCACATGATGAAAGAACTACCATGTACCAAATAAAATCAACCAACACAAATCCATGTTCTAGTAAAATTGCTAGAATTTAAAGAAAAAAGAAAACACACCAGTACATGTAGGCAGAAAGAACATGAGCCTTATAAGTAAAAAGAAAATTAGCTCATCACCAGATTTTTTTGTAGGGCAGTACTCCATGCCAGGAAAAAAATGGATTGACATATTTAAGATAGTCAAGGAAAAAATGTAACCCAAAGAATTTCTAAGCCTTAAAATTGAAATGTGCATATATATATATATAAATGTGGATCAAATTCTCCAGAACAGACTTTCAAAAATAAAGGACAAACGCCAGGAGGGGTGATCAACACACATGATCCCAGCCTGAGGAAAGAGAATCACGAGTTCAAAGCCAACCTGGGTAACATAGCGAGAGCCTGCTTCCTATCTCACAAAAGGAATAAAGGAGCAACCAAACTGTTAACAACATACAAGAACTCGCATACAGCTCCAGTTAACCCTTGCTGAGGAACTTACTAGTGAACAAGCTCCAATGATAAAACTATCTGCGAGGTGTTAACATAAGGACTGGTCATGAGCATTGAACACAACTTCAGACCTCAGATGAAAGGAGGGCTCAAAAGGAGAAAAACCAGGTGCACAGTGTCCTCATCTCTCCCAGCACACCGGTAGCACAGCCATAAGAACTGCTCTGTTGGTAATATAAATATTAATGTTGTTATTCTAAGACTGTGGAGCACAGAATGCGGGATTCAGGAAAGTAACCACTATGAATACTCTGATTCCATCTCCAGTTTCCATCAGTGCTGGCATGGGCTCCATAATATAGATTCTGTGACCCTGAATTTGAATGGAAAGTATCAACATAAACTCATAATTGTATGTTTTTAAAAATAATTTTCTGTACTCTCCCCAAATTTTGTGAAATGAATATGAATTACTTTATAAGAAAAAAGGTTTTTTAAATAAGTAGTCCATCTCCTCCTTAAATTATAGCAAGAAATGGGCTCAAATTGTTAGTCTTCCTTGATTTTGGATTTTGATAAACACTGTATAATACATAATGAATAAATGGCTTAGCTCTACGACCTACTGTATCTTGGTCATGCGCTGAGGAGAAGATACAACACACACACAACCCCACGGTGTTCACATCCGTGAATTCTCATGTCCCATTTTCCCATAGGCCGTAAGTGAAGCCATGGAAGTGTTTCTTCCACAAGAATGTAACTATTCTCTGCCTGGTGAATCACAGCTGTTATATATAGACTGTTGCTAAGGCTAAGGATAAAGTAACAAAGTAAAATATATCCTTAGAATACTAAAATTCCAAGTCTAAACTTAGGATCTAAAGCAACATATATGTAGACCCATCTCCTATATTAGATGTTGAAGATGGTCAGTGAAGAGTCAGCAAGAAATCGGTCTCACTGACTCATTGGAATTCACATCTCAAAAATACAAAACATGTTAAGACTTGCACTAGGTCAACAAATCCCAGCACAATTTTTACCAGCCCAACTATTTATAATTTGCATAGGTACAAGGGGTTGAGAGTATTTACATAGCAGTATTTACTAAAATCTACATATACCTACCTATAACATAGCAAATTTTATGCACACAATCCCTCTCCCTCCCTCCCGCTCTCTCTCTCTCTCTGTCTCTCTCTCTCTATATATCTATATGTGTGTGTGTGTGTGTGTGTAAAAGACATGTACAAATTTTTTATAGTTTTATCCTTCCAATCCAACCATTTACCAGTAGGAGAATGGATTGAGTGTGGAATTTTTATGCAATGGAATACTACGCATCAGTAGCAAAGCACTATTATCATGTTGATCAAAGAAACCAAGTGGGAATTCATATTCATAGAACAATTTATATGACATTAAATTTATATGACATTAAAGAATAGACACAATTAATTAACAGTAACAGAAGTCAAAGTAGTGGTTACTTTGGAGATAGGGGAATAAGAGAACTTGATCCACATTAATAAATAAATAAATATTTCAATTTTAAGGCTTAAAAATTATATAAATGCATTCAATCATTTTTAGAATTTTTCACACCTTTATAAAGAACTACCTTGGAGTAATTTTTCCACTTTTGTATTTTATATTTTCAAAATTATTTACAAATTAATTAACAATTAGAAAACTCATTTTTAATATTTCAGATGGTGAGTAACTAAAAACTTATTCATAGTGCATATATCAAGTTTCATGGCATAACTAACCACAATATCATATGTATGGAAATGAGGTGGACCATTTAATTAGGGTAGAAACTCAAAGCCAGAAGTACTTAGGAGAAGAAAGCCCCCAAAAACAGACAGATAACTTATGGAGACACTGGATTTTCTCTTTAGCAACCATGGACTTAAAGCAATTTTTATTTAAATCTCTCACATCAAGTTGATCCCTTCCAATATTTATTTTTGTATTAATTTACAAGGAGGTTTATTCATTGAAACATATCTCCAAAATGAAAGTGATGAACAGAAACTATGATACTACATATTTGATAAATATTCAAGAAGACTCAATAATCATCATTTAATTATAAAGCACAAAAAGATTTCAATGTTTCTGGAGTCCCATGTGGAAAATTATCTCTGTGCATGTTCATTTTAGTAATAAGGGATATCAGCATATTACATTGTGTGTGTGTGTGTGTGTGTGTGTGTGTGTGTGTGTTTCAAGAATCAGGCAGGCAAATGGATAAAAAATATCCCTTTTATGCAAAACAAAAATTGCTCTGATCCATCTTCCTTTACTTAAATTTTCAAAAAACTTAATATGAAAGCTAACAAAACCAAAAACTAGAAGTATCCTGGGGCAAGAATCCAAAGAAGGGAGGAGGTAATGCTTTCTGTCATTTCTACTCAAGTGTAACTAAATAAACACTTCAAATGAAACCCAGTTGTCAGATTTTTAAAGATCCCCCCTGTGTAGGCTCACTTTCCCACATGGACCAGGATTGACAAGTGTCCCTCGGGGCACCTGATCCCCTCATTGTGAGTTGGGCTATAAATAAATATTGTAAGGATCACGTTTGTAGCCCAGAATGTACCAAAGACAGAGATGATAGGGCCCACCCATGAATCCGCTGCTGGAAGACGCTTCATAC
Organism: Fukomys damarensis; assembly: GCF_012274545.1. Lineage (NCBI taxonomy): Eukaryota > Metazoa > Chordata > Mammalia > Rodentia > Bathyergidae > Fukomys > Fukomys damarensis. The sequence goes on along the minus strand of NW_022900926.1, from coordinate 12,194,937 downwards.
TCATGGCCTTGTATTTTCAAGTGATCTCAGTCTACCATCGTTTTTATAAAAATAAGGTACAAAAACAGATAAAGTTGCCCAGTTTAACCGATGACATAACGGGCACTACACAAAGCAACCCAAATTTAGGAAATGTGGACAGATTTAACACAAACCACATGTAAATCAAGATCAGATGAACAATTTGAGAAATTCTGATCCACATTTTGAATTTAGAAATTTTCATTTGATGTTAACAGTGTTGAATATTCTCTATTCTTCAGTCCAACTTATACTGATTTACTGTTTGTAGTTCAAGTCCTTTATTGAAACCTTAAGCATCAGAAAAAAATTTAAAAATTAAATGTTATTCTTTTAATTATTTAAAAATGTTCTTTTATATCCTTCCAGAGGGATTTTTTTTTAATGTGAATATGCCCAACTCATTTTTCATCCCAATCTGAATTCCTCCCGCATTAAATTCTTGCTCAGCTGTGTCATCATTGCTGAGTATTTGTTATACTCTCTGGGTAGGAATCGTCACAAACTGAAAATGACATTAAATTCGAAAGCTTAGGAAGTGTTTTCCATAACATTAAGACTGATTCTTTCCCATTTTGTTTGTTTGTTTTTACACTTGACCCCTCATTTGGGCTGACAAATTCCAGTGCAGACTGTTTTGGTCCGTAGCTTTTAACCCAGGTTTATAGGGTAAGTGGACATATTTATGTTAAGGCAATCTGGGAGGTCTGTGGCATTTCCCAGAACCCTGTTTACATGGATGCCACAATATCAGGATGTGGTGACGGTGGGGGGGAGGAAGCCGGTGGGGACATCAGCCAACACTGCAGTCCCCTAGACCTGGCTATTTGGGGGAAGGAGTTGCTTGATTTCTCCTGCGACCTTCGGGAGACAATTTGTAGGGAGGACAGGAGCTCTGTTCACTGGAAGAGTTCGTTCCTATCTTGGACCCTGGAGAACAGAAAAAAAAAAAAAAGAAAGAGAGAGAATTAAGTCAGAATGGGACTCCACATCATGTTATATAAATTCGTTTACAGCTCAAGCATACAATTATTGGTAACTTTAAAATGTGGGTAGGAAATTTATCAGTGTTTTATCCATTTTAACAGTCTTTCATGTGCAATTCCAAGCACAGCTGCTTAGTGACCTTCCTTCTGCAAAACTGCTCAGAAAGCCAAGTAGATAGATGACCCCATGGTAGGAAAACACTCATCAGTTGTTCAAACTGAAAGCTCGGCATTCGTGATTTTCTTTCTCACAGGTACGTACAGTAGCCAATGGTGGCACAGAGGACTTTGACAAAATAGGGTGGCATCATAACTGGTGCTAAAGGTCTTCGTAGGAAGCCCCTTGAGAGCTGGCCTGGAGCAGCGCTGCTAGGACTCTAACATATCCTGTATCCACTGAGGGACTCCAGCAGCGTTTTTTGAAAGGCATTTGGGCTTGAAGTCCTTTAAATTCAGTATTTTAGAACCTATTGAGAGTCCAGGGGTGTAGAAGTCAGGAGCTGCTGGTAGTCATTTGGAGCAGCCTTCAGAGCAGAAAGATCTGCCAGAGGTGTTGCTGTTGGCAAGGACACAGGCCAACGGGAGCGGCCGCTGGGAGAGGCTGCTATGGCAACTCCCTCTCACCCTGTTGGAAGGACTCACTGGTGGAAGCTGCCATTGCTCCAGCAACTGCCAAGAGGCTGCACTGGGAAATGCTGACTGGAGGCAGTCTGGGTGTATCTGGTAGAGAACTAGGTCTGTGGACCAGCTGCTAGAGGAGATTGTGGGTGGAGGTTTTCTCCTTGCAACTGTTATTCTGTTAAAACATACTTGAGTGAGTTATCTTTGGGAGAAAGAAAGAAAGAGGGGGTGAGGGAAAAGGATGAGAGAGAGAAACAGAAAGAGAAGGATGAAGGACTGGGCGTGGTGGTGCACACCAATCCCAGCACTTGGGAGGCTGAGGCAGGAGGGTCTCTGCGAGTTCGAGACCGGCCTGGGCTACATAGTGAGTTCCAGAGTAGTCTCAACTACATAGTGAGACCCTGTCTCAAAAAAAAAAAACAAACAAACAAAAAAGAGAGAGACAGATGAAGAAAGGGGAGCAGAGGGAAAGAGGGAGCATCTTGGTTATTATTCCCTTTCTACACTGAGAAAGCTCATATTTTCCTTAAAGCCAGTTTCTCCATGTGACCCTGCACTTCTACTAATAGCAGGTAAACCTACTCACCACCCAGGTGGGAATTCTGTTCTTGCTGACTCTTCACTTCTCTCACACACTTCCACGTGTTTTAATGTCAGTTCAGAGATTTATGTACAGAAAACATAGTCCTGGACACAGTTGTTCCCAGTACCACCGATTCTTTCTGGCTTCACGCAGGAGGAAGGGAAAACTACCATTTGGAAACAAATACATTAGAGCCTTTTATTTTTCTTAGCAAAACCTGCCCTGGGACAAACTGTTTTTACCAGATCCTAAGCTAAACTATACTTTTTTTTAAAGAACGTAACCTATTTTAAGTGGATTTCTTGTGGACAACAAATAGTTAGGTCTTGTTTTTTACCTATTCTAACAACCCAGGTCTTTTAGTTCGTAACCTGAGACCACTGATGTCCAAAGGGATTATTGATACAGTTGAGCTAAATCTACCATATTTGTTACCATTTTCTATTTTATGCTTTTGTTATTTCTGCATTTGTCTTCCACACATTTTTTTGCCTTTTGTGGCATTAATGGATCAGTTTATTTGGTTCTGTTTTCTCTTTCTTAGCACATCAATTATATTTCTAGTATTTAAACACTTTCTTTTAGTGGTTGTCCTACACTTGGCAAGGTTCGTTTACAACTAATCCAAGTCCACTTTCAAATTAGCACTGTATCATTTCCTGGGTGCTAACATTATAACAAAACATTCTTAATTCTTATGTCATTGTTTTCATTCATTTCACAGTGCAAAACATATGGGAACATGTGTGTGTGTGTGTGTGTGTGTGTATACACATACATGTAAGCATACAAAATTGATCTAAGAAGTGAAATTTACTAATTCTAAAAGCAAATGATCATGGGCTGGGGATTTAGCTCAGTGGTTCCGCTGCCTGCTTCACAAGTGCAAGGTCCCAAGTTCAATCCCCGGTAGCAAAACCAAGAAAACAAACAAAACACAAATGGTCACAGCCTGCCACGCCAATAAGGCAGCTAGCAGGAGGGTGGGGGAGCGAAATCCCTCTGGAACAACAACACAGCCTTTGGCCGTATCCCTCAGGCCTGTGGTCACAGCCCACCTCCTCCGGCTTCTGGGTCTACCTGCTAAGGTGGAAGGGAGGCACTGGGGTGGGAACAGAAGCAGGCTCGTGTCACCGGTCTCTGGGGAGAACTGCACCTCCCGTTTCGTGTGAGGTCGCCTGGCTGCTGCTAATCCCTGCTGCTGGTGAGACTCCGTAAAGGTTGGGCCTAGTTTTCCTGGGCTGGTGTTCAGCTTTCATCCCGCCTCTTCTATTCCTGGGAAACTCTTCCTGGCAGGACGCTTCTGCCTCTCTTTCGCCCTGCTGGCTATCCAGAGGGCCCCCTCTGCCTCGAGGCGGTGCAGGCGGTCCCTAGACGGCTCTGTCCCTGCTGCGCTCCTCCGACCTCTCCAATGCTTCAGCAGAAACGGCGGCGCCGAGCTCCTCCCCTTCTCTGAGAAGGAGGTGGAGTCAGTGTTCTCCCCACGCTATTCCGAGCGGCCGAAGTCTTCTCACTCCGACGGTGAAGTGACCACGGTAGGACGCCCTGCCTTCAGCAGTTTCCAGATGTGAAGCAAGGCGCCATCGGCGTTTCCATATCCACAAGCCTCTAAACTCGGGAAATCTCTTTCCTCGGTTTTCCACCATTCTTATCACAGCTCTCTCCATTTTTGACTACCGTATTCGCCTGAGCCTGCCGGCTTGTTTTCCTGCTCTTCCGCAATTCTCCTTTATCACTGACATCACACAAATTTGTTGCATAAAAAAATGCAATGTTCCCTAATAAGAATCAAGGTAAATACTAACTGTTCAGTATAGTATTTAAAATTTTCTACCAAATGACTTCAAAGGGACACTCAGAATAATCTCAAAATCCTCTTGTACATGCTTTTAATCTCAAAATCCAACTGGAATTATTTGAAAGAACTAATCTTTTTTTCTCATTAAGTTTATTGGTCCATTTTAGGTATACAATACAGTTACATTCATCATCGGGATCTTGTATCTTTACATGATGTATCTTGGTTGAAAGCACTATTCTAATTCTCTAAAAATTTACTTTATTTCTCTCCCTTATAGTTCCAAAGTTCTTAAGCTTAGAAGTCATTTTAGATGTGGGAGATTCTCCGTAAATATGTATTAAATTAAACAGCTTATTTCATTAAACCACCATAAGAATAAATGGGTAATCTCTTTTTAAAAAATAGCATTCTAGGTCTAATTTGATGGCAGATCATTTAAAGAACAAAAATAGTTTTAAAGAATTGTTACTTCGCATTTAAGTTCCAAAGCCATGAAGGTAAGACAAAACAATCAGGCACAGAGTATGTAAATAGCTTATAGGACAGCCAGAATTTGATCAGAATGTAGCCATGATACAGTTTTATTTCCCACCCACTCCCAACCTCTAGACATTAAGTATGTTTTGGTAGATCTGCCAATCCCATTTCTTGAAACATTTTGGGTCGATCCCATAGCTTTGGGATTATTTTAGGCTATGACAATATTTTCGTATTCGGATATTTTAAATATTCAGTCCAAGCTAAATCAAAATTTAATCTTGAATCAATTTAAAATAGTTGCTCCTCCCTCCGCTCAGGGAAGTGAGGAGGGAAGGCTGCAGGGAGGGGAGCAGTAATCTAATCATGGCTTTGTTCTCCTTGCTCTGCCTCATTTCAACTCTTCTCTCATCTGTGGCTTCAAATTCAACTGCTAAAGCACACTCACTCATTTAAAGCCCCTTGAATCGCCACAAAATAAGGTTGAACATCATAAATATCTTGGCAGTTTTATGGAGGAAAATCTTACTAGAGGGTAAAATAAAGAAAACTCACTTTCAGCTAAGACTTTAGAACCATTTGAGCGGGGAACTGTAAGACAGACATAATGTCAAAAGATAGACATTTCTTAATTGTATCTTAATACCAAGTACATCACACATTGTGATCCACCATTCCGTCCACTTACATCCACTGGGCTTCAGTTTAAAATGATCAAAAAGAAACAATAGTCAATCCAGCCTGGCTGACGCAAGAAGAGAATTTGTTGGGGAAAAGAGAACTCAACAGGAAAGTCTGGGGTGCCTTCAGGCAGGATGAGGAGTTCAGCATACACCACCAGGGTTCGGTCCTCTCTGCCTGGCTTGTAGTTACCACTCTGCCTGTGGCAACTTCCGCTCCCAGAAGTAACCAAGGCTCTGTCCTTCCGTGGCTGCCAGCACTCTCAGGGCCACGTTCTTCTGAACTCAGAACCGGCATGAAAAGTTAACTGCAAACAAAATTCTCCATCTCTCAAGAGGAGCCCCGCTGGGACCAATGGTCCCCTCGAACCAGTTGTGTGGGTGGGAGGGAGCAGGCAGGTTGATTTCACCCAAGTGGCCCTTGACATCCTTGAGTGGAGTCAGCATTGCCCACAGCACAGGAGGTGAAAGTTGGGCGAGTTGGTTCCACCAGCGCAGGGACAGGCACCGACTTCCTCCAAAGGGCTCCATAGGACACGTTTTAGCCTTTCCAGGCCATACAGTCTCTATCTATTCAATGCTGTGCTTGTGGCCCAGAACAGCCATGGACAATACATCAACAAATGGACCTGATGTGTACCAATCATCAGGAGGGAGCTCACATTTAGTCCACAGGCCACAGTCTTCCAGCTCCTGCACTAGAGAGAGTTTGAGAACAGTCGGCAGAATTGAAGTCAGACAATGGATGTTACTACGGGCAAAGCGCCGTGTGGCTATGCCTGCTTCTCTGGTCTTGGCGTTGCTTCCTCCTTATAATGAGAGCTATAATTGCAGGCGTTGAGGGGGCCTTTGGTATCCAAGTTGACTGCCCTCAACTTCTGAGGTCTCCAAGTGCTTGGACCCCGAGAGGAGATGAGGCCACCCTCACGACAGCCAGTCTGCAGGCAGCGGCGGCCTGGTACAGATAATTTTCTCCTAGACCCCACATGCTCCCAAGCTAAGGTTTACTGCCCCATCCTCATGCCCATAATAATCTGTTCCTCCCCCAAGACGGGTGACAGCGCGCCAGGTTTTCCAGTCACTCCCCAAAACTGAGGTGACATCCTTGACATATTTTTGCCCACATCCCACAGCCTCCTTGTCCCAAATACACCCTGAACCTGACCCTCCTCCACCTCCACCAGGGCAGCTGTGGCCCGGCTCACCACGTCCCCTTCCTGGATTCTCCGCCGCTCCCCGCCAGTTTCCTTCCTCCCCCGCATTCCTCTGCTCTCCTTTCCCTACTCCGCAGCTAGAACAATCTTTCTCGAGTGTACACCTCTCATAGCTTCACACGACGTTAGGTGAACTTCAAGCTCCGCAGTGTGTTTCCCGGAGCCCCTGTGAGCTCTGCTCCCACCACCCTCCCAGCCCCATCTCTTAACTCCGTCTCCCTCCTCTCCTCTTCCTCCCCCGCCCCGTTAAGTTTACTGGTACATTTACAGCAAGCAATACTGTTACATCTATCGCTGGGATCTTGTACCTTTACAAGATATGTCTTGGTTCTTGTTTTTTCCTCACACCCCTCCCTTCCCTTCACTCCCGTCACCCTTCCCTATTTACAAAGACTTTGTTTCCATTTTTTCACACGTTCCTTTCCCTTATTTCCTTTCCCCTCCCCTCCCCACTTCCCCTTTAGCCATTTTCTTCCTATTTCATATTCTCAATTATACCATTTGAACCTGATTTGCACTGTTTATCACACCAGAGAAACTATTCAGTATTTACACATGTGAGTTATAGCCTCAATGTGCATCCATTTACCTATAAATGTCTCTAGTTTCTCATTCTTTAGGGCTGAGTAGTACTACATTTTATAGAAAAACCACATCTTCTTTTCCAGTTTCCAACTGATGGGCAAATGGGCTGTTTCCAAGTTTTAGCTATTACAAACTGTGCCGCTATAAACATGGGTGTGCCTATGTCACTGTGATATGATTCTTTTAATTCTTTTGGAAAGATACCCAGCAGAGGGATGGCTGGGTCAAATGGCACCTCTAATCCTAGTTCTTTGAGGAATCTCCATATTGATTTCCGCAGTGGTTGCACCAGTCTGCACTCCCACCAACAATGCAGAAGGGTTCTTTTCTCCCTACAACTCCATCTCCTCTCCTCTTTCAACTCCTCCCAGCCATGTTGCCTCCTGGCCCTTCCCTGGGCACTCCAAGCTCAGGCCGCCAGTGGCTTTTGGGATTCCTTCTACTTAAGCATATCTTTTCCTGAGGATTTCCAAGAATATTAAATCCAAGAGACTAAAATGTGGTTTCTCTCGTTCTCCGCTGTGTCTGCAGAGTACAGAAGAGCAGCTGACAATGTCATAGCAATCAATACAGAGCAGGACAAACGAGTCACCTATGTGGACAGCAAGGTCCTGCAGAAATGTGCAGAAAGCTTTGCTCTTCTGAGGCAAGTCCCTTGACTTAGTTCGCTTAGAGAAGAAAACAGATTCATGGCACGTAGAAATAAGTAGTGCACTAAATCAAGCCAGTGGAAAATGAGCTGATTTATTTAACACTTATTTTCCATGAAGTACAGAGAGTACCTTGCAAAAAGCTCCTAACTCTCGCACAACTGGCCATCAGAAAATGTCACACTGGGAACTGAAACATGAAATCCCCACGTCAGTGAGCACATTAGAGACACATAAGTAACTTCATCAGCTCTTCAAACATCCGCACCAGGTCACTGCCAGCATCTTGGTGTGGGACCGCGTGACAATGTGACAGACTTTGGTGGCATAAGGACTACCTTTGTGCTAAACATAACTCTGAAGTCTTGGCTCCTATCAGTACTCAAACATTATTCTGGGGACAGTGAGCATGCTTGTTTACATTACTGCTGGTTAACATAAAACTCTTCTTTTTCAAAACAGATCAATAAAAGAATTATGAGAACAATGCTCTCGCCTGGGTGAGTTTTCCTCCTGGACAGCTATACAAATCAGCTTACCTGTGGTAACGCACAAGGCCCAAATTTCAGACATTTATTTCTTGCATAGGTAGCCGTTACCTGACAACCTGTTGCTGTGGCTTTGCCCCAATGTACTTCTCTTTTCAGGAACCAGACTGCAAGAGCAACACTTATTTGGGATACAGTATCCTCTGGGGAGAGGGAGGACGGCCGACGTGAACAAGAACTGGAACCAAATCCCGTAACTGCCCTTCAACAAGTCGCCGGAAGAAGGAATGCGGTCCACCTTGAGACCCAATTCATACAGTCATCTTATAGACATCCTGCTTCCAATAGATGAAACTTACAAAGTATGGGGTTCTAAAGGCTCTTACAGTTTTCTCTTTTGAATCAAGGCCTTGATCCTGCATTCAATTCTATACCTCTGTTCACTTCTGTTCTCCCACAGGGTACAAACACTAACCCATCTTCTCTCTTTTGTAGACATTACCGATCTACGAGGTACCAGAGTCATCTGTCACCTCTGGTCTTCTTGGGACCATCTACACGCCCAAATAAATGAAGAGGTCAACCAGTCGAAATCCTTACTGCTAACTAGAAAACCCACAAAACTGTTTCCATACAGCCTATTTGCCCATCAGTTGGAAACTGGATAAAGAAGATGTGGTTTTTCTATAAAATGGAATACTACTCAGCCATAAAGAACGAGAAAATAGATTCATTCATAAGAAAATGGATACATATTGAAGATATACTCCTAAGTGAAATAAATAAGGCGCACATGTGTAAATACCGAATAGTTTCTTTGGTGTGAATAATCTGCAATAATACAGAAGATCCTAATAAGATTACTGACACTGAGAAATGGGAAGAAAGGAGCTAAAGGTGTAGGGAAGGTGGGATGGGCAGGGGAAGGGTAATAAGGGAAAAGAAAAAAATGTGAGATAATGAAAAGATGGAAATAAAGTGTTTGTAGATGGGGAGGGGAGGAGGGGGTGAAGGGAGGGCAGGGACAAGGGGAAAAAAATGAGAACCAAGACCTGTCATGTAGAGGTACAAGATCCCAACAATGAGTGTAACTGTACTGTATCCCTAAAATGTACCAATAAACTCAATTAAAGCTGAAAAAAAAAACTGTTTCCATAGGTTCTCTCGAAGAACAAAGAATTCTCTCCTCACCCAAGCCTCGAAAAGGAACCTCCAGAGTCTCATTACTTTCATTTTTTCAATAAAAATATTGACTTCATTTTTAGGGACCAAGGTTCTGAGTCTGACCTGCAGGCTTGATCCCTTCCACCCCTCCTCGGGGAGCGTGAGGACAAGACACTTTCTGGGCCACCCCTGACCACGGAGGGCTCTGACTGTGGTGCTGTTGAGAGACTGTCTGTCCATGGTGATGTCTCACCCGGGTGGCTGTGGGAGGAGGAAGAGGTGGTCACCCAGCATCCACCATGGCGGATGGAGGCAGAGGCCTGGTGCACAGGGCAGGTGCCCCACAGCACACACCAGGCCAGGAGCTCACTGACCGTGTCACCTGAGGGCCACCACAGGGTGAGACAGACAAGTGCGTGTCACTGTGAAGGGAGCCAGACCCAAAGAATTGAGGCAACAACTGGTGTGGGCCCCGCGTCAGGCAGGGGGAGGCAGGAAGTCTCTTCAGATCGGGCCCTGTCAGAATTTGAGGTTTCACGGAAATCCCTTTTACCTCACGCTCCAGGGTACTGGATGTGTTCTCTGAGGAGGAGGTTTCTAAACTTTATTTCATTTCGGCTCATTCAATTTTTAAAAGTGATAATTCTATTAATGAAAACTTTTTGTATAGGATAGAATAACAGGTATGTGAGTTTATTTTTTCTGCCACAGGCTTTGTGAAATATAAACATCAAATACTTCCATGAAAATTGAGTGTCTAAATGGGAATGTGCTACAAATGAAAATTACATGCCAGATTTCAAAGACTAAATAAGAAAAAAACATATTAAAAATTTTATGTCATTAAAGTATATGTTGAAATAATTATATTGTAGTGATAAAATCTATTAATATATTTTATTATATAACAGCATATTTTAATACATTGTTAAATGTATTAATAGATTTCATGTTTGAATATTAATAGAGTAGTTGTATATGAATTACATAATTATATGTCTATATTACTATATATAATCCTATACATAAGAACATATTAAATATCATCAAAATTAATTTTGCCTATATTTCTTTTTTTAAAAAAGACATGGAAATTTTAAAATTCCATAAATATATTTATTTGGGACAACACAATTCTACAGTTGGAGTATACATCTATTAGATTATGTAATAAATGTAACTAATGATTAAATAGGGTACAAACTATTTGTTGAGCATTTTCTCACTCTCAATCTTTTTCTTTTTGGATTTTTTGAGACAGCATCTCACTATGTAGTTCAACCTGGCCTTGAACTTACTACATAGTTCAGGCTGGCCATGGTGATCCTCCTGCCTCAGCCTCCTGAATGCTGGTATTACAGGTGTGCACCACCACAGCCACCTTTGCACATCTCAGTATCTCAAGAACATCTTGCCAAATCTGTAGATATTACTACAATATCATGAGCACTGAAGAAAGAAAAAAGAGCTGGGGATTTAGCTCAGTGGTTCTGCTGCCTGCCTTGTAAGGACAAGGACCCGAGTTCGATCCCCAGTACCAAAAAGAAAAAAGAGATACCGATTTGCTGAGCAAATTATATGGTTGCATATCAATCTCTTCATTACACTGCTGCCTAGAATACCAGGGTCACAGAAAGCAGGCGGAGGAGCCCCGGACTGGCCAGTGGACATGTTTCCTAGAATCTGAGTAAGGACTTGGATGAAAGCAAAACCTTTCATAGTGTGTCCACCTCTCTGCAATACCAACAACGGGCATCTGTGAGTCAGTGGTCCCTGTGGGCAGCTGTCCTGCGGGCTGAGAGTCAAGCAGCAGCCTCAGACGGCTCCGAGCCGCCCACACAAAACAGTGATGGGGTTTGCTGCTCTCAAGTCTTGTGAGAGAACAGGGAGTAGGGTCCCCACATAGGCTTTCTTATAAGAACTCTTCCCCTCAGATGGCAACTGTTGAAGTACAATTCAAATGGAGCAAATCTGGGCTTCTCCGATATACGGAAAATTATCATCAAATGCATCTATGTAGCCTGGCAAAAAAAGCTAAAGTATTTCACCAAGGTCCAGATCCCGTAAGAGAAGTCAATGGTACCAATAGTCCTTGCATAGTGAAAACTGCCCGGTTATTAACACTACTTCTCAGCCTGGTGCTGTGGCAGGTAGTGTGGCAAAGACCCGCATTAAATCCCAGAGCCACGTTTAATCACGTGACCAAGTGACTCTAACTCCGCCTTCTGAAACCGCAGCCCACATGTGTAAGAGGAAGCAAACACATCTTTTATTTTGATGTGAACACCGCCACGCTCCGGCATCCGCCCTGGCTACTTCATCGCCCAAGGCACTGTGCAGTTGAAACACAAGCACTCGGTTGACATTCCTTTGTTGTTGTTCATTGCGACCCTACTGAAACGTCCAACCTGTGTACATTAGAGAACACACAGGTAAAAGAGCAGAGATGGGAAGGAAATAGAAATGAATTCCATTTGACCCAGCCATCCCTCTGCTGGGTATCTTTCCAAAAGAATTAAAAGAATCATACCACAGTGATATATGTGCACCCATGTTTATAGCGGCACAGTTTGTAGTAGCTAAAACTTGGAAACAGCCCATTTTCCCATCAGTTGGAAATTTGATAAAGAACATGTGATTTTTCTATAAAATGGAATACTACTCAGCTATAAGAGCCCATTCCCATCAGTTGGAAATTTGATAAAGAACATGTGATTTTTCTATAAAATGGAATACTACTCAGCTATAAAGAATGAGAAATTAGATTCACTCGTAGGAAATGGATACATATTGAGGATATACTCCTAAGTGAAATAAATAAGTCACACAGGTATAAATATTGAATAGTTTCTCTGGTGTGAAAAACTATAATGGTACATAAAATCCTAATGATATAATTGACAATGTGAAATAGGAAGAAAAGGGCTAAAAGTGTAGGGGAAATGGGAAGAGTAGGGTAAAGGTAATAAGGGAAAAGGAAAAAATTAGAAAATGAAAAAATGGAAATAAAGTATTTATAAATAGGGAAGGGAGGAGGGGGTGAAGGGAGGGCAGGGATGGGGGAAAAAATGAGAACCAAGACCTGTCATGTGAAGGTACAAGATCCCAGTGATGAATGTAACTGTACTGTATACCTAAAATGTACCAACAAACTCAGTGAGAAAAAAAAAAAAGGAAAATAGAAATGAAACAGGACACCTGTCGCAATAGACCAGTCAGATGATGCATAATTTTGGAGGTGTTTTCTTGTCTAGTTTGCCTATAATGATTTAGTTTTAAAGGCATCTGAGGAAAATGCACTACAATATAATCGTTGACACTTTCTTGTAGATGACGCCATCATCTTTCATCTGAAAACATCTCTGGAACTTGATAATTGTCCTTCTCACTTTCTTAGCCTTCACCTGCAGAGACACCATAAGAGAAGTTCAGACTCTATATTGGAGAATTAAGTAACAAAACAAGACACAACTACACCGTTCCCTTTGGGAAGCTTTAAACATACTAAAGGGATGACTATAACAATTTGGATTCGGTCAGTGATCAACATGCTATTTTGTAGCATAGATTAGAAAATACTAATTTCAATTTACAGCTTAGATTTTTTTTCTCAACTTGGAGCTCAAACTTGGTTTTGCAAGTATCTTTGTAGGTCTTCAAAACCTTACACCACCCCTGGGCACTGTATCCAGGGACCCCAACAGATAAAATGGTATCCTGCTGGGCGGAAGGGTCTCTCACATCTGCATTTCTCACAGGTTCTCTGGCATCTCTGATGTCCCCAGACCGGGGACCACAGCTGAGAGCCACTGGGGTGTCCACAACTTCCAGGAGACAGAGGAACAAACTCAGGCCACTCTGAGTCACCCACCGTGAGGGAGCAGGGCTGCGTGCAGATATAGAGGAGCTATTTGGGCTTCCAGCGTGGCTAGAGCTGGGGTCCAAATGCTGTGTGAGGCTACAGCGGGCAGTGAAGTTCCCTCCTCCAATAATTCACAGAATTCCCTTGGAGAAGTCACTTCCAAGGTATGGACGTCAGCGCCACTGCAGGGTGGGTTCGAGGGTGGGTCATTTATGAAGTGGGAAGCCACCGCATCCACGAAAGCTATTGTCTTCGTCAGCATCAGTTGAGAACAAAAAGGACATGGGAAGCTAAGCATGCTTGAAATATACACAGGCGAGGCACTGTCTCAATCCAGGAAGGCAGGAGATTGGACTGAAAGGCCCTCAGGATCGGCTGCTCTGCCACAGCTGTAGAATACACTTGCTGAAAACCCGGCGTGCACTCAGTGCTATGACCTTGAGGTCCAAATGACGCTACTAGAAAGGACGAAATTGGAGGAGCCCAGGGGCCTCAGCAGGACTTGTGTTCATCAGCGCCATCGTGTGGCAACAATTGGCATAGCCACACTGACAGACTTCCAGCATCGCTCTGCGAGGGAATTGAAAGATCGACTCTCATTAGTGAACAATCGGAAGAGATCTTGGGTGACTTAAGGACAGCTGGATTTAAAGAGATTACACAGAAAAATCAAGTGACCACATTTGCAAACTAAAAGTAGGTGTCAAGGGCCATGTCCACAGCACACAGCTTGCTTTGGCGGTGGCAGCCTGGTGACGGGACTCCTCGTTCTGTTTCTAGATGTGTGAAAGCTCCTGGTACAGGAGGACAAACCGTTGTCCTGGGCCTGCTCCGCTGTGTGTCTGTGTGGGGACAGCTTGAGTGGCTTGAAAATGCCATCTCTACATTGTTACAAACTAACAGCTTATTTCCCGGTACAATTAAAACTGAACATTCTCCCACATCCATCCTAGAAATGCTGGGTAAAATAGTCAGTGTTCTTTAAAATGCTTTGTTGAGCTCTCAAGAGCAAGGGGGGAAACCTATCGCACCGCCAGATAAAAAGCCATTAAAAACAGCAGCTGTGGGGGCCAAATAACACTAAGGCTTTCTGTCCCTTCTGAGGGACGAAAGACGGCTTCCGGACCCCACAGCAAGGACTCCGTGGTCTTGGCGCCCACATGAGCACAGAGAGAGAACCCTGAACGCATAACGCAGAGGCGGAGCTGCGACCACCACCCGCCGCCACTTTCCCACTAGGGCCCAAACGCTCAACCACCAAACCCTAGCGGAAGGGGTGGAGAGAAACGGCCCAGAAATGCGTGGAGGAGGAGGAGGAGTCTGGTCCGCTTGGAAAGGAAAACACCGCTGTTGCGGTTTGTCACGGTGTCGCAAAATGAAGGGAGGCAGGATGTGGGAGCGGGATCGGAGGACTGCAGCGCGCTAGGCAAACAGCAGCCTCGTGATCACAGCTGCAGTGTTCAGTGAAGCTGCTCAGAGCATCAGACGAAAAGCATGCTTTTAGCGTTTTATCTTATATCTGAAGTTATATAATATTTTGGCCAGCTGTGTTCACAAAAACAACTTTGTTTTTTACTTTTTCCTTCTGACCCCTTAAAAAACATCTTTTACCTTGTCTACATCCTCTTGGGAGATGAACAAGGGACAAACAAGAATTGCTTGCACTTCTTGTGCTGAGAAGACCGGCTTGCCAGGCACTCAGATGTCCTTATGTTTCTTCCAAGATGGATGCTCTTATGTCAAGTTCCACTACACACCTCCCCAGGCATTTCCTTCCCAAAGAGCAGCCTAAGGATGGAAGTAGCGCTGCCCATGTAGTCTGGAAAGCCTGGCCAGGACATCACCGTGAAAGTTAGTCCTGAGATGCCAATATTTCCAGGGTGTCTGGTTTAGGTAAACTGGAAACTTTTGGAAGGGCGAATTCCAAAGCCAGGCTGTGAGGACTTCCACAGATAAGGCCTACAAGGAGTGCGCAGCTCTGAATGACAAAGCATTGGCGAGAGTAATCAATGCTTCGTGAGAGAATGTTAGGGCACAAAACGAGGAACATCAGACGCCCTCAAACGTCAGCAGAAAGGATGGGAGAATGGCTGTGATAATGAGATCAGGGTGCGGAGCCCCAGTTTGCCCCACCCAAACTGAAGTCACCGCTCGGAGCGGCGCGTAATCCAAGACAAGTTCAGTGTCCCTGCTGGAGAGCTTGGCTGTGGACCACGCGGTGTTCTCTTCTTGCTGGAAAAGAGTCCATTTGTATCCTGTCTCTCTTTGTGGATTTGTCTTTCCTGACAGACGAAAATCATTTGCTACATGCGTAGCCCAAAAAAGAACAAGAAACAGCCTCTTCTATTTGTCTTTTGCCTCTCCCCGTTGCCCCCGCACCCGACCCTACTCTCCGTCCGTGGACGGTGCCTGGCCCGCTCCGGCTCTGTGACCGATGGCTCAGCTTTCCCAAAGGAAGCTGCGCTTACTGAGGGCCAAGCCACCTGTCTTCCTGGAACCCGTGCACGAGGAGAGTCGGCAGCGGGTGGAGCCACCAAAGACAGCAATCAGCTGGCGCAGGAAGCCAGCTAATGAGAGGGTGGCAGCCAGGCCGCCTCACATGCCACCGAAAAGCCACTATATTTACTTCTTGGAAGATATTTTCCACTTCAAAATGATTACCATTCTCCCCTCCATACATCGCTGGCTTTCTTTCCGTTTCAAACCAAAATTCCTTCCCCAGACATCATTCCAGAGGAGCCTGGACACGGGGTGTGGCCAGCACCTGCGAGAGGGCCGGAGCACAGGGAGCCCTGGCACAGGAGCCGAGCCCCGGCGGCCACGGTAAGCAGACACAGCCGGGCGTGTCCCACATGTCACCCTCGCCGGAGTCCACAGCTCCACTGCTGTTCCAAGAAGGTCCCCCCTGAGCCCCGCCAGTCTGCTCCGCGGTCTCCTGGGCCACGGTGGATTGGTTCATTTTCCCCCTTTCACGGAACTTTGGAAGGGGTGGACGCGTGGAAAGACCCGCACCACGGAGAGACCATCAGATTGCTCGGAGTGGCAGATTTGAAGGGCTGAGCGGGGAGAGCTCCCTGGGGATGGCATTCGAGGAAATGGGAAGCCATCTGTGGGGAGAGAAGAGAACTAACTAGCAAGGAAGGAGACGGAAGATGCACTTGGGCTACACCGAGGGCCGTGCTTGGAGTGATATGCAGCAAAGGTAACAGAATGAAAGTGAGAAGGAAGAAACAGCGTCAGTAAGTTGGCTAGGGTCAGATAGTGGAGCACGCAAGACTCAGAACGCCGTTCCGTGGCCGTCACCAAAGTCGCAGTCATTCGATGAGCGTCTGTCAAGTGCCAGCACCCACCACAGCCGCGAGCCACCGCGCTGCTCCGGCACCGGCTCAAAGCTCCCTCTAGGAATTCAGTCTCGCGGGGAACCAGAGCATCGAGACAAGAGCATCGCACCCTGTGACACAGCCCCGGGGCTTGGGGAGGTGAGAGGGTGCCCAGGTTCGGGGTCACCGCAGGCGGGGTGAATGCGGACCAGGCTTTTGGGAGTGGAGTCACGACGGGTCCGGGACCGAAGGAGAAGTTAGGGAGGAAGCAAGTGTGCTTGGCAGGCTCCTAACTGGTTCACCACCAGCAGGGATGGGCGGCTCTCTCGTTTGCAGCCCCGGAAGATTTCTATTATAAATGCTTCCACCCTGGCCAGTTTCCAACGAGCGAGCTGAAGACAGCCAGCCCGCAGCGTCTCTGGCGATTCAGCCGTCGGCTCTTGGGAGCAGCTAGAGGCTGGAGCCTCACACGCTGCTGACCTGAAGGTGTCAGAAGGTAATCCCAGCACTCGGGAGGCTGAAGCAGGAAGATCGCCGTGAGTTCGAGACCAGCCTGGACTACATAGTGAGTTCCAGGTCAGGCTCAGCTACATAGTGAGACCCTGTCTCAAAGAAATCAATCAGTCAATAAAAAGAACCACACCGTCTGCGCGGGCTGTAGGCCTCAAGTCTAGACGACAGTGACAACAACCCTACTGTGAATTTGTGGATGCTGTACCACTTCAGCAGCTGAGAGGACCCACGCAAAACAGTAGCTAGTTCCTTCGCCACCCAATTTAATTTAAAAGTTGACTTCAGATTCTCTGGCCTTGCAGGCTTTTTTATAATCACCTACTGCCCCCTGCTGGCCATAGCGATGTAGCGCTCAACCTCGCCTCAAACCTCAACCACAGAACCCGAATTTTCGCTCCCTTGGGGCCTGATGTTGCTGAGGTTGTCCAAACGGAGACCAAGAAAACTGAACAGACGGCTCTCAAAAGAAGTACAGACTGCCGATGAGTAGATGGAAAAATGTTTGACGTCTTTAGCCATTAGGGGAATGCAAATCAGAACTGCACAGGGTCTCTCTCCCCCAGCGGAAATGGCTGTCACCAAGAGAACGGGAAACAGTAAATGCTGGTGACAACAAATGGGGAACACAGGGCTGGCGGGGGTGCGGACCGGGGCAGCCACTGTGTGAATCAGTACAGAGCGTCCCCTGAAAACAAAACGAGCTGCCGCGAGCCCGGCTTCTCCGCACAGCCCGAAGGCCCCTGAAGTCGGGGTGCTGTGCGGACCACTGCACACCCGCGTGCTCGCAATGGCCGAGATACAGACCCAGCCTCGATGCCCTTCTGCGGACGGAAGGGTACGGCAAGTGCGGCACCTACACGCGGCGGAGCACTCTTCGGCCATAAAAGAACAAAACTGTGTCGCTGGCAGAAAACATGGGTGGATCTGGAGACCGTCGTGCTGAGCAGAACTAGACACAGCCAGAAAGACAAATACCGCAGTTCTCCCTGGTATGGGGAACTAAGAAGAGAAGAAAGCAGAAGAGAGACTGTTATTAGAGAAGAGGAGGGGAATCGGCCACCAGACAGGGGAGGCGACTGTGAGCAAGTGATGTTATATTCACTGAAACCACAAACCGTGGAAGCGGGGAGGGCAGCGCCAAAGGGTAACGGGGGAATAATGAAAGTATATTGTGTGTGCAAGTCGCTAAAATGAAGCTCACTAATCTGTGTAATCAATATGCATTAACTGGGGTTTTTCCTTTTTAATGAGTGTATTGGTCCTTTTTAGGTATACAGTGCAGTTACATTCATCATTGGGGTCTTGTACCTCTACACGACAGGTCTTGGTTCTCATTTTTCCCCCATTTCCCTGCCCTCCCTTCACCCCCTCCACCCTCCCCTATTTACAAAGACTTTGTTTCCATTTTTTCCTTTGCTCATATTTTTCTTTTCCCTTATTTCCTTTCCCCTACCCTTCCCACTTCCCCTGCATCTTCAGCCCTTTTCTTCCTATTTCACACTATCAGTTATGCAATTTGGATCTTATTTACACTTTTAGTTTTTCACACCAGAAAAACTTCGGTATTTACATATGTGTCTTATTTATTTCACTTAAGAATATGGCCTTGATATACATCCATTTTGCTATGAATGACTCTAGTTTCTCATTCTTTATCACTGAGTAGTATTCCATTTTATAGAAAAACCACATCTTCTTTTTCTAGTCTCCAGTTGATAGGTACTTCAGCTGTTTCCAAATTTTAGCTATTGCAAACTGTGCCTCTATAAACATGAGTATGCTTACATCACTGTGGTATGATTCTTTTAATTCTTTTGGAAAGATACCCAGCAGAGGGATGTCTGGGTCAAATGGAACCTCTAGTCCCAGCTCTTTGAGGAATCTCCATACTGATTTCCACAATGGTTGCAACACTGTGTACTCCAACCAACAATGAAGAAGGGGTTCTTTCTCCCCACCAGCATTTGTTATTGGTTGATTTCTTGATAGCAGACATTCTTTCTGGGGTGAGGTGGAATCTCAGTGTTGTTTTCATCTGCATCTCTCAAATCACCAGTGATGTTGAACATTTTTTCATATATTTACTTGCTGCTTTTACTTCTTTGTCTGAGAAATGTCTGTTCATTTCAGATGCCCATTTTTTAATCAGGTCTTTATATTTTGGGGGCCTGATTTTTTTTCAGTCCTTTATATATTCTAGATAATAGTTCTTTGTCTGAGGAGCAGCTGGTAAAAATTTTTTTGCCACATTGTAGGTTGTCTCTTAGTTCTGTTAATGGTTTCTTTTGCAGTGCAGAAGCTTTTCAATAGGATGACATCCCAGTTGTTGATTCTTTGTGCTAGTTTCCAGGCTACTGGGGATTTATTCACAAAGTCTTTTCCTATGCCAATGTCTTCAAGAGTTCTACCTAACTTATCCTCCAGCAAGTTTAGAGTTTTTGTTTTAATATTTAAATCTTTAATCCACTTAGATTTTACTTTAATGCATAGTGAAAGATAAGGGTCTACTTTTAATCTTTGGCAGGTTGAAATCCAGTTTTTCCAACACAATTTATTAAAGAGGCTATTTTTCCTCCACTGAAGATGGTCTGCTCCTTTGACAAAGATGAGATAGCTGAGTATATCTGGAGTTGTTTCTGTATCTTCCAATCTATTCCACCGATCCTCAGGTCTTTTTCTTTGCCTGTACCATGCTGTTTTTATCACAGTGGTTTTGTAGTATAGTTTCAAGCTTGGGATTGTGATACCCTGTCATATCTCTGTTGTCTAGGATGGCTTTTGCCATTCTAAGTCTCTTCTGGTTCCAAATGAATTTTGTATTATTTTCTCTAGTTCTGTGAAATATACTTTGGAATTTCAAGTGGCATTGCATTGAGTCTGTACAGCCATTTTGGTAGTATGGCCATTCTCACTATGTTGAGGAGCAAGGGAGATCTTTCCATTTTCTTTTATCATCTTCGATCTCTTTTTTCAGAGTGCTGTAGTTTTCAGAGTAGAGGTGTTTTTCTTCCTTTGTCAGACTGATTCCTAGATACTTCATTTTTGGAGGATGCTACTATAAAAGAAATTGTTTCCCTAATTTCTCTATCGGTGAGCCTGTTGTGTACAAGAAGGCTTTTGATTTTTAAGTGTTTAACTTGTATCCAGCTACTCTGCTGAAAGTGTCAATTAAATCTAGAAGTATTTTGGCAGACTTTTTGGGGTCTGCTATGTAGAGTATCATATTGTCAGCAAAAAATGACAGTTTAACTTCCTCCTTGCCTATCTTTATTGCTTTAATTTCTTTCTCATGTCTAACTGCTGTGGCTAATGCTTCCAGAACTCTATTGAACAGGAGTGGTGATAGTGGACATCCTTGTCTTGTTCCTGATTTCAGCATGAAGGTTTTCAGTTTTTGGCCATTTAATATGATATTGGCTGTTGGTTTTTCATAGACAGCCTTTATCAAGTTGAGATAAAAACCATCTATTCCAATTTTCTGCAGGGTTTTTTTTTATCATGAATGGGTGTTGAATTTTGTCAAATGCTTTTTCTGCATCTACTGAGATGATCATCTGGTTTTTGTCTTTGACTGTTAATATAGTATATTACATTTATTCTTTAATTGAGTTTATTGGTACATTTTAGGGATACAGTACAGATACATTCATCATTGGGATTTTGTACCTTTACATGACAGGTCTTGGTTCTCATTTTTTCCTCTTGTCCCTGCCCTCCCTTCACCCCACTACCCTCCCCATTACCTTTATTGATTTACATATATTGAACCATCCTTGCATCCCTGGGATAAATCCACCTTGGTCAGAGTGTATGATCTTCTTCATGACCCTCTGTATTCTGTTTGCCAGTACGTTATTGTGGATTTTTGCATCTATGTTCATTAAGATGAATGGCCTGTGGTTCTCTTTTTTGGTTGGGTCTTTCCCTGGTTTTGGAATCAAAGTAACACTTGCCTCCAGGAATTGTTTTGGAAGTATTGCTTCCCTTTCAATTTCATTGAAAAGTTTAAAGAGTAGTGGCTGTAGTTCTTCTCTAAATGTCTTGTAGAATTCAGCAGTGAAGCCATCAGTACCTGGACTTTTCATTGGTAAACCTTTAGTTGCGTTTTCAATTTCACTGCTTGTAATTGAGTGTTTAGAATTTTTTATCTTCTTCGTTCAACTTTGGAAATTCATAAGTATCAAGAAATCTGTCCATTTCTTCTGTGTTTTCTATTTTATTAGAGTACAGGTTCTTGAAGTAAGTATTGATGACCCTCTGGATTTCTGCTGGATCTGTTGTGACTTCACCTTTTTTTCCCTAATTTCATGGATCTGAGCATTTTCTTTCCTTTTTTTGATGAGGTTGGCTAAGGCTTTATTGATTTTATTTGTTTTTTCAAATAAACAACTTTTTGATTCCTTGATTTTTTTTTGTATCATTCTCTTAGTCTCCATTGCATTGATTTCTGATCTGATCTCTATCATTTCCTCCCTTGCACAAGCTTTGGGTTTTTCTTGCTTTTCCTTTTCTAAGAGACTCAGATTCCTCATTAGGTTGTTTATTTGAGGTCACTCTGTTTTCCTAGTGTGGGCATTCACTGCTATGAATTTTCCATGTAGAACTGCTTTCATTGTGTCCCATAGATTCCTGTATGTTGTATTGGCACCATCATTTATTTGTAAAAACTGACTAATTTCTTCTTTAATTTCATCTGTGACCCATTGATTGTTCAAGAGAGTGTTGTTCAATTTCCATGTGTTTGTTAAATTCTTGTGGTTTCTTACTCTACTGATCTCCAGCCTAATTGCACTATGGTCTGATAATATACATGGGATAATTTTGATTCCTTTGCATTTATTTAAACCTGTTCTATGAGCTAGTATGTGGTCTGTTTTGGAGAATGGCCTGTATGCAGCTGAAAAGAATGCATATTCTGGTTTTGTGGGGTGGAACACTCTGTAGAAGTCTACTAAATCCATTTGTTCAAAAGCTTGGTTCAGTTCTAGTATTTCGTTGTTGATTATTTTGTCTAGATGATCTGTCTATTTGTGACAGTGGGATATTTAGGTCCCTCAGTACAATTGTGTTAGTAGTTACTTGGTTTTTCATGTCCCTTGATATTTGTTTTATATAGTTGGGGGCACTAATATTCAGTGCTTATGTATTTATTATTGTCATCTCTTCCCCTTGGACTGCTCCCTTTACAAGAATGTAGTGGCCTTCTTTGTCTCTCTTGATCAGTTTTGGTTTGAAATTTACTTTGTCTGCAGATAAGATAGCTACCCGTGCTTTTTTCTGGGCTCCTGTCTCATGGAGAACTCTTTTCCATCCTTTCACTTTCAGTCTATTGGTTTCTTTTTGAACTAGGTGTGTTTCTTGTATACAACATATTGTTGGATTTTGCTTCTTAATCCATTCTGCCAGTCTATTTCTTTTGATGGGTGAGTTGCGGCCATTGACATTGATGGTTATAACTGATATGTATTGACTTTTCATTGTCATGTTATTGTCCAGTTGTTGGCCCTTTTTAATTTTTCCCCTGCTCCCTTTAGTTTCTTGCCTTGCCTAATTGATTTGGTCTGTTGGGCCTTATGGTGTTGTGACCTTCATTGTCTTTTTCTGGGATATTGTTTAGAATTGTTTGTAGTGCTGGTTTGGTATTCATGAAGTTTCTCGGGTGTTCTTTTTCATGGAAGTATTATCTCCCCATCCATTTTAAAAGAGAGTTTCACAGGATACATCAGTCTAAGTTGCAGGTTGTTTTCTTTTAGGGCTTGAAATACCTCACTCCAGGCTCTCCTTGACCTGAGAGTTTGTGTTGAAAAGTCTCCTGTGATTCTGATGGACTTTCCTTTGTATGTGATTTGTTTCTTTTCTCTAACTGCTTGCAGTATTTTGATCTCCTGTTGGGTTTCTGGGATCTTGACTATTATATGTCTAGGTGTAAAATTTTTTTTTTTGATCATGGCTAATTGAAGTCCTATATGCCTCATTTATCTATATGTCAAATTCTTCCCCTCTGGGAAGTTTTCTGTCATTAATTCTGTGAACAAAAATTTTAAGTCTTTTGTAATTTCTCCTGCTACTTCATGGATCCCTATCAGTCTTATGTTATTCTTCTTTGCATCATCTAGGAGTTGTTGGATCAATTTCTCATGATCCCTTACTGCTTTTAAGAGATCTCTCTTTTTATGTTCATTGACTACAATCCTATCTTCTATGTCTGAAATTCTATCTTCACATTCATTCATTCTGCTGAGAATACTTTAATAGAGTTTTTAATCTCCTGGATAGCTATTTGAATCTGTTTCATGGCTTCCATTTCTTTCCTATGCTGGGCCTTCATGGCTTCTATTGTGTTCCTGAGCTCATTTATTTTTGTTTTGTCTGTTTCTGTTCTAGAGTCTCTAATCATCTCTTTCATTGTGCTCACAATCTCTATAGTTATCTGGGAAATTATTTCTGTTTTGAATTTTTCTAGAGCCTGATTGATCTGTTTTGCCACTTCTTGTGCTATGAGTTCAGGGTGTTCTGCTGTTTGATTTTCACACATTTCAACCTCGTTTTCCCTAGAATTTGCTGTTAGTGAACTGGAAGTCTGTATCTGTGCCTTGCTTAAATGTTTTCTCATTTTTATTTTTGTTGTTGGTGCTGTCCTTGGTTTACTTCCTGGGTTAGTTCTTTGATCTTCCTGATAAATCTGCTCTTTAGGTTTTGAGTCTCTAATGACTCAGAGACACTCTCATTTTCATAATATCAGACGTTTTCCCTAGAATTTGCTGTTAGTGAACTGGAAGTCTGTATCTGTGCCTTGCTTAAATGTTTTCTCATTTTTATTTTTGTTGTTGGTGCTGTCCTTGGTTTACTTCCTGGGTTAGTTCTTTGATCTTCCTGATAAATCTGCTCTTTAGGTTTTGAGTCTCTAATGACTCAGAGACACTCTCATTTTCATAATATCAGAAAGGGGAAAAAGATGGAGACTTAGATGGAGTTGGGAGGTGCGGAATAGATAGGTAAAAGAATAGGAGAAGGTTTCAAGTGAAGCCAGAGGACACAGGATGATCACTCAAATTCTAAGAAACTGTTGAAGACAAGAGGGAGAGACAGAGTGCAAAAACAAAGGCAAGAATAGAAAAATTTTAAAGTAATAGAGAAGCTATAAATTGTACTCACTTTCCTTTGAAACTAGTGACCATTGAGTGAAGGAATAAGAGAGAAAAGAAAGAGAGAAGAAATCTAAATTAAGGCAGGAACAGGAACAAAAATGGAGATGAAGAATAATATGGGGGAGCAAGAGACTGAGTGGGAAAAAGAAGAAAGAAAAAATGAAGAATTTGCAGAATGGGATAAACAATAAAATTCTTTTAAATAAAAATTAAAAATAAAAGGAAAAGAAAGAAGAAGAAAAAAATTTGAAGAGCCTCTTTCAGAGTATTATCTCTGCTGTCACAATAGACAATGTGGGTAGCAATGTGCAGAACTCAGTCAGTTAATCTCAGCTAGGCCACAGAAGACTCCTGAAATTCAGGCTGAATTCTGGTTGCAAGGCCCAAGTTGGGCTTCCTGACCTCCTGCAGGGTTGAATTCTGCAAGTTTCCACTTCAGGTTCCAACTGCCCTTCCCCTGAAGATAGTTCAAGTCCTGATGGAAGGTGGTGATCCCTCCAACTTAACAACTGCGGAGGTCTTATGTGCCTTTTATTGCTGTTGTTCACTTTCGTTTTATCTTCTGGAGCTGAGTAAAATGGCCTTTATGGTCACCTGTGTCTCTGCAGTGTGGATCCAGGTACCGGCACAACCAGGAGGCCCAAGAGCAGGCTGGGGGGTGTTGCAGAGGCACCTGCACAGCTGGGTGGTGGGCAGTTCTCACTGTTGTGAGCATTAACTGGTTTAATGAGGAGAAAGAGAAGCCAGTGTTCGGAAAGTTGGGAGGAACATGCCCTGCAGCTCAGCACCCACATGTCAGGAGGCCTCGCTGCTTGGCTCAGGAGCGTGCTTCTCCCCAGAGGATACTCCCTGTGCTATGAGATCCCACAAGTGGATAGGGTAGCTCTTAAGAAATCCCACAGGACCTGGGTTCCATTTCTTTGTCACTCCAGTGTCAGACAGCCTGAGATTTCCTAAGCTAGGCAATCAGGGGCCACAGTTCACAGAGCGCTAATAGTACTGAAATGATTTTATAGCATCCATGCTATTCTGTCGCAAGTCGAGAGCGACATTGCTGACAACTCGATGACAGCTTATCACTCCTCCGTACAACAGCGCTGCAAAGACTACATGCAGCTCCTGCCACCTTTCTCACTGTGACTTCCAAAGATGTGAATTGAACAATCAGAAAGAAAAAGAACCCAAGAAGAGGCACAAAAAACACCTGTCAGCAAGTCGAGAGCGACATTGCTGACAACTCGATGACAGATCACTCCTCCGTACAACAGCGCTGCAAAGACTACATGCAGCTCCTGCCACCTTTCTCACTGAGACTTCCAAAGATGTGAATTGAACAATCAGAAAGAAAAAGAACCCAAGAAGAGGCACAAAAAACATTTTAAAGTCATTATAAATTAATCGTTATTGTGATCACTGTTTTTCCTATAATCACAAGGTGAAATTTAGAGTCATTATGAATATGATAACATAGTTATTATAAAATTTTACCAAGAGTGCAATTTTTTCATATCATTTATTATTTTTCCTAAGTATTTTAAAAGAAACTTTCTACACAGAAAAAGGGAAACTCATCATTCAAAGAGAAAAATAATGTTTCCTGCACCTCATGTAGTGAGGAGCAATTTAAAATGTTACATTTGTTTCCACCCATAGAGAATATCAACATCAACAATAACAAGGTAAACCCAACAAAGAACAGCATTCTTCAAGGTGAAAGATGGTGTGCGATCAGGGAAAAGGCAAAGGTGTACACCTGCTACTGCTTTCTCCATGGTGCTGTAAATTCTAGCTGACTTGATAAAGAAAGAAGAGAAAACAGAAGCTGCTTGGGTTAGAAAAGTGGAAACAGCACTGTCTTTATTGGCAGATGCCATGCTGTCTACATACCAAAAAAGCCCAAGGAATTGACAAAAGCAAAACAATTGCCCCCACAACAAAACCTCACACTCCAATCCAAGAAAAACTGGAAAACAGTGATGAAAAAAATCAAAGATCAAATGCATAGTTGTAGGCACAGAGCACACCAAGCAAGAGTGTGGATTCTGCGCACATCAGCCTGTAGGTTCACTCGGCTCTTACCAGCATCTCAGCGAAATATGCTATCGATGAGAACACGGTTGTCACCAAAACTACAAGGAAAGGCAGAACACCTGAAACAGCTAAACAAATTCTTAGACCCAACTTCAACAGCATGACTTAGAAAAAATAAGTTAGATTTCATCAAAATTAAAAATGTTTATTCTGCAAAAGATCCCATTAAGAGAGTGAAAAATAAGCCTCACCATATAATAATATATTTGGAAACTGTATCTCTGACAAAGGACCCATGTCTAGAATTCGTACGAGCTCAGAATACAGTAATAATAAAATTAAACCATTCACTTTGAAAGTGGATGAAAGATACTAGATTTTTTCCCCTAAGAAGATATTCAGATGGAAGATAAGTACAAGAAAATATATTCAATGCTATAAAAAATAAAAATGCAAGACCAATGAATTATCACTACATAACTATCAAAAAAGCTAAAATTAAAAATGATAAAACAGAACACTGCAGTGATATGTTATAGCCGTTCTGGAAAGTAGGTTAGCAGTGTCTTAAGGGGGAAAAAAAAAACCACTAAACACTTAATATACAACCTAGTAATTATTTTCCTTGGTTACTTCACCCACAAAAATGAAAATTTATACCTGCACAAAACTAGAACGTGGAAGTTCACAGTAGTTCACAGTAGTCCTACATGTAATACAGAAAAGCTAGAAATGAGCCAAAGTGTTTCCAAGAGGTGAACGATTAAGCAAACATCTAGCCCAAGAGCACCACTCAGCAACAAGAAGGTGACAAGGAAATGCGTTGAGTACTGGGGAGTCAGCCTCCAAAGGTTCTGCGTGGTTCCATTTCTACACCCAGCTGTGAACCATCCCGGACTAACCGGGTATCACTCATCCAGGATGCAGTCACCACCCTCGTGTTCCAGGCCCCTCCCGCAGCCCCATGCATGAGCGCAGGAGGCTTGGGGTCATCTGGGTGAAGACCATCAGGCTGTTTGTGTCTGGCACGGTTGCACTGCTGCTGGCTGAATCTACACCTATCACAAAACGACCGAGATCAGTGCACACCTGATCCTGTTGCCAGCCCCTTAGCAGGAAATGAACCACTGGGAACCAGGGTAGAGGAGATCCAGGACTTCTCTCCGCTCTCTCTGCAGCTTGATGAGTCTATAATTACTCCAAAAGAAAAGCCTGCTTCAAAAAAGTACAACTAGAGGGCTGAGGATTTAGCTCAGTGGTTCTGCTGCCTGCCTCGCAAGCACAAAGACCTGAGTTCGATCCCCGATACAAAAAGAAAAAAAAAAAATCTAGAAAAAGGAGAGACAGAGATCCAAACTGCTAACTGGACGCTCGAAACCCTTTACTCCCTCCTTTGCCCATTTCTTATTCTCCAGAGCACACACGGCTTGTGGTGCACACGTAACTCTACCTAGAGGTACCGACTTACACTTCTGTGCCCGTAGGTAGCAAACCCAGGCCCACTCCGATGTCATCTTTAAAACCAGTGTTTAGCACCACACTCGAAAGGTTACCGGTTGGTGACTGAGTAGATTCATTATTCAGTTGAATTAGAGGAAGAACCCACAGGTGAGCACTTTCATACAGTGGCTATTGGAGTTTCATAGCTCTACAGGAAATAGTTTGGTGAATGCAAAATACCTACATTTTAGCAATAAGAACGTCTGAGGAGCATTTTCACGCCTGCTGTCCTTAAAGTGAGCAATTCCAAAACTGGCCAGCAGGGGGGCGAAGAGCTCCTTCGTTCAGAGCTGGGATCCTGGAGCTGTCGGGTGGCCCCTGTTCAGTTTATCCACAGACTGCACTCCGCGTATTTCTAAAGTAACAGTTGCTTCCACTGTCCTCGCATTTGTTATGTCGTATTCCAGACAAGTGTTGCTAGTTCTCCATCTACACTCAGGATTTCACCATCCATCTGGTCAGCATGACCATCCTGTCCTCTGGCAGCCCCCACACTATGATTTATTTTTTTTTTAAATTGCAGCTTAAAACTTTTTTTAAAAACATACAAATTACCATCCTGACCACTTTCAAGTCGACACCTCAGCCGCATCAAGTCCATTCCCAGTGTTACGAAGGTGATCTTGAGAACAACATCTTTTAGCGTTGAAACCCTACACGAGTTAAACAATTCCTTCTTTCTCCTTTCCTTGGCATCTGCTAATCACCATCCTATTTTCCGTAGCTCTGAATCTGGCTCCTTAGATACGACATACAAGTGCAATGTTTTTAAGTGACTTATTTCACCTCGCCTAACATCCTTTAAGATCTACCTGGGTGGTACCACGCAATGGGATTCTTTCTTTCTAGCTCTGGTGATTCAATTCAGAACCTTCTCACTGAGCTACATCCCTAGGCCCTTTTAAACTTTTGTTATGATGAGACAGTCTCGCTAACTAATTAAGTTGCCCAGGCTGGGCTCAAACTTGGGACCCCTTGCCTCAGGCTCCCACAGCGCTGGAATCATAGGCCCTGTACCACTATACTTGGCTAGAATTTCCCTCCTTGTAAGACTGAATAGTTTTTCCATTGCATGTATCCTCATCTTGTTTTTCCACTCCTCCATCAATGAACATTTAATTTGTTTCTTCCTCTTGGTTATTGTGAATAGCTATGAACATGGGTCTGTGTCTTAGTTTCTGGCACTGGGATAAAATACACAACATCTGCAACTTTAAGGAAGGAAGGTTTATTTTGGCTCATAGTTTCAGTGGATTCGGTCCATGGTTAGTTACCTGGCTCTGTTGCTGGAGGGCATGGTGCCTGAAGATTCCAGGCTCTTTCTATCCCACCCAAAGAATTGGCCAAGGCAACCAGAGAACAAATAAACACAGCTTTTATTAATGTAAAGGAACATTCAGTGTAATGGAGGAAAGGGCAAAGGTGAAGAGCCAGGGATTTAGCTCAGTGGTGCCATTGCCTGCCTCATAAGCACAAGGTCCTGAGTTCAATCCCTGTTTCCAAAAAAAAAAAAAAAAAAAAAGACAAAAGAAGAAAAGGAAAGAACAAAGAAAATAGAAGAAAGGAAGACATAAGCCCTGCAAACAGGATGGGCCACTGCAGAAGCAGGACAGAAGAACAGGCAGACTGCAGCAGAGGCGGTAAAGCTCATGGTCACTAACTTTCATACCCTTCCAGATCAGAACCTTCGGGAGTTGTTCTGCCTACACTTCCTGGCCATAATGGACAGGGAGCATCCACTCTGGGTGAAGTTATATGGTCACGTGCTGTTCCCAGACTTGGACAGGATCTTTGTAATTGACAGCAAAAGCACATCCTGTCATCCAGCCAGTCCACCACTGTCCTCATGCCTACATCAGCTCCAAGGCAGAAATAGCACGGCCTAATAGCATTATGGAGGAAAGCTGTTCACTGCGTGATGGCCAGGAAGAACAAAAGTAAGGAGGAACCAGATGATGAATACATCCCCGTTAGCTGCCCCTTCTGACCAGACCCCACCTCCAAACATGAGACTTTTGAGGGACCCTTTAGATCTAAACCAACAGTGTGCACCAACGTGTCCTTTTAAACACGGGACCAACACACATACATAGATGATTTGTATCTCTGTTTTTAACTCACCCTTATCTCTCTAGGAGACAACTGACTCCTAGCAATAGAAGAAAGCAAAATCAGAGCTATTCTTTCCTGAAAAATCATATCTATTTCAATTGTGTTTCTCAAGGCATGGTACATGAGCCTCAGAATTGCTTGGTACATATCTAAAGCAGCAGAGCTCGAAGGTGAGGGGCAGATCCTACCTGCAGTGGGTCTGCTGAGTCCCAAGATGTTAATGTTGCAGAACCATGGTGTCACATTCCCTTGAGAAGACCATAATTAAGTCTATCCACACCATCCTAGGGAAAGAGATCAAACTGGGCTAAAAGCAATGAACTGCACTGTAAGAATGTGTATAGCAGAAGGGTGGTTGAACAGAATTAAAGCTTCAGAAACATACAAAAAATCTGAATGAGAGAAGCCAAGCCAGACTTGTCTCTAACTCTGCCCCTCAGAGTTCAGATGGTTCTCAGCAATTTTCTCAAGTAGGACCAAAAGTAATCCTAACCTCTGTATAAACCCATAGATCTACCCTTACCGTTTTCCTTTGTTGGCTGTTAAGGATAAAAGTTATTTGCCTTATTTAGCTAATGTCTCAGTTACCAACTCAGTTGTTGGGTGTGTAAGTCCTAAAGTGTCTATTTTAGCACCTCTGTCATTCAATATTTTGTCGTATACAAATAACAGGTAGCAATGAACACTTCCAACTTCTGCTGGAAAATCTCTGTAGCCAGACCCTCAAGTTCATTAGGTGTGTTATCAGTCTTCCAAGTTAGTACTAGGGTAGATTTGGAATAATTCTAGCACTATGTAGTGCATCACACAAGTATTGCTTTCTTCATCCCCATCACCATCTTCTCTGCCACTGTCTGGCCCCAAGGCCAATGCCACATGTTTGAAGTCATGCTTACAGCACGAAATACTTTCACATGAGACATTCTTCCATACTGTTGTATAAAAATCACACTAAGATGGAGTAGCTTAAAAGAGTGACTTTTTATTTCTCATGAGTCTGTGGCTGTGCTCAGCTGGGTGGTTCTTTGGACGGTCCCAGTCAGGACCACTCACACAGGTGCAGTCATCTGGCAGCTTTATTGGAACTGGGGGGCAGGGGTGTCCTTACTCTCTCGTAACAGCTGCTGGTGCTGGCTGTGAGCCTGAGCCCCTTTCCTACAATCTCATCCTTTGGGAGTTCAACCAGGGCTTCCTTACATGGTTGTAGGAACATTTTGGGGGCCTAATACAGAGGATTTACAAGGCCTCTTAAGGATGGCCTCCTAAATTGCAAAATGTCCCCTTTGCCACATCCTATTAGCCAAAGAAGGTCACAGGGCTGGTCCACATTTGGGGACAGGAAACAGACTCCCCCGATCACGGGGTAGGGGCACGGTCACATTGCAAAGGGGCAAGCAGGACAAAATGCGCACTGTCTGCCACAGTGGTGCAGGGGAACATAATGGAAACTGTTTCAGGAGAAACTGTGGCCTCCCCTGGATATGTAATAAATCGGGGAAGTGAGCCAAGGTCTGAGGATCCAGAACAGAAATTACTTATGACTCCCACGAGGAGGATCTTTGTGTGAGACAAAATCTCAGATGGGGGAGAGAGCCCAAATGTCACAGAGAGCCCAAAGACAACCTCAGTGTCTGTCTTCTCCCTCTGCTGCCCTACCCAGCCCCTGGACCTAGGGAAACCTGACTAGAAGTAAAATGTGCCTCCCTGACACTGCAATTTTTTTTCCTTTTTATTGAGTTGATTGGTACATTCTAGGTATACAGTACAGTTACATTCATTATTGGGATCTTGTACCTTTACATAACAGGTCTTGGTTCTCACTTTTTCCCCTTGTCCCTGCCCTCCCTTCACCCCCTCCTCCCCTCCCCATTTACAAACATTTTATTTCCATTTTTTTCATTTTCTCCGATTCTTTTCTTTTCCCTTATTCCCTTTCCCCTACCCTTCCCAATTTCCCTACACATTTCACCCTTTTCTTCCTATTTCACATTGTTAATTATCTCATTAGGATCTTGTGCACTATTATAGTTTTTTCACACCAGAGAAACTATTCGGTATTTACACATGTATGACTTATTTATTTCACTTAGGAGTATATCTTCAATATGTATCCATTTTCCTATGAATGAATCTAATTTCTCATTCTTTATGGCTGAGTAGTATTCCATTTTATAGAAAAACCACATCTTCTTTATCCAGTTTCCAACTGATGGGCAAATGGGCTGTTTCCAAGTTTTAGCTATTGCAAACTGTGCCGCTATAAACATTGGTGAGCATGTATCACTGTGGTATGATTTTTTAATTCTTTTGGAAAGATACCCAGCAGAGGGATGGCTGGGTCAAATGGAACCTGCAGTCCAAGCTCTTTGAGGTTTCTCCATATTGATTTCCATAGTGGTTGCACCAGTCTGCACTCCCACCAACAATGGAGAAGGGTTCCTTTCTCCCCACAACCCCGCCAACATTTGTTACCGGTTGATTTCTTGATAGCAGCCATTCTTTGTGGGGTGAGGTGGATTCTCAGTGTTTTCATCTTCATCTCTTGAATGACCAGTGATGTGGATATTTTTTCATATATTTACTTGCTGCTTTTACTTCTTGTTTGAGAAATGTCTGTTCGTTTCAGATGCCCATTTTCGAATCAGGTCTTTGTATTTGGGGGGGGGCTGGTTGTTTTGAGTTCTTTATATATTCTAGATAAAAGTCCTTTGCCTGGCACTGTAGTTTGGAAGAAGAACCCACCAACAAAGACCCAAGTGGAACATGGCCACCCGCTCACTTTAGGTAAATAGAGTGAATCCTGATAGGTTAAGAAGAAATAGCATGAAACTTAACCAATGTTCATGGGGGGAAAAAAGGAAGGAAGAAAGGAAGGATATGAGGTGGTAAGCGTAGGAGGCAGGAAAGACTCATCCTACCTACTCTGGCTGGAAGAGAACAGAAGTCAGAGAATAAGGGAAACCACAGAACGCTTCACACTGCAAAGCAGATGCATAGATAGGTGAAATCGGTAAATACAAAGCTGAATGAAGATATGATAAAACAGAAGGTGAAGTTTAGAGAAAAAGAATAGCAGGCCTCAAAGTGTCAATATATTAAAATACTAAATTATAAATAGCAAAGAATGAATGGCCTTCCCTTCAAGATGGAACTGGGGCACACAAGGTCATTTGAAATAATGAACCAGATCAAAACACAGGAGAAAAAGATACTAAAGTAATAGCCCAGGGGTGCGCTGCGGGAGTGATTACTGTGTCCCTCCTTATACCTTATTTTTTTAATTCTCAAAATAAAAATCTGTCAACTGGGAAATAGTCTTTATTTCTCAGAGGGGAGTCATGGGAGGTGGGAGGGGCCGGGAAGCAGCCAGAAACCGAGTGACGAGGGTTTCCAAAGGAAGGCGCTGGTGGGTGAGGATGCCGGGTGGGGTCGTGGGAACCTGCAGTGCAGGAAGCCTGGGTGGGCAGAGGGATGAGGCAGGGGCAGAGTATTTCCCAGCGGGGAGTCAGGTCTAAAACGCCAGGATGCACCCTTCTTCGCTGCAGGTACCACTGCTTTTGCTGCTCAGAGCTCCCTGCCTCACACCTAATTGCAGTAATGACACTGCGAATGTTTATATTCTGATTCTCTTGCCTAAATGAATGTTACTGGTGTTTGTTACAGATTTTAAAAGCGCATTACATGGGAACAAGACAGTGGGAATCACCCCACATTCTACTGTTCACAGCTAATCACCAGAAACGGATGAGGGGAGAAACTGAGGAAAGATCTAGAAGCAGAGGAAGAAAACAGCGAGAGGGAAAAGGAAATTGATTTTTTCCATTCACCGAAATGGATATATCAGCTGTGCCATTTTAGAGCCTGTCATTTTCAACTAATATACTGTGGAGTTTTCCACTTAAGAAAATGAAGGCAAACAAGTTTTAAGAAAATGTTGTTAGCATGAACATATCATACTATTACTATTTATCTAATGAGTTAGTATTTGGATTGAACATCACTGTTTTGTAAAATTGTATGTTGGTTTCTTCAAAGTAAAGTACTGAAATATGGGTCATAGATTAGGAACAATTTCTAGACTTTTGGACACAATTCTCAGGCCATCACCCCCAGAGTGTGACTGTCCATAACCCCACGTTCCCAACACTGGGGGGCTGTATCTTTTCATCTTTTCCCCTGGACATGCTCAGAATGGTATCATCTGCATCTCCTTGATTTAACTAATGATAAGACTTTTTCTAGTTCTTTACTTCATTTCCTACCAGTGTCTTAATCCAGACTTTGGCCCATTTTTTAATCTCCAGTTTCCCTTCTTTGCGCTTAAGTGTTCTCCACGATTGGTGGCATTTCAGGCTGTGACTACACTATGAATAAACCTTACTATGGCTTGGAATGTTGCTACCGATGGAGTAGAACTTCATGCATGAAATTGAGTGCTTCTGGTGTGTTTTTTAAAGAGGGAACTGACACACTATTTAGATATAGGAGCTTTGCTAAGATTCGGGTTCAAATCCCTGCTTGCCAGCCGGGGTTAGAATTAATTTCAAGAATTGAGAAAAATAGTTGAGAAGGTATAATAAGTTATTTAGCACAAACATCTGGAGCAGAGTGAGTACCTAGTCAATGACAGATATTATTGTAATTGTCGTATCGCTCTGTTTTTAGGGATGTCTATATTATTATATCACTGGTTCTTTGGGATTATGAAAACTTAAGTATTTTTTGTTTTTTAGAATTCAAAACAATTTTTATTGGTCCATCTTTGCAGGGCATAGTGATCACAATCCTTGTGGAGTCGGTGCATGTACACAACTTCTTTTTCTCTCATCCCCTTTCCTTCCACCTCCTCCTTGCATATCGTGATCCCCTTCCCACTTGGGAAAGAGCCACCTCCCTACTTCCCATTTCCTGTCCTACATTTTGCTCTTTATCTATATTTTGGGCTTCTCATGTAAGAGAAATCGTGTGCTGTTTGAGCTTCTGTGACTGACTTAGTTCCTTATTTCCGTTTCACTGTCAACCTGAGACACCTGGTGGTGGATGGTTCCCGTTTACTTGTAACACACTTAGTTCACTGAAGTCATAACCAATGCCCTGCATTTCAAAGACAGGAAGAGGCAGTGAGAAAATGCCTCCTTTGCTGGTGAAGACGCGGGGAAAGTGCCTGAAGCCGTCTGCTCCGGATGCCCTTCGTGGCCGTGGCCGCTGTCCTGTGTTTGCTTCCTCCCATACTGCTGCGGTTTTGCCCCGAAGGTCTAGCCTGGATTTGGGGTGTGAGAGCAGAAGACTCCACTCATTTGCATCTTCACCAGCGAGTGCCCACGGCAGCGTAGGCTACAGGAGAAAACCCGTTCCGTAGAACGGGTCCATGTGGACATGCAAACCTTAAAGAAATCCCCTCTTTTCTGTTCATCTCATGAAGGAGCAGACTTTCCACGGGATGGTGTCCCTGGAGCAACTGTGAATGGCTTTTGAAAGACATTATTAGTCTTTCATTATTTTTAAATATTCTGCCTTGTGTTGTGCGCCGCTCGCCAGCAAGAAAGTATGTAATAGTTAGGATCTTTTTGAGGTTTTATTAATTGTGTGGAGAAGGTCTCTAGTTTTTATAAAAAATCTTTTTTTATATATTTTGTTAATTATATTAATTTGACAGAAACAAGAAGTTATAAGATCACGATTATAGCACATTTTGATTATTATTAGGGGAATAAATTTTAGGTAGGGAGCAACCATAAAAGTAATGTTGCCATCTTAGAATAAATATTTTGATTAAGGATGACTTAAATAAAGAATTTTTGTAAATAAGCCACAATTTCAATATAGTTTAGTAAACAGGAGATTGAAATTTCTCACGATGATTTGGCAGTCTGCAGTGTCTGCAGACCAAAGCATTTTACATCTCACCCTTCTTTTATATAAAACAATGGTTTAGGAATATGTTTGTCTTAGGTTGTTTAGGATTTAAATAATGTTTTATTTGTTATTGAGAATTGTATTTAGATTTAAGAGATATAATCTCTGTCTTAGGTTGATCATTGATGATCCTAGATCTTATTTGTCTTTGATTATTATTTTATTTGAGTGAGTCAGAAATGAGGGGAGATGCCCAAATCAGCGGCCAAAAAAGTTTGTTGTAATAGATGGAGTTGTTGTTGTTGTTGTTGTCGAGCTATTTAACATTGATAATTATAAATAATGTCTAGAAGAAGAAATAAAATATAAAATAGAGTAATAAATTTATAAATAATCATTTTTAAATTGGAAGAAGATTGAAATAGGAATTTCTACCATTTATGATTGGAATCTTGTATGATAGTATTATGTAGATTTAATAATTTATTTTTAACAATTGTCGTAGTTATTTTATATTTTTTTAAAGTCTTTTTATTTTTTTGTAAATGTGAGTGTAATTCTTTAGAATTGTGAAGTATTTTAGTTAATGATAATTTTAAATATAGATGGGGTGGCTGTAAATATTGTGGCACCCATTGAATATTGATATTATTATTTAATTTAGGCAATAAGTAATATAGGGAACTATATCAATATAATAAATCCAATTTTTGTATATAATTTGAAAAGGGGATAGGGAGTCCCATATGTAATAAATTAGTAGCATTAGCACTTATTAGATACATATGTTGTGGCTCTATCTCATAAATGATAGAAAAATTTATAATAGGATAAATAGTAAGTAAATAAACATTAATGGAATGTGATAATAAATAGGGTTTTATTGATAATTGTGGTAGAATTTTTGTATCAAATAAATTGAGAATTATTGATTTGTAAAAAATCACTATTATTTTATCTTGTTGTATTGTAATGAGATATAGTATCTAATAATTTTATTTTATAATTAGTAGGAAATGAAGCATTTATAGAATAGTAAGTAAAATTTATTAAGGAAGTTATGGTAATATTAATATTTGAAGTCCCAAACAATATATATCTATATTTGATCTTTTTAAATTTTTTGGTGAGGGTATTAGTTGAGTTGGTAGTAATATTTATGAGGGAACAAGCCGTATTTGCAGAATAATTAATGGAATTTTGTTGTTTTGGCATTGTAGTATTTTTTTAACTCCATGGTTATTGTAGGGTAACATTTTGGTCTAAAAGAGTTATTGGGATATCTGGAGTTTAAGAATTTGTTGGAGTGATTAGAAGAAAGAGTTGATAATATATCTATAAGTAGAACTTTATGTTTTTGGTTGGGAAACCTTGTCAATGAGAGGATAGTGATGTGTCAGTCGACTTGGGATCCAGATGGGATCCGAACGTTTCTGTGGAAAAATATAAATAGTTCTCTTGGATCTGTGTAATATAGGATCTGGTCCATGTCATTGGTTTGTTAAAATATCTTTTTATATAATGGTTTTAGTATTTGTGATAGTTTTGGAGGCGTGTCTATCGGTAGCAGAGTTTTTAGTCTCATCTAGTATCAAGAAATTTAGGGTAAACATTATCAGAGACAAAGAAGCCCCAGGCTTTAATGTTGGAACTAGGGCATTTTTTTGTTTTTGAAGATAATTTTTAAGGGTGTTATTAGTATGTTCTATAATTCTTTGTGTTTGTGGATTATATGTTAATCTTGTAATATGATTAACTTGTATTATAGTGTAGAACTTTTTAAATGAATTTGAAGTATAGGTAGGCCCATTGTCTGTTTTTATGGTGGTCGGCTTTCCCCAAGCAGACCAAGTAGCAAGATAGTGAGTGATTATATGACTCACCTTTTTTCCTGTATGGGCTGATGTAAAAATAATATTTGAATGAGTATCTATAGAAATGTGTATATATTTTAATGTGCCAAAATTGGAAACATGAGTAATATCTATTTGTCACAAATGAAGAGGTGTTAAACCTCGTGGATTTATATCTATATGAGGCACAGTATGGTAAGGAGCACAGGTCTTATATTGTGATGTAATTTGTTTGGCTTGATTGCGCGTAATTGGAAAACATCGGCGCAATGTGGCTGATGGAATATGATATAGGGAATGAAATTGTTTTGCCTGTTCTTTAAAGGAGAGTAGAATATGCTTAGTAGCCATATCTGTCAATTTATTATCTTTTGCCATAGGCCCAGGAAGCAAAGAATGTGTTTGCAAATGTTGAATGAAGAAAGGAGTGGAATGCACCATGATAATAGATCTTATTTGCTCAAAAAGAGCCTTTATTGGATTATTTGAAGAAATATTTTTTGTGGTTTTTAATTTATTAACTGCATTGATTATATAGTAAGAATCACTGAATATATTTAAAGGTTCTTGATATTTTTGTAATATATGAGCAACTATGGCACATTTTATTTGTTGAGGTGATTTAAACTCATAGGTCCTCTGAAAAGATTTTCCATTTATTATATAGGCACCAATATCGGTATTTGACCCATCCGTGTAGATTGTTAAAGCATGCGGTATGGGCTGTGACATGGTTTTCT
This sequence comes from Fukomys damarensis, assembly GCF_012274545.1. Lineage (NCBI taxonomy): Eukaryota > Metazoa > Chordata > Mammalia > Rodentia > Bathyergidae > Fukomys > Fukomys damarensis. The sequence continues at coordinate 12,156,732 of NW_022900926.1, read as the reverse complement.
TTGGAAAAATGAGATGTTTATATAATGCAAACTGTAAAAGTGGATGTTGTGGGTAATGATTATCAAATTTCCCATTATAAGCATATTTTAAAATGGCCCAAGAATCTATACAAGAACAAAGCACCTTAAGTTGCTCCTGGGTATAAGGCAATATGATTTTTTTTGGATAATCTCCAAAATGCATTGCTGCTGCTTGTAATCCTTTTATTATGATTTGAGTAACGGCTTCAGGATAATAAGATAATACCTTATTTGATGATGTATTTTGATGCACCCAAAGTAAAGGTCTATTTTGCCACAGAACTGTTGTGGGATATTGATTAGTGGAGATAACACATAAACTAAATCTTTTATTTGGATTAATCCTCACTAATTGAGCTCTTGTAATTGTATCTTTTACCTTTTTCAGGGCTTTTCGTGCTGAATCTGTTAATTCCCTATGAGAGGTTATATTTGAGTTCCCTTTTAAAATATTAAAAAGAGGTTGTAATTCTTTTGTGGATAACTTTAAAAATGGATGAACCCAATTTATATCTCCCAATAATTTTTGAAAATCATTCAAGGTGGATAATTGAGCTGTTCTAATTGTGATCTTCTGTGGCTTAATGCTGTGAGGGAATATTTTTGACCCCAAGAATGAAATTGAATCTCCCATTTGTACTTTAGATGGAGATATGAATAAACCTTCATGTCTTAAAGCTCTTTCTAAATCTGAATAAGCTTGCTGCACTTGCTCCTGGGAATCTCCACACAGCAGAATATCATCCATATAATGATAAATTTTTAATTCCTCATATTTGTCTCGAACTGGTTGAATGGCATTAGCTATATACAATTGGCATAATGTTGGACTATTGGCCATACCCTGTGGCAACACTTTCCATTGATATCTAG
>NW_022900926.1:12154524-12155357 GCF_012274545.1 Fukomys damarensis | reverse complement strand
TATAAAGATTTCCAATCAAGATATTGTCCCATGCCTAAGCAAGCTTTCACAATATTAGCCCAATCTGCAGGCGTCATGGCCGTAAGAGCCAACCTTTCAATCAGTATTTGAGTGTATGTAGCATTTACCCCGTAAGTTTTTACTGTCTCCACCAATGCTTTCACCTGCTCCAAAGAGACAGGTTCATGATATCGTTGTTGATTTGCATCTTCAAAAACAGGAAACGCTGAAACAAGGGCGCAACGGGTTTTCCTTGTTATAAAGGAACTACCACCAGATGGTGACACAGTTTCAGCGAGGTATGGTGGCGCTTCCCTGAACCCTAATTCCCTATTTAGTGAGGGACGACACCTTTCCTCTTTCCTTTTGTCTCCCCTTTCTTCTTTTTCCTCCTCCTCGGCTGAGGATGAGGAAGTAGAAGAATTCAAAGTTAAAGCTTGCATTTGAGCTTCTACTTTTATATCTTTATATGACTTTCTAAACCTGGCCAGGGAGGGATACAACCTTTTCTCCCCCCCTGGGCTTCCGGACCCCTGGTTGTGAGTATCCGGAGCTTCCTCATTTTGCCCCTGTCTACTGGGCAACTTGTCTTTTCTCTTATCCTGCTCTGGTTCTGATAAGCTATCTTGGTGCTGTTCGAGGGCCAGTTGTCCATCTCTTAACACATCTGAACACCACTGACCACCTCTTCCTCAAAACATGCATCAATAATTCTCCATAAAGAATAAACTCCTGGCCTTAACTTCTTCTCCGTTCTTAGAATCTTTAATTGGGCTCCCAATTCCTTCCAAGCCTCCCTAGTTACCTTTCCTGATGTTTTTCACCAAGATGCT
>NW_022900926.1:12141701-12153713 GCF_012274545.1 Fukomys damarensis | reverse complement strand
CTAATTGACAAACTGTTTGCTCATCCGGAGTGTCTTGGTGACCTTTGAGACATCCTATAGGTGGTACCTGTTACTCATCAATATGTGACTGTTGAACATGTGACTGCTGACCACCAGCTCAAGTCAGCAGACCTTTGTCCCCTGTCTGTGAGCCCAAAATGTTAACCCCCTCTTTTACTCCCTATAAGAGGACCTCGGCCCCTGAGCTAGGTGCCTCTCTGAGCCAGCCACTTGGTTCTGAGAGTGCCGTCTGGCCAGACTAATAAAGGTCTTTTACCATCTAGCCTGGTGTGTTCCTTCCTGGGTTTCTCGTTCTCCGTCAAGCTCCTGGAGCCTCGCTGGGTGTTGGGCCCAGCATTGTGGAGGCCTTTTGGCTGTTCACACTCCGTGGAGTGGAAGTGAGACTTTAGGTCTTACAGTTGTCCCATCTGTTTTCATTCATCTGGAAATTGTAGTTGAGCAACAGCATTGTGCCAGGCACTGTGCTAGAAACAGTGGTTATAAAGATTATGTCCATTCTCAGTAACGGGTGACTTTGGAGACAGAACGATGAATACATCAATAGAAGAAACAGATGCTAAGTGTGAAATGAATGTCACAGCCCCTGGAAGAAAAACCCCACAGTCCTGAGTTGCAACTCTTGTGAAACAGGACTAAGTCTCTCATCACTTAGTCTCAGGGAATAAGCTCCAAAGGGTACAGCCGTGGAGAAGAGAGTCAGGGCTGGGAAATGCTTATACAGCACAGCTTAGGGGAGGGCGTGGGGGTGGGGGTGGTGTCCCAATTTCCTAATGAAGTGTGCGGTAATGGGATTCTCTAGGCTGGGACCCTGCCAGCTCGCTGGATGCCCCAGTAGAAGCTGATGAGCCTCTTACACTTATAACCACAATGTCCTGAAGTTGTTTTATTTCCTTTTATGTCTGCAGACGGCTGCTAGCAAGCTATGCATTGGCATTTAGTGTCCGGGGTATGGATACAACTTCTTACTGAGGCACAGTATCATCTACAGACACTGCAGCCGTACAGGACAGCAGTCAGTTGCCTCACACACCTGCAGCTGTGCTGGGACTGCACAGCAAGGGCTCACCTTAGGACGTCACCTGATGGCCACAGGCCTGATCATGTGACCTGTGCTTCCGGCTTTGGATTCTGCTGGACTCTGGTCTCCCCAAATGTAATTTAGCTTCTGTGTCTCAAAGTGCACTACTGAGTGACGCAGTGCTGCTATCAAAGTACACACACACACACACACACACAGCTCTGCAGATTTTACCACCTTCTTCCTGTTTGTCTTGATATAAGCAACCAGCTCTTCATGCCAGACAGCGAAACTGAGTCAAGAACAGAAGAGTGGATGCTAGCGAGTCCGAAATTGTAGGTGTCAACTGAAGAAAAACTGTGCAAATCAGAGCCCTGAGATCCATTCACTGAACTGAAGAAATTCCAGTCACACTGAAAATCATTTTAAATTTTCAGTAACATACACTTTGAGTTCTGAGTCTCTTGTCTTATTCCCTTTATATCATACCCGGGCAATGCCATATAATTGTTTCCACAAACACTGTTTGACAGTGAAAAACGTCTGGATGACATGGAGCAAAATAGTCAACAGATATTGTAAAATTCTTCCTTTTGATAAATTTATTAAATTGCTTAACATCATTACTGTGTAAAAGCTGAGGTCAATTCTGAGTTCTGGGTTTCTTATATAGAATGAAATTAGACGTGAATTTTGAGTCAAAGCATTAGTCTCAATAAAACACTAAAACTGATAATTTGGGGACAAATATAAATTGTTTGCAACAGCATTGGGTGGGGGTGAAAGAAGCTCATTTTACATCACTTCCTTTTGAGATCATGTGGTTTTAATGCCAGAAACTGATTCGTCTCTATCAGACTACAGCACATCTGAGGCTTTTGGGGTTTCTGGTTTGGGTCTTTATTTTTTCTTCAGTCATTGTTTAACTATAATGAAAAGGATAAGTGCAACAAATTTCACACTAAGGGGACATGCCGAGTGACAATTTGGACACTTCTTGTCTGTTATATGCACCTGACTTGTGGTTTTGCCAGAGAGTACAACTAAAAGTAATTAAAATACCAAAAACGAGGCTATAACCCAGATTAGACGTTTACTCTCTAAACATGAAATGAACTTTGGATGTTTCTCCTCTCTCAGATGTAGTTACTGGTCTGCAGGCCTTGTTCGCAGTACCAGAGTCCACGAGCAGCACACCCACCTCCCTTTCCCGGCTTTCACAAACACCCCGCCCCCCCCCACACAACCAGAAAGGCTGGTGTATCTGAGCTTTATTTGTAAATCCACATCCTTCGCTTCCAGACACCCATGCTCTGTGGAGGACTCTGTTCTCTCTTACAATATGTAGACTGGCCAAAAACCAGGGGACATGTCCTTGTATTGCAGCCATGACAAAACTCCATTTACCGCTTACAAAGCACTCTCTCTCCCCCAAATTCCTGCGACAGGCTTCAGCACGAAGTGCAGTCACCACATTCAGTTTCAAAGCTCAAACATCAGTTCCTGTAAGAGGTAAGCACAGCCCACAGCACAGGGCAGGATGACAGAAAAAACGTGAAGGGGGGGGCTGGTCCCGCCCGAACCCACCTCCTCTCTCGGCCCAGCAACGGGCTAGCAGAGTGTACTCTGTCGGGACACCCTCGGAAACGCCTGCCTTCTTCCCTGAAAGTTTGACCTGTTTTCTCTGAGTCTCAAAAATATTTTTAAATTCTGCCTGGTTCTTTTTTTCTGCCATGAATGACGGATATGTGAAAGTTACTCATTTTGTTTAAGAAGTACTGACTTGAGGCATGACGTTAAAATTCAGGATTAAAAAGGGGGGTTTCATTTTGCACCTGAAAAGGCAAAGAATCGTTCTCTATCAGAAAGGGAAGACAAAGACGTTTCCCCCAGTACTCAGTCCTCCATATCTGTGAGCTCTGCACCCATGGCCCGGCCCGTTGCAGATCAAAATTATTTGGAAAGAAAATCACAGCACCCACACTGAACAGGTGCAGGAGTTTTTCTCTCCTCTTATTCCCTGAATAGAAAAACAACTATTTAATGCAACATTTATGCTACATGAAGTATAAGTAATCCAGGAATGATTTAATAAGTGTGTGGGAGGAGATGCATAAGTTATATGCAAATAATACACTGTCAATCTACGGGGTTTAGGCATCTATAAACTTTGGCGTGAAAATGTTTGATTCTCCAATGCGAGAAGAGGTTTGCACCTGGACCTGTGAGTCCTGGGCAGTGACTGGGTGGTCTGTGATTTCACCCTTCCAACTGGGGAAACAGAGACCAGTCCCTGTGGGTTTTGTTGTTTGTTTGGTTGGTTGGTTTTGTTTTTGGTACCGGGGATCGAACTTGGGTCCTTGTGCTTGCGAGGCAGTCGGCAGAACCACTGAGCTAAATTCCAGGTCCAGTCACTGTGTTTGCGGGGTGGGCGGTTTGAGACAGGGTCTTACTGTGTAGTTCACACTGCTCTGGAACTCACTGTGTAGCCCAGGCTGGTCTCGAACTGCAGTGATCCTCCTGCCTCAGCCTCCTGAGTGCTGGGATTGCAGGCGTGCGCCACCAAGCCTGGCCCCAGTCCCTGTGTTTTAAACTGATGCAATAATAAAATAAGTCTTTTTTCACAAAAAGAAGAAAGGGAAAATGGAATATAAGAGCAACAGAAACAAAGCTAAGCAGGCACAGATACACTCTTTCCGGGAACAGTCAGCATGGTGAATGTCAGGCCGACATTCCCTTGAAGAGCAGTTGTTGTAACAAAGCAAGAGAAATGGTACAGTCATACATTACAGACTGGCCTGTGACACTTGTAGAATTATTAGAAGTAGTTGAAGCAGGGGAAAACACCCCTCTGATTCTAATATTCCAAGGGATATTCGTATGTCCCTTTTGACCACGTTCCCCAGGGCGGAACCAACTCATCCTTCAGGTCTTAGCTCAAAGGCCAGGAAAGCCTGGCTGACAGAGCCGAGGCACGTTGGGTGTCCTTTCTCCTGGCCCTGCTCCCTAACTCACACTGCACCTGCACTCCCTCGTGGCGGTAAGGCCTGGAACTCTGCTTTGTGTCGTCAGTGTCCAGCACAGGCAGAGGGCACCTCGCCATTTAACTAAGCTTTGCTAAGGTGCTTTAGGTAGAGTTGGTTGTGGATCTGTATGAGTGTTAAGGACAGACACAAATCAGAGACACCACCACTAAGAGGAAGTCACTATTTTTCTAATCCTTCTGCTAAGTGCAAAAAAGGCCTGGATATTATATACCAGCAAACACAGGAGGACGAAAGAAAACAGGCAGGGACCTCAGGCCCCAAGAAACTCTACTCAGCACTGGGCTGAGTGTCCTGAGATTTCTTCTTAGCTCACAGGGCTCAGACTTTGACCTGGGAAGGAAGCAATCTGGGAACACCCAGCTCTCTCTCCAGCCAAAGGACGAGAAAAAGCAAAGAGCCAGCAAGACAAACACACAGGAGGCTTTGCTCCTGGGCAGTGCCACGGCCCCTCCCACACCAGCAGGAGTTCAGCGGGTAGAGGTGCCCAGTCCCTGCCAGGCGAGAGGTGGGCAAAGCGGGGCTGGGACCTGGGCCCTTCGTCCCTGCCGAAGGTAACGAGGTCTCCCCACCACCGGTGTCCCAGGTGTCTGCAGAGGCCCTGTGTGAGCAGGAACTGGGGCAGGGGCATCCCTGCCAGGGTGGCACCAATAGAGAAGTGAAGGGGGCTGAATGCCACCCTACTCACCCCAGTGTCAGTGGAGGCCGAGTGGAGAAACTGGACTCCTAACCACACCCGTCCCAAGGAGGCAGTGACCCCAATTTCCCTGTTAGGATGCTGTCAGCAAAGACTGGCAAAAGCACAAGGTTTGAATAGAAGCAGTAGTCTTTTTTTTCTTTTTGAAACAGGGTCTCACTATGTATCCCAGGCTGGCCTTAAACTCGTGGTGGCCTTGAACTCCTGCCTCAACCTCCTGAATGCTGGGATTACAGGCGGACACTACCAGGCCTGGCTGAAATCAATAGTCTTAAAACAGAATGCCTGAAACATACAGTTTTCAATTAAAAATCATTGCTATCTAGAAGCAGAAAATTCTTTGGAATGCAAAAAAAGAGACAAATAATAATGCAAACACTGCAATGACACAAAAGCTATCATAAAAATGTTTCAACAGGCAACGGCAAACACACTTGAAACAAACGAAGACATACAAAGTCTCAGCAAAGAGATAAACATTCTCAGCAACTAGAAGATATAAAGAAAAAGGAAATTTGAGAAAGAAAGCATACCATAAATGAAATAATAAAAACCAATGGATAGGCTCCACAGCAGAATGGACTAGATGTAGGAAAAAATCAGTGAACTTTAAAACATAAAAATACACTGAAATACACACACACACACACACACACACACACACACACACACACACACACACACACACACACACACACACACACACACACACACACACACACACACACACACACACACACACACACACACACACACACACACACACACACACACACACACACACACACACACACACACACACACACACACACACACACACACACACACACACACACACACACACACACACACACACACACACACACACACACACACACACACACACACACACACACACACACACACACACACACACACACAGAGTCTTGGGAAACTATGGAACTAAAACAAAAACCCTGGGAAACTTTTTAAGTTATTTAATATATTTCAGTTACAAATTATATTATCTACAGGTCTCTGTGTCTGCTCTGTGACAGCTGAAGAAAGACCATCATAGAAGGACATATAACAATCTCTGGTGTATTTATACAATATCTAAATTGGACCCAGACAGCCTCCATGTTAAATAGCCCTTGAAGGTACATAGGTTGGAATGAAAGTGTAAAATCAATGCAATGGGGCAAATCAAGTTTGACCTGTCAGTTGACAATGTTACATGCTACGCGACACGTTCTTTTCGTGTTCTTTTGCTGCTGCCGGCGTCATTCTCTTGCTTGGAGAAATGTTTATGCCCATGGTCTCTACGACAGATGCCACCCACATGTGCTGACAAGTTCCCTAAAGTTTCGCTGGGAATAGACCCAACTTGAACAGTCTAAAAGAACCAAATTTAGGGCTATCTTCAGCTTCTATCAATTACAGTGAACAGAAGAGAGTCTTTTTGTACAAATATAAAATTTTATCATAGGTAGATACATTCAACTCAAATCTTCAAAGTCTAACTTGTTATAGCCATTAAATCTGAAGAACTCCAATCACAATTTTTAAAACCTCACAAGATTAATAACTTGACTTTTGAGGGAGTGTATAGGAACGGTAAAAAGGGGATCTCAGAAATATTTTGGCTTCCATTAATTCTTTGATTAAAAGTAAAAAAAAAACCCAAATTAAAAAGAACACAGAACCACTTTTAAATTCTTGTAGTGATATTAATGTAACACGGACCGTTCCAATCCCATTAATCAGTCTAGTGTTTGACAACATCGTAAAGGTTTATTGTCAATAATGCAGTACTAATATCTGGTGTCTAGAGGATCTTCACAGCTACTCCTCTGTGAAGAGAAGTGGACTCGCAGTTAGGGACAAGGTCTCAGAAGAATAGTGCGCACTGTTCTTACACATTCTGTCTGTGTGGGGCATGACAGGAACACCTCCCGCTGCTGGGCCGAGTCCCCAAGGTTCCCTGAGATCTTCATATCACAGAGGAGTCCCGGTTCTGACTCTGCTTGCCAGTTTCTAAACAATGTGACCGTGTGGGTGCCGGACTGTGGAAAATATGAGATTCCCTCAGAAAGACTCATGGTGTCGCTTTTGGTTATTTTTGTTTGCTGGGGCTTTTTGAAATTAAAAAAAAAAAAAATCAGTCTTCTTCACTAAAGGTTGCCAAATGTGTTTTCAACTTCAAGATGTCTGAAACTGGCTGTTTTCTTTCTTGATAGAAGCTGAGCCCGGTGATGAGTTCAACATCTGTAACCCGTGCTCTGTGTAACATTAACAACTCTTCAATCCACGAAGATCCACTCTTCTCATGCTACGAGGATGGAAAATAAAGAAAAATCACCAGAGAACACACAGTTCGCTTCCTCAATCAGCTCTGCACCTCTCCCAATTTATCTGTTATGAGATTTTGGAAATGGCAGCTGCTGTAAGATCTGTTAGGCATAATCCCCACATTGGAGCTGCTCACCCTCTAAGTAAACATGTGTGCTAACATATAGATAGATAGATAGATAGATAGATAGATAGATAGATAGATAGATAGATATAGATCAGTCAACTTTGGGGAAAAAATAAAGTATACCTCAACAGATAGTTATGCATTGCACAGAGATTGCAAGGAACATCATTAGTGGGGGCTTAAAAAAATGACTAGAAAACTAAAACTGTTATGATATGGTAGAAAGAATATGGAAATTACCGTGAAACAAAAAACCAGATGTGAATCCTGGTTCTATGATTACCTCATCCAGTCAACCAATGCAAATTACTTAACATCTGGATCGTGATTCCCTTACCTGTATCCCCTCTAGGGTGGATGTGAAGAGCAAGTGTAACGCTGTGCACCACTGTGCCACACAAACACTAGTTTTTGTGAGAATGCACTGTCAATGTAGTTGCATGAAAAATGGGGTTGGGAGAGTCATACAGGACAATTTCACTTCTGCTGACAGAGGAGCATCGTAAGAGGAGACCAGGGAAGAATGAAAGGTAGATATGCTGATAAATGGGAGCAGAGGCGGTAGCTGCATCAGTAGCAGAGGGGGACGTCATACATCCACGTGGCAGTGTTTCTGAAACGGGCCACTGTAGGCAGTCAGGAGAAGGAAGTGTTCACATCAGGTGGGCTCTGACGGTACTCTAATGACACCTGTCAGAAAAGGTCCGTGCATCCTCAGACACTGTTAGTCAAAAATGATACGCAGACTTCTTATATCGAAACAGACCAACAACTTCCATTTTCCCTCCAGCCTCCGACTGCCCACTGCCTCACACTGTCTCTTTCCAGCTGCACCCCTCACTCTGGCTCTAAGGGGAACAGCAGTAGGGTCCTCGACCAGAACGTACTTGGCATCTGTCCCAACGCCCACAGGAACAGACTCAGAAATTCATGTCAGGCAACTGCTCCCTTGGGCTAACATCCATCCTTGCTACTTCAGCCATGCCACAGAAGCAATCGGTAAGTGTAGTATACCCTAAGCCAACCCTCTCTCTGGTTCGAGTCCAATAGTTAGTATCTTCTATGTACATTTCATTACAGAATTTGATAAGAATGCATTCATCTACAATAGTGAGCTGGTAGAGTGGGAAAAGGAACTCAATGCCTGGCTCGTGAACTTAAAAATATCTAAGTTGATGAGTGGAGGCACACACAAGCCCGTGGCTGCCTTCTCCTATCTGCCAGGACAGCAGAGAATTGAGACGAAATTTACAGAAGCAAGAGCCATCTTCGGCCCATGAGGGCCAAAGCCACACGCTAAGAGTGGTGGAGCTTTCTAGAAAGACAGGAACGTTCTGGGTCCCTAACGGTGCTGCTGACCCCAAGTAGCATCCCAAGCCTGTGTCCCTGAATTTCCTATCACGTGACGTGACAATCGGTCATCACATTACACACCACGCAGTTTCCAAGTCCAAGGACCCTGCAGAGTCGTGCTCTTTCCCAGTGTAGACACACACGCAAACACACACGTGTTCCACACGGAGGGAGGGAGATAAAAGGGCCCTACTTACAGCGCAGCTCTCACTGTTGTCGGGCCTGTGAGGCAAGATGAAAGCCGTGGTATCTAAGCCTTCACAATACGAGGGGGTCCCGGACGCGTTTTTACAGCAGGTGAGCACAACGAAGAAGTGGGTAGGAATCAGAACTTCTTGGTTACGGATGACTCTGCTGTTTCTGGAAAACATGCCAATATTCACCTTCAGGTAGAAATAACTTTCTTTTTAAACTTTTTCATTAGCCTATGTCTGCAGCATGTATTTCACTCATCGTGGGGAGTCAGTGCGTGTACACGGCACAGCTCGATTCTTTTTATGCCCCCTCTCCTCTCTCCTCTCCTCGCACAACATCTCTTGGTCCCTTTCCCATCTGCTAAAGATCTACACCCTGTTTCCTATTGTGTTTTTATTTTACTCTTTAATTTATTCATACTCTGAGTTTCCCTTATACGTGTTGGGCATGGTGATGCACGCCTGTAATCCCAGCACTCCAGAGGCTGAAGCAGGAGGATTGCTCTGAGGGCAAAGCTGGCCTAGGCTATAGAGTAATTTCAAGGCCAGCCTGAACTACAAAGTGAAAAAACCAAACCAAACCAAAGTAAAACACCCATTTGATATTTAAACTTGTGTATTACTTATTTCACTTAACATTACGGATTCCAGATGCATCCATTTGCCTACAAATGACTTTTATCCTTCAGGATAGCAGATATGTGGATCAATGGAACAAAATAGGGGACACAGAAGTGACCCGAGGCAGATTCAGCAACCTGATCTTTGACAAGGGGCCAAAAACATCTGCTAGAGGAAAGAACCTCTTTAACGAATGGTGCTGGAAAACTAGGTATCCACATGCAGAAGATGCAAAGTAAGCCCATATCTCTCACCATGCACTAAACTAAAATCAAAACAGCCCCGAGACCTAAATATTAAGACAGAAACAATCTACTGAAAGAAAAAAGAGGTGAAATTCTTGAACTCACTACATAGCCCAAATTCACCTCAAACTCTTGGCGATCCTCCAGCCTCAGCCTCCCGAGTGTTGGGATTACAGGCGTGCGCCACCACGCCTCCTTATAAAGGTAAACCTTCAATAATGTATTTGAGGGCTGCGGGCTTAGCTCAGTGGTTCCACCGCCTGCCTTGCAAGTGCAAGATGTAGGCGAGGACTTTCTGAACAGAACTATTTTTAAAGACCATTTCAGTAGAGCATGTTTTCAACATATCTCAAGTTCAAATTGAGTCAAGTAATGAAATGTATTAAATGAGTTTAGGCAATCATGATGCCCCAGTGTATTCTGCCAGATTGAGACTAAGAGGAAGAAGCTCCAAATCATTTTTATTTTCTACTGAAATGCGAACTGTTTTTCGATTCTGTCTAAAGACTCTAGAATTGAGACACAACCGGAAAATATTTTGAATACTTACAAGTAAGACTCTAAGTCATTACGGATGGTCTTTATGCAGTTACGACATACAATGGGCAGAGAGAATGGGTTAGGGATTTTCATCCCTTCAGATGGGACGTTGCTGAGCATTGCTCGTTTGCTTTAACTGGATTTTTCCTTTCTGTCCCAAAACTTCAGCTTAGCTTTTTAAAAGACTGCAGCCTATTACGGATGCCCCATGCAATACACCTACTTCCGTGTAATTCTATTTCCTTTGCTTTAAAGCTGTGTTTTCCTTCGGGATTTTTCAAAACTGGAGGCAGTGGGACACCCGCCTGCCTGCGAAGACGATGTCATGTGGACCCGCCATGTACAAGACAGACGGCAGCGCACGGGTTCAGCAGAGGATGCCGGGGAGCAGTGTGCACAGGTCTCTGCCCTGGAGCTGCTACTCGGGAACTGCCTGCCTCTTGCAACAGAGAAAAGGGCTGGGACTTTGCAATGCGCGATGGGCTTCAGTTGTTGGGGGGTAAACAGCAGCCCTAAGTCAGCCCCTGGGAAAATTCTCAGAGTGGCTCGATCCCCTTGGACTCTTCAATCTTTGCCTTGTGATCTCAGTAGCAAAACTGCTCCCAAGACTCTTGCAATTATAGTTCTAATAAAGCATAACCAGGGCCGGGAGCAGTTCAGGAGCACAGCACTTGCCTAGCAGAAGCAGAAACCTGGGTTTCATCCCCAGGACCACAAAAACGGGGAGGGGGAGACGCCATCCAATTTCTAAAAGGTGCACTTTCCCACTTCATGTTAGAAACAGCACCCTGATGGGTTCCCCAAAGTCACTGCCCCGGCACTGTCCTCCAGCAGGAGTCGATTGCGGCTGGGACACTGACCCAAGGCCACCAAGCCGGAAAGGAGTGCGGGTCAGTACGCGCTTGTGCTATTGCTGCCCCCCCAGACAGTTGTAGCAGGCCGGGCCCCTACATCTGGCCCAACGGAGGTGCTCACCACCAAGGTGTTGCAGGGGAGTTCAAGAAGTGCTCAGCCTGGCTGGCTGGGAGAGGAACAGGACTCCTCACCCCCAGAGGAGGTTTTACCCAACACCGCACCAAACACCCAAACCCGATCTCCTGAGGTTCTTCTGTGCGGTCGGCAATGCCAAGTCCACAGGGGTGACCTGTCCTGCAGCCCCACCAGACGGCCAGGCCACTGACAGCCCCCTGCGAGAGCGACACCACCATCCTTACCGCTTCAGCGTCTCGGCGGAGTCATAGCGCCCATCGTAGTCAGAGTCGAACACGGGGCCGCTGACCACGTTGACGCCGTTCCTCTCCTCCGCGTACCTGGGCACCACGGTGCCATGGAAGTAGCGCCACACAGCTGCAACAAGGAGGAAGACGGTGGTCTCCAGAGAACACTAGGACCCACGTCAGCAGCTCGATGAGCGCGGATAAAGTCCAGGGGGCTCAGTTTTAGAAAGAGCTGCAAAGTCCTCTGTCAGCTTTGGCCCCTGAGAGACCCGACAGGTGACCGCTGGGTTCAACTTTATTTTTGTGAAATCCCGACTGAGGAACTTGTGTCATCAGTAAGCACAACGCTGCCCCAAACAAGGGAAATGAGTGAGGGTCGCTGTTAATATTTGCATTTTCCCTCTGGAACTAGTCACAAGTGCTACGCATGTTAATGAGACACCTCATAAGCCCTACATTAATATTCACACATAGGGGCGTAGTGGCGCACGCCTGTAATCCCAGCCCTCAGGAGGCTGAGGCAGGAGGATCACTGTGAGTTCGAGACCAGCCTGGGCTACAAAGTGAGTTCCAGGTCAGTCTCAACTACATAGTGAGACCCTGT